>NC_069704.1:16903527-17528527 GCF_023699985.2 Odocoileus virginianus
CTGATCCCTTAGTAGCTCAGAGACTGCAGCCAAGTCTCAACTAACATCCAACTCTCAACTTCCTCAGCTGTAAATGGAAGTAAAGTCGACTTCAGAATTACTGGAGAAGCTGAAATGTGAAAAGGGCTGTGAAAAATAGCCATGCAAAAAGTCTCATCATTTTTACATTACTTTCCAGCCAATTTTAATATTAACATTGATTTATGTATTTTAAGGAATGGGATCTTCTATGCTTGGGCTTCCCTGGTGGCTCAGATGGTAAAGAATCCTCCTGCAATGTGGGAGACCTGGGTTTGACCCCTGGGTTGGGAAGATCCCCTGGAGGAGGGCATGGCAACCCACTCCAGTATTCTTGCCTGGAGAATGCCATGGACAAGAGGAGTCTGGTGGGCTACAGCCCACAGGGTCGCAGAGAGTCCGACACGACTGAGCAACTAGGCACAGCACATGCTAACAGCACAGAATTCAGAAGACAAAAACAGTCTTCATGCTGTGTTTTTTTTGTTTCAGTTAGAACAGGTATATTCTGTTGGGCACATTTTAATAGAATAACTTAGTCTCTGTTGGTAATTCCCACTACCCTTCAATTTTCATTTTTAACCTCTGACTTCAAATTCCACAAAGCAGGAGACTACAGTTACTAGTAAAATTCTTTTAAAGAACAGTTAACATTCTTAAAAGTTAACCAGTGTTTGTGAACCACTTGATTGTTTCTCATTTTTCATTTCATCCCAAGACAAGATATGAGAGCTAGAAAAACAGTTAAATATGGAGCTCTCAATTTGACGACATGGGACAAGACCAGAGACAAGAACCACCTCTCCAACAGACAGATAGAAGGGGCAGTTTGTACAACAAGAAAGATTATCCTCCATTCCTCTCACAATTTCTAAGGTTAGAACCAAAGGACACAGAACTTCAGAGCACTTGCAAAATCTCCTGACTTCCAAAGCACTACTGTGAGAAATAATGATCTAGCCATTAACGACAAAGACTTTTGACAATTCGCTAAGTAATCTTTCAAAAGCCTCCTTCATTCAAACTGGTTTGTCAATGGGAAAGAACATTTCATAAATCTGAAGATTTACAAGTGAACTTTGAAGTTTAACATTACAAGAATAGAAATTATGTCAGGTTATAACAGAACAAACGAATTATGGAGAGTTGGGAATAAATTTTAAGAGTCTTAGGGAGGATTAGTGCTGTAAAAAGAAACTCAAGACTATCTCACTTTTATGTTCCCTTCAAAGAGATTTTTAGGCAAAGGCTATCATGTACTGGCTTGTCTTGAGCATCTACTAGTATTAGCAAGTAACCTGCAGTGGTCACTAATAAGAAAACAAAACATAATTAAGAGTTCTATAAACATTTTTTCTAAGAGTTCTTAAGGTTCTTAGATACACATATCTGATACAGTAAAATAATTTTGCCAATAATTTCCTCCTTAAACAATGAAATGCAAGTAGGTATAGAATGTGACACTTTAGCTAAATTCAAAAACAGGATAATTATTTTGAAGACAAATTATGATATTCAGACACTGCCAAGAAAATGAAAATAACACCTGAATAGACTACAAGAGATGAAACAGTTTGGAAGACAATAACTCTTTTATGAGAGTCTACAATATAGGCAAGAGACTATGAGGGAAAATAAATTATATATATTTCAAAAGTGAATCCCTACTACAAACAGGAAACACACTATATTTACAATGATAAAACGCCAGGGCTTTAAAGTTGCTGACGATACCACTGAGAAAAGCTAAGCTGAACTGCAGATTACCCCAAAGCATGTTTGTTTTGATGTGCTGTGCAGGTTATCTTTAGAGTTTGCAGACAAGCTCCTTTAAGACGTTTTAGCCACTGCTCCAACTAAAACATAAGCACTGAGCACCAGTAGCAAAGAAAAAACCTGCTCAATTTTGCAAACTGACAGTCCCATTGAAAGAATAGGATGGAATGTGGGAAAGGCAAGTGAATTTTAACTTAAAACATTCAAATTTGAACGTAGAAGAGAATGGCTTGAAGACATTAGTCAACCAGCTCATGGAAGTGAAACAGCACATGGTTCAGGGCTGGATTCATATTAAATGTTACTTGCCAGCCAAATGTTCCAATCTGTGTATCTATATTCTGCTCATTGACTATTGCTGAGCCACTATCATGTACAAGGTATAGTAAGGCACTGCAATGAATACAAACATGTGGAAAACAAAAAGAGTTCCCACATTCAGGAAGTTTACAATCCAGTAGAAGGGATGAAAGAAACATTGTGCCTGAGAATACAATCCGGGCCTCTTAGAGAAGTTCATAGTGATGTGCAGGCTCACATTTAGAGAAGATGTGCAGCTGCCATCCCTATTTGGTTTCAACACAACACATATAGATACTATATTATCCCAATTGATGATGTTCCTGAAAGGAGCATTAAAATGCAGCAGATTGATAACATTTCACAAATAAAAGAATGATGCAAAACCTCAAATAAGGGAGAAAAAAAAAAACATGATGACCTGCTCTTTGGCACAAAACCTGCTCCTCAATGCTCCACTGAACACTACAAGTCCCTAAAGCTGAACTTAAGGGCATGTGACAGCTGTTGATTGGCTACAGGAAACCACAGGGGCAAAAACAAAAAAACAACGCACTCCTCAGGGTGCATGACGTGCGTCTCGTCTGTAGAACACAGCATGAAGCAAACAGTGGCTGCAAGAAGAGGAAAAAACAAGGAAAATACGTGTGACAGCATTCCGAAAAGTAAGATGTGGAGCTAGTCAAATGCAAGATCTGTTAAGCAGAGTTCGGGTCCAGCATCCATCCCTCCCAAATTTAATTGATTATAAATATGGAACAAGCCATCCATAAACTATCCAATACTTTCCTGTCTCTAAGGCATTTCATGTCCAAAAGAGGATACATAGTAAACCAATTCTTCAGAGAATGGCAACAGCAAAGATACCATTTTTGTCAAAATAATATTTAAGTAAATATTAGACCAACAGCACCCAACTAGATTCCTCTCTCTCCCCAAAAACCTCTAACCAGTTGAAAGGAATTGTGTGATTCCACACCTTTATCTGTTAATATGAGAAGTATAGACCTCTCCCTCCTAACACCACTATTTATAGTTTTTCTTTGTTATTCTAACTGAACAGTAAGGTTTCACTAACTAAAACCAATCAGCCTGACTATGATCCTAATAGGAAAAGAAAAAAAAAAAAAAAAAAACCACGAGTAAGCAAACATCCAAAAAAGAAATGGACAAATAGGATGGATACTTAATAAAACATAGATGTCCTCAATTCATCTGCAATTCCAGTCATTTGCTGACAGATCTCAGATTTTCAGAACAAGTATGCAGGTTATTTAAAACTGAGTTATATATAGTCATTTAGCAGTAGCAAAATACTTCTGGCATTATCACAGATGCTAGATCTCTGAAGGAATTTTTTTCCCCCAAACTAGCGCTTTTCTTCACCAAGAACGGACGACCCTTTATTTCTAAAAACAAGAGTCCTTGTCTCCCCCTCAAAACAAACAAATCAAAGACCATAGTTAAATTCTAAGCTAATGAAACTGTGAGATTACATCCCAGGCATTGTCAGAGCCTATTTTTCATACACCACCACCAGACAGTTTGATGCAGTATTCCTGATTGCTTTTTATCGTATTTGTAAATACACTCACTAATCCACTAAATTAGGTAATTTACAAACAGGTCCTCTCAGTTATTAGCGGACAGCAGTCAAGTCCTATTACATCTGATCCTTATACAGTTGTCTAAAACATTTCTATCCAGGTTAAGGGCTCCGATCGGCAAGAGAGAGAGGCAGGTTAGCGAAATTTGGATGGGGGCAGGGTAGACACTGGGAGAAATCTCTGCATCTCAGCCCTCAGCGACAACACTCAGCCAGTGTGCCCACAGAAAAACTAAATTGGGCACCTCTTCCTCCTGTTACACTGGCAACAAAGAGGGAGTTTCCGTAACGCTCCCGTCACCCTCCAGGTGCCCAATCTCCTTCCCAGCGCAGTCCCCGCGCTCCCGCAGGGGCCTCGGTGTGCGAAGAGGCCTGGGTGTCTGAGGTCAAGGCACAAAGGGGGGATGGGGTGGGAGGCGAGCTGCTGGAATCTGGGAAACCGGGTCGTAGGAGGGCTCCGGGATCCGCTTAAACGCTTGAACCCGGGCCGGGGGCAGCCGGCAGGAGAAAAGGGACAGAATCTCCAATACAGCAGAAACTGTAATAAGGTGGGAGATGGGGCGAACAGCCCAAGCTGGAGCTACTCCTCCAGGGAGCATAGAGGATAGTCTGTAGATGTGGAGCGGGCGGACTCCAAGGAGGTGGGAAGCGAGGAGGCAGGCCCGGAAGACGAAGGAAGGGGGGTGCCACCTGGGGCAGAGAGCAGGCGTCCTTGTTGCCTCTACCTGCGGGCTGGCGGGACGCGCCGCTCAGGTGTGACTAGGAGGCGGCGGCCAAGTCTGCAAGGGGCGCCCCGGGGGCCGCGCTGAGGCGCCTGCCAGTCGGCTGCCCTGGGAGCCAGCGCGGGGGCAGCGGCGGGACAGGGGGAGGTGCGGGTGGGGAGCGTCTCTGGAGTGCACGGTGGGCTGAAGGGAAGCTCGCGGGTCGTGGAAGGCGGCGGGCGGCCGCCGCGCGGCGCGAGGGAGGCATCCGGGCGGGCGGCCGGGAGGCGGGAGCCCCTCACCTGCGCGGCTGAGGAGGCGGAGCTGCAGCAGCCCATGGCGGGGCCGGAGGAGCCCGGAGGCGGCGCCGGGCGCGCAGCTACGCCCCAGAGCCTCTCGGCATGCGAGCCGGCGGGCGCCCGGGGAGGGCGCGGCCTGGCCCCACACGACTCGACGGCGGCGGCGACGGCTTGGGCGGCGGCGGGTGCTCAGGAGGCGGCGCGGCTCGGGGCGGGCGCCGACCACATCCCCCGGCGGCGGTGGCAGCGGCGGCGACTGTGGCTGCGCGGCTCCTGCTCCGCTCCTGCTGCTGCAGCTGCTCCCCAGCGGAAAGGGGCGGGCGGCGGCGGCGGCGCCTCCCCCTGTCCCCCGCCTCCCGCCTCCCGCGCCCAGTCCCTCTCCCGCTCCCTCTCCCGGGCCGCCGCCTCCTCAGCGCCGCGCGCGTCTCCCATCAGACTCCCCGCCCCCAGTGCAGCGCCGCGCGGGCGGCCGGGCGGCTGCGGCCAAAACTAGGCCGGGCCCTTCGGCGCGCGTCGGAGCCTGCGCGGTACCGAGCCTATTTAGCTGTGGCACCGAGGCAGAGCGCTACCTCTGCGCGAGAGGGCGCCTGAGGCTGGGGCGCACGAGGGCTGGGCAGGCTCGCAGCCGAAATGGGGTCGGGTTGTTTCCGGACCCGGGAGGCACTGGTGAGGCTTGCGGGGCTGTTCTGTATCCCTATTGGGCTTGCAACCCAAGGACCCACCCTAATGGTTTCTTACCTCTCAGGTGACTGATTTTTATCCAGAGGAAAGAGTACGCAGTAACCCCGTGGAGAAGTACTATGTGATAGAGGACAAGGAGAAACAAGCGTCTGTTGCTACTCGCCCCATTTTGCTGATGTGGAAACTATGCTTTGAAGGCACCGAGAGTTTGATGGAATGCACCCAAGGTCGAAATTGTTATAGAGAGGCGAAAATAAGGAAAAGGCAAAAAATTCTCCAGGTCTCTTAATTCAGAGACATACTGGATCTGAACGAAACTTTACACAGAATAGTACACACACACACACACACACACAAATGAGTATTAATTCATCATATTAAAACATACGTATACCGCAAGCATACTAAATTCCAGTAATTTACAAGCACTGGGAATAAAGAGATGAATCAAACGACCAAAGTTCCTGCTATCTTTTAAAAGTCCTTGTTGTTCAGCGAATACGCTAGGCAGTATCAGCAATTAAAAGTAAGTGCTGTCACCATCTTCAAGAACTACAACCCCAAGAGGCTGAGAAAGTGTGATATGAGAACAGTTAAAATGTGGCAGGAATAGAACTATAGATCATGCTTTGTATTAAGAGAACCACTTACGAGGCACTGTTTTAAGCTTTTTCATGTTTCCCTTCATCCTGTCAAAAGAATGTCTTAAAGACAGAATCGGGGGGGGGGGGGGGAACTTATTTGCAAAGGTGCAAAGGAGACTAGAAGGCCTGACTGCCAAATGAAAGACTGCAAGTTTTAAAGATTACTGAAAAGCTAAGGGGGGCGGAAATAGTACAGAAGTAAGCTGACTTCAGGTGCATTGAAAGGGAATGGAAGCAAAGGAAAATCAAGATGGGAACCGAGGGACCCCCAAAGGAAAGGCCAAAGAGGAATTCCCAGGTGGTGTGTTTCAAGTCGTTAGGTCTGTTACCAGGGATGAATCATTTCCCTAAGCCCGTTTCTCCTGCTCTGTGAAAAACAGGTGATAAGGATGACCAGGAAGAGCTGTTGTCAAGACTAAACACTATATGCAAGCAGCTAGTAGGACAGTAGGGGTTTCCGGGTGGGGCTAGTGGTAAAAAACCCACCTGCCAATGTAGTAGACCTGGGTTCCATCCCTGGGTCAGGAAGATCCCTGTTGGGGAAGGGAATGGCAACCCACTCCAGTATTCTTCCCTGGAGAATCCCATGAACAGAGGAAGCTGGTGAGCTACAGTCCATGGGGTTGGAAAGAGTCGGACATGACTGAGCGATTATATCATTTTCAGTAGGACAGTAAGGACTCAGTAAGTACTGCTTGAGATTATTAATTCTTCCTCTGCATTCTCCCTATGTTCCCTTCCAGTTTGATCAGAGGGTCAACCATACCTCTGGGCTGTGAATCCTAAGGGTGTTACCATTAGGCCATTAAATAGAAGTGAAAAAAAAAATACTTCAATGGCTCTGGTCCCAATTCTGATTGTGAACTCCACAATTAGATTGTAAACTCCCTGAAAACAAGCTATAGCATTTTCCCCTTTGTATCTTTCTCAGTTCTCAATTGTTTGTTAATTATTCAATGCAACCAGGAATTTAAAAAAACCTTCCCTTGAGATTTTCCCTCAAAGCGTCAAAGTACATCTTGTTTTTTAACTGAGGGAGGAGGCTGAAAGTAAAATTACAGTCTTAAACAAGAAGCCATCTGTCTTGCTTCTTTATAATCTAGGAGAGGGGAGTTTGTTTCTCTTAGCAGTATCAATATGGGAGCATTTCTTTCAGATTATAAAAATGTTTTTGGCTAGTATATTTATTCTATGTAGTAGTTAGTGCTTATTTTGTAATTAGAACTGCAGAATCTGATTAATACATAACAGACTGTAGCAGTGCTTCAGAAAAAAAAAGTTCATTTCATATTTTTTGGAGGTGTCTTTCCTAGACAAGGATGATAGGTGAATATAATTGAAAGGAAGCACATTCCTCTGCGCTTTGACTGATCTGAATTCTAGTTTTCCTTTTAAGGGTTAATGGAACTAAAAGTTCTGAGGTTCTGCTAGGTACTTTGTAAATATACTAATTATGTATATATGCACCATATATACATATGAATGTAATGTTTTTAAGTTATTCCTTGTCATTAGCATGAGAGAAACAGCTCCCCAATTGATATTCTGTACCTTCGAAGAATGAGTCTCTTTCCCTCATGCCCAAAGAAGCCTCATAAAAGAAATGATTTAGAAGGGGGCGAGTTACTGTTCCTTTTCATTCTCTCTCATAAACAAGCTCACACGGCATTCAATGAAATTAAACTACATCAAATACATGTGAAAGGATCACTCTAGCTGGTGATTGGGGTACTGATCTTATCACCATGAAATGTCATTGAGGCAAACCACTTGAGAAGGACTCAGGTTTTTTCTTTTGAGAAAAAGAGGAGTTAAAAAAAAAAAAAAACCTTATGTAAGAACAGCATCTACACTAACCAGAATAAAATTATAAGGTCTATCAATCTTGCTGCTGCAGGGTAAAATCAGATCACCAGCTGAGCCAGCCAGAAATGCTTCCCAGTGGTCTAGTATTGCATAATTGGCCGTGTGAATTTCAGTGTTTCCAGCTTCAAATGGAGGGCTTGCTGCTGGTCACTCACCTAGGGAAAACATGGAACTAATGGTCTTTCCAGATATTAATAAAGCCCAACTCATTGTTCACATGATTTCAGGTTTGGGGGGTAAAAGAAATTTAGGTGCATCTATATGTGTGTATGTCTATAACTGCTCAGAGGAGTCCTTTATTACAATTTTTTTGTTATTTGTGGCATTTGGTGCTTTGGCTGTGTTGTTTATGTTTTAGCACACACTGTGTTCACAGTCACATCCCACCAAGAGCACGTTTGCCTCAGGAGAGCCCTCGCTTCCAGCTCTGCCTCACAGCCTCCTCCTGGAAGCGGTTCCCATATCACCCCTGGGAAATGCTCCAAAAGTGAAAACTAACTGTAACCAAAAGCGCTGTAATTGTTCATTCGTTACCAGAGAGGCAAGATCAGGTCTCTATTTGAAAAGACTGAAATGTATCCCAGCCTCCTAGTTAAACCCTGAAGTTAGAAACTCTGGAAAAGAGCTTCCCTGAACTCAGTTATGTGACAGAAAAAGAAAACCTTGTTCCCAGGCAGCTCCTGGCTAGAATCATTATTCCTTAGCTTTGCAACTTTGCTCCTGCCCACACTTGTAAGCTGGTTTCACCAGCGTTAATTAAAAACTCTGGCTTTTATTTATTTTCACTGAGATTCCCATTACAAAATCAAACAACATTTAAGTTCTCTAAAAATACTTGCTGTGAACGTATGTTCATAGGGGTGTGGCACTTCCCTATTACTTTTCTGAAGGCCATTTTTTAAAACTCTGTAGGTATTCATTTATCCGATTTGTTTTATTGAGTCTCTCTTATGAACTAAGCACATTTGATTAAGTATCTTGTATGCCTGGCGTGCTGCAGTCCATGGGGTTCACAGAGAGGCGACCACAGCTTAGCGACTGAACAAAACCAACAAAAACGCTAACTTGAGTCCCAGGGATTTGACCTGTTTCTAACATAAAACTAGTGTTGCTTTTTTTAATGTATAATTTTATTTATTTATTTTTGGCTGTGTTGGGTCTTCATTGCTGCGTGGGCTTTTTCTCTAGTTGCGGAGAGCCGGGACTATGCTCTCGGTGTGGTACGCGAGCTTCTCATTGAGACGGCTTCTCTTGTTGCGGAGCACAGGCTCTAGCCACAGAGGCTCAAATAGTTGTGGTGCTTAGTTGCTCCGAGACACGTGTACCCTGCACTGGCCGGTGGACTCTTCATCACTGAACTGCCCCGGGAGCCCAGTGTCGGCTTTTATTTTGGGGTGGTGGGTGAGGAAGAAGGGGAAGGAAGGCAGGATTATGAATATTCAATTGAGAAGGAAAGAGGCAATTTGTGAAATAGAGAAATCCATTTATTTCATAATGTAGTTCTTGAGCCATTATAATGATCAGATACTAGCTAGAAGCCAAAGATTCAAAGATGAAGGACATTCCTTGCCCTTAAGTTGTTTATATTTTAGTGAAGTGGAAAGACATTTAAGTGAAGATTTAGAGTATGTTATGTTTAAATGTAATGAGAACAATGAGTCCGTGTGCTGTATAAACTCAGAAGCACAGAGATTAATTTATTTTGTTTCCTAAAAAAATTGTTACATTATGATTCTTCCCCTGTGCCCCCTTTTATTCTTAGCTCCACTAGACATGTTCCCACTGTGTACTGAAAGCCTAGAAAACAGCTTGGTACCCAGGAATGTGTCATAAACATCTCTTCAGTGAATGAATGAATTTTCTCAGTATGAGTTCCTGGAAATTTAGATTTGTAAATTAAATGCTTAGAATATCTCAAAGAAAAGGTTATCTGAAATATTAAACAATCATTTTTGAAAATTTTTGGCTTTTTTTCTTATAAAACAACCGAATAAAAACTATTTACTTATATAAAACTGTAAGTATGAAATTGTTTTTCTTTGGAAGACACCACGGCTAGCTGCTGCTGCTGCTGCTAAGTCGCTTCAGTCGTGTCCGACTCTGTGCAACCCCATAGACGGCAGCCCACCAGGCTCCACCGTCCCTGGGATTCTCCAGGCAAGAACACTGGAGTGGGCTGCCATTTCCTTCTCCAATGCATGAAAGTGAAAAGTGAAAGTGAAGTCGCTCAGTCGTGTCCGACTCTTCGGGACCCCATGGACTGCAGCCCACCAGGCTCCTCCGTCCATGGGATTTTCCAGGCAAGAGGACTGGAGTGGGTTGCCATTGCCTTTTCCGTCATGGCTAGCTAGCTAGCTAAAATGTTTCAGTCATGCCTGACTCTTTGCAATCCCATGGATGGGGCCTTCCAGGCTTCTCTGTCCATGGGATCTCCAGCAAGAATACTGGAGTGGGTTGCCATGCCCTCCTCCAGGGTCTTCCCGACCTAGGAATCAAACCCGAGTCTCTTAAGTCTCCTGCATTTACAGGAGGGTTCTTTACCACTAGCGCCATCTGAGAAGTCCAGAAGGCACCATAGCCTTAGTAAAAGAGATCAACTTCATAACCCTTTTAAAACTCCTTGATACAAAAAGTTTCTTTAAAAAACACAACCAACAAATCACTTGCAAAGTGATTTGTGAAAGTTCTCCTGCTATGATCTGAATGTCTCCCAAAATTCATGTGTTGAAATCCTAACGCCAAAGATGACAGATAGACCTTTGGGATGTGCTTAAGTCAGGAGGATGGAGCCCTCACAAATGGAATTAATGTCCTATAAAAGATATTCCAGAAAGCTCCCTAACCCTTCCAGTATGTAAGGACGCAAGAATTTGTGATCTGCAATCCAGAAGAGCACCTTCACCAAAACCTTGATGTGCTAACATCTTGATTTTGCACTTGCCAACTCCAGAGCTCCGAGAAACAAATTTCTGTTTCTCACAGAACTCGCTTATAAGTGATACCAGTGTATGGTATTTTGTTATAGCAGCCTGTATCCATAATACTAAAAAAACTCCTACCTAAAAAAAAAAAAAACAGAAAAATGGGCAAAGGGCATAACAGAGAAAATCCACAGTGAAAGAAATACAGGGACTAATAAAATGTGAAATGCTGCTCAACTTCACTAATAATAAAACTGTAAGTTAAAAAAATTAGGAGCTATTATTCCTCACCTAAAACGCCAGCAAAGATTTAAAAGCTTGATAATATCCAGTGTCAGGGAAAGTCACAATCCTCTCATATACTATTGATAGGAATATAGTTAACTCTTTCTGAAGAGGAATTTAAGATTTTACACCAAAGCTTAAAAGGTGCATTTTTTTTTTTTAACCTCAGCAATTCTTCTCCCAGAAATGTATGTAACAGCAGTAGAGTCTTGTTTTTAATAAGGAAAAATTTGGGAAGATGTAAATTTCTGTAAGTCTTCCCTGATGGCTTAGCTGGTAAAGAGTCTGCCTGCAATGCAGGAGACCTGTGTTCAATCCCTAGGTTGGAAAGGATCCCCTGGAGAAGGAAATGGCAACCCACTCCAGTATTCTTGCCTGGAGAATTCCATGGGCAGAGGAGCCTGGTGGGCTACATCCATGGGGTCTATAAAGAGAATATTGATTAAGCAACTGGGTAAATAATAGGAAATACTATACAGCTATTAAAAAGTATGAGATAGATTAGTATTTACTGACAGAAAGATAACTAAAATAAACCACCAACTGAAAAAGCAATTTATAAAACAGTATTGTGATGGAATTCTATTTATGTGAAGTGTGTGTGTGTGTTTGCAGAAGAGGTTGTAAGGAATATGTATTACTCTGTTAAGCAGTTACCTTTGGAGAGGGGATGGAGGTAAACAGGAGTGAAATAGAGCAAGACAGAAGGGAGACAGTTTCTTGATTATTGATTCCTGTATTGTTTGTAGTTTTGACAAAAACAAGTATTATTTTTTAAAGTATATTAAAATGTTTTAATAAAATAATTGCAAGGGGACAGGGTCCTCCGAAATGACCTATCAATGTTGGAGAAACAGATCACTATTAAGCAATGTTTATAAAACATATTAAGCTGGTCCTTGAACACTAGTTAGGTTCAAGGTCACAAAATGACTTAAGCGAAAGTGCAGGTTTAGAAATGAGTAAGATCTGGGAATTCCCTGGCAGTTCAATGGTTAGGACTCTGAGCTCTCCCTGCCAAGGCCCCAGGTTGGATCTCTGATCAGGGAACTAAAATCCTGCAAGCCTCGTGGCATGGCCATACACACACAAAAAGAAATGAGTAAGATTTGTTGGCTCTTCTTATTATCCATTATTGCATCACAAACCAAACTAAAACTTGGTGATTTAAAACAGCAATTATTCATGATCACCTCTGATAGTTCTGGGGACTCAGTAAGCTCGGCTAGTCAAGTCTCACAGAGGGACAATCGGACAGTGGATGGGTCAGGAGTCATTTCAAAGTCTTCTCCCTCGCATGTCTGGTGTACTTGAGGCTGGCTGTTGGCTGTTGGCCAGAACTTACTGTGTGACCCAGGCTTCCTTGCAGCATGTGGCTGGGTTCCAAGAGTGAGCATCCCAAGAAGACCAGGCTGACACTGCATTATCTTTTATAACCTAGCCTCAGACAGCAGATAGCATGACTTTTGCTATTGTCATAGGCCCATCCAGATTCAAGGGAAGAAACCATAGATATGACCACCATCCCACTTTCAACTGAAATATCATAGTCACCTTGTAAGAGGAGTGTGCAGGATGGGAGGTATTGTCGTGAGCTCTTCAATTTGCTACATACAGGTCTCAACACTCTCTCAAGTTTTTTTCTGACAGGAGCCAGTTTCTCCCATCTGCGTTATCCACTGGCATCCATAAGCCCTGGAGCTTGTACCTCCTACAGACAAAAGGAGCAGGGAATTTGGAACAAATAGATAGTAAAAGGAGCTTTTCACTTTAAAAAGATCACTATAATGATATCCTACAAGGAGGTCTAAAGGGAGGAGAGATTAAATAATAAAAACAGTAGGTGCTGAAGCTCCTGCCCCTACTCATCAACTCCCCCGCTCAATTCAGCAAAATGATGCCTAAGTATGATTGACAGGAGTCCTCCACATTCTTAGCAAAGCATTCAGTCTTCAGGATGCTCCCAATGGGTCTCAATTCTTACAGAACCAGATACTCGTACGCCTGGCAGGAAATTACTGGACCATGGGAAGTAATTGAACTTTGTGAGAATACCAAGGTACCACTTCGGGGATACTGATATTTCTCCCACTGAGCAAAGGACATAGACTACCTGGAAATGAAGCCTGACGTGACCACCAACTTGCTCACTTCCCAAGCATTCCAATAGTTTGTCTTCTAGTGTGGTGCTACAGGGCAGGATGAAGGGGAAGGGGAGGAGGGAGGCAGTGAGGTCTGGCTGGACTAGCAATTGGAAGCTTAGCTACAGTCATTCCCAGCTTCCCTCAAGTCCTGTTAAGAGATTTGTTTCAGGCTATGAAAATTGTAGCATCAGACTGGTTTTTAAAGTTTTCTTCCCCCAACTATTATTATTTTATTGGACAAACTGTCAAAATCCACCTGTTCTTTTTCTCAGAGCTCCTTTCTTCCTTTCTCATTGGCATTAGACAGAGTCATTTCCCCTAATACTATGTAATTTAGAAGAGGCTGTGTCAATTGCATAAAATATTTCTAATCTCCATAATTAAGATGCTGCTGGTCTGACAGCTTTGCTCTCTTACTCCCCCTCAGCTAGTTGCAAGGATGTAGAAAGACATTTAAAGGGAGTACTAAAGCAAAAATGACATGCTGTTCCCCTCCTGAAGGGCCATCTCACAACTATCCCACTCTCCCCAGGCTCCCTCCTGAAGAGTTTCATTTAATACTTCTTCATAAGTAGAAAAGAGAGACTCTGCCAAGGTCCTCCAGACTGACTCTCTATTCCCAGAAAATGTATGCCCGTCCTCAGTTTGACTCCAGAGAAAATCCACATTGCACCTCCTTAAGACCTGCTCCTGAAGCCAGCTTCTTAGCACAGCATTTGACAACAGAATGCCTGTGTGCATGCTAAGTTGCTTCAGTCGAGTCTGACTCTTTGCGACCCTATGGACCATAGCCTACCAGGTTTCTCTGTCCATGGAATTCTCCAGGCGAGAATGCTGGAGTGGGTTGCCATGTCCTCCTCCAGGGAATCTTCCTGACCCAGGGATCAAACCTGTGTCTTTTACATCACCTGCATTGGTAGGAAGTTTCTCTACCACTAGCGCCACCTGGGAAGCCCTTGACAACAGAATAGTCACTAATTAATTTGGGTCAGACAATTGAAGATCAAATTCTGAGCTCAGAGAGAAATTTAGATGTGAGAAATAGCAGGGAACTTTGAAGATCACGCAGTCTACTTTCCTCTACTTCTGGAAAAAACAGAGACTGTGATTCACCCAGATTGCCACACCTTCCATGTTTCCTTCTGCCCCTTGCTAGTTTGACAGTGTTTTCAAGTGTAGCCTATAAAAGTCTCATATCATCCTCACAATGTTTCTATTAAGTCAAAATCACTATCACTATTTTAGAGTTTAGGAACATGAGGTATGAAAAAGTAGTCTTAATAGACTGAGTTATACTGCTATAATAAATTTACCCTCAAATCTAAGCAGTTTCATAGAATAGAGGTTTATTTCTCCTTCATGGTCTGGATGGCACAACAATTGGTCTGGATGGAGAGAGATGAGTAGTAATGTCTATTCCATGCAGTCATTCAAGTATGTACGTTTATGAAGGCTCCAAGATATAACTGCAACCTGTGTAACTTGAAGTCTTCCAGTCTCTCAGAGATAAGAAAGAATTGGATACTTACCCATGGATGTTTCACTGCTTCTGCCAGAAATGGCATACAGTACTTTGGGTGCATTTCATTAACTAGTGCTAATTATATGTCTCACATCAGAGTAAGAGGGAGGAACTGCAAGAGAAGTGGAATATTTGGTAAGCATGACTGTTACTGCTTTATAAGGTAATAATTTGTCCACCATCCTATAGCTATTAGGTGGCAGAATAGTCATCAAGATCTAAGCTGACTCCAGAGGCTATGTTGTTCTCACCCATTGTATTTGCTTTTACATCACTTCATAATGCCATTTTGGGGTCAAAAGTGGCTACTTTGTAGGAAACCTCTGTTGCATAGTGGAAAGATGCCTGGACTTGAGATAGGTGGGCTTACATAAGCATTTTGCCACTTCCTAGTTATGAGGTCTTGGGCAAGTCCCTTAGTCTTTCTGCTAAGAGCATTTTTACAATCTCTAAAGTAGAAGTGAATAAAACCCATTAATCATTGTTACAAGCATGAGAACCTCCATGACCTGTAACACGCTCTCAACGAGTTGTCTTCCTGTCCCTCTTTCTGTTATACAAGTGCCTTCCTAGGATGTGAGTCCTTCTCTAGTAAGAGCTTTGGCTGATAGTTGTAGTTGAAATTTTGCCAAGGAAAGACTCCAGTAACCTGATCTAAAACGCTTCCAGCATTAAAGTTCTGATTCTATTACCAGTCCTTTTCCTGACATCAGCAATTTCCTTCATGTGTTGCCAAGCACAACTCATTCATGACTTCAGGTAAAAGGAAAGGATAATGTCACAGTAAAATTAAAAGTTGTGGCTTGAGAGCAGTTTCACATTTAAAAACAGTGGAAATGTTGGAGCCTCTCTAGGAAGTAAATGTCAAAGTGTATTAATGTAGAGTGAGCACCAATGCCTTCAGGTATTAACCTATTGAGAAAGCCCATTTGGTCATCATTGTAGTTTCTCCTAAACTCTGAAAATTGGTCTTTTATATTCTTTTAATGTTATTTAGAAAAACGAATTAAATGTCTATTAAAGCAGCCAGGTATTAGAAAAAAAAGTGTCTTTTTAGAAATCTACTGGGCCCTTTTCTCTTGGGAAAGGAAAGTAAATTATTTCCTATGGATAGGTGCATTAACTCTTTCAGGCCCCTGGGTGATTGTTTAGGTGAGTGTTGGCAGAGATAATTGATAACTTTTGGTTCCAAGGCTCATGGCAAAAGTAATGAACTTCCCAAAGCAAGTTTCTTTCTCAAAAGGAACCTAAAGCATAACAACTCTTATTTCTTACTTTCCCTTTCTTGTTCGCAGCTCAAACATCCTGACATACTGATGGCAATCTTGGGCTCTGGAGTCAAGACAAATGTGGATTTGATAACCAGCTCAGCAAATTACTAGCTGTGGGGCCTTGTGCAAGTCACATACACTTTCGGAGAACCCCTGTCCTCATCTGTGACATTGCATCGTGATTATTAAATGAAGGAAATCTAACTTTGCTAGGTGACAGTGGTGTACCTGGCATGATTGACACCTGCAACAGATCATTTTTAATTCACTTCTGTAGATGCAAAAATTATTATCAGTGATAATCATTTTTATTAATTTACTCTCTAGTTTCAAAACAATTAACAGTTTAAAAATAAATTTAGTTAAAATGTATGTTTTGTATGAACTAATATATACACTTCCTAAACAAGGTATTAGACTTTGTGGTTCACCATTTTTAACTTTTTAATTAAAAAATCAAATTGTCACGTAGAATCATTGTTTTGTTTCCAGTTTTGTTTCTTTGTCTTTAGAGACAGTGTGCTATCATTGTTTATTCATATTTACAGTTTAAATGTAGGGATATATTGTACTACAGGGCTTGGAGATGTGAACAATGCCCTAAATGAGCCTAAACAACTCCCATCTATTATGAACTTACTGTCAAAGCAAACTCATGAAGCTGTGTCCACATGAATCAGGGTGGCCTATGTAATTGGGCGTTCTCTGGATTAACTTCCATGTAGAATAAAATGCATGTTAAGAGGTAATTTGAAGTTTACATGTACACACACAGACACATAAACACATAATAAATATCATGTACACATATTATGGGGCTTCCCAGGTGGCACTAGTGGTAAAGAACCCACCTGCTAATGCAGGAGATGTAAGAGACATGGGTTTGATCTCTGGGTCAGGAAGATCCCCTGGAAGAGGGCATGGCAACCCACTTCACTGTTCTTACTTGAAGAATCCCATGGACAGAGGAGCCTGGAGGGCTATGGTCCATAGGGTTGCAGAGAGTCGGACACAACTGAAGCCACTTAGCATGCACGCACACATATTATATTACATACACATATGTGCATATTAATATTACATGATATATATATGTATTATTACAATTCAGCAGTTTGGAAGATAAACCAAAGATGCTGTAGTGAAAAGCATTTTATCATTAACATTGTTCAAAATTGTGAGCACATGGTGATAATAAAAAGCAGACAAACTAGACGAGTAGTTTTAAAATTCTCTCCAGATAATGCATGCTCTATTGTTGCACCTGGGTCAGCCACACCCCTTGTCCCGCCTTTGGCACACCACTGCCGAGTTCCTGGCATATACTTAGCGTGCAAGTCTTCTGAAACCAGAAAGATTTCTAAGGTCTTACTTTTGTGGCGCAGAGAGAGAAAAACAAAGACATGAAAATATAACTTAAAGATGTAGCATTATCTTTTGTAGAGAGTAATGTTTTTCTGTATAAACAGCAATAGATGCTTTTTAATTTAGAAATATATGAAAGTATTTTTTAAGAGCTCAAAAAGCAGTAAGAGCCCCTGTAGTCACGTTATTCAAGAACAGTAATAACAATCATTAATTGATCCCAGGAGCTGTACATTCATTCCATTATTTTAATCCTTACTGTGAATTTAGGCAGTAGCTTCATTTTTAATTTTTTGTTGTTGTCTTTTCAAGTCTTTCTATTTCTCCTTTTCTTTTACAGAAGCAATAATTGAGACCTAAAGAAGTTGTACAAGTAGACCAAGTTTATAAGCTCAAGCTCATTATTAGCAAAACTGGGATTCAATACAGATGTTTGACTAAAAGCCCAATCTCTTAACAACTCTGCTATTTTATACATTTTTAACCTTTCTTCTAGAGATTCATTCTAGGAAATCAAACTGTTTTCAAAGGTTTATGAGTGAGAACATTTATCAGAGTGATAGCGGTAAAAACATATATTTATGTACATGGGAGAAAGATGAGAAGGAAGCAATAATACATCACCAATAGTTAATTCCCCATTACTGAACTGTTGGTTTTCATTTTATTGTACATATATTTCCATATTTTCTGAAATTTCTATAAGAAGAAAGTGTAACCTACAAAAAGTTGAAAAAAATATGCTGGTAAATTTTTGGTGAATCTTCAACTCATCAATCACTGAATCCTGATCTTTCACACCAAAGTTTGATTAAAATGTTCTGTACAGCTCACACTTGCCGACAACGTCTGGGCGAGGTTGGAATTAAATGTCAATTTGTTGTCTTCTCTCGTGTCTCCTTTAACCCTCAGCTGTTGGTGGCTTTTATCTACCAATTCTTTATTGCTCCTAACCTTCCCAGGGAGATGGCATTCATTTACTACTTTGACTGCTTTTTTAAAAGACACCCAATTCCTTTCTCTCATTAGGAAATTAAAGAGAGAAATATTTACACAACTTAACTTTCTCCAAACAGATGGAAATTTTTTTTTTTTTTTTTGGCTATCTTTTAAAAATTTCTTCCTCATGGCTAAGCTCTCTCCAGAAATTTTGGACATGGTTAGCAGTTTTCATTACAAGCATAAGCTTCCTGGATATCCAGGCATAATGTGTTAGCTGTGGGACCTCAGCATGTTTTTTTACTTTGGACTCATTTTTCTCATATATAAAATGAAGACACATATATGTTTAAGTGAATCACTTTGCTGTATGGCAGAAACTAACAACATTGTAAATCAACTCTATTGCAATAAAAATTAATTTGAAAAAAACTGAAGCCACAGAAGTCACTGAGCCCTAAAATCCCTGCCTAGTCCGAATCCTTAAGTAAAAAACAGACCAATAAATACTGGGCATTAGGTCTTCTGGTCCTAGCGCTGAAGGAGGATGTAATACACATTCAATTCTCTAAATGGTGCCTGAGCAAGGGGCTTAGAGTATAGAAACTGAAGGTAGTATTGAGGAAAGGGTGCTTTCAGATGTTGTCTTGGAATTCTGTGGCTTCTGTACAGAAGTGCCCAGATGTGGATTTCTTTTTTGTTTATCCTGCTTAGGAATGGCTGACATTTTTGAACTGGATTCTGGTTTTATTGGTTTTGGAAAAATTTCTGCCATTTAATATTCAATGATTACCTCTAGGGGCAAAATTATATGAACTCTGGGGATTGCTTTAAAATGCACCGAGGAATTCCCTGATGGTCCAATGGTTAGGACTCCATGCTTTCACTGCCCAGCAGCAGAGTGCCCGGGGTCAATCCCCGGTCAAGTTACTAAGATCCTGCAAGCCAAGCAGAGTCTCAAAAAAAAAAAAAAAAAAAAAAAAAAATCACCAAGAAAGAAAGACATTAAGAAAAATCAAAATGTGAAAATAAAGGAATGTGGTAAAATCTTGATTATCTGGATGATGGGCATGCTGGGTTTATAGTGCTATTCCCTCTATTATTTCAAATGTGTTTAAATAATTTTATAATAATAGCAAAGACATAAGAGGCACATCAACCTCTTGATATGAAGTAGGAAGCATACTGTCTCCTCCTTCTGGAGCTTCAGTGGAGGTGTAGATCAGAGCTTTCATTTCTATCCTCTCTGTCTCTTAGTACTCATATTTTTCATATTTTTATTTTCCATGTGACATTCTAAGTAATTTCTTCTGGCTTATTCTTGGTTCATTTATCCTGTATTCAATTATATTTAGTCTGCTTGTTGTTGTTCAGTCACTAAGTTGTGTCTGAGTCTTTGGCACCCCCTGGACTCTAGTCTGCTAGGCTCCTCTCTCCTTTGGGTTCTCCAGGCAAGAATACTGGAGTGGGTTGCCACTTCCTTCTCCAGGGAATCTTTCTGGATCTTTTTGTTATTGCAGTTTTTATTTATAGATACTATTTTTATTCCTTTTTCAAATGTATTAGATGGCTTTTTATAGTTTCCTGTTCCTTATTTCTTTTCCTTCCAATCAGAAGTGAGCTTTCTTTTTTAATACTTCTACTCCAGTTATTAAAACAACAGCAACAAAAATACAGTATGCCTAATTGTTTTATAACCTAGGTCTCATAATTCATATGTTAGAAATCTGTAAAAATCTTTTTATGTTGTCTGTTGGTTCTGTAGTTTTAAAAGATTCTGGCTCATCATGCCTTATTTTTTTTTGTTTTGACTGTTTTGAGGGGCAGGGAGCTTGTTGCATGGCTTGTAGGATCTTAGTTTACCTATCAGGGATTGAACCTGGGCCCTCGGCAGTGAAAGCATAGAGTTCTAACCACTGGACCATCAGGGAATTCCCTGCTTGATTATTTTTGACCATTGCTGCTCATATATTCCAAAAATTATAAGTAGGATCCTTTGTGATCTAGAATGCAGGTGTTTCCTTTAGGGGAGAATATACACTTGATTCGCCAGGTGCTCAAGACACTGACAATTTGGGACTATTTTAAATCTTTTTCAGATTCTTTTCCTATATATGTCATTTCAAAATACTGAGTAGAGTTCCCCATGCTATATAGCAGGTCCTTGTTGTTTATTTTATATATAGTAGTGTATGTGTGGTACTCTCAAATTCCTAATTTATCCCTCCCCTTCTTCCTTAACTTATTTTAAAATGGTTCCAAATGGCTGGCAGTAACTTTGAGCACCCAGCAGAATCAAATGTATATTCTCCCTAGAGGAAAACACCTCCATATATATCTATCTATATACACACACACACACACATATATATATACACATACATATGTGTGTGTGTACGTGTGTGCACATGTGCTATGTGTATGCTTAGTTGCTCAGTCATGTCTGATTCCTCGTGACCCCATGCACTGTAGCCTGCCAGGCTCCTCTGGCCATGGGGATTCTCCAGGCAAGAATATTGGAGTGGGTTGCCATGCTGTCCTCGGAAGGATCTTCCCAACCCCGGGATCGAACCCAGGTCTCATGCATTACAAGGGGATTCTTTACAGTCTGAGCCCCCAGGGAAGCCCATGAGTACTGGAGTGGTCAGCCTATCCCTTCTCCAGGGGGTCTTCCTGACCCAGAAATCGAAGCGGGGTCTCCTGCATTGCAGGAGGATTCTTTACCAGCTGAGCTACCAAGGAAGCCATACACACACACATACACACGCGCACACACACAAAACAATCGACTTGCTGTACATCTGAAACTCATACAACATTGTTAATCAACTATGTTTCAATAAAAATAATTAGGGCTTCCATGGTGTCTCAGCGGCAAAACTGCGCCTGCCGATGTAAGAGACACAGATTAGATTCCTGATTCAGGAAGATCCCACTTGCCTCAGAGCCTCTAAGCCTGGGCACCACAACTATTTGTGCCCTAGAGCCCAGGCTCCACAATAAAAGAAGCCACCACAGAAAGATGCTGCCCCACGCACAGCTAAAAGCCTTCACAACAACGAAGACCTAGTGCAATCAAAAATAGATAAATAAAAATTTAAAACAATGAAAAATGAAATGAATTTCAAAATTTGTAACTTTTTGGACTCACCAAATTCAGTGATGTGAATATGGGCTGCAAATCTGAGTGTAGCTTGTTATGATTTTTCAGTCTTTCCCTCTCTGACCTGGGCCACAGCAGCAACATAATTTTCTTGCAGCTCCTGAAGTAGGGGAGAGGTGTAACCCATTTTCTTTGAGATGAGGCGGTTTCTCAGTAGAGTTTACCTTGGACAGAAGCTGGGTTTTGATTTCCCTCCACCTACCATCAGCACTTTGGGAGAATAAAGCAACCTTACTGCTTTCTCTCACCTTCCAGGAAAAAAATAAATAGTAAAAACTTCTTTGAGGTCCAGTTTCTTTATGTGTAAGATGGGGTTTAAATTTCTTCACGCACAGAGTTGTAAGAGATAAGCAGAATTTTTAAATGCCTTTTATAAGTTGTATCAGGAGGAGGAAATTTTCCTGCACCCATATAAGTTCTTCTAGCTGGTCCAAGAATTAAATTGACCTGAGACAGACTAACAGAAGAAAATCAAGCAAAAGTTTATCAAATTTGCCAGGAATTGCTAAAGTCTGAGAAACTTGCGGCACAAATATTTTCTCCTACTATTCTAATTTTAGAAAAGAGAAAAAAGCTTCTTGCCATTCTCACTTCCAACAGATCCCACAGGCAGAGATCTAGGAGACTAATACAGCTAAGATTTCTCAACTTCTGCTGGCTTTTATCAGTTTTCTCAGGATTTCTTAGCAGTAGCAGTCTTGAGGTGAATAGGATCCAATAAAATTGAATCCTGCTGGGTACATAAACTGTGGGAAAGGGTGTATTTCCTCTATACCCTCTAAATTCTTTTGACTGGCAATTAAAATGACATAAGGCAGATTGTTGTTCAGTCACTAAGTCGAGTCCAACTCTTTTTGACCCCATGGGCTGCAGCACTCCAGGCTTCCCTGTCCTTCACCGTCTCCCAGAGTTTGCTCAAACTCATGTCCATTGAGTCAGTGATGTAAGCCAAATTAACAAGAGAAAATCAAACTTATTATATACATATGGGGAATTCATATAATATGAATTCCAAAGACAGTGAGGCAATATTAGGTATGTATGTCGTTTCGGACTGTGGAGAATGAGGTAGGGGTCTTCCCTTTCATTACTTCAAAGAGAAGCAAGGTAATTCACAGGGATATGAAAATAACATTTGATAGACAAATGTTTGCTTGGCTATCTAGAGGCAACGGGACACAGGGAGATCTTTGATCAAAAAGGCCATGCTAGGTTCCTCCCTGTCTACCACACCTAGTTCATACTTTATTATATTTACCTGTGGTGATAGTTCCTTCCAAGAATAGGAATAAGCAGTTAGGGAGAAGTTCAAAGGTTCTTCTTGAGTCTTTTGGGCTTTGCTTAATTTTAGCTCTGCATGCCAATGGCGTATCTTGGGGCAGCCTGCCCTGTATACCATCAACTGTAAGTCATAAACTTACTCTGGAACCCTAGGCCCTCAAGGTTTAGGGAACCTTCTCAAATTGCATTCATTACTTTGTAGATAAGTGCATTTTGCTGTATGAACCACCATATTTCATATGATTTTCAAAGGATTCACTGACTTCCAAAACATATTTAAAAAGCAATTGGAAGTGTAAGTTATTATGAGAAATTTAACAAGAACAGATAGAGGACAGCAGATCTGGCTAGTGTTGCTAGATGTTGCTGAATTTTTCAAAGCCTTGCCAATGATAAAAATAATGATTATGTGCTCAATAAAACCGTATTTTCCTGTTTCTTCTAAACAATAGTTCCACTGTGTGTGAAGTTCAAGGGTAAGAGGAAAACAACATGGATATATTCAAAATTGGTCCTAGTTCAAGTTTAGCATCTGGTAGGAAGAGCATTTTGTTCCTTTCATAATTTATCCCTTGCAGTTTTCCATTCATGGCTGCCTAGACTCTTAGAACATTAGAGCTGGCTGGATCTGTCCAGATCAGATTACTTACCTCTTTAATTCATATTTAAGGACACCAAGGAAATGACAAAGATAAATTTACTAAGATTATAAATTCTAGAGGATTTGTGCTCCAATATTTTCATAGACTTTATGCTAACTAAAATATTTCTTTCCTCAAAAAAGAAACCAAAACAAACAAACAAGCAAAAAACTCTCAGAGTCTGAGATTTTCTCCTTTTTCTCTAGAGCATTGCCAGTGCTCTCCTTCAAGGCCCTGATCAAATGCCCTCTCTTTGGTGAAGTTTCTCTGCTTCAGGTGAGATGGTCTGAGTGCTGCAGGAAAGAAAGTGGAGTAGGAGAGGATGGTCATGTTCGAGGTCTCAGGCAAGTCCCTGGGAGAGCCACAGAGAGGGTTCTTGGCGTTGCGCAGGCAAGAATTCAAAAGTGAGCCACAGTAAAGTGAAACAGCTTTATTCAGGGAGAAGCATATTCCATAGACAGAATGTGAGCCATCTAGGAAGACAATAGTAGAAATCCCTATCCCTTCACCAAAGTAGTTGGAATAATCCTTCCATTCATTCAGTTCAGTTGCTCAGTCATGTGCGACTCTCTGCGACCCCATGGACTGCAGCACGCCAGGCCTCCCTGTCCATCACCAACTGTCAGAGTCCACTCAAACTCATGTTCATCACGTCGGTGATGCATCCAACCATCTCATCCTCTGTCGTCCCCTTCTCCTCATGCCTTCAATCTTTCCTAGCATCAGGGTCTTTTCCAATGAGTTGGTTCTTCCAATCAGGTGGCCAAAGTATTGGCGTTTCAGCTTTAGTATCAGTCCTTCCAATGAATATTCAAGACTGTTTTCCTTTATTATTGACAGGTTGGATTTTCTTGCAGTCCAAGGGACTCTCAAGAGTCTTCTCCAACACCACAGTTCAAAAGCATCAATTCTTCAGTGCTCAGCTTTCTTTATAGTTCAACTCTCATATCGATACATGACTACTGGAAAAACCATAGGTCTGACTAGACGGACCTTTGTCGGTAAAGGAATGTCTCTGCTTTTTAATATTCTGTCTAGCTTGGTCACAGCTTTTCTTCCAAGGAGCAAGTGTCCTTTAATTTCATGGCTGCAGTCACCATCTGCAGTGATTTTGGGGCCCCAAAATATAGTCTGTCACTGTTTCCATTATTTCCCCATCTATTTGCCATGAAGTGATGGGACCAGATGCCATGATCTTAGTTTTCTGAATGTTGAGTTTTAAGCTAGCTTTTTCACTCCTCTCTTTCACTTTCATCAAGAGGCTTTTTAGTTCTTCACTTTCTGCCCTAAGGGTGGTGTCATCTGCGTATCTGCGGTTATTGATATTTCTCCTGGCAATCTTGATTCCAGCTTGTGCTTCATCCAGCCCAGCATTTCACATGATATACTCTGCATAGAAGTTAAATCAGCAGGGTGACAATATACAGCCTTGACATACTCCTTTCCCGATTTGGAACCAGTCTGTTGTTCCATGTCCAGTTCTTGCTTCTTGACCTGTGTACAGATTTCTCAAGAGGCAGGTCAGGTGTTCTGGTGTTCCCATCTCTTTCAGAATTTCCCACAGTTTGTTGTGATCCACACAATCAAAGGCTTTGGCTTAGTCAATAAAGCAGATGTTTTTCTGGAACTCTCTTGCTTTTTTGATGAGCCAACAGGTTTGGCAATTTGATCTCTGGTTCCTCTGCCTTTTCTAAATCCAGCTTAAACATCTGGAAGTTCACGGTTCACGTACTGTTGAAGCCTGCCTTGGAGAGCTTTGAGCATTACTTTGCTAGCATGTGAGATAAGTGCAATTGTGCAGTAGTTTGAGTATCCTTTGGCATTGCCTTTCTTAGGGATTGGAATGAAAACTGACCTTTTCCAGTCCTGTGGCCACTGTTGAGTTTTCCAAATTTGCTGGTATATTGAGTGTAGCACTATCACAGCACCATCTTTTAGGATTTGAAATACCTCAACTGGAATTCCATCCCTCCACTAGCTTTGTTCTTAGTGATGCTTCCTAAGGCCCACTTAACTTCGCATTCCAGGATGTCTGGCTGTAGGTGAGTGATCACACCATCGTGATTATCTGGGTTGTGAAGATCTTTTTTGTATAGTTCTTCTGTGTATTGTTGCCACCTCTTCTTAATATCTTCTGCTTCTGTTAGGTCCATACCATTTCTGTTCTTTATAGTGCTCATCTTGTCAAAGGCTAACAGAGTTTTGCCAAGAGAACGCACTGGTGATAGCAAACACCCTCTTCCAACAACACAAGAGAAGACTCTACACATGGACATCACCAAATGGTCAATACTGAAATCAGATTGATTATATTCTTTGCAGCCAAAGATGGAGAAGCTCTATACATTCAGCAAAAACAAGACCGGGAGCTGCCCGTGGCTTGGATCATGAACTCCTTATTGCCAAATTCAGACTTAAATTGAATAAAGTAGGGAAAACCACTAGACCATTCAGGTATGACCTAAATCAAATCCCTTACGATTATAAGTGGAATTGACAATAGATTCAAGGGATTAGATCTGATAGACAGAGTGCCTGAAAAACTATGGATGGAGGCTCATGATATTGTACAGGAGGTAGGGATCAAGACCATCCCCAAGAAAAAGAAATGCAAAAAGGAAAATGGTTGTCTGTGGAGGCCTTACAAATAGCTGAGAAAAGAAGAGAAGCAAAAGGCAAAGGAGAAAAGGAAAGGTATACCGATTTGAATGCAGAGTTCCAAAGAACAGCAAAGAAAGATAAGAAAGCCTTCCTCGGCGATCCTACTCATTAGCCTATGAAATTATCCACCCCTATTAAAACTGACAGGGCTTCCTGGAAAAGAATCCACCTGCAATGCAGGAGACCCTGGTTCGATTCCTGGGTCAGGAAGTTCCCCTGGATAAGGGATAGGCTACCCACTCCAGTATTCTTTGGCTTCCCTGGAGGCTCAGACCGTAAAGAAGACCTGGGTTTGATCCCTGGGTTGGGAAGATCCCCTGGAAGACTGCACGGCAACCCACTCCAGTATTCTTGCCTGGAGAATCTCCATGGACAGAGGAGCCTGGTGGTCTGCAGTCCATGGGGTTGCAAAGAGTTGGACACAACTGAGCGACTAAGCACTTGGCATAAAAACAAAGCACTTGGCATAAAAACTGACAACCCCATACCATGGAACCTCTTGCCACCACCCACTTTTTGGTCTTTTATGGACTGACCTCACAACTGTCATGGCACCTGGCAGCATTTAGCTTGATGATGTATTATAGTGAGCATATACTGCAGCTCAAGGTCTAGTGAAAATCAATCATCTGCCATCTTGGACCTAGTCTATGTTTAGGTCCTCAATGGCTGTGATTCTTTTAAAGGTTTTACCCTGCCCCTTCCTATCTCATGAATATAAACAAAGGCTTCCTGATAGACCAGAATTGCTACTATTACTTTTTAACCCCTTTTACAAGTCAAGTCTTGCCATATTCCAGAACTGGAGTAGAAGAGAAGTCAGGTGTGGCACACAGAATATGTGCTAGTGTGCTAGGTGCTGGGGTTACAACGATGAACAAAAGAGACATGATCTGTGTCCATTTCACCGTTTCCACAGCACCATGTTTCTTTTGGGCAACTCCATGTATCTCCTCACTGATATGCCTGCTTACACTTTGATCTCCCTTTGATTCATTCTCCATTCGACATGAAGAAGAATCTTTCGGTTACTAAATTGGCTGCCTGGGTCCATGCTGGGGTTCTTTTTCTACTCAGATCTGCACAGCCAGTAACAGAACTGAGACTGGAATAGCACAAGCTTTATGATGTCCAGAGAATGGAGAATCAGGAACTTAAATTTCCAAATCAGCTTCTTAACTTGATTCCAGTGAAGAGCATATATAGGAGGGAGGAGGCAAAAAGGAGGGAATTGGAAAGAGTGGGAGGAATATTCATGACTTATCCAAGAACAGGGGTGTGCTTCAGGCTTGGAACTGAGGCAACACTCATTTTCGGTCCTTGTGTGGGTTTTTCAGGTTGTTGTCATGGCAACTGTCAACTGTTGTGTAGCTGCTGGGTGTGTCATTTAGCCAATGTATTACAAAAAGTGTATAATGGGGCTCAAGGTCCAGTAGAAATAGAATCTTCTGCCATCTTGGATGTAGTTGGTTCTAACCAGTTCTTGTTTTTCTCTTTGCAGCTTCCCCCTGACACTCACATAAGAGCAGTTGGTTTCCATTCAAGGGAGGGGAAGGGGCATGTTTCTGGTGCAAAAGCCTTAGTAGCATTTTGATTATGCTTGAAATCCCTCTTTAAAACCCACTGGGCAGGGGGGAAACCCACTGGAGTTCCTCTTATGGAAGAGTGATGTATGGACCCACTCCTCAGGAACAACTGTAACTAGTACTTTTTATTATATTTGTATGTATGTCTGCAAGAAGATCAAACCAGTCAATCCTAAAGGAAAATCAACCCTGAATACTCATTGGAGTGACTGATAATGAAGCAGAAGCTCCAATACTTTGGCCACCTGATGCGAAGAGCCAACTTATTGGAAAAGATTCTGATGCTGGGAAAGATTGAGGGCAGGAGGGGAAGGGGTCAACAGAGGATAGATGGTTAGATGGTATCATTGACTCATTGAACATGGATTTGAGTAAGCTCTGTGAGATAGTGAAGGACAGGGAAGTCTGGTGTGCTGCTGTCCATGGGGTTGCAAAGAGTCAGACACAACTGAGTGACTGAACAACAGCAATATATGCATAAAGCAACCATTAAAATCTCTGGACCTTGTTCCAAGGTTGTGTAGCAAATTGTTGCAGGAGAAGAAGATACCATGTCCTTAGACCTGCAGGAATCTTTATGATAGACCACCAAATGAGGGTTCTTGGTTTCGAGTTGGAGAACATTCAAGAGAGAGTTGGAAAACATTCGCCACAGTAAAGGGAAAGCAAGTTTATTCAGAGACAAACTCATGAGTTTATTTAGAGACAAACTCATTCCATAGGCGGAAAGTGGTTTGCTTCAGAAGGCTCGGAATGAGACAGTGGCTCCAGGGCAAGAGATTATGTTAGAAAGTTAGAGCTGCCCTGGGGTATGGGGACCTAGGTGTGTGTGTGTGTTTTTTTTTTTTTTTTTAATGTTTATTTATTTATTTGGTGCACTGGGTCTTAGTTGCAGCATTTAGGATCTAGTTCCCTGAACAGGGATCAAACCCAGGCCCCCTGCATTGGGAGCTCGGAGTCTTAGCCACTGGCCCACCAGAGAAGTCTGGGGCCTAGATTTTTATGGGTTAAGTAATTTCATAGGCTCCTGAGTAGGAGGAATATTCTTGCTATTTGGGGGAAGGATGGAGATTTCCCCAGAACTGGACTACTCCCCACTTTCTGGCCTGTTATGGTCCACCTTGGGACTGTCATAGAGTAAGAGGGAGTGATTTTTACTGTTAAAATGAAGGTCTGGGGACTTCCCTAGTGGTCTAGTGGCTAAGACTCCATGCTCCCAGTGCAGGGGGCCTGGGTTTGATCCCTGGCCAAGGAACTAGATCCCACGTGCCACAACTAAGACCTGGAGCAGTCAAATAAATAAAATAAATATTTTAAATTGAAGGTGGCAATGAGTGAGTGTTAGTTGCTCAGTCATGTCCATCCTTTTGTGACCCCATGGACTGCAGCCCACCAGGTTCCTCTTTCCCTGGAATTCTCCAGGCAAGAATACTGGAGTGGGTTGCCATTTTCCTCTCCAAAAGATCTTCCCAACAGGAAAACAAAGGTATAATGAGCTAAAAGTCAATGACTGGACTACTCTGAAAGCCACCTTGGTTTCAGGCAGTTCCAACAGGTATTTATGGCATCCCAACAGCTGAGCCTCTTCTCCATTTTCTAGCTTTTGAGTCCTGCCCCTTTCTGTCCTGTCTTAAAATGAAGAAACCTTTATTAAAGAAATTCTATTAGTAGATCTTGATTAGAAGGACAAGAGTCTGTAGCACAAGCTGCTCCCTCCCCGTTTCTCATCACGCCTTGAAGACAGAAGCTCAGTTCTGGGAAGGTACTACCAAGGGAAATAAAACTCCTTCCCATCTCAGTTCGCAGTCAAGGGAGGTGGAGGAACAGGCCACCAGCATCTCTCATACCACAGCTCTGGTGAGTGTGGCTGGGGGTGAGGGGCTCCATCCTTCTGCCCAGTGATACTGAAAGCTTGGCCTCTGTGCATTGGTACTGAATTAAATCTTGGAGACAAGAGTTTTGGGTGAAGCAAAAAAGGATAGCTTTATTGCTCTGCCAGGCAAAGGACACAGCGGGCTCCCACCCACAAGGAAACTATGTATCCCAACCTGGGAGGATCTGATGAAGAGTTTTATGGGCTTCCCTGGTAGCTCAAATGATGAAAAATTTGTCTCCAATGCAGAAGACCTGGGTTCAGTCCCTGGGTTGGGAAGATTCCCTGGAGGAGGGCAGGGCAACCCACTCCAGTATTCTTGCCTGGAGAATCCCCGTGGACAGAGAAGCCTGGTGGGCTACAGTCCATGGGGTCGCAAAGAGTCGGACACAACTGAGTGGCTAACACTTTCACTTTTTTCACTTTGCAGCAATAGTTCAAGAGTGGGGTTGCTGACAAGACTAGGGTGTGACCAGGGCTGGCACTCCCTTATTCTCAGGTGACTGCTACTGCTAAGTCACTTCAGTTGTGTCCAACTCTGTGCGACCCCATCCCTGGGATTCTCCAGGCAAGAACACTGGAGTGGGTTGCCATTTCCTTCTCCAATGCATAAAAGTGAAAAGTGAAAGTGAAGTCACTCAGTCATGTCCAACTCTTCGAGACCCCATGGACTGCAGCCTACCAGGCTCCTCCGTCCATGGGGTTTTCCAGGCAAGAGCACTGGAGTGGGGTGCCATTGCCTTCTCCGTCTCAGGTAGCTAGTCTCCTACTATTGAGGAGCTTCTGTGGCCCCTTTAGTCTTGACTCAGGTGCTTTCTTGGCTGCCCCTCCCTTAATTAGCAGTTGTTCCAATCTGCCCTTTGGAACTCAGGGAAGGTCTAGAGGCTGGAGTCTTGCTTATAAGAAATGGGAGACAAAAAGGCCTCCATGCCCAGGAACCCCACGGAGTCCCACTCAGTTTCACCAGGACCCATGTGTAGGTGGAATCTCTAACCAAGGCATGGCAGGCCAAGAACACCAGAGACCTGATAACTCTTGCTCCAGCTTGCTTGCTGGGTGGAGGTTTTGTAGAGATCTTAGGCAAGTCGTTGGATACAGAATTCTGGAAATTAGCGAACAAGAGACTGTAGATACACAAATCAACCTGGGCAAGTGTGGTCACCTCTGGGGACCCAGTCGTCCTTCACTTCCAGGCCTGAGGCTTTGGAGGGGCCAGTGATCACCACTGCTGTGGTCAGCCTCTGGCTCCAGGTCTGCCTTGCCCCACTGGCCCATCAAAGGCCTGAAGTGTCCTTCACCAAGCCTTTCCAGCTGTCAAATTCCTGCTCATTTCAGCAAGACCCTTCTTTCACTGAACCCTACTCTGCAGGAGGGGTGTATCCTGGCTCTTGGGGATTCTTTTGTAATGAGCTGGTCCCTAGGAGAGAAACAATTTCTAAGAGTTAATGAAAAGCTCCTTTTGTGTCTCCTACTTTAATTTGATCCTCTCAGCTTGAATCCCAGCGGAGGTGTGTGTGCTGAATTCTGAGGGTGAAGGGAGTGTTTTTCTGTTAGCTCTCAAAGGTCAGACAGCAAGCCTTAGTCATGCTAATGTAGAGCTAACCTTTCACGGTCTTAGAGAGAGGTTTCCAGCTCGAGGGGTTTTCCAAAATCTTTCAAATGAGGCCTTTGTCTCCAAATCACAGTGATAATTACTGGCAAAGTCAGAACTTGAACTGAGGTCTTCTGACTTGAAGGCCAGAGCTTTCTTCACCCGCAACACTCTCTTGTATTATTTGATTTTTTAATGGCTCTTTCAGCACCAACCACCATTCCTGGCACATACTAATATTATAATAAATAACGCCTTGATTCTTCCTTTTCTCCCTAGGATAGCAGGGAATAAAGAAAGCAAAGTGGCAGAATGTGTTCAGCGTTTCCAAGAAGTAGTATCAACAAGAATGAATGACCTTTGGGATCCCTGCCACTCAAATAATTCAATCAAGTGAAAATTGAATCTCTGAAGAACTGCTGTCCATTCTCAGCACAGTCCCTAAAGGACACAAAATCCCAGAACACAGCCAGTAGAAAATACTAACTCGATCTGTTGTCTAAGTGATATCATGTATAGAGATGGAAGGCCAAACACAGTTTCAAAATGGCTGAAATACATATTCATGGCTACAACATGCATGGGTTTAGAATCAGAGGGCTCCCACACAGCCTTAGGTTGTGTTTGTTGAAATAAGTTGAATTTAATTGAATTGGATTGATTTCTGCTGTGATTACTCAAGGGGTCAGAGTTTTTGTCTTTCAAAGTCCTGGGAACAAGACTCTAGAGTGCATCTATTATTTTCTGCCACAGTGCATCAATTCACCCTCCCCACTCGAAGTATTCTGCCTTATCCCTGGGAAACTCTCTCCCTCCTCTCTTCTCAGCCCCCAAAGCCTGGGCAAGACTAAGCCAACTTCAGGTTCCAGAAGGGACAATGGACTTCAGACATGGCTAGTGCGTTGTTCCACAGTCAATGAATCATAATGAAGGATTGTTATATGAACAGAAGACAGAGACCCTCACCCTTTATCCTGAAGGTAGATTTGAGAGTTTACGGGGGCTTGGCCTGCTGCTGCCATATTGCTCCCATATGAAGCCCAAGCTGTAACCACACAGCATAAGGCAGAGCCAAGAGATTGGAGAGAAACAAAATCTAGATGACTTAAGTTGAAGCCTGGATCCACTTACCCAAAGTCAACCCTAGGTCTGGATTTTTTCAGTAAAAATACGGACCCATAGAATTTTTTTTTTTCTTAAGGCAGGTTTAAGTTGGGTTTTTCTGCCACTTATATAGTCAAGAGGCTTCTAATTTGTGTAAGAACATTTCTGTCTCACTTTGTCAGTGTTCTCTGCTGAACAATCTTCTCTAGTAGAAATCATACACACCCCAGCAATAGGGTGACAAGTTGGCTCCCTGTAATCTCTTTCTCTTCAATCTCCACCTTCCCATCAGCATGCTGCCTTTAAAATGTAACTTATGCTAAGAAACAAGTGCTTTATCAAAGATCATATACCTAAGAGGTGGTGAAGCCAAAACCGTAGCCTGGGATTTTGAATTCAAATACTATGCTGTCTATTTATCACATCAAAAAAAAAATCATATTTGGAGCCACTGTTGATTCCTTTTTCTGGCTGTAGCCATATACTTTAGAGCTGTGTGTACAATGTGGTAGTCACTAGCCCCATGGAGCTATGTAAATTCAAATTAATTAAAAATAAATAAAATTTAAATTCAGTTCCTCAGTCATCCTGGTCGCATTCCAAGCACACACTAGCCCAACTATGGGTAGTGACTGCCAGATTGGACAACACAGGTAAAGACTTTTTATTATATCATCCCAGAAAGTTCCAAAGGACAGCACTGCTCTAGAGACGGATTTCTTTCTTTATCCAAAGTTGCTAGGGTCAGAATGCCTGATAGAATCTTTCTACTCTTCAAATGGCAAATGAGGCTAACAGATGATAAGCTATGAACTATTCGGTCATCTACTCCATACTTTCTAAACACTTAGATGGGATGTATAGGTCCTAGCTCCTCATCTCTGAGATGGTAAATCTGAAACATGTATTAGTGTTGTTGTTGTTCAGTTGCTAAGTTGTGTTCAATTCCTTGCCACCCCATGGACTGCAGCCCACCAGGTTTCCCTGTCCTTCACCATCTCCCGGAATTTGCTCAAACTCATGTCCATAGAATCGGTGATGCCATCCAACCATCTCATCCTCTGTCGTCCCCTTCTCCTGCTTTCAATAGTTCCCAGCATCAGGGTCTTTTCCAATGAGTCAGCTCTTCACATCAGGTGGCCAAAGACTTGGACTTTCAGCTTTGTCATCAGTCCTCCCAGTGAATATTCAGGGTTGATTTCCTTTAGGATTGATTGGTTTGATCTCCTTGCTGTCCAAGGGACTCTCAAGAGTCTTCTCCAGCACCTCAGTTCAAAAGCATCAATTCTTCCGCGTTCAGCCTTCTTTATGGTCTAGTCACATGCTACTTAGTAAGGGATGATTAATCTTTTATTGTATCAAACATCTTGAAATTATATAAATAAGTATATTAAAACACACATGTCTCTACCCTACTCTGATCTAGTATATGATTATACATTTCTTGGGAGTTTGAAGAACACAATGTTTCCTTCTCAGGCTGGGGATTCATTAGGAATACATTTCTCAATGACATCCCCACAGCTTATCATTCTCCAAACAGGAACTATCTTCCTAGCCCTGGGCCCATTTCCCTTTCAGATTAAGACCCTCTGGGAAAAAATATCTAATCATTTTCACTCAAACAAAAAGTAGAACTCTCCAACTGAAAATTTGTAGCAGATATTCAGTTTGGGAAATGATAACTATGGCATAAAATAAACCTTCTTTATTGGACAGAATATACAAATTGCAGATTATATTGTCACCTAGATAACACAAGAGAGTTATTCTTCCAGAGAAAAAAGGCTACCTTGGCTTTGTTTTCTGTCAGATGGGGAAAAAAAATGATGAACACATAATACACAGGACTTGGGGTGACAATTTATTTTTGGTTTGACATGAATAGTGTGTATTTGCAAACATAGTCCATTTGCTTGTGTGTAGTAATTAGAAAAAAAGCACACAATTTTCACAAAATGGGAGAAGGGAGTATCAGATTTCAGCCCAACTGTTCCCTGGCTGGGTGGATAATTTGGTATCAGAAGGTAGTCATGGTGACCATAAAAGTTACTCATGTGAGTAAAGATGCAACTAATGATGCCCACAATTACTTAATCGCAGGCATGCTTAAACTGCTTTTGCCATTTTTGGAGAGTGCTTATGGCTAATTGTGGCTGCAAGTGTGTAACTACAGGTACAATCAGATGTGTTTCTAATTTTTACATTTGTGCTGACAGCAGGAGAATAAACCACCCCTTCTAAAAAGGGGAATTGGAAAAGGAGGGCTGAAATCAGGTCTTATAAGTCTGGGGAGGGTGGAACAGCCTCCAACATGAAAACAAAGGTAAGTCATTTAATGTTTAAGCAGAAGAAAATTCTGGATCATCAGCTGACCAGATTCCAGGCCCAACTGTGGATCTTCCCCTTACTGCCCCCACCAGAAGGGGCCTTTTACTTTCTCCATATAACCCTACCACTCCTGTCCCATCATGGAACAGACACTATTTTTTTTAATGTTATTGTTGACAAATACTTTTAAAAAATTATTTACTTATTTACTTACGACTGTGCTGGGTCTTTGTTGCTACACACAGTCTTTCTCAGCCTCTGTACACAGCGCTCAGGCTTCTCATTGCAGTGGTTTCTCTGGTGGGGCATGGGCTTTAGGCACATGAGCTTCAGTATTTGCAGCATGCAGGCTCAATAATTGTGGCTTCTGGGTTCTAGAGCGCAGGCTCAGTAGTTGTGGCACATGGGCTTTGTTGCTCCGTGGCTTCTGGGATCTTCCCAGACCAGGAATGGAACCCATGTCCCCTGCATTGGCAGGGAAATTCTTAACCACCTGGGAAGTCCACAAATACTTTTTACACATGCTGTAATACTTATGTGCACAAATGAATTCTAATATATATCCTGGGACAGGCAGTTAGCTTTTGAAGTTCTCTTATTAGAATTAACACCCCAAAGATGGCTACATGACACTTCAAATATCCTTGTCAAAAATCTCACTTGGTTTTTTAATTCCTATAAGGAATGTTAGAAATATTTCTGAACAGGTAAATTGAGTGATGGAACAAGACTTTTGGTTAACTAGGAAATAGAAGCACCATTAGTTTTGCATGACTGAGTGTACAACTCTAGCAAGCTGTGGGGTCAGACTCCAGTGTAGTGCCTGTTACTTGCGGGAAATGGATCCCCAAAGCCTCAAGAGCCAATTGCAGGACTCTTCTTGTACCTGCTGGCTAGTCAACATTTGTAGCTCTGGTAGAATTAGGTCTGAGTCCTCACCTGGTGTGGAAGTTGTAAAAGATGTATGCCACTACCCTCTTCTGTGCACTAGAACTACTGCTAGTCATCCCAAGAGCCTGGCAGTCGCTGAGTGTCCAGATTAGTGGGTCAGTTCAAAACATCTTGATTTCTCCTAAAATAGCTCCTACAGCCCTATATTTCCAAAATAAATGAAATAAAAGTCAGGGATATATGTAGTTACATAGACAATGAAATAAACAACAAGGACATAAAGAAATATGTAGTTACAGGAGGTACCAAATGCAGAGAAATGGACACATTGTTTTAGGTTCCAGGAAATAGCCTTCTATTCAAGGGAAGACACTACTTCCTTTGTATACAACTTGCCTGGCCTCTGTTCCTCCCAGGCCCTCCTTGGCTGCCTTTTTCTAAGTCCTGTGAGTCATCTTTTCCCCTACCTCATAAGAGATGCTGGTTAATCACTCAGACTGCTCTCCATTCCGTAGAAAGTATCAGAGATCCATTCTGTGCCAGAAACATATTCTGGGCACTGTGGTGACTCAGTGGGATGAACTGGACAGGCTCCTTGCCCAGGGGATGTTTTGCTGTAACTAAGCCCTCTGCTCTGCTCCGGTTCACTCTTCTGGTTTGGGACCTGAGGTACAACAAGCTTTGCCCACAGTAAAGTGGCAGAACTGTGAGACTGGCGAGTAATGAGGTGGAGAAAATGTATGTCGCCAGAATTCTCTTGGGGAGAGCTCTCCGTCTGATTAGAAGAAATACTTTGTAATGACATTTGGGGTGGAAGGTGGAGTCCCAAGGGCCTTATCCATCAAGGAAAGATGTCTGCTAAACTGCTTTGTATGAGACAAGGAGAGGGATTGTTTTGCTCCTAAGAGAGGCAGAGAACGGGCGGGCAGACCAGGGGGAGGGCAGGGAGGTGGAGGGTAGGATGTGCAACAGCAGAGAGATGTCTGCCACAGGATGGAACCCTTTGTGGGATGAGCAGATCTTCGGTAAATACACTAAACGAATGGGATGTTTAGCATGTGTGGTTATCTTATAGAGTTTGGTGACGAGGTTGAGTTTGGTACCTATACTGAAGCTGAACACTGCCTCTGGGGTTTTTAGTTTCAGAAACCCAGACATTCTTCTTCTTCTTTTTTTTTTTTACAGGCCAAAACTCTAGTTTATTTCAGCATCAGCAACATCTCAGCCATCACAAAAATAAACTCTACCGAGGGCGATGAAGTCTCTACAGCAAGGCTAAGGGCTCAGCCACCACACAGCGAGCCTCCGGGGCGCGTGGCGGGCACGGCCTCGGCAATAAGTTAGGAAGCAGCGGAGGAGCTGGTGGAGGAGGCAGGTGCAGCCAGGGCCTCACTTCTGGGCCGGCATGAGGTCATCGATGGCCTGGCCCTGCTCCAGCCGCTGCTCCATCTCGATGAGCAGCTTCACGCCGTCCACCACCATCTGCACCAGCTCCACCTCCGAGAAGCCCAGGCGGTCGGCGCTGGAGATGTCGAAGACCCCGCCCACAGCGGCAGTGTCCACACCGCCTGTGCCTCGCTTCTGAAGCCGCAGCCGCTTGAGCACCTCGGGGAACTTCTCGTGCTTTCCCAGGTTGGGCAGCTTGATGTGCACCCCGGCCCGCAGACCCGTACCCAGGTTGGACGGGCAGGTGAGGATGTAGCCCAGGTGAGGGTTCCACATGAACTCGTAGTTCTTAGACTTGAAGAGCGTTTCAATCTGGGTGAGGCCGTTGCAGAAACGCGTGAACACCTCCTTCATGTTGCCCCCCTTCTGCATGGAGATGACCCGCAGGTGGTCCTCCTCGTTGATCCACACCAGGAAGGTCTTATTGTCATTGTGCCAGATGCCGCGGGCGTCGGGCCAGTCGCGGGCCATGCCCGAGGCCAGCAGCAGGGGCGACACGGGCTTATCGAAAAGGAAGTGGTCGTCGATAAGCTGCTGCTGCTCCGCCTCCGTCATGCTTTTGAGCTCATAGTACCTCCCAGCCAGGTCACCGTCCAGGCTCGACAGGGCTTCGACGGCGAGCTTCTCGATGGCGCGGCGCTCCCCGCGGCTGCAGTGCGGGGGGAGGCAGAAGCCGCGGATGCTGCAGCCCGTGCGCACCCGCGAGCTCAGCACGTAGTTGGGATCCAGGTCGTCGCCGCCCTGCAGGTTGTCGGGTTTGAGGTCCGTCTTGTGTTCGTCGGTGGGCTTATAGCCTCCATGCCGGTCCTCGATGATGGGGTCAAAAAGCTCCTTGAACACGTCGTACGACTCCTCGTCGCCGGCCACGCAGCCCACGGTCATAATATAGGGGTGGCCTGGGTTGTCCACGCCGGCCAGACATTCTTCTTTTGCTTCAGGCAGTCTGGTTCTGTCTGTCTCTGTCTAGCTCTCTCTCACAAGACAGACAGACAGACAGACAGACAGACAGACACACACACACATGGTTCTACCTTTCCCCAAAGTGATACCCTTCTCTACAGGTGGGTAAAAGGAGGATTATTCTGTCACACTGTAAGACGACAGTCTGAGTGTACCAGCGGGCTTGGAGACATGGGCATGGTACCCAGGGCTTGGGCAGCAGCAAGAGGATGATTAGACAGTAGAAATCAATGACTTATAAAGGCTGGAGGACAAGGCCACAGGGATTTTTCAAAATCCAGGCAAACAATCACCACTCAGGTTTCTGTGGGATTTGAGTGTGAGGAGCAAATATGGTTAAACATTTCCTCAGACTGAGATGTGCCATGCCCAGTGAGAGATTCCATAGAGGTTGAGACACTCGCCCCCTCTCTCCTCCTCCTTTAGGTCCAGTAGCAAAACTATCATGTTAGGAAGCTCAGAAGAATATGGCAGGGTAGGGAAGGCTTCCACAGGAGGTTCTTGCTGTCAGCTTTGGGGGATAGACAAGAGGAAAGGCCTTCCAGGTGGAGGGGCTGGCTTGTGCGAAGGGCAGAGACCTGAGAGTCAGGGGGACTGAGACAGGAGATGTGGTTCTCTGAGATTAAAAAGATTTTGCCTGGAAAGGACAGAAGCCTGAAACAGACCCTCACCTCATGGCCCTTGGAAAGAATCAACACTGCTGACACTGCTGACATCAACACTGCTTTCAGACTTCTAGCTTCCAGAACTGTGAGAAAATTAATTTCTGTTTTTTAACTCACTCTGGCTGTGACACTTCACTATGGCAGCCTTAGCAAACTAATATAGCGGTTTTGAATTCCGGCTCAGTTACATCTCAGCTATGCAACCTTGAGTGAGTTATATAATCTCTCTCAATCTCACTTTCTTATCTGTGAAACAAAGATAGTAATCAAAGCTATGCTGTGACAAATGATCCATACAACCCGTTCGGTTTAGTACCTAGCCTGAAATCAGTTCTCAATAAATGCTAGCTACCATTATTATTTTGGCTATTATTATATGTTTCTGGGTAATATTTTAGCTTCATGATATAGTGTTAGTGTAATGAAACTTTTTATTGCTGTTTAGTTGCTAAATTGTATCCAATTCTTTTGTGATCCCATGGACTGTAGCCTGCCAGGTTTCTCTGTCCTTGGGATTTCCCAGGCAAGAATACTGGAGTGGATTGCCATTCCCTTCTCCAGGGGATCTTCCTGACCCAGGGATCAGACTCGAGTCTCCTTCGTTGGCAGGCAGATTCTTTAGCACTGAGCCACCAGGGGAGCCTGTAATGAAACTTAAACGGCTCTAATTTTTCTTTTTTTTAAATGATTTCCTCTTCACCTCAGTCATAATCAAGAATGTAATCAGGTACAACATAGTCCAATAAAAATGTTTAAAAAAGAACATAGGGGGCTTCCCTGGTGGCCTAGTAGTGGTTGGGGTCCTGGGCTTTCACTACTGTGGCCCAGGTTCAGTCCTTGGCCAGGGTACTGGGATTCCTGCAAGCCGCAGCTGGATTCCCTAAGATCACATGTCAGGTTGCATCCTCCTTCACTTTGGACCTCACCCTGATCCTTTTTCAAGCTGAAAAACTAAAGCTTCCTCACCAGCAGAACACATGCCCAGATCCAAAATGTACTTCCTGCTCAAACAGATTTCATGCGCCTCCTAGTCATGCCCTGAAGGAACCCTACTTCTCTGTTGGGTTTTGTTTTATATTTTTACCATTTTATTGTGGAGAATCTCAAATATATTAAAAAAGGAGACAAAAATAGCTTGAAACCGTCAGGTGTCCATCATGAACTCATGACCAAGCCTGCCCAACCACTTTTAACCCCTGTGTTCTTTTCAGAGAATATTCCAGACATTATATAATTTTACCATTAATGTTTTGACTATGTATCTTTAAAAGATATGAACTTTAAAAAAATATTTATTTATTTGGTTCTGCCAGGTCTTCCTTGGGGCATGTACGATCTAGTTCCCTGATTAGGGATCAAACCCAGGTCCCCTGCATTGAGAGTGTGGTGTCTTACCCACTGGACCACCAGGGAAGTCCCAAAAGATATGAACTTTTGAGGGACTTTCCTGGAGGTCTAGTGGTTAAGACTTTGTGCTTCCATTGCAGGGGACTCGGGTTCATTCCCTGATCAGGGAATTAAGATTCCACATGCCTTGTGGCATGGCAAAAAAACCAAAAAAGATATGAATTTTAAGAAATTTAAAGTAATACCATTATTACATAACTTAAGTAATGTCATTCAAACATCGTAATTTTCAGTTAACATTCAAATTTCCTTTCTTATAAGCTCAACATTTAAAAAATTGAATGAAGATGAATATCAATCATCCTTATTGTTTAAATAAAAACCACACATTGCAATTAATTAATACAGCTGACCTATGAAAAGATGTGTTTGAACTAAGCAGGTCCACGGTTAAGCAGATATTTCAGTAGTAAGTACTGCAATACAACATAATCTGAGGTTGGTTGAATTTGCGATGCAGAGCAGCAGATCCAGAGGAACCACAGATAAGAAGGGCTGACTGTGTGGATTCTTGACTCTGCAACTGTTGGCGCCCCTAACCCCTAACGCTCACTTTGGTCAAGGGTCAACTGTATACCTTTTAAATTTCTCTTAGTCTATAGGGTTCTCTTTATTTGTTGAAACCTGGTTGCTGTTCTGTAGACTTTCCTGCAGTCTGGATTTTGCAATCCCTACTGTGGTGGCATTTACCATATTGCACCTTCCTCTGCATTTCTCATAAACTGGTAGTTAAAACTAGAGTCTTGATCAAACCCAGGTTCAATTTTTTTTAGCCAGCCTACTTCATAAATTTGTTTCCCTGATAGCTCAGTTGGTAAAGAATCCATCTGCAATGTGGGAGACCCTGGTTTAATATATGGGTCAGGAAGATGCGATGGAGAAGGGATAGGCTGCCCACTCCAGTATTCCTGGGCTTTCCTGGTGGCTCAGCTGGTAAAGAATCCGCCTGCAATGTGGCAGACCTGGGTTTGATCTCTGGGTTGGGAAGATCCCCTGAAGAAGGGAAAGGCTACCCACTTCTGGCCTGGAGAATTCCATGGACTGTAGAGTCCATGGGGTCACAAAGAGTCCAACACAACTGAGCGACTTTCACTTTCTTTCATAAACTGGGTGTGTTCTTCCACCAGGAGGCATATAATGTCTGATTGTCTCTCTCCTGCTGTTTTCCATTCCTTCTTAACTTCTTTTCTTCTTTCTTTTCCATATCTCATCTTTCTGCTTTCTGACAGAGAACCTGGAGATTGGGAGTTCGGGGGAGGGGTTTGCCAGCTCTTTTGCCCCCATCTGGAGGCATTGCCCTGCCTTATACCCTTGCTTTCTGTCAATTCTGTCAGTACAGCTTTCCATTTCTGCAGGAAGTCATGGCGCTGCTAAAGATATTCTCAGGGCTGTGTGGGGAAAAAACATGTTAGAGAAACTTCAGAGGATGATACTGAGCTTCTTTTGTTCTTCCACATGAGGGAGGACCAAGTTTGAGCCCTGCTTAACTTGCTAGTGATCCAGATGGCAAACTGCTGTCAGGCAGGGGATGGACTGTTAGAGGTAGGGAAGTATTGAAGTACTTTCTCCCTGACCCATGCAGAGTAGGAATCTAATTTCCAAATACACTCAATGCCCAAAGTTCAAATTTAGTGTTTGAAGCCTGCAGTCTAACCACAGTTGAACCTGATAGGAATGTTCCAGATTCCCAGGTCTTGGTCAACAAAGGACTGCCATATAGAAGGATTTGCTCAACCATTTATTGCCCACATGAATATGCAATGCTTGCCCCAGTTCCAGGCTATTTTGTGTCAAGAAAAAAGTGTTATCAGTTATCACAGCCAGCCTTTCTACAAAAGAATCTTTCATTGGGTTCAACGACATTTACAGAGTATCTGTTTTTATTTGACCTCAATTTTTTCATCAGTTAATCTTTCCTTCTGTTGATAACCTATCCCATTGGTCCACCTCTGAGTTCATATGTGGTTGGAAGGGGATAGTTCAAGGAACTGGCTAGTTCCTATCTCACATGCCTGTAGCTCCCTGCTTCTCTTCTGAAGGTTTTCTCCTATTTCTCCAGCAATTACCAGACTGTGCAGGGCACTGTGGAAATGCTAGTTATTTAAGGCTTCCAGAAGCAGCCCTCAACACTGAGAGACGAGAGCCAATGGATAAATACCTCAGCATCCCCCTCACCTTCAGAGGGAGAATTCTGAGATGTATTCTATGTGATTCTTCAGCGGGTTCCCAGCAATATCGGTCCACGGTGGGCTTTCCTGCTCTTTGGGGCACCTTTTATTAACTTCTCTCCCTTTCCAGTCTACTTTCTTCACTGTTTCACGTGAACTTCCTGGGATTACTTCCCCAGTAAGCCATCCCTTCCCAATTTCTAGTGTCAAGGGCTGCTTTGAGGGGAACAGAAACTAAGACAGGGAATCCATGTGTAAGCTACCTTGAAATCCTTTGGAACATGCAAGTATGAATAACTAAATGTGTAAAACATGAATTATGTGCTGAGTAGTTTTCAGTCATTGATAGCCTCATTTTTCAGATAGTAAAACTGAGAATAAATCATTAAAAGAATTGCCCAGGAGAATTCTCTGGCAGTCCAGTGCCTGGGAATCACTGCTTTCACTGTGGGGGCTCCAGGTTTGATCCCTGGTCAGGGAACTAATATCCCACAAACTGTGGCATGGGGCAAAAAAAAAAAAAGAAAAAGAAAAGAAAGAAAAGAATTGCCCAAGATCATATAACTAGTATGAACTGAGATGCAAATCTATCACTGCCATCAATATTGTCTTGCCTCTTGTTCTCCATTTTGTTTTGGGTGAAATCTTTTCTCTGACAGCTAGTAGGTTTCTGCTTTTTTTCCTAATTGTTCTGTTTGCTTATCTATATTTTGAATGGGAGAATTTCCTGCCAGTTGAACTTTAAGTTGTAAGTGAAAAGGCCCATCTTGATGCGGTCTCCTAGCAACAATTTATGAAACACTTCAAAGCAATTATTCTTCTCAAACACGTTTCCAAATGTTGAAGCATGTTCATTCACTTCGATCATTAAACTCCCCAAGAACATTCATTGTGTAGCACACAGTTCTGGTAATTATAAGCTCGTCAACAGGTTGCTTAGTGAGCTGAGATCGAATGGACCTGTTTCCCCCAGGAGCTGAGCACTTTGCTTCCAGCCAGGCAGGGCAGGGCAGATCCACTTTTCTCCAAAGAAATCTTATTTGACATGTGGGGCGGGGGTAGGAGGAAGAATATTTAAACCCCAAATAGCCATCTGTAAAACATTGGGCCCCTGACAATACACAGAGGTTTAGGGAGGATTCGAATACCTAAGGCTCAAGTCTACTAAACTAGCGGCAGCTTTCTGCTCCTCCTCCTCTGACCCTCCCATTTGCCCAGCTTTGATCTGAACAATCAAAGTCAGGCAGAAGACCCATTTCCTCCCCTGGTGCCTCAAAAATGCAGTCCTGCCCTAAATTAGCTGCAGGCCCTTCAGTTTGTGCTTCTTTCTTCTTTTTCGAAGAATTCTTTTTTCGTTGTCTTTATCTTTTAAATGTGTTAGTATACAAGTCTGGGAGGGAATCTCGATTGTTAGCGATCACTCTGAGGAATAGCAAACAGGAGTGCCAACTTAGAAAGTTGGCAAGTTAGAAAGTTGTGAGTCTGGCTGTGGTTGTGCAGGCATTAGGCCTGACTCCACGCCCCTGGTGAGGATGTCACAACTAGGTCAGTGCCTTGGATAAAATAAGTGCCCCTGGGAAATTTTAGACCTGAGGAAGAGGGGAGGAATACATTTCCTGCTAATCTGTGCAATAGCTTCTAAACATTTTAGATTTACAGAAGCGCTCCTATGTACCCTGGTTACCTTTTATCTAGCTTCACCTAATGCTAACATCTTACACAACTGTGGTGCACTTGTCAAAAGTAAGCATCTGTTGTATTTTAGGTGTCCTTGTGGAGGGAAGTTGTGTGAACCCCAAGCTGGTGAAGCTGAATGTGAGTACAAGCACAGACACATGCACATATATACACATATACACCTATCATACATACAGGCACACAACAGAGATGTGCTCACAAAATATACATGTACACTTGTTATACATACAAACACAACTTACGCATACAAAGCACACGTACAGATACACATAACACGTATAGACACAGAAAACACACGTGTACACATACATCCAACATATATACAGAGATTTACAGGTGCATGTACCATACATACAGATATACACACATGCTGTGTAGAATTTGGGGCTCATACTATAATGTGGGGCTTCTGAGATTGTTTCCTGATGGAACTTGAGTTTGTGGGTAGAGCAGAAAGGTGCTGAGAGAGAATTAAGGAACATTGGTGATGAATCAGGGCAAGTGGGCAAGACTGAGCCTCTTGACCTGGATATAGTTATTTCTCTGTGGAGATGAGGCTGGCATCTCTCCTAGCAGTATTTGGGGTTGAAAAATCTGACCCACCCAGCAGTTTGAGGGAGCCTCATTCAGATAAGCTTCCGACATGCACTGTTCAAGCCCCTTCTCCAGGCAGGGCTGGTTACGTGTGGCCAGCCTTGTTGTTGTGTTGTGTTAGTCACTCAGTTGTGTCCAAATCTTTGTGACCCCATGGACTGTGGCCCTCTAGGCTCCTCTGTCCATGGAATTCTCCAGGCAAGAATGTTGCCTAGAGAGTTTAAATCCCGAGGTGAGGATGGGAGTGAAAAATGCGAAATGTCTCCATCCCCAGACTTTAGGGTGAAGGTCTGGATGGAGAATAACTGAATTATGGGAGAAGGTAGAGGCTGAAATCTGCCCCAAGCTTACTGTAAGAGGCTAACAGTCCTGAGGTAAGAATCATTCACTGAGATGAAGAGACAGGTGGGCTTTGGGGACATAGGGAAGTAGGAAAAGCAAGGAAGAGTGGACCACAAGTGTATAATGCTACACTGGACAAATCCCAGGGACAGTGGTCTAACTGCCTGGATTTGTGCTGGTTTATGTGGGTGGAGGGGTAACTTAAAGGCAGTAGAGCTATATGGACTAAGAGATCCTAAGAGGTGAGTGAGTATATTAATTATCTATTACAGTGTAACAAACTACCCCCAACATTTTGTGGATTAAATAACAATAGGGATTTTTTGTTTTATTCCTCAAAGTATCCAAGGGTAAGGAGTTTAGGAGAGGCCGGCTTAGCTGGGTAGTTCTGGCACCAGGTGATTCATGAAATCACAGTCAAGGTGTCGGCCAGGGGAATTCCCTGGCGGTCCAGTGGTTTAGACTTGGTGCTTTCACCGCAGTGGGTTTGGGTTCAGTCCCTGGCCGGGGAACTAAGATCCCACAAGCTTTGTGTGGTATGGCCAAAAATGAGAGAAAGAAAAAAGATGATGGCCAGGATTGCAGTCTTATGAGAGCTTGACTAGGGCTGGACAATTTGCTTCCAAGGTTGATGCTGGCTGTTGGCAGGTGGTGTCAGATCCTCACCATTTGGGTCTCCCTATCTAGTTCCTTGAGAGTCCTCATGGCCTGGTGGCTAGCTTCCCCCAGAGCAAGTGATCCAAGAAAGCAAGACAGAAGTCTCAGGGTCTGTTATGCCTAGGCTTGGAAGCCGCCCTCTCGTGTCTGCAGTGTGCTAACGGTCACACACGTCAGCCCTGTGCTGTGTGGGAGGGGACTTTCCAAAGGCGTGACTGTCAGGAGGCCGTCTTGGGATAGCTGACTTTCACAGTGGTTGTTTTATCTCTATGATAAATTTATTCAAGTTTCATAAAGCATAGTTTGATTAGACCTTGAAACCAAGTGAGTAGAGTTGGTGAGGCCAAAGTTAGTTGTTCCTGGTAAGATGGAGTTTGAGAGGAAACCTGAAGGAAATGTAAGAATGACAGAGAGAGCGGGGGATGAGATCAGAGGAGCGTGTTGGGGGAAGAGCTGTTATGGGGAGGCGGGTCACAGTAGGGCTTGGGTATTTCATCCTTTCCACAGTGTCCTGAGCCTTGCCTGAGTCCTCCTCCTCCTTTCTCTCTCACCTGTGGAGTTCAGGTGACATCCAAGGTTTGGAGGAGTTGTGTGGGAAGGAGGTCAGGAAGTGTGAAACAAAAGTGGAGGAACTCGGACTTCCCTGGTGGCGCAGTGGTTAAGACTCTGTGCTTCCACTGCTGGGGGCAGGGTTCACTCCCATGTATGTGCAATATGGTGGGGCCAAAATATAAATTAGTTAATTAAATAGAAATAAGTAAATAAGTAAAAGGACTTGCTATTTAAAAAAAAGAAAAGGAATGGTTTATTGTAAAAAAATAGATAAAATATGGAGGACCAGGTAGAGTTTAATAATAGAAGTCATTACTACTGTAGGAATTACCGTGTGCACCATTTGTGGTGTTTGTACATGTGTGTGAGAGAGAGACAGAAACACAAGTTTCAAAAGTCTAATGATATGAATCGGTAACAGCTGTAATGTTATACTTTTCCTTTAAAAAGTTATTTTAACAAATTCTCACTTGACAATTTTTTTCCAGATTATCCAAGTAATATATGTTCATTGCAGAAAGATCAGGGAAAGAGAGAGAAGTATAAAAACATAAGGCAAGAATCAACACAATACCATCACCCAGAAGCAACACTTACTATTTTGACATTTTCTTGGTACATTTTATTCTTGTGTACATTTTATTCCTGAACTTGAGATCATATTTTCTCTGTAATTTTGTGTTCAGTTTTTCATAACATTTAACTAAGGTAATTTAAAAACCTCTAATAAGTATTATTTTTAAAGATGGATATATATACATATTTAATTTCCTCTTTTGTTATATGTACTCTAAATGCTCTAGAATTGTATTAAGAAGAAAGAAAAAAATTCTCCAATGTGTCACTTCCTAAGTCACACTTGATGGTATAATTTATATTTTTCAGACATTTTTCTATATATTTTTAAGTGTACATAGATAAGGCTTATAGATATTTTAAAATGTTCTGTAATTTATTTTACTTCACTATCATTAACATTTTCCATAGTCAGTGAATACCACCTCATCTTTTAAAAATATTTCATTATTTTTTCTGATTATGAAATAATAATAAATGCTTTTTAAATGTATTTTTATGAGTGTGTAATATTTGATTACATAGACATCATCATTTATTTAAAAGGTACTTTATTATTTCCACTATTTTGTTATTATGAACAATCTTGTGAGACTTATCTTGGTAATTTCCTCTGTATTTCTGATTATTTTCTTTGGCTCAACTCCAGAGGTTAGAATTTTCATGTTAGACTTTAATAATATGTGACATGTATTCTTATTTGCTTCCCAATTACAATTTAATGAATTATGAAAGCAGTAATGTCTCATTCATTTTTTCTTAAAAATATTTAATGAACAAACCACATTGTAACAAAAATTTAAAATTATTAAATATGACTAAATATCACAATAATACCTCTACCACAAAAAAATCAACTTTATTTTTATACATTCACATTTCTCATATAGTAACTTATATACTTTTAGACTAGGACTTGGCAAATTTCTTCAAGAAGCATAAGATAGAGGTATTTTAGGATTTGTATGCCACACAGTTTCTGTTAAAATGACTCAACTCTGCCATTGCATCATGAAAGCAGCTGCAGACAATACATAAATGAATAAACACTGCTTTTTTTTCAATAAAACTTTTATTTACAAGACAGGTAGCCAGCTTGTGTTTGTTGACCCCTGTTTTATGTACGGCTGTTTTTATAATTTAGATGAAACTATTTATTCAGTCATTCATGAACCAGCCTTCTAACTTTCTGAAGCTGTTTTGCATGTTTAATTATTTATTTTTCTCTTATGGTTAGTTTCCTCCGATCTTTTTAACTATGCTAGAATTAGTGGAGCTGAAGCTCCCACAATGATTTGTTTTTAGTAATGCAGTCAACTCAATGCATTTCCAATTTTAAAAATAGAGTACACTTTTACAAAGGGCTTCAAGTATGATTCTTAAAAGAAAAATACTCATCTGTAACCCCACACCATAGCAAATAGCTGTGATATTTTTCTATCTTGGTCTATGGGCTTACTTTTGGGTGATTACAATGATAGAAAAGGTGACATAGCAAGTTCAGTTCAGTTCAGTTCAGTCACTCAGTCATGTCCGACTCTTTGCAACCCCATGAACTGAGGCACACCAGGCCTCCCTGTCCATCACCAACTCCCGGAGTCTACCCAAACTCATGTCCATTGAGTCGGTGATACCATCTAACCATCTCATCCTCTGTCGTCCCCTTCTCCTCCTGCCTTCAATCTTTCCCAACATCACAGTCTTTTCCAATGAGTAGCTCTTCGCATCAAGTGGCCAAAATATTGGAGTTTCAGCTTCAACATCAGCCCTTCCAATGAACACCCAGGACTGATCTCCTTTAGGCTGGACTGGTTGGATGTCCTTGCAGTCCAAGGGACTCTCAAGAGTCTTCTCCAACACTACATTTCAAAAGCATCAACTCTTCGGCACTCAGCTTTCTTTATAGTCCAACTCTCACATCCATACATGACCACTGGAAAAACCATAGCCTTGACTAGATGGACTTTTGTTGACAAAGTAATGTCTCTGCTTTTTAATATCTGTCTAGGTTGGTCATAACTTTCCTTCCAAGGAGTAAGAGTCTTTTAATTTCATGGCTGCAATCACCATCTGCAGCAAGAGTAATTTTGAAAAAAAAGATCACCTCTAGTTCCATTAGTCCAACAGATATATTTCCAATTATGCAGTACATATGTACTGCAATTATGCACTTATCTTTTTAAAATATTCTTTACATTTACTATAATGAACACACACATACACACATATATATCTAGATATACATTTTTTTTTTTTTCGGCCACACAGGATGTGGGACCTTAGTTCCCTGACCAGAGATTGAACCTGTGCCCCTTGCAGTGGAAGCAGAGAGTTTTAACCACTGGACAGCTAGGAAGTCCCATGAACACATATCCTAAGTTATGTAAGTTTGTCCACAGTTTTGATCTTCTAAAGGAATTTCAAGCTGCTATTACTCTTTTCAGAGCAGCTCCCTCTCCATTATTCTGAGGCAGCTTAATCCAACCTAGTTTTTAAAATTTATATATTGTCACTTTATACTTTGAAAAAGCTTAAATGTACAGCAAAGTTGAAAGAATAGTGTAATAAATAAGTACATACTCACTAGCTAGATTCAGCAACTGACAACATCTTACATGTACACACACAAGACTTCCCTGGTGGCTCAGATGGTAAAGCGTCTGCCTACAAAGTGGGAGACCTGGGTTCAATCCCTGGGCTGGTAAGATTTCCTGGAGAAGGAAATGGCAACCCACTCCAGTATTCTTGCCTGGAAAATCCCAGGGACAGAGGATCCTGGCAGGCTACAGTCCATGGGGTCTCACAAAGTATGACACGACTGAGTGATTTCACTTTAACTTTCTTTGTTAACGTGCCTTTCGGTCTCTCTTAGTCTAGAAGAGAGAACCCTTACCTTTTGCACCATGGTATTGATTTTTTTAAATTTAATTTTAAAAATAATTTTGTTTGGCTTTGACTGTGCTGGATCTTAGTTGCAGTACTCGGGATCTTCATTGCAGTGTGGGGGTCTTAGCTGCGGCATGTGACCTCTAGTTCCCTGACCAGGGACTTAGCCCAGCCCCCTGCACTAGGAGTGCGGAGTCCTAACCACTGGACTACCAGGCAAGTCCTGACATTGACTTTTTTAAGTGATCAGCATAATTGTCTTTATTCCACAGTCTGATTTTTGGTCAGATTGTTTTTTTATGACGTCCTCTAGATTGTTTATCTCCTGGACTTCCCATACACTGTACACTAAGTCTAAAAGTGAAATAGATGGAGGTTAAACCTAAAATGATAAAAAATATTTCACCATTTACACCTATCAACTTTGATTCATTAGACATCTTCTTATATATGTTATATGATATATATCCTCTTATATATGAATATATGTTTTATGTGTCATGGTGGACAATATCTTCTTTGGAATCAGAGAGGTTTTACAGCTAGAGACCTTGGGAAAGTTATTTCATTTCTTTGAGCCTCAGTCTCCCCATTTGTGAAAACGGGAGTGACAGAAACTTCACAAATGTTTGCTTCCTCCCCACAGCCTACAGGTTCTTCAGGATCTCATAAAGCACCACCAAAATAGATATCCAAAGGCACATTTGAAGAGCTCACGTTTCCTAAGTAAGACAGCAGCGGCAAGACAGCAATCATTTCTGTGGAGACAGTATCATCATAATGCAATATTAGCTACTGTGATCTTCTATCATTTCCCTCCTGGAGAGTTATGACTGTGGCATTGAGGATTTAAGACTTACAGCCCGAACACTACTTACTACAAATCTCTCACAAAGCTGCTGCAATAAATCTCATAGAGGAAAGTCATTGCATAAAAAATCCCCAACTCCAGGGAGCTGGCCATTTATTTTCCTAGAAAAGAAGGGCTGTGACGAGAGACACTCCATGCTCCTTTAACTCCATGGAACAGAACCCAACAAAGCATTCATCATGGAAAGTTGAGTGATGGGCCCAATGAGACCAGCTGGGGAAAGAAGATGGAAAGAGAAGTGCCCCCACCCAAGGCCTGTTCAGGGATTTCCTCTTAGCCTGGCACCTGACTCTGTGGAATCATCACGACTCAAAGTGTAGTTCCTGAAGACAAATTGCCTTCAAAGGTGTTGCTACTAAGTAAGTGGTCTTAACCTGTGATCTACTCCACAGATTCATTTAGTCTTCATAGTGTTTAAACATGTTTCTTATTTAGTTTACTAATATTTAGAAATGGAAAATTTCACAAAAAAAGATAAAATCTAGATTTCTGGCTCCTCTAAAAAAATAGAAATATCTGACAACTGTGGGTCACAGTCTTGCCTCCTTTGGACAGTGTGTGCATTCTCCCATTTTCCACACTGCTTTTGGTTCTACCTTTACCTGCCCTGTAGGCTATGGAATTTGCAATGCTCGTAATAATCCATCACCTGGGAGTCCATTTGCTCACCCTCTTCTCCCACCTCTGTCTTTGTATTAGAAGGGTGAAATGGGTTTCCCTGGTGGCTCAGTGGTAAAGATTCTGTTTACCAATGCAAGGAGATACGGGTTTGATCCCTGATCCGGGAGGGTCCCACATGCCATGGAGCAATTAAGCCTGTGTGCCACAACTATTGAGCCTGTGTTCTAGAGCCTGTGCTCCCCAACAAGAGAAGCCACTGAAATGAAAAGTCCACGAACTACTACTAGAGAGTAGCCCCTGGCAGCTAGAAAGCAGCCCTCACTTGGCACAAGCAGGAAAAGCCTTGCAGCCATGAAGATCCAGCACAGCTAAGGGAAAAAAAAGGTATAAACCTAATGCACACAGTGCGATTATAGAGTGATGGTGGCAAATAGATTCAAAGGATTAGATCTCATAGACAGAGTGTCTGAAGAACTATGGATGGAGGTTCATGATGTTGTACAGGAGGCCGTGATCAAGATCATCCCCAAGAAAAAGAAATGCGAAAAAGGCAAAATAGTGTCCGAGGAGGCCTTACAAATAGCCTTGAAAAGAAGAGAAGGGAAAGGCAAAGGAGGAAAGGAAAGATATTTCCATTTGAATGCAGAGTTCCAAAGAATAAGAAAGGAGAGATAAGAAAGCCTTTCTCAGTGATCAACACAAAGAAATAGACGAAAACAATGGAATGGTAAAGACTAGAGATTTCTTCAAGAAAATTAGAGATACCAAGGGAACATGGGCACAATAAAGGACAGGAATAAAATAAATAAATAAATAAATAAAGGACAGGAATGGTATGGACCTAACAGAAGCTGAAGATATTAAGAAGAGGTGGCAAGAATACACAGAAGAGCTATACAAAAAAGATCTTCATGACCCAGATAACAACAATGGTGTGATCAATCACCCAGAGCCAGACATCCTGGAATGCTAAGTCAAGTGGGCCTTAGGAAGAATCACTATGAACAAAGCTAGTGGAAGTGAGGGAAATCCAGCTGAGCTATTTCAAATCCTAAAAGATGATGCTGTGAAAGTGCTGCACTCAATATGCCAGAAAATTTGGAAAATTCAGTAATGGCCACAGGACTGGAAAAGGTCAGTTTTCATTTCAATCTCAAAGAAAGGCAATGCCAAAGAATGTTCAAACTACCACACAATAGCACTCATCTCACAAGATAGCAAAGTAATGTTCAAAATCCTCCAAACCAGGCATCAGCAATACGTGAACTCACAAAGCTGGATTTAGAGAAGGCAGAGGAACCAGAGATCAAATTGCCAACATCCATTGGATCACCAAAAAAAGCAAGAGAGTTCCAGAAAAACATCTACTTTTGCTTTATTGACTACGCCAAAGCCTTTGACTGTGTAGATCACAACAAACTGTGAAAAATTCCTCAAGAGATGTGAATACCAGACCACCATACCTGCCTCTTGAGAAATCTGTATGCAGGTCAAGAAGCAACAGTTACAACTGGACATGGAACAACACACTGGTTCCAAATAGGAAAAGGAGTACGTCAAGGCTGTATATTGTCACCCTGCTTATTTAACTTATATGCAGAGTACATCATGCGAAATGCCAGGCTAGGATGAAGCACAAACTGGAATCAAGATTGCCAGGAGAAATATCAATAGCCTCAGATATGCGGATGACACCACACTTCTGGCAGAAAGTGAAGAACTAAAGAGCCTCTTGATGAAAGTGAAAGAGGAGAGTGAAAAAGCTGGCTTAAAAACTCAACATTCAGAAAACAAAGATCATGGCATCTGGTCCCATCATTTCATGGCAAATAGATGGGGAAATAATGGAAACAGTGACAGACTTCATTTCTTTGGGCCCCCAAATCACTGCAGATGGTGACTGCAGCCATGAAATTAAAAGATGCTTTCTCCTTGGAAGAAAAGCTGTGACCAACCTAGACAGCATATTGAAGAGCAGAGACGTTATTTTGCTGACAAAGGTCTGTCTAGTCAAGGCTATGGTTTTTCCAGTAGTCATGTATGGATGTGAAAGTTGGGTTATCAAGAAAGCTGAGCACCAAAGAGTTGATGCTTTTGAAATGTGGTGTTGGAGAAGACTCTTGAGAGTCCCTTGGACTGCAAGAATATCAAACCACTCAATCCTAAAAAAAATCAGTCCTAAATATTCATTGGAAGGACTGATGCTAAAGCTGAAACTCCAATACTTTGGCCACCTAATGCGAAAAACTAACTCCTTGGAAAAAGACCCTGATGCTGGGAAAGATTGAAGGCAGGAGGAGAAGGGGATGACAGAGAATGAGATGGTTGGATGGCATCACCAACTCGATGGACATGAATTTGAGCAAGCTCTGGGAGTTGATGTGGACAGGGAAGCCTGGTGTGCTGTAGTCTATGGAGTCACAAAGAGTCGGACATAACTGAGCAACTGAACTGAACTGAACTGAACGCACACAGATTAAAAAATACAACTGACTGATCCCTCTCAAACAATGACTTCGTATACATTCAGGAGATATTTCTAGCAGGACACGAAGGTGACTTGGTGTAAAGCAGAGCGTACTTGGCTTTGCTTAAGGAAAGACGTCAGCTCAAATCCCATATCTCCCTTCAGTTCAGTTCAGTCGCTCAGTCGTGTCCGACTCTTTGCAACTCCATAAATTGCAGAACGCCAGGCCTCCCTGTTCATCACCAACTCCCGTTTACTCAAACTCATGTCCATCGAGTCGGTGATGCCATCCAACCATCTCATCCTCTGTCATCCCCTTCTCCTCCTGCCCCCAATCCCTCCCAGCATCAAGGTCTTTTCCAATGAGTCAACTCTTCGCATGAGGGGATATTTCCCAACTTGCTAAGTTCCTCTTGAAACTTTGCTCAGAATATGCTCATAGCCAAAGGGCTGTAATAGGATCTTTCACTTCGGGTGAGGACTAAGTATAGTAATGGATATAAAATGCTGACACCTTGGACATGCCACCCTCTCCCAGCTTCTGTGACTCAGGCTGTCTTGTTTCACTCTTTTTTATGACTTCTTTGATTCATTTCTTTCTGTCTCCTTTGAAGGCATCACTTCCCTGAACACTCCATAGATGGCAGGGTTCTTCAGGGTTCTATCGTTGACCCCCTCCTCCCTGCAAGATCCTGAAACAGAACATGACCTTGTGTGGACTCATGAATGCAAATCGTTTCCATGTCCCCCATTTTCTTGTTTGCAGAAAATAGACTTCATTCAGCCCCCTGGACCTTCCCTGGATTTCAAAGGGCAGATTCAAACAGTTGCTAATCAGGGAAGGGAGGGAATACAGACACAAGGGAGGAGCAGTCAAGAAACATTAGTGTAGCTGTGGGCAGGGTTCTGGTCCCTCCTCATGGAATATATAAGACAATGTCTATGAGCTCTTCTGCAGAACTAAGGCCCCCACTCAGGTGGAGGTTGGCAATTTCACGCTGAGAACAAGATTCTTGGAACATTGCCCTGTTACCTCACCATCAACCAATCAGAAGAAAGTCATACACCTTGCAGCCCTCATCCTAAGTTTTGTCTATGAAAACTTTTACCCCCAAACTATTGGGGAGTTTGGGGTTTTTAAGCATACGTCATCACCCATTCCTTTTGCTTGACTGTACAATAAACCTTTCTCTACTCCAAACTCTCATGTTTTGCTTTGTTTGGCCTCACTGTGCATTGGGTATGTAAACTTTGCCCTTCCTTCAGTTTAGTTTCTCTTGGCTCAGATGGTAAAGAATACGCCAGCAAAGCAGGAGGCCTGGTTTGATCCCTGGGTTGGGAAGAGGGCATGGCAACCCACTCTAGTATTCTTGCCTGGAGAAGCCCCATGGACAGAGGAGCCTGGCAGGCTACAGTCCATAGGGTTGCAAAGAGTCAGACAAGACTGAGCGACTAAGCACATAAACACACAAACTGTTAAGTAGATTATAGCACAATACGACTTTCTGTTTTGCTTTATTTCACTTATCATTATGGGACTACCCATAAGCAATGTAGGAGTCCCACCCAGGTACGATCCCTGGGTTGGGAAAATCCCCTGGAGAAGGGACTGGGTTCGATGACATCACTGACTCAATGGACATGAGTTTGAGCAAATTCTGGGAAATTGTGAAGGATAGGGAAGTCTGGCATGCTGCAGTCTACAGGGTCACAAAGAGTTGGACACGACTTGGTGACTGAACAACAACAACATCATTACATAAACTTTTCTTTGTTTCAATACAGTCTTCAAGATAAAAATTTAAGTGGAAGCACAGTATTCTATTGCATGAATCATTCCTTTAGTACTGAACATTTAGGTTGTTCTAATTTTGAAAGTCAAATCCTGAAAGATGATGCTGTGAAAGTGCTGCACTCAATATGCCAGCAAATTTGGAAAACTCAGCAGTGGCCACAGGACTGGAAAAGGTCAGTTTTCATTCCAATCCTTAAGAAAGGCAATCCCAAAGAATGCTCTAACTACTGCACAATTGCACTCATCTCACACGCTAGTAAAGTAATGCTCAAAATTCTCCAAGCCAGGCTTCAGCAATACGTGAACCGTGAACTTCCAGATGTTCAAGCTGGTTTTAGAAAAGGCAGAGGAACCAGAGATCAAATTGCCAACATCCATTGAATCATCAAAAATGCAAGGGAGTTCCAGAAAAACATCTATTTCTCCTTTATTGACTATGCTAAAGCCTTTGACTGTATACATAACAATAAACTGTGGAAAATTCTGAAGGAGATGGGAATACCAGACCACCTGACCTGCCTCTTGAGAAACCTGTATGCAGGCCAGGAAGCAACAGTTAGAACTGGACATGGAACAACAGACTGGTTCCAAATAGGGAAAGGAGTACCTCAAGGCTGTATATTGTCACCCTGCTTATTTAACGTATATGCAGAGTACATTGTGAGAAACGCTAGGCTGGAAGAAGCACAAGCTGGAATCAAGATTGCTGGGAGAAATATTAATAACCTCAGATATGCAGATGACACCATCCTTATGGCAGAAAGTGAAGAGGAACTAAAAAGCCTCTTGATGAAAGTGAAAGAGGAGAGTGAAAAAGTTGGCTTAAAGCTTAACATTCAGAAAACTAAGATCATGGCACCTGGTCCCATCACTTCATGGGAAATAGATGGGGAGACAGTGGAAACAGTGTCTGACTTTAATTTTTTGGGCTCCAAAATCACTGCAGATGGTGATTGCAGCCATGAAATTAAAAGACACTTACCCTTGGAAGGGAAGTTATGACCAAACTAGACAGCATATTAAAAAGCAGAGATATTACTTTGCCAACAAAGGTCCGTCTGGTCAAGGCTATGGTTTTTCCAGTGGTCATGTATGGATGTGAGAGTTGGACTGTGAAGAAAGCTGAGCACCGAAAAATTGATGCTTTTGAACTATGGTGTTGGAGAAGACTCTTGAGAGTCTATTGGACTGCAAGGAGGTCCAACCAGTCCATCCTAAAGGAAGTCAGTCCTGAGTGTTCATTGGAAGGACTGATGCCGAAGGTGAAACTCTAATACTTTGGCCACCTGATGCGGAGAGCTGACTCATTGGAAAAGACCCTGATGCTGGGAGGGATTGGGGGCAGGAGGAGAAGGGGACGGCAGAGGATGAGATGGCTGGATGGCATCACTGACTCGATGGGCATGGGTTTGAGTAAATTCTGGGAGTTGGTGATGGACAGGGAGGCCTGGTGTGCTGTGTTTCATGGGGTCACAAAGAGTTGGACACGACTGAGTGACTGAACTGAACTGAACTTTGAAAGGCAAGAATACCAAGGATGCTTTCTTTCACCTGGCAGTTTCCTGTTTGGGGATTATTTCTCAGCTTGGAAAAAACCACTAAGGAGCAGCCTCAAGTGGGTTAGAACACAGAAGAAAAGTCCTACAGTCAGGAGGTCTGTTTTCGTTTTTGTTTTTTCTTGTTTTTGAGACTTACAAACAATTTAGTATGCAATTGAACACAGTCTCAACTCTCTGGCCATAGGAAGTGAAACTTTGATCTAAACTCAGATTCCATGAACACACAGAAGAGTTTGTAAACCTAGTAAAATCCTAGTTCAGCTATTCTCTTAGTCTTTTCACAAACATCATGAATCCTGTTCTTTTCTTTTCCTTGATTGAAGTGGCTGCAACATGAGAGAGTTCACTAGCCAAGTTTATGACTCCTGTGGAAATGGCCTGGCTTCCTGGATTAAGGCTTCTAGCCAGTCATTCCCACTGCCATCTCTGATCCATAATTGTGAAATCAATAAACTTCTGACCTACAGAACTGTGAGCTAACAAATGGGTGTTGCTTTAAGCTATTGAGTTTGAGTTAATTTGTTACACAGCAATAGAAAATGTATACACCTACTTTCCTCTTTCATTACTCAGGAAAATACTTTGTTGTTGTTCAGTCACTATCCCATGGACTGCAGCACACCAGGCTCCTCTGTCCTCCACTGTCTCCCAGAGTTTGCTCAAACTCATGTCCAATGAGTAGATGATGCCATCTAAACATCTCATCTTCGGCTGCCCCCTTCTCCTTTTGCCTTCAATCTTTCCCAGCATCAGGGTCTGTTCCAAGAGTTGGCTCTTTGCATCAGGTGACCAAAGTATTGGAGCTTCAGTTTCAGCAGCAGTCCTTCCAGTGAATATTCAGGATTGATTTCCTTTAGGATTGACTGGTTTGATCTCCTTGCTGTCCAAGGACTCTCAAGAGTCTTCTCCAGAACCACAATTCAAAAGTATCAGTTCTTCAGCACTCAGTCTTCTTTATGGCCCAACTCTCACATCTTTACATGACTACTGGAAAAACTACAGCTTTGACTATTTGGACCTTTGTCGGCAAAGTGATGTCTCTACTTCTTAATACACTGTCTAGGTTTGTCATAGCTTTCTTTCCAAGAAGCAAGCATCTTTTAATTTCATGGCTGCTGTTACCATCTGCAGTGATTTTGGAGCCCAAGAAAATAAAATCTGTAACTGCTTCCATTTTTTCCCCCTTCTATTTGCTGTGAAGTAACAGGACCAGGTGCCATGATCTTCATTATTTGAATGTTGAGTTTTAAGCCAGCTTTTCCACTCTTCTCTTCCACTCTCATCAAGAGATTCTTTAATTCCTCTTCACTTTCTGTCATTAGACAGAAGAGCCATACAAAAAAGGGACCCAAATAACCATGATGATGTGGTCAAGTCACCTAGAGCTGGACCTTCAGGAGTGTGCAATCAAGTGGGCCTTAGGAAGCATTCTATGAACAAAGCTAGTGGAGGTGACAGAATTCTAGCTGAGCTATTTAAAATCCTAAAAGATGGATGCTGTTAAAGTGTTGCACTCAATATATCAGAAAAATTATAAGACTCAGCAGTGGCCACAGGGCTGGAAAAGGTCAGTTTTCTTTCCAATCCCAAAGAAGCGCAAATGCCAAAGAATGTTCAAACTACTGCACAACTGTGCTCATTTCATAGGCTTCAGCAGTACATGATCTGAGAACTTCAGATGTACAAGCTGGGTTTCAAAGAGGCAGAGGAACCAGTGATCAAATGGCCAAAACATTTGTAGGATCATGGAGAAGGCAAGGGAATTCCAGAAAAACATCTCTTTCTGCTTCATTGACTATGCTAAAGCTTTTGATTGTGTGGATCACAAAAAACAGTGGAAAATTCTTAAAGAGTTGGGAGTACCAGACCACCTTACCTATCTCCCAAGAAACCTGTACACGCGTCAAGAAGCAACAGTTAGAATTAGACATGGAACAACTGACTGATTCAAAATTGGGAAAGGAATATGACAAGAATATATGACAATATACTGTCACCCTGCTTATTTAACTTCTATGCATCATGTGAAATGCTGGGCTGGATGAATCACAAGCTGGAATCAATATTGCCAGGAGAAATATCAACAACCTCAGATATGCAGATGCTGGGAAACTACTATAAGACCCACTATTTAGCAGTGCTTTCTCTTGGGGGGAAAAAAAAAAGACTTCTCCAGAACAGAGCACCCATACTGCCCTCTGGTGTAGATCTCAGGTAAAACAGGCATATATAAGTACAACTTCTCTCTGAGAAGGAATGTTTTCCTGATTATGATTAATAAAGCCGTGGAAACGCTGATGCCAACCTAGCATAGGCGTGTTCACTTTATAGAGTAAAGCAGATCCAACTGAATAGCTCCACCACATCCAAAGTTCCATAATGAAAAACCCAGTGCACACAATAACATATTAACAGGATAAGGGGAAGGGACAGCTTATCAAAGGCTCGCATCTTCCCCCTGCCCAGTCTGTGGTCCAGAGAGGCATGCCTGGGCGCACTCCAACTCTACCCAGCAGTCTGCTCCCTGGAACTCCAGACCCAAGGATGCTGTTTGATACCTCCCACCTTCCCCCCATCCAAATAAAAGCTCCTGAAGAAAAAGGCTGTCTTTCTCCCTGGTTAATCACCTTCCAAATCCTCTCAGGCTTATTCTAAGTGAGGACAGCTCCCTTCCCCCACACTCCACTCAGACTGTGCTCTTCTCTGTAATCCAGGCAAGTTCAGGCACATTTGACCTTAGTAGACCAAGAACCTCAGGGACCAGGAGGGCACTACAGCTGTATCCTGAGAACTGCTGAGGTTTCATTTATTCAGCTTTGTGCTGGGTGGTGGTATGAAAAACTCAGTCTCTGTGCACAGTGCCGAATCGAATGTCAGAGACAGAGATTTGGGTGAAGTAGAAAAGAATAGCTTTATTGCTTTGCCAGGCAAAGGGGGATACAGTGGGCTCCTGCCCTTGAAACTGTGTGGTAGGTTTGGTTGAGGAGTTTTATACTAATCGTTCAAGGGCAGAGCTGCTAATAGGGATCAGGGTGTGTGCAGGGCCTGCACTGCTTTAATCCAGCCTCAGGTGGTCTCCTAAATGAGCTTCTCTGGTTCCTTTAATCTGGCCTCAGGTAGTTTCCTGATGAGCTTCTTAAGGTTATCAAGCTGTGACCTTCTCTGGAATGAAGTTCGGAGTTTCCATTTGTTGTGGGTTTCAATTCTGTAAAGGAGCTCAGAGATACTGTGTATATCCCTTGAGGTGGAACCAGAACACTGCCCCAGGTCTGCATTGTTGTCTCCTGGCTGCTGCTCCCAGATCTCTGCATCCCCTCCCTTCCCTGATTAGCAACTGGTTGAAAGGTTTCCCTGCCCAGGAGCCCCACAGAGTCCTGCTCCGTTTCTGTGGGCCCTGCACCTAGCATTGTTAATGAGGATTTCAAGAAGGTGCAAAGGCGATATGCTTCTGGGCCAATGAAAGTGCACTTCTGCTCCAGATTCACTGAAATGCATTTTAATAGAATCTAAAGTCAAGGTAGAGGAAACCAGGTTCTTTTGTATTTCAACCTCATAACCATTTTGGGAGGTAGATACTGTTATCTTTTTATAGGTGAGACTTGAAATGTTAAGTAACTAATCGAAGGTCACAGTCAGATAAGCTGTGGACTTGAGATTCAATCTGATTAAAAAAACAAATCTGTATGTGGTGTTATGATTTATTTTAAAATAAACTTTTAATTTTAGCATAACTTTAGATTTACAGAAAGACTGTGAAGATAATACAGAGTTCCCATATATCCCATATCCAATTTCTCCTATAATTAATATCATCCGTTAGTATGATGTAAGGTACAGTTTGGGCAAGGCAGAAAAGGAAAGACAACAGAAGTAGGTTACCTTTATTCAGGCAAGGAGGGGTGATAGTCGGCCTAACACCAGGCTGAGCGCTGAGAGGGATCAGGGAGCTTCATACTTATAGGGAGGTTTGTGGAAGCGATAAGGGAAAGAGGCGGGATATTTTGAGTATTCTTTTGTTGAGATGACATTTGTAGTTGGGCAGGGGGTGATAAGTCTTCTGGGCAGGTGTAGGGGGTGGAAGGTTTCTGGACAGGGGTTGATAAGTCCCAGATAGATGCAACTGGCCTGGAGCATCAGGGTGGAACTGAAGTTCTGTTTTGTTTTCTCCGAAGTTAGATGATTCAGCAAGGGAACTTTGAGACTGTTGTTCTCTTTTCTAAGCCCAAAAGACTCATTCATATGATACATTTGTCACTATTAATAAACCAGTAATGGTACATGGTTAAGAACTAAAGTCTATGGTTCATCCAGATTTCCTCAGTCTTTCCCTGATGACTTTTCACCTGTTTCAGTGTCCCATCCAGGATACTACAGAACTTTTAATTTTGTTTTTCAGTTGCTCACTCATGTCGACTCTTTGTGACCCCATGGACTGCAGCGCACCAAGCTTCTCCACCTTCACCACCTCCCAGAGCTTGCTCAAACTCATGTCCATTGAGTCAGTGATGCCATCCAACCATCTCATCCTCTGTCATCCCCTTTTCCTCCTACCTTCAATCTTAATAGGTCTACTTAAGATTGTCTTGATTGTGGCAGTTTGTCAGACTTTATCACTTATATGTGGAACCAAAAAATTAAACAAATAAATAAATATAACAAAACAGAAGCAGACTCAGATATGGAGAACAAACTAGTAGTTGCTGATGGGGAAAGGTGGGGAGAGACAAGACAAGTGTAGGGAGACAAGATAAGGGGTATGAACTATTATGTATAAAATAAATAAACTACGAGGATATGTTGTACAGCACAGGGAATATAACCAATATTTTGTAACTTTAAATGGAGTATAATCTGTAAAAATTTTGAGTCACTATGTTGTATACCTGAAACTAATATAATATTGTAACTCAATTATATATTAATCAAAGAATTGAAAACAAGACTTAAAAATATGGAATAAATATATGTTAAAGATTTTATTTAACTTGTTCATTAGTGAGGGAGCCAGTAAGATCGTAAAACTGGTTTTAAAGAGTAATTTCCCTGGTGGTACAGTGGCTAAGACTCTGTGTTCCCCATGCAGGGGGTCCAGGTCAGGGAACTTGATTTCACATGCTGCAACTAGGAATTCACATGCTTAAACGAAAAGATCTCGAATGCCACAATGAAGCCCCAATGCAGACAAATAAACGAATATTGAGAAAAAAAAAAGAGTATTTGAGGAACAAGATAATTGTAGACAATTTTAAAAAGGAACATCAAAATAAGATCACTAGATTAGATACAAAACTGATTTAATGCCCTATAGGGCAGCAAAAACTATAACCGTTGAGGTTATCATATCTACCAGTCAGAAATCATTTGCATCTCTGCCAGCCACAAATCTACAAGTCAATCTGCAAAGTTGCCAAGTCTGAGCCTTAATTAATAGTAAATAGTAAAGTCATAGAACGATGCCTTCTCATGAGAAATTAAATAATTTTTGGATGGGTCTGTTAAACAGTATTCAGTATGACATTGAAAGGGCAGGTGCACTTAAACTTACTCATTAACTTATGCTTTGGTTAATTTTTCTTAACAATTATCCAGTGTCATCTCTTGTGGAACTGTAGGGAACTGCAGGAAAGTATCTTTGCCAGCCTAGGTAGGCCTAGTGGCCTCCCCACAGAATCCACTCTGATTTCGCTCCAGGAAACAGAATGTCCTCCCTGGTGGAGAATTAGCCTCCAGTCTAGGGAGACAGAAGATTGCAAAGGGAGGCCAGAAACAGCCCTGGGGGCTTAACACTTATTTTCTTCTCACAGCACCGTTTCCTGGCACTGTTGGCCACAAAATATTAAATCTGATCAATTCATAGCAACACCCCTTTCTTGATTATGGGGAGACAATGAGGCTTGGCAAAGTGGACAGGAGTGGATTTCACTCCAGAAAGTAAAACACCCTACACAGCTTCCAAATTTTAACACCACATAATAGTACTAATTTTTCTTTAATGCCTTTTAGATTGAGTGCTGAGGGCAGGACTTTACTTTCTTCACAGCCTCTGGCTTTGAGCCGGGATAGTGCAGGTGCTCTGTAAAAGGCAGCTGTGTGAAGAAGAAGATACTACAACTTGGGGGGTTTGTAAAAAAGTGGGATCACACAGGAGAAAGTGTTTTGAGACGCCTGCACCAAAGACTTGCTATTTATGAGGCCTTGCTCTGAGGGGGTGTCTTGAGGACACAATATTCCCAAAGAAGTACTTTCCAAAAACACAAGAATGCCTTTTTTTTTTTTTTAATGCAACCCAGATGGCAATACCAAATAATAATAATTATGATTTTTTTTTTTTAAAGATCCTAGGCCTGACTTTAGATTATAAATTGGCTTGTTATCAGGAAAAACATACTTATTGAAACACAGTCATGATCAATGGCTCCACATAAGCCTGTTGCAAAAATCAGGCAGTTATTTGTACATGTGGGATTTGGTACATAGCTTCTCAACAGAGATAATTTTGTTCCAGGATGAGCACCAGGGACAGGAAATTGGACAGGGGTCCTGGTCTGATCATCTGGAAAATAGGGCTAATTGGGATGCCTCCCTCGGAGGTTTGCTTTATTAAGGTTTGATTGGGAGCTCAGAAAGCATTGAATCAAAGACTCTTCAGCACTGTGCCCAGCCTTATTATTTAAATATAAAACCTCTGTTTTTCAAGCCTCTTTGTTTTTCTGTGACATTAAGTCTTTCCTAGGAACTTGTCTGCATTCAACTCACTGCGCCTCTACTTCCTTCTTCAGAAGCATCTTAAATATTATTTAGCATATACTTATTATAGCATATACTTATTTAGCATATACTTTAGGATATACTTAAATATTATTTACCATGTTATTTAGAATATACTGCCTTTGTCCAACACTCCTTTCCCTGAGACTCAACTCATTCTAGTAGGTTTGTTTTATCTGTCATTAAAGTACTGACTTTCTCCAGCTTCTAGTACCTCTTTCTTGGTCCTTTAATTGTTCTCCTCAGCCATGAGTCAGCAGCTGGACTTGATGGTCAGAGCTGTCATGGAGAAAAGAAGTTTTCTCTGGGATCCAGCCTTATGTGATGTGTGCATTCTTGGCTCAGAGGGGCTCAGTGTTGGTCTGCACTCAAAGTGAGAGCAAGGTTTTCATTAGAAGGACAAAAGCCACTACCTCAGGCTCCCACCTGTGAAGTATGGTGGAGTGGCAGAAGGTAGGGATGCTGTTGCGACTGGGGGCAGGGGACAATCCTAGAGTCTGCCAAATGATAATAAGAGCTGTCAGCAGCTACTGTATTTAGAAAATGGTTATCAATTGTTATTATTAGTACATTGGCTCCATTCTGCATTAATTTGTCTCCAGGAACATAACCAGCACAAGCATTCAGGGCTTCTTATGGTCCCCCAGGGGATTTCGGGTCAGTCTCAGTAAAAGGTGCCTTTTGGGGAGACGTCTCCCGAAGGACTTGGACAACGAGTCTCTTCTCTGGTCCTCTCCAGGGTCAGTCTCCATACTGATTGTCTGCTCTATCCTTGCCTATCAATATCTGACTATCTATCATCACCTAATTTTACTGCTGAGTCAGACAATCTGTTTTAATTGCCCATTTCCATCTCCAACTCTGCCTCTGTCTCGCAGGAGGGAAAAATCTCTCTCTTAGGGCTTGGTATCCGCTCATCCCCCTGGATCAGATGCCCAGATGCAGGCCACTCAGAGCAGCTGCCCCGGCCTTTTTTGGCACCAGCAACCAATTGCATGGAAGATGATTTTTCCACGGACCTGGGGGTTGGACCTATGGTTTCGGAATGATTTCCGTGCATTACATTTATTGTGTGCACTTTATTTCTCATCTAATGCTGCTGATGATCTGGCAGAGTTTGGGGACTCCTGACCTAGAGGATCTCTTACAGCTCCTGAGCCCCCAGGTTCTCCATTTTCCGGGGCTGTACTGGGGAAGATGAAGGTCTTGTTCCTATGCCGAGCCTCTCCCCCTAGCTTCCTGCCCACCTTCAGAGTGTTCTCTTCTAGATGCTGGCCAGTGCTGGGTCCAGCTCTCCCTTTTTTTTCTGTCCCTCCAGACTCATTCTTCCTTCTGGTCCTCCCTGTCCTGGGAGGTGGGCCTGTTTGGACCCCATCAAATGGTTCCTTTGCTTCCTGGCTTCCAGCTGGTCCAGCGGTGAGACCTGGGCAGGAGACCTGGGCAGGTCAGAACGTTTATTCCCCTGGTGCTCTCCTTGTGGGATCCTCAGGTTCTCTCTGATGGAAGGTCAGAGCACCTCCCAAGGGGACCCTCTCCTCACGGTTCTGAGCTCTGCTAAGCATTCCCTCCCTCAACCCTAGGTATGTGATAGATTAAATTATTGGCCCTAATTCTTTGTCCTTCCTGGTAGCCACACTTTTTGCCCGGATGTGACTTTGCAGCTACTCTCATAAAGGAGAGGTGGGGGGGCGGGGTATATATTTCTCCTTGCCCTTGGGCTTGGGTCTGTGACTCACTCTGGTCAATGGAATGTGAATGAAACCAATTGTTTACAGCAGCTTCAAGCCCAGGCCTTTAGAAGCATCATGTGTTTCTGTAATGCCTTTTTGTGCCTCTGCCAGCTCCGTGAGAAGAGCTTCCCCTGGGCACTGCTGCCTTCCTCAGTCTGGGCCCTAGAATGAACCTGTGTGGAGCAGCCCAGACCTTTATCTGCAGAGGAGTCAAGCCCAGCTGGACACCAGCTTGAGGCAGAGCTCGCAGCTGAGCCAGCTGACCTCCAGTAAACCCACAGCCTGGGAGAAGCACATGCTTCTTGCTGCATTCCACTGAGATTGTGTGATAAAGGGTAGAAACACCCTACTGCTGCCAGCATCAGGGTTCTGCTCTTAACACCACAAACACTCCCTGTATTAAGCCCTTGGGGAGCCACCCAAATTTGAGTGTCATCTGCTTCCTGTAGTGACACTCAGTGAATGACATAGGCACCAGCCCAGCTCTTCCCTAACATTATATCACATTGCCAGCAAAGCTCAAAATATGACATTTGATACCAGCTTCCCTTCTTCTGTTTCCCATTTGCTACTCAATATTCAACTGAAAGCTTGTTTTTAGAAGCTAATAGTGACATTATATTCTTTTTTATGTATTGTTAAAATTTTCAGTTTTTTATTTGGAAAAATTTTGGAACATATAGACAAGTAGAGATATTATCAAGAACCTCCAGGTACTCATGACCCACCTTTAACAATGATTGACATTTTGTCAATCTTATTTAATCTCTTGTTTAATAAGTCTCCTGTTAATTTTCTAAACATAATGACCTTTCAATTTCAAGAGGGAATCATAGCTCTAATCTTCTTTTGTTTTAAAAATTAATCTTTATTGGCGTATAGTTGCTCTACAATGCTGGTCAGTTCCTACTGTCCAGCAAAGTGAATCAGTTATACACAGACATATAACCACTGTTTTTCGGATTTCCTTCCCATTTAGATCACCACAGAGCCCTGAGTGGCGTTCTCTGAGCTCTGCAGTAGGTTCTCATTCGTTTTCTATTTTATGCATAGCATCCCACCCACACCGCGTGCTCCCCGCCCCTCACCTCCTTAGTTCTAATCTTCTATGATTTCTGTGCAGTAGTCGCTATTATAGCTCACCCTTCTTTTCTCTGCCCTTGCTATCTGTCTCCTGAGTTTCCTTTAACCTTCTGTGTCTGTTCTCAGTTTCCTCTTTTTGATTTCTGACTTGGCTTGCAAATGTTGGGATTCCCGAGCGACGTGTCCTATTCCCTCACCTAGTTTCCTTCTCTCTCTGCTCTCTTTCTGGGGGAGGGTCTTCTGCACACTCATGGCTTAATCTGTGAGCCTGTTCTGTGTTTCTGGGCTCTACTTTCTGTCTGTCCACTAAGTGTCTTCACTTGGATGTTGTATGTACTTCTTCACAAACCAAACTCAGCAACATCTCAAACCTTCTTCTCCACCTCTTCTGGGTTTCCCATCCCTGTTTGGACCTTCTGTAGTGCCCCGTCACATAACTAGATGTGTGACTCCTTTCTTGGACACAGACCTGACCAATGTGTTCCTCTGAGTGCTAGCATCATTATTCTAAGTCACATCATGCTAACACCGTCCCAACTTGGAAATCTTCTATGGAAGATACTCTATCTGTATCTTCTGATACTGATTCAGATACTGTATCTGATACTGTATCTTCTATGGAAGATACTCAGAATAGACTGTAAACATTTTGGTGTGATATTGAAGCCTCTCCACCCCCTCCTTCTGACCTCAGCTTCCATACCCTGTCCTCCAAACATATGGGCCTGCTTGTTTTTCCACAATGCACCACATACTTTCATGTGGCCTGGGCTCATCACTTTCTTATATTTTAAGGTTAAAAAACAACGTGGCTCTGTTTCTCAAACGCTAATTTCAAAGTGACCCCCTTCCGTCATTCTTGAATCACCCTTGCTCTTCTGAGATTCTTGCTGACATTTGAATTTGCTCTTCCTGCCAAAGGAAACAGTCAACACGGTATTTAGTTTTTTCAGCAGCCTCATTATGGACCGATTTACCAAAGGGACCGATTTTCTTTTCAAAATGGACCAATTTACCATGGCAATGAGATATTGTCTCCATAGAAATACTGGCTGTGTAAATTTCTGACTCTCCATAGGACTTTGATTCCTGCCCCCCAAGGCAGGAATGGTGTGCTACTGATCTCTTTAAGTATCCCCAGTGCCTGGCAGACAGGAAATGGTAAGTGTTTGTTTGAATTGCAGCTAAGTTAGCATTGGGATAGGAAGTAAGATCTGGAGAGGGCACACATGTTGACAGCCAATTGCAGAGAAAGCTGCCAAACACATAATCTATGAGCTGAGAGGCTGGGGTCACGCCATTCCTTGCAGTGAGGGCCTCTAGGCCTGTCAGATGTCAATTGCATTTGCAAAGCTAGGAGTTCAGGTGGAAGGTTGGATTTTTCTTCATTAAACTTGTCATTCCCCAAGGTGGGGCTCTGACAGGCACCCAGTGAGACGTCAAGCTGAGACAGCTGTTGCCAAACCTGGCGGAGGCATTTCAGACAGCTGCCTCAGACCTCATGGGCAACATCCTTTTCTTCTTAAAGGACATCAAAACGCTTAACAAGTTAATAGGGTCACAAAGAGTCGGACACAACTGAAGTGACTTAGCAGACACACATGCATGATGGAGACAGAATTGTATCTGAGTCAGATCACATGGATTTGAGTCTTGACTCTGATGTTAGCTCTGTAACTAAAGAAATTATATCACCCCTCCGAGCCTCATTCTCCTTATTCATAACACTGGTTGCTGTGAAGACTGAATGAGATAATGTATATGTACATGTTTTATAAGTTGTTGGTCACTGTTCAAATATGAGATAATATTAGAATTAAAATTATGTTTAGTCTTCATATTATGCACACACAATAAATATAGAATGGTTAAATTGATACATATTTGCTCACTGTGTATTGTATGTCCAGCTCACTGCTTGGAACTGTAATAAACACAGTTTATGTGAGTCAAATTTCTGAATTTAAGAAATTTTTAGTCTAGTTGGGAGGAGAGACCAGTTTATTTCTCCCCTTGTTTCTACACAGGGGAAGGCATTTCTACTCTACAACCAAGGGAGACCATTTCTATTTCTTTTCTCAGTCTTCCTAAGAGAGGGAGAGTAACCTACAATGTTGGTAAACTTGGGCATTTTCTTCCCCTTCTCCCTTCTTAACTGGTAGATTACTGGGAATTCATGCTGTCTTTACTCTTTGCCATCAAGTAATGTTTTAGGTGGTATAGGCTGGGTGAGAGCAGGGCTTGTCCAGATTTCTTTGTGATTGAATGGGTAGGTTAAGTTCTGGGGGAGAGTGTTAGAAAGTACATTGCACCTTGGCATGTAGTACCAGTTCTTAGCCTTGATTCCATCCTAAAGTATGTTTCTTTATTTAAAACCTTGACATTTAAATCTCCTCCCAATTGCGGGGAAGCACCAGCCACCCCCACTTAGGGTTTGAACCTATCCCAGGATCTAACTACCTCTCCAGGTTTAGATTATTTATTTACTTGCTTTATTATTTTGGGTTATGATGAGTCTTTGTTGCTTTGCTGTGATGAGTCTCTGGTTGCAGACAGCAGGGTCTATTCTCTAGTTGTGGTGTGTGTGCTTCTCATTGCAGTGGCTTTTCTTATTGTGAGCACAGGCTCTAGGACACTTTGGCTCAGTAGTTGTGGGACACGGGCTTAGTTGCTCCATGGCATGTGAAATCTTCTTGGACCAAGGATTGAACCCGTGTCCCCTGCACTGGCAGGCTGATTCCTATCCACTATACCACCAGTGAAGTTCCTAGATTTTTAAAATTAGCCCAAATGCCTTAGGAAATCTGGACATCTTTCCAGGTGGGCTTGCCACTCCAAAGTCCTACAGAACAGTTCAGAACGTCCTCCAAATCAGATTCTCTTCTGCATGACTCAGCAATGTGAGTTGATAGGGTGCTTCTCTATCTTGGGCTTCAAACACTGTTAAGTGTGGTTTTCTTTCTGTTTACCCTACTTGGGGTTTATTGACAGTCTTGGATCTGTCACTTAATGTTTTTCACCAAATTTTGGAAGTTTATGGTCATCATCTTTCAGTATTTTTCTCTGTCCTGTATCAGTATCAGTCATGGTTCCAGCAGAGAAACAGACAGTAGGATATATAGTAAGATATGTGGCCAATAGGATATGAGTGTGTAAAACATTTTTGTTGCAAGGAATATTGCCTTCCATGACTGTGGGGCTAATGAGGCAAGTCTGAGAATTAGAGGACAGGCTGTCAGGAAGGGCAGGCTGGGGCTTCTGGGGCAGGAACTGATGCTGAAGTCCACAGATGAAATATCTTTTTTTTTTCCCCCTCAGGGAATCCTCAGCTCTGTTCTTAAAACTTTTTAACTGATTGGTTGAGACTCACCAAGATGACTCAGGAAAATGTCCTTTATGTAAAGTCAACTGATTATAGACGGTAATCACATCTAAAAATACCTTCATAGCAATGCTAGGTTAATGTTTCATTGAATATAGTGTTTCATTTCATGGGTATAGTTTTTAATAGTCCAATATTATTAATATTAATACCAATTTTCTTTAAAATACTTAAAAGTGTCATAAGGAGATCCAACCAGTTGATCATAAAGGAAATCAGTCCTGAATATACATTGGAAGGACTGATGCTGAAGCTGAAACTCCAATACTTTGGCTACCTGATCCGAAGAACTGACTCATTGGAAAAGACCCTGATGCTGGGAAAGATTGAAGGCTGGAGGAGAAGGTGATGACAGAGGATGAGATGGTTGGATGGTATCACCAACTCAATGGACAGGAGTTTGGGTAAACTCTGGGAGTTGGTGACGGACAGGGAGGCCTGGTATGCTGCAGTCCATGGGGTGGCAAGGGGTCAGATACTACTGAGCGACTGAACTGAACTGAATATATACAATTCCAAATATAAATACAGTTTAAAGAATGGCAAGGAAATAAACACAGTCACTATCTGGTTTGAAATAGAAGATTAGTCATTTGAAGCACTATGAGTCTTTTTTTTTCAGGTGTATCCTTTTCCTATCATATGGAAAGTTTAAAATATGCAGAACAATACTATATGTTTTTATGTAAAAGTATAAAAACATACATATAATGATAAATACCAACTGAAGATAGCAGCTATCTCTGGAAGGAAATAGAATGGGATTGGATAGGGATATGAGGGTTTCTAACCTATCTGTAATGTTTCATTTTTAAAAAATGATGTCAAGCAAATGGGGCAAAATGTCAAGATCTGACTGTGTTTGCTACATTATTCTCAGAGAGCATAAAGGCAAAATCGCACAAGGAGTTGAGTGTACAAGTTCTGGAACCAAACAGGTTTAGATTTATTTGTGCCTGCTTAAGTTACTAACTGTAGAAGTTGTGTAAATGACTTAGCCTCCTTGCAACTCAGTTTTTCTTATCAATAAAATGGAGATTATAATAATACTTATATTTACTTTATAGTATTGTTGTGAGCATGACATTAACTAGTTTACAGAAAACATTGAAACAGTGTTTGGCATATAATGAGCAGGCAATAAATGTTAATTAGCAGCAGTAGGAAGTTTTACAGTTTCATAAACTTCTCTTAAGAAACTGCAAACACACACACAACACACACACACACACAGACCCAAATTCCTAAGCTACAGAATCACGGTCATTTATTTGAAACTCTTGGGGCAGACATTTCATATTTCAGAACTTTTTGTTATTTATTATGTCACATCACTAGTAGGGTCTGGGACAACATGTTCTCATCAAACACATTATTATTTCTGCAATAAAAATTATGAATATTCATTAAGTCAGATACATAAAGACTGAAAAGCTTCATGTTGGTTCAGGTCAGGTTTTACCACCAAAGGATTTTGCTGCCAACTTTCCAAAAACTTTCAGCTTTCAGAGTGTTTTGGAATCTAGACCTGCATTTAAAAGGATCATGGACCTTTACTGTACTTCATCCACCTTATGAGTACCAGTTTGTTCTTAAAAAGAATGAGGCAGCTGGACATATTGAAATGATGAGGTAAGGTATATGTTAAGTAATAATACCATATATGTTAGAGTATTTGGCAGTTGGCCAAATAATACATATTATATAATTCCTGTTACATTTATAGAAAGAGACTTCCACATTTTCTTTTTACATATATAGGATAAGTGCATTGAAAGGAGACAAAGTCAGGTCAGCTGCTTGCCTCTGAAAAGCCAACATTTGAGAGGCAAGATTGTTTGAAAGAAAAGTTTGCTTTATTTTGGAGGCCAGCAACCGGGGGAGAGGGTGAACTCATGTCTGAAGGCTGACTCCCCACTGACAATCAGCGGGCCAGAGCTTTTAAAGGGGAGTTTCAGGGGCGCAGAGGTGGAGGGAGCAGGCTGCGTGCAGAATAGCATAGTCAGTTCTGACAATCACCTTGAAATTAGTCTGTGGTGGTCTGATCAGCATCATCTTGATTATCTTAACTATAGCTAATCTTTCGTTCCAAGGTCAGTTTGTTCTCATTTCTTTGAGGTCAGTTCTCAGAGTTGTGCAAGATGGAGCAACTCATGTCACGGCTACGGTCTGGTCATCATGCATTGGGTTGGCCAAAATGTTTGTTTGGATTTTCCCATAACACCTTATGAGGAAACCCAAGCAAACTTTTTGGCCTACTTAATTTCCACCTGGTGGCAATTTTGGTATCTACAAAACAGCTCAAAGGACATGGGTTAGAATATCATCTATAGCTGTTGAGAAGGAATAAAATGTCCTTGACTTTGCTTAATGACTAAACTATTATTATTTTGTCCCATTTGATTTCTTTCCCTTCGTTTCTGCATTTTATCATTTCTCGATTAAATTTATTCTTTAAAGTTTTTCTACAGACAAAAGGCAGGTGGAGGACATGGGGGTTGTGGGGAGGGGTAGGACCATAGTGTCCTGGTCAGTTTCACTGCCAAACTTGTCACCTCTGGAGAGGAAAGTGGAGGAGGTGAGGGGGCGCTACCACATTTCCTTCTGCACACATCTGAATTTTTTTGGGTCTTTTGTGAAAAGGTACTAACTTACATTTGAGTAGTAAAAATGAGAGAAAAAACTGTGGAAAAGTAAACTAAAGGAGTATTGTGGACAACTTGAGAAGTTTTTATTTAAATAAATGAATGTAAAAGCAGTGGCTGTTTTTGAGCAGATTAGTAACAGCAAGCTCAGTAGAGAAGTAAGTTGTAACTATAAGGTTAGGATCTAAGTATGGAAAAGAGAAATACCCAGGATCAGTCTGTGAAACTTTTCCACTTGGGTTCCAACACCAGGCTCAGAATAATAATACTCTGGATTACTACCCCCAATGTTTGTAGTTCATGAAGAACCCAAGAGGTGATCTGTGATAACAACAGAAATAGTCTAAAAAGCTTCTTAGCCTCCACCAGAGAACTATAATGCTTCTGTGTCACAGAAAGTGAGGGGAGAGAGAATTTCATTAAATAGTTGGCCAGCAAGGTCATGTGGTGCTTCCACTTTTGCTTCTATCCAACAAATCCTCCAAACAGCAGCCAGAGCAATCTTCGAAAATTCACAAACTTTGCTGTAGTGCAGCTTCAGTGGTTTTCCTAGGATCTTTCAAAGTAGAGCTGGTGAGGAAGAGTCCTAGGTTCCTTTCTGCTTATAAGCCTACAGCTCCCTAGGGTCGTATTTCCCTTCCAATCCCTTGCTTGGAGAAGTCAGCTTGAGATATTCTGATAAAGGAGAGTACCAGGGATGAAAGACAGGGAGAAGGAAGACTAACAGTATTGAAGCCCTGAAATCCAGTCTCACTTCGAAGCCTGGTATGCCATAACTCTTTTTGAATTTGGTTATGTTTTTGCCCATGCTAGTTTGAATTGGATTTCTGTCTCTTGAAGCCCAAAAGATCCTGAGTAATAACCTCCCCTTCAGTGTTGAATTTCCTAGAGCATCTAACTGGGGCTCAATGTTTTTTTAATTTTTTTTTGCTTGTTCAGTAAGTTTATTATTGTCTTTGTCTAAAAAATCTTGATAGAAGATTGTGGTCTGGTTTATTAACTCTCGGCAGCCCATTTGAGCACTAAGGAAGCTTGCCTTCTTCTCAGCTACCTGATCTTTCTTCTGGGCAAGTGACATTTTGGGCTGATTCCACCTCTTCTTTTTAACTTCTTTCTTAGGCGTCTTCTCATACACTGGATTCTTTCATATTGAAGCATGAGTTTTTTATACATCTCCTCCATCATGTATGGAGTTACGTTGTTCTTTATGAATGGAGAGAATTGTTTCTTGTAAGTATCCTCATCTTCTTCAATCAGGTAACACATGTAATCTGCAGCATTCTGCCCCATGATGTGCTTTGGGTGTACCTCAGCACTAAATTCTTTGCTTTCTGAATTATAACTAGGGAACCATTTGGTACTGTGAGGGATAGAGAAACCTTCATTGGCAGCTCCCTTCAGAGGCCCAGAAGCTTTATTCCCAGCTTGCCAGTAGTCCTGGCAAGTCCTGCATCGAAGTAACAGGTGAAGGCACCAGGTTGACCATCAACGCTTTCCACATTGTATTCATCTCGTCACCTTGACTTGGTCTTCGAAAATTTTGTCCATACCAAACCTATTCAGAAGCCTGCGGGCCAGCAGCAGGCCAGTACAATGTGGCACAGCATAATTTGTGAGGCCAACTGTCACCCATACTTTGGGAGTTCGTGAGCATAAGCTGCACAAATGATCACGTCTCCCTCTATACGGGCATAAGCAGTCTGACAATTGATACCTCTGTTCATTACATGAACGATCATTCTATATTTGGGTGTGCTGGACTTATTTTTATCTTGGATTACCAGTTGTTTCCAAGCATAGTAGTCAGTTTTGCCCTCTTGCTGTCTTCTGAACTTCACTTGGCATGTCTTGAAGTAAGCCTTGTTCTCGAGAACTTTAACAAACCCCATCCTGCAGAAGAGAGTTCGGACACTGTGACTTGCCACAGAGTTGCAGGACCAGTACTGTTCTGGTTGGGGGTGGGGTGGGGTGGGGCGGGGCGGGAAGCTCAATTTGAATTGTTCTTCGGGTGAGGTTTATGAGAATTTATGGGACATAAAGTCTTTATGTCTGCCTTATACAAACACAGAATTCTGCATAGTTGAAGGGGGAAGTAGTCAGAGGTGACTCAAAGAGTCATGACATTTATATCCTAAAATACATCTTGTTACTGTGGTAGTCATTAGGGCAGCTTACCATTATTCCAGTTCCTCTTTGAGTCATCACCCCCCATGACATTGGATGTAGCAATAAGGTTTGCTTTGACAAATGCAGTGCAAATGGGAGTGACATGGGATAATTCTAGATGGAACCTTCAAGAGGTTACATGAAGTTTACATGTTCCCTTCTCACTACTCTGGAGATGATGGAAGCACAGCACATGTTGAGATGAAACTTCTATCATCTGAGTGAGTGATTATGGTGGGCTAGGATCTCCTGCCAGCCCACTTGTGATCACGTGGATGAGAAATAAATGTTTGTTAACTCACTGAAATTTGGCAGTTGTTATCGCCATAAAACCTATCCTATCCTGACTGACACAGTCATTCAAAAAGTTGAGTAATATTATTCTGGAAGACTTTGACTTTGGACTTGAGAATCTATAATGAACATAATTATGTGGAGAGTGGAAGTAAAGATCTCAACTGATATCTAGAAGACATCACAGCTACCTGAGATTTTGTAGACCTTGTGTTACATTTTTGATAGTCTGCTAATGATTCCTCTCAAATCTATTTTAAAGCTCTAGATAAAGGTTTTATTTTGCTGTTTTTCCAAAATCTGTTATTGTTGGTGACTTCTGATCCTTATTAAACATTTTTCATTAACTCCTCAAGTACAATTCAATCTAGGTACACTCAAAACAGAAGCCGTTTGATTTTTATAAACAGAAACCTTCTAGCCCTCAAAATTCCGTTTTTATTCACGTGGTTTGCTATATTTTTGTTCAGTTTTTGTGCTAGTCTCATTTTTAGAAAAATTCTTTTTTCTTTTTTTTTTCCATTTATTTTTATTAGTTGGAGGCTAATTACTTTACATAATTGCAGTGGTTTTTGTCATACATTGAAATGAATTAGCCATGGATTTACATGTATTCCCCATCCTGGTCCCCCCTCCCACCTCCCTCTCCACCTGATCCCTCTGGGTCTTCACAGTGCACCAGGCCTGAGCACTTGTCTCATGCACCCAACCTGGGCTGGTGATCTGTTTCACCCTAGATAATATACATGTTTCGATGCTGTTCTCTTGAAACATCCCACCCTCGCCTTCTCCCAGAGTCCACAAGTCTGTTCTATACATCTGAGTCTCTTTTTCTGTTTTGCATATAGGGTTATCGTTACCATCTTTCTAAAGTCCATATATATGTGTTAGTATACTGTAATGGTCTTTATCTTTTTGGCTTACTTCACTCTGTATAATGGGCTCCAGTTTCATCCATCTCATTAGAACTGATTCAAATGAATTCTTTTTAATGGCTGAGTAATATTCCATGGTGTATATGTACCACAGCTTCCTCATCCATTCGTCTGCTGATGGGCATCTAGGTTGTTTCCATGTCCTGGCTATTATAAACAGTGCTGCGATGAACATTGGGGTGCACGTGTCTCTTTCAGATCTGGTTTCCTCGGTGTGTATGCCCAGAAGTGGGATTGCTGGGTCATATGGCAGTTCTATTTCCAGCTTTTTAAGAAATCTCCACACTGTTTTCCATAGTGGCTGTACTAATTTGCATTCCCACCAACAGTGTAAGAGGGTTCCCTTTTCTCCACACCCTCTCCAGCATTTATTGCTTGTAGACTTTTGGATAGCAGCCATCCTGACTGGCGTGTAATGGTACCTCATTGTGGTTTTGATTTGCATTTCTCTGAGAATGAGTGATGTTGAGCATTTTTTCATGTGTTTGTTAGCCATCTGTATGTCTTCCTTAGAGAAATGTCTGTTTAGTTCTTTGGCCCATTTTTTGATTGGGTCATTTATTTTTCTGGAGTTGAGCTGGAGGAGTTGCTTGTATATTTTTGAGATTAATCCTTTGTCTGTTGTTTCGTTTGCTATTATTTTCTCCCAATCTGAGGGCTGTCTTTTCACCTTGCTTATAGTTTCCTTTGTTGTGCAAAAGCTTTTAAGTTTCATTAGGTCCCATTTGTTTATTTTAGGAAAATTCTTGTTTGGGTCTCCAGGACAGAATTTTATATGCAGAGCAAATGGGCTTTAGGGATATCTACAACATTATTTGTTGGAGGTAATGTATACAAAGGATAATGCCAATGGATTTGAGGTGACTCATCCTTACTGAGATTAAGGGGAAGATTTGCAATCATAACCTACAGTGCATTTATAGCTCTTACATCTTATGTATGTAAAATCACTATATAAGGTCATGTATGATAATTAGATTTCTCTATTTTTTGCAGTGGTACTAATTCAAACTGAGATTCTTCTTTTTCCCCAAATTTCATATATAGATTTTGGTATTTATCTCATTTATGATTGCTTGCTATAGGAGAAGATATGAATACTTAAGTACTATCTTGATGCCAAGATGTTGGGAGCACCTAGATCCACCTGGATACTTTTTGATACTTGGGAGTAGATGTTAACAATTGTCACAAGATAACAAGATCCCACACGAAGGTGAAATAATCAGATGAGACCCTCAAAAAGCAGTGTCTCCAGCCTGAAGATGAAGTTCAAATTTGTAGATGATTCAATGTGTGTAGTATGCATGTATATGTACATCTTTAATTTAGAGATGGGTTTAATCAGTCACACTGTCAACCACATGATACTAAGGGCTATGACAAAGTTGACAAAATTCTTATGACTCTGTGAGTCAAATTGCTTTTGGTCTCTTTAATCATCCAGGGAACCCAGGGAGGCCACAGCTAGGAAGAGGAAAGGAAATTGCAGAGGGGGTAGCCCACTGATCGTTGTGAAGAATGCTCTTGTGCAGAAATCTGGCAAGAATAGTATTATTGACCTTCCATTGGTCTGTCACTCTAAGTATCATGAGTTTAATACAGACACTACATTATTGCTGATTCTACAAAATCTGCATGCTAATATCCCTAAAGAATTCAGAATTGATAGAAATAGCCTTACATCCTAATGAATCTCAAACTGTAGATAAATATGGATGCCTGCCCTCCCAGAAGAGGAGGGTAAGTGTTCTCCTGGGTGCTGATGATGTGGCGTTAATGTCATGGCCATAAAAACGCCTCAGTAATTGGTTCTGAATAATAAACCATTGTCAGTACTTTTGATGTAAAGTATTTCAAGTTAATGTTACTCTCATTAGTAGATATTTCCCCAAATTTATTTAAATAAATAACAAAACAAAAACAATAATTACAATAAAACTGGACCCATGTTCATATAAACAGTTCAGTCATTTAATTTTCTTGGGACTAGTTCATTCAGTCAAATCCACTGGGAAGTCACATGATTCAGGGATATATTATTGAGACTTTTTAATAAGCCTTGGGGTGACTGTTAACATCTGCTTTGGATATTTTCTATTTCAAAACAATCTCAACCATGCTTTGTGGGACACAATTTTGTGTGGCAGGATCCAGGCCACTTCCTGAAGAAAAAATAATTTTGCTAGTAGATTCATTTCTGTGGGAAAGGGGTAACTTTTGAATCAGATGGAAATCCTGCCTAGATACCTCAATTTTTAAAAAATAAGGCAAGGACATTACTACCTGTGCTAAGTATTGTCTCACACAGTGGTATGCTGGAGATGGTTCTCTCTGGTTTGTGAGACTGTACACATCTCTTCCCACGTCCACTGTTGGTGGTGTCAAGTCGGTAGCTTGAAATCGGTCAGAGCAAGAGTATTAACACCAGTGGTTCTATGAGGGTGATTTTGCCTCTTGGGGACACCTGGCAATCTCTAGACGTTGTTGTCACAACTTGGGGATTGCTACTGACATCTAGTGGGTAGAAGCCAGGGATGCTGTTCAATATCCTAAAATGCTAAAGACAGCCCCCACCCACACCCCCTCTTGCAGCCAACAAAGTATTTGTGTGTTCAGTCAGTCACATCTGACTCTTTGCGCCCCCATGGACTGTAGCCCACCAGGCTCCTCTGTTTATGGAATTTTCCAGGCAAGAATACTGGTGCCTGTGCTAAGTCACTTCAGTCGTGTTTGACTTTGTGACCTTGTGGTCTGTAGCCTGCCAGGCTCCACTATCAATGGGATTTTCCAGGCAAGAATACTGGAATGGATTGCTATTCCCTCCTCCAGGGGATCTTCCCGACCCAGGGATCAAACCTGAGCCTCTTGTGTTTCCTGCACTGGCAGACAGATTCTTTACCATTGTGTCACCTGGGAATTATCTAGCACAAAATGTCAACAGTACTGAAGCTAAGGAACTATAATTTACACCATGGGAATTAGGAAACTTTACAAGTGTGGGTTTTTTTTTTTTTGAATGTCAGTTTATCAGCCACCAACCCCTCAAATTAATTCTTATGCCCTCATTACTGTACAATTTCTAATTCCTATCAGAAGTTGGCTAGAAGTGATATTCTTGGGAACACTGAAAGCTGTGTTCTCCCCAGGGTAATCATATAGAGCATAAGTTGGCAATCTTTTTGCTGTAAGTGGCAGATAGTAAATATTTTAGGCTTTGTAGACCATATGGTCTCTGTTGCAAATACTTACCTCAGCCAGTATAGTGTAAAAGCATTCATAAGTTCAGTTTGTCCAAGTCTTTGCAAACCCATGAACTGAAGCACACCAGGCCTCCCTGTCCATCACCAACTCCCAGAGTTTACCCAAACTCATGTCCATTGAGTTGGTGATGCCATCCAACCATCTCATCCTCTGTCCTCCCCTTCTCCTCCTGCCCTCAGTCTTTCCCAGCATCAGTGTCTTTTCAAATGGAAATTGAATGAGGATGGTTGTGCTCTAATAAAACTATTTACAAGTCTGGCCACAAAGTTTGCTGACCTCTGACTTAGATTATTAGTTTAGCCCCACTTTAGAACCACCTTCACTGAGGCTTTGGTACTACACCTGCAGTTTTTACTATTAATAATTTATAAGATACAACCACATTCTGTTTGCTGCAACATTTGGCACCAGAGGGGAAAAAAAGACATTGAGAACACTTTCCATTGGGTCATTATGTACTTGATTCTTAAGGTTCCATAGGATAAATTTCTTAAAATGCTTGGCTTCCCATTGAGGAACTAATTATGCTTACCTTTTTTCCTGATTTACTTTGTATACTCAGTTCAGTCGCTTAGTCGTGTCTGACTCTTTGCGACCCCATGGATCGCAGCACACCAGGCCTCCCAGTTCATCACCAGCTCCCGGAGTTTACTCAAACTCATGCCTAACGAGTCAGTGATACCATCCAGCCATCTCCTCCTCTGTCGTCCCCTTCGCCTCCTGCCCCCAATCTCTCCCAGCATCAGGGTCTTTTCCAACAAGTCAACTCTGCATGAGGTGGCCAAAGTACTGGAGTTTCAGCTTCAGCATCAGTCCTTCCAATGCACACCCAGGACTGATCTCCTTTAGGATGGACTGGTTGGATCTCCTTGCAGTCCAAGGGACTCTCAAGAGTCTTCTCCAACACCATAGTTCAAAAGCATCAATTTTTCGGCGCTCAGCTTTCTTCACATTCCAACTCTCACATCCCTACATGACCACTAGAAAACTGTAGCCTTGACCAGACGGACCTTTGTTGGCAAAGTAATGTCTCTGCTTTTTAATATGCTATCTAGGTTGGTCATAACTTTCCTTCCAAGGAGTAAGTGTCTTTTAATTTCATGGCTGCAATCACCATCTGCAGTGATTTTAGAGCCCCCAAAAATAAAGTCAGACACTGTTTCCACTGTCTCCCCATCTATTTCCCATGAAGTGATGGGACCAGGTGCCATGATCTTAGTTTTCTGAATGTTAAGCTTTAAGCCAACTTTTTCACTCTCCTCTTTCACTTTCATCAAGAGGCTTTTTAGTTCCTCTTCACTTTCTGCCATGAGGGTGGTGTCATCTGCATATCTGAGGTTATTGATATTTCTCCCGGCACTCTTGATTCCAGCTTGTGCTTCTTCCAGCCCAGCATTTCTCATGATGTACTCTGCATATAAGTTAAATAAGTAGGGTGACAATATACAGACTTGATGTACTCCTTTTCCTATTGGGAACCAGTCTGTTGTTCCATGTCCAGTTCTATTGCTTCCTGACCTGCATACAGGTTTCTCAAGAGGCAAGTCAGGTGGTCTGGTATTCCCATCTCCTTCAGAATTTCCCACAGTTTATTGTGATCCACACAGTCGAAGGCTTTGGCGTAGTCAATAAAGCAGATATAGATGTTTTTCTGGAACTCTATTGCTTTTTCGATGATCCAGCGGATATTGGCAATTTGATCTCTGGTTCCTCTGCCTTTTCTAAAACCAGCTTGAACATCTGGAAGTTCACGGTTCACGTATTGCTGAAGCCTGGCTTGGAGAATTTTGAGCATTACTTTACTAGCGTGTGAGATGAGTGCAATTGTGCGGTAGTTTGAGCATTCTTTCGGATTGCCTATACTAGGATGCTCAAAAGTATCTCAGTCTTCATGGGGGAAATCTAGATCAGTGCTCCAAAAATTTCATGTACATGCAAGTCATGTGGGAACCCTGTTGGAAGATTCTGACCCAGCAGGTCTGGGGTAGGGCCTGAGATTCTGCATTTCTGAAAAGTTTCCAGGAGATATTGACACTGTTGGTCTTGGGACCACAATGTGAGCAGTAAGGTCCTGGAATATCATAGTATTTTGGTAATAAATTCTTCCCAGAAGATTCTTACCATGGAATTTATCTCAACTACATTTCTCCTTTTGCGTTTTGGCTGCTTTAATTTATAATTTGAAATTTTATTTTTGGAAGTGGTGAGATGGGGCACAGAAATAAATCTAATACGAATAACTCTGGATGCACATTTTTGTTTTTACAAGTTTAGTCTGATACTACTCAGTTGTACAATGAAGCCATACATAACAAACAAGAAGATTAATTTTATGTTATTTCTTCAGGACAGGGATTTTTTTTTTTTTAAGTTTTCAAATTTGAGATCTTCAGTTTTGCAGCTGGGCAACATATTCCTGTCTACTTCACTTTAAACATGTGAAAGCTCAGAAAAGTCCCTCCCCAGCTTTTCTGATCCTCTGGGCTAAGACGGTTCTTAAATGCTGATTGCTTTGCCCACGAAAAGTTTCTGTACAGGATCGAGTTCCTTATTAAATGCTACTGCTATAACATCGATGGTCTTCCGCAAAAGGACCTAGATAGGCAACCAAATGGCATGAGAACCTGAGGCCCTCTCTAGAATCGTTGAGATTCTGTTACCTGGCCGGAAACTCTATGGTCCCCAGCGCGGGCCAGAGCGGCCACATTGCTACTGGCTCCGCCCCCAGCTCCCCGGCTGCCCGCCTCGCAGTGCCGACCCGGCGCCTCTTCAGTGGACGAAGCTCAGCTGCCGAAGAGCTTCTCGGAGAAAGCGTGCACACTCGTGTACTGAATGCCCCTTCAAAACATACGTCCCTTCAGTTCATATTTGGGAATGAATAGGAGTTTTCGTGTCAGCGTCTTGTATGAGCAGGAAGATTTGTGAGTGAAAGTTATCCCATTTCATGAGGAGATTATAGACTAATATTTCCATGTCTCCTTCCTGACGGTGGAACCCCAGGATGAAAACGGCCAATTTCAGCTTGTCTTTTTCAGCCTTCTGCTGTTGCCCCTCGAAGCCCTTGGCAAGTGGCAGGAGGTAGCAAAGGGACCAGTGGGCCCTGTTGACTGACAGAGGTTGGGCCTTTGGGCTCCGCGTGATGTCTGTCAGCCCCAGACTGAACGGCTTCCTTGGCTGTGAGGTATTTGCTTTGTCTCCTGAAGTTCTGGGCGAAGCAGAGAAGACGACGATGCACCAAAAGCTTGTGGGACACCATGCTCTGGCCTCCAGGTGGTGGAGGGCTGCTCTCTGTGCTCAAGAGACTGGCTAAGCAAGTATGTTAAATTTCCTTTGTCACTAGGTGGCAGAATATAATTAAGATGTCTTTTTTTTTTTTTTTTCCTTTCTCATAGCGTTGAAAGGTGTTTCTAGTTCCTTCTTAATGATCTCTTTCATTACTTTGCAGTATTTGCTAATGCCAGTTAGGGTTGAAGGAATGAAATAAAATTTCTTCTGCAAACATTTCCTGTACTTAGGAAGGAATTTAGTTTTTCATTTAATTGGTTTGTGTCTTAAAGGGAAGTATCCTTATAAAGTGCATTCCCTTCCTAAAGTCTATCATTTGGACAACCCAGGCTTCTTGTTTTACAAATAATTGTTATTTTTTAAAAAATTTATTTTTTTTAATTTAAAGAATGATTTTATTTATTTGCTTTTGTGCTAGGGTCTTCATTGCTGCTGGGCTTTTCTTTGGTTTCAGAGCACCAACTCTAGGCATGTGGGCTTTAATAGTTGCAGCAAGTGGATTCAGTAGTTGCAGCTCCCCGGCTGTAGAACACAGGCTCGATAGTTGTGGTTCAGAGGCTTAGTTGCTCCATGGCATGTGGAATCTTCCTGGACCAGGAATGGAACCTGCGTCTCCTGCATTGGCAGGTGGATTCTTCACCACTGAGTCACCAGGGAAACCCTTGCTATTTTTTTGAAACAAACTGCAGACACCGTTTCACGTCAGGCAGTCAGTTCAGTTGCTCAGTCGTGTCTGACTCTTTGCGACCCCATGAATCGCAGCACGCCAGGCCTCCCTGTCCTTCACAAACTCCTGGAGTTTGCTCAAACTCATGCCCATCGAGTTGGTGATGTCATCCAGCCATCTCATCCTCTGCCGTCCCCTTCTCCTCCTGCCCCCAATCCCTCCCAGCATCAGGGTCTTTTCCAATGAGTCAACTCTTTGCATGAGGTGGCCAAAGTACTGGAGTTTCAGCTTCAGCATCAGTCCTTCCAATGAACACCCAGGACTGATCTCCTTTAGGATGGACTGGTTGGATCTCCTGGCAGTCCAGGGGACTCTCAAGAGTCTTTTCCAATACCATAGTTCAAAAGCATCAATTTTTTGGCACTCAGCTTTCTTCACAGTCCAACTCTCACATCCATACATGACCACTGGAAAAACCATAGCCTTGACATTTGTCGGCAAAGTAGTCTCTGCTTTTTTTTTTTTTTTTTTTGTCTCTGCTTTTTAAAATGCTATCTAGGTCACTTCCACCTATTCCAGTGCCTGTATCTAAAATAAGGACTAGTGGGAATTCTTTTTGTGGTCCAGTGGTTATGACTTTGTACTTTCCTTTCCAGGACCCAGGTTCAGTCTCTGGTGGGGGTACCAAGATCCTGCAAGCCAAGTGGCTTGGAGGAAAAAAAAAAAAATGCAGTTTTGATGATTAACACAATCAAAGTAATTAAATATTCCTGTGGATCATAGTTTCAGGATATGCACAGTTATCCACAGAAGCCCAGTTTTGCAGGGGTGGGAGTGGTCTGACTGCAGTCTGTGAAATTTGGGATTTATTCTGCTGGGGAGAATGCATCCCTGACTCAATTCCTGAGTCTTCATTCAGCCCTCAGATGAATGTATACAAAGAGGTTTTTTTGTTTTTGTTTGTTTTGTTTTATCAGAGTATATAATTGCTTTACACTGCTTTGTCAGTTTCTGCTGTAGAGTAAAGAGAATCAGCCACACATATACAGATGTCCTCTCTTTTTTGGATTTCCTTTCCATTTAGGTCACCACAGAGCACCGAGTTCCCTGTACTCTATGCAAAGAGTTTAAATGAACAGAAAGCAACAGACCAAATGTGTGGTCAGCATATACAGATTGAGAATCTTTCACATGTCCTCTGCCCTCTTTTCAGTCATCAGAGGGCCAGAGAGTCTTCAGCTGAGTCTCTCTTGGCTGGAAGTACTTGCTTCTAGGCCTCAGTCTTGTGCTCCGTTCTCTGCTCTTCCAGGGTTGGTTTCACCCTTCATCTCTTTCTCAGTTGGAGGTTCACCTTCTTCATTTACCCTTGATTAGCACTGGCCCAAAGTACCCCTTTTACCCCTTTGCCTTAGTTGGGTTGGCTATACCTTTTCTGCAAGGGTTGCTGTATTTTCCTCTCTCCTCAGTTCCTCTCCAGATTTCCATTTTTACATGGAGGCCCCCGTTGATTCTCCTTTCCAGAGTGCTAATATCGCAAAGTTGACTGGTCGGCCTGTCCTCTTTCTTCTCTTTTTCTTACTTTCACTTCCCCATGAGCTGGATATATGCCACACATCAGGGACTGCACTATGTATTGGGGCTATCAGAATGAAAGAAATAGAGTCTTGCCTTAGAAGATCTCAGAGCTTGGCGGGGTCTAGGTGACCAGGGTAATGGAGCATAGATGAGGGCAGTGCAACATGGTATGTGTCAGAAAAAATGTAGGCACAGGTGATACAGGAGCATGGAAGAGGGGTGGGCTTACTGTGTTTGGAACAGGGTCTGAAAAGCTTTGCTCACGTGAGCATTTTCTTTCTGTTTTTGTATTTTAATTTTGGTTCAGGTTATACATTCATATAGTTCAGATATATATGCATGTATTTTAAAATAAATCGGTGTATATACATGTATGTATATGTATATATATCTCCTCTAACCCCCGTTACTCTTCTGTCCAGCCCCATGCTATCCAAAAGTAACTATGGCTATTAGTTTCTTGTGTGTCCTTTCAGAATTTTGAATGCATATACAAGCAAATATAGTTTTTTTCTTTCTCCTTCTTTTTTTTACACCAAAGGTAGAATATTATATTTACTTGTCTGAACTTTGGCTTTTAAAATTAATATTCTTGTTTAGTGGTTAATAAAGTGAACTCTGGAATCAGAATGCCAACATTCAAATCCCCATTGTATAATTTACTAGCTGTGTGAACTTGGCAAATTTCTTAATGTTTCATTGCTTTAGTTTATACAACTATATCTGAGGTTTTCAAAATTTGGCAAATTTATCACATACTAAACTTTATCATAAACTTAAGCACATACATATGCAACTTTATCATATATACTACATCTCATATGGCCATTTTGTTTTGTTCTATTGGTCTATTCATGTACCAGTGACACAGTGTTTTAACTTTTGAAGTTTTACATTATGTTTATGATTTAGTAGAGCTAGTCTCTACTTGGCAATCGAAGGATGACTGGAATCCCCCATGCCGAGATAATGACAGCAGCAATGATGACTAACAGTACAAACTCTTACCACTACCCCCAATGTTTTTACTTTATGCCTACTGTGTGCAAGTAGGCACATTCCTAATTTTACTCTGTTTTTCACTATACTTGTTTTCCCTTTGCTCTGAATTTTTTTTACTTATTTTAAACTAATTTAGTTGATCATAGGTTACTCTTTAAAAAACACTTGCAATCCTTTTGGAAACAAGGAGAGACATAAGTAGAAAAAGATCCAGGAGCTGTATTAGGTGCTTTGTATAAGTCCCTAATTCTCAAGACAACCCTACAAGGTAGATGTTATTATCCTCTTTTTACAGTTGAAGACACTGACACGTGGAGAGGTCAAGTAATTTTCTCACATTTATATAGCAAATAAATGTAGATTCAGAATTCATACCAGGATTTGTTGGTGTTATAGTCCGTGGTTCTTGGTGCTTCTTAAACCATTCTGGATGGGGTTCTTTATCAGGGTCCTTAGAAGGATAGCAGAAAGAATAGCTGAGAAAGAAACTGGACCCATAATAGGGAACAATTTTATACATTTTCCTAATGGCTAATATACATATATAACTACAGACTATATAGTACTACAGACTATGTAAAATGATCACTCCCATGTGATTCTGGTGTTAACCCATTAATTCACCAAACATATATAGAGTCTACTATGTCGTGCCCTGTACTAGGTGCTGGGGGTACAGTGGCAAGTGGGGTCTGGTTTCTGGCCCTTACCCCTTCCTGTGGGACTTAGCTAACAGGTCTTCCTGGTCTGGACCCTTGGCATCTGTTGCACTCTGAGGAGTATCTAATCTGTCTCTTCATCCCATGCTGGTTTATGCCTGACTTTTTTGTTTCAAAGCTGATACTTCATTTATGATTAACTGGTATCAGCTTCTTGGAGTGTTGTTTTAAAGATTATGGGGCTGTATCTGTAATCAGTGGCAGAGTGCAGTGACTAATTAGTTCTGCTTGCGATGGGGGCAGGAGGGAGAATGAAGGCAAACAAGCCATGTCTTTTTCTTACCTGAACTAGTTGTCCAGAATGATTCATTTTTCTCTGCAGTTGTTATAAATGACACCAACTGTATTTTATTGCTTGAATTCACCATTTCTCAAACTGCTGCATAATCTCTTTTCCTCCTGGGAAGTCCTGGAGTAAAGAAATCCATTTAACTTGATTGAGACATAGTTTCTCAAACATATTTTTTTGTAAAGGAATATTGTATCATCTTCATTGCTAATTGCACAATCCATACCAGTGCTGGGTATATCACTTTGTCCTTGTCTACTATCACTGCCCGGGAGTACCTTTGATTTCCTGATGTTATTGTAGTGACTTCTGTTGGGAAGGAAAAGTCCTGGATTGAATGTTACTGCATTCTATGGAAACCCTTTATTCAATATTTTCTTCTTCTGTCTTGCTATCTAAAATTCCTCTTGCTGCCATACTGGAAATGGTCACTGGTTGTTTGTCTGCAGTTTTATTGTTTAACTTTTTCAACACCACAAAGAAATGAGTCCTCACATTTCTGAGGTAGCTCTGTTCATTCTGGTTGTTGGTTGAGTGTGTTAGTCCCTCAGTCATGTCCGACTCTTTGCCACCCCGTGGACTGTAACTGGCCAGGCTTCTCTGTTCGTGGAATTCTCCACACAAGAATACTAGAGTGGGTTGCAATTTCCTTCTCCAGGGGATCTTCCTGACCCAGAGATCGAACCCAGTCTCCCACGTTACAGGCAGATTCTTTACCATCTGAGCCACTAGGGACACCCATGTTTGTTGGTTGAAAGTCACACTAGTTAATGGAAAACTTCCTCTAAGAAGTTAACCCTCAAATGGATGTTGCCTTATGAGAAATGCATTTGAATTGCTGAACAGGTTTCTCTCTGTCCAGTTGTGGTTACCTCTCTGGCCTGGGAGGGTAAGGAGATGGTGGTAGTTGTGCTATAGAATGGTATAGTTGTGCAAAGAGTATTGCTTTTGGAGTCACTCACTCTATGGAAAGTTCTGGTAACATTGCTTCATTGCTATGTAAACGTAAGCCAATCACTTAAACTCTGAATGTCAGTTGACTTAATTATAAATGATGATATAATAATAATAATTGTGATCTTCCTTCTTTAGGGAGTTGTTGAGAGGACTAAATGGAATGATATATAGAAAGTAATTTTGCAAAAATAAGTTGTTATTATTAGATGTCTGGGTTTACATTTTCCCTGCTAGTTTTCCCATTGCTCGTGTGTTAACCAGATGCATTATGTGAAATATAGTCTTTCTTGTGGTGTTTCCAGGTGTGCTTTACATGAAAAATTCATGGATGAAACTCCTGATGTAAGTTCAACTTAGTTTTGGTGGTAGTTCGTCTTGTTTTTTCTTCACCACTTCCTTTGTTCATCATTATTTATAAATTTTAAGCACAGTGTTGACCCTAATTCATAAATTATGCCACAGTGTTAATGACTTTTAGCAAGTCGGTGGAAAGAAAGAATAAAGAGATGTGCTTCTGTCCTACAAAACTTTAAAAAAATTTTAGTTGAATAAGTGCCTCAAAAAGCTGAGTCTCTGGAAGAAATGAGAATATAAGAACAGAAAGGTAGAGTGTTAGAATGGAATTATTTGTTTGGCAAAAGGTTAAGGGTCTATACTCTGTGCCTTCACATAGGTGAAAATATGAAAGTTATGAGGAGGAATACCATTGCACACTTGGAGAAGGAAATGGCAACCCACTCCAGTATTCTTGTCTGGAGAATTCCATGGACAGAGGAGCCTGGCGGGCTACAGTCCATGGGGTGGCAAAGAATCGGACATGACTGAGTGACTAACACAGACACACACACACACGCACACACAATCACCCCATTGCACACTATAGGGCTTTTTGCCATCTCACTGGCTGTGTCACTCACTCCTTCCCCCCCCCCCCCCCATCATTTTCTCTTTCCTTTCTGGAACAAGTATCACATTCTTTCACTAGTGACCTGCAGGATGTTTACACTCAGACCCCCTCCTAAGAAGGTCTTGTTGCTCAACTCCAGCAAGTGGGTCAGCAGACAGCTGCCCACTGTCGGCAGGGTCTGCTTCAGCAGCAGGACGACACCTTACCTGAGTTCACATCCTTCCCAGAGTGACCCACATCCAGTGACTGAGTGGGGTATAACGGCTGTGCTATTTCAGCCTCCTGTGAGACACTAATGGGCAGCACTCACTCCAGAGTGCCCAGTCTGGTTAGCTGGGACTTTGCTGGGCCTGCATCACAGTTCAGGTTCTTCTTCTGCCAAGTTCAGCTTCTTCCTCCTTCCTTTCACAGATATTGATCCCTAACAGTTACCTTAAAAAGTGTTTAGTTTTGTTGATGTATAATTTATGTATTGTAATAGTCACTCTTTAAAAGTGTCCTGCTCAGTGGTTTTTAATATATTCACAAAGTTGTGCAGCTATTGTTACTATCTAACTACAGAACATTTTCATGATCCTCAAAAGAAACTCCATACATGTCAGCAGTCACTCCATATTACCTCCTTCCCCAGCCTCTGGCAACTCTTTGTACTTTCTGCCTATATAGATTTATCTGTTATAGATTTTTTTTCATATAAATGGAATCATATAATATATGGCCTTTTGTGACTGGCTTCTTTTCACTTAGCATAATGGTTTCAAGGTTATCTGTGTTACACCATATATCAGTACTTTATTCCTTTTTATGGGTGAATAATATTCCACAATGTAGTTTGTAGATCTACTATGATTTATTCATCAATTGATCTACATTGGTTTGTCCTAATAAATATCTTGGGTCTCAAACTCTGTATCAGCATCTACTTCTGAAGAGCATAACCTGCAAACTACCCTCAGTTTGGGCCCCTAGAACCTCAACTTCTGCACCAGTGAGGATCATCTAGAAATTCTTCCAGTAAAGGTGCATGCATGCCAAGTCATTTCAGTTGTGTCTGACTCGTTGTGATCCTATCTACTATAGCCCGCCAGGCTCCTCTGTCCATGGGATCTCCAGGCAAGAATACTGAAGTGGGTTGCCATGCCCTCCTCTGTGGGATCTTCCCAACCCAGGGATCAAACCTGCATCTCTTATGTCTCCTGCATTGGCAAATGGGTTCTTTACTACTAATGCCACTTGGAAAGCCATCCCAATAAAGGTGGCTCTTCCTAAAGAAAAATTTTAGCATGAGATACCAAGATAGTTAAAAGTTCTCCATCTTATTATAATAAGTACTGTAGGCCAAGTTGTTGGCTACTTAACCTTAGAGGAGGTGTGTTTGAGGAAGAGGTTAAATGTAGTTGCAATCTGGTGAAAAAAGGAAACGATAGAAGGGGAGAAGTGAGGCCAGCAGGACCAGTAGGGGCCACATTGTGAATGGCATTTATGCCATGATCAAATATTTGGACCCTGCCTATCATAGTGGAGACTCATGGGAGGCAAGAGAGGTGAGGTCAGGTATGCCCTCCCTTCATTTATGGATTATGAATGGTAGGCAGCTCATCTATCTTAAAAGGCATTATGAGTTGGCCAAAATCTTAGCAGGGGAAGTTGCTGGAGTTTAAGAGATGAATTGTAGGTTGAAGAAGGAGTTAGAAGGACTGTTGCATTCTGGGGGAGATGCACATGAGACTCCAGGAAAAGTGGAAAAGAAGCATGGAAAGAGAGACAGTGTGGCATATTGGGAAGAATATGGACTTGAAGTCTGATACACCTGGATTTTTATTCCTCTTTCATCCTTTATTAGCTCTGTGGGTTTTGACAGGTTACCTAACTTCATCTTTTAGAGGAGGCTAATGATCCATACCTCTGAGCATTTTGTTGTGAATTTGAAGTGATGTAGCCTATATAAGACAACCAGCTCTTCTAAACTCACTTACCCTGTCCTCCTAACCTGGCAAGGTGTGAGAGGCAGGACCCAGGATGGAGGTGAAGAGTCCAGTCACCATGTAACCAGGGGCAGAAGATAGTGATGGTTAAGGGACCTGAGGACCAAGGAGTAGGAAGTAGAAATGAGAGGAGACCAGACCCCAGGGAATTGTAGGGCTGGATCTAGGCAGAGGCATATCTGCAAGGATAACATTTCTCTGGAGCTTTGTCCTTTTTAAAGGTTCAGAACAACCTCTTCCTGACCCACCAGCTCAGACCTCTCTGAAACTTCAAATGGTGGCTGCTGGGGTCCATTTGGATGGGGAACTTGCCACAACCTCACAATTCTAGACCTCTTATAGCTGGGTGAAGTGAGGTCAAAGGCTGCATTTGGCAGGTGCAACTGCCTGGTGCTAAAGAGTTTCTATCAGCTATCTCCTTCCTTTCTTGCTTTCTTTTTCTCAAACTCTCTTTTACTGACACATGTCTTGATTTTTAAAATAGTTATTTTGCATTTGCTAATTTTCACTTCCAAGTGATATATGGTTGGGATCTGTGACCTCTGAAGCTCCTTGCTATCCCGTGATGCTGGGACTGAAAATCAGGCAGAGTTCAGCAGCTGCTTACTGAGCTGTCTTGGACACTTGCCATCTCAGAAGTTAATCTCATCCATCTCAGAGTCTGTCACTTAGCTGCATGGAGATACTGCCAGCCTCTGAAAACACTACAATGGTACAGAAAACTGTGTATTTGACCCCTTGGGGAATCACTCATCTTCTGTGTGGAGACACTGCCAAGGTCTAGAAACCCGAAAGTGCTTCAAAACTTGTGTATTTGATGTGTTAGGGTTTACTCACTGGCGCTTCCAAATTCAAGGGTATAGAGATAATTGAGTATGTAATAAGGAGCTGGCGTCTCTTTCCATCAAGTACTTTCTTTCATTGATGTTTAACCAGAAATTGTGAGTATGTGGTTGCCTTGTGTTCACTTACTTGGTTAACATTTGCCGGGTGCCTCTGAATACCCTGAAATTCATGAAATTCTGATTTTTTTTTTGGTGGACCGAAGATGGTATAATATTAGTGATTTTGCATGATTTGACCTAACGCATGACAGGAACTATGCCGGAAGCTGGAGATAAAAAGAGATGAAGCACAAATTTTGGCCAGAAGGAGCTTATAGAGTCCAGGAAGGAGGTGGACACAATAGTTGGAGCACAAGTGACACAGGTTCTATTACAGAGGTATACAAAGGGCAGTGTGCGTTATACCCCAAAGGGAAATCCTCTGAATAGGCCTCCTGGGCTTCGGTATAGGGACTAAGTTTTTTTGGTGAAATTTCAAAATTGACCAGCCTTGCTAGGAATGCACAGTGTGGTGGCTTTGTACTATTTAACTTAAGGTCTAACCACTGTAATAAATCCTATTCTGTATCACTCATCCTCACACTGCTTCTCTGATCATCCCCTGACTAATGTACCCCATAAGTCTCAGTTCACCATGTATTTGATTGATTACTGTTCTTTGTTTGGTGTTCATTTAAGTAGCAAAGAATAATGTGTTTGCAAATGTCTGCATCTATGAAGATGAAGACCTATGAAGATTCCCCTTAGGTTGAATCAGAGGCTAACTGCCACATCCTAGCTCCCTACTCAGCAAGTCATGTCTTCAGCTCCTGCATTATGGTAAATTCAAAGCAGTGCCATCTACAGATCTCCTAGTAGGATCTAGGTACTGTTTTATGAGCTTTGCTTACATTAATTCATGAGCTCAATCTGAGGTAGGTAGAAGGGTTATCCCACTGTATGGCTTAAGAAACTGAGGCACAAAGTAATTAAGTAACCAATACTCCATATGGTTTCTGAATGAAAGAGAAACTGCTTGCAACATCTCATTTTTCCAGCTTTTCATTTGGAAATAGAGATCCTGATCTGCATTCCTTTAACTGCTGGCTCTCTCCTCTGCTTTCCCCCATCAGAGGCTGAGTTCCCTAAACCAGACACAGGACTCTGAGTGTTCAAAGGTTCCCAGATAGAAGAGCTTAAACCTGAATGCATCCCTTGGGGAGGGTCTTCCTGGACCTGCTGTCTTAGCACTGTAGGAGTCCAGCTGCTGCCGGAAGAGGTCAGGGGGAGGGAGCAGTTCTAGCTTTTAGAAAATAAAACAGAATTTAGTAGCTGAGCCTTGAGAAGAGAGAGAACAGGGAAGATACAGGGCTAAGCAGTCTAATGTTCAAGGACTTCCATGGCCTCCAGTTTGCCTTCCAGATTATGTCCACCCCTGACCCCCAGAAACAACAAATGACTCCTGGTGAATGAATGAACATGTTGCTGTCTTCTGTGCCTCTGTTTGCTGTGCCCTCTGCTGACTCACTCCTCCTGACTTCAAGACTGAGCTAAAGGAGAGTTAAAAGTCCCCCTCTGAGATACTTCCTTTAGGCTAGTTCATCCCAGTTAAGGTGCACCTGAGACAAGGTCTCACTTGGAGACCTTGCTGAATTGCATATCTTAATTCAGTAAGTTTGAGGTGGGACCTAGACTGCATTTCTAGTAAGTTCTGGGGAATAGAGATCTGTGGACCACATATTGGTCTGTGGACCACATTTTGAGTAGTAAGGCTCTAGATCTCATTGTTGTTGTTTTTTTTGGTGGGGGGACTTAAGTCTGTAAAAGTTATTATAAGGGAAACAAGATGTTTTGCAGTGACTCAAGCTAATTTGGCATTGGTAAATTGGTAAATTGTTCTGGTAGATATGTAGGCTGGCCGATGTCCTGGTTTGCCTAGCATTCTGGGGTTTCCTGGGACATGGGACTTTCAATGTCTTGGACAAAATAGATTTTCGTACCTCTAATAGTTTCAGGTGGGTGGGACTATAAATCATCTTCCTTACAACCTCTACACCAGCTGAGGTCTTTGATAAAATTCTGCTAAAGTTACAAATGTTTATTAGCCAGACAGTAAAAGAACAGTCCTGTAACTCACTCTTGAGGCTTTGGGGGGCCATTCTCTGCCTTTGGCACTGTAAACAGCACTAGCCTGATCTGTTCTCTTTAAGGTGAACTTAAGGATTTTATAGTGATGGAGCCAGCCAACTTTGGAGTAGGTTCAAGTGACTATCCTCTAAGGAAAGAGACACAGGACAAAAGGAACACTAGACCTCAGGCACAAAACCCAAAACGTTAGACTGCTTGGTTGAATTTGTATATTTTATTCAAGTACGAGCAAAGGGCTTAATTCTGCACCCAGTGAGGAGCCCTGAGGGTTTTAGAGCTTCTTCAGGGGTGTTGGGTTCAGCCAGGGAATCAACTCTGTGCCTCTCACAGGCTTAATTAGATTAAGGTTTTGTTGTTCTTTTTTTGATATTTTGCCTGGAAGGTGAGTGAAAGTTCATCTCAAGAAAGGACTACCATTCAAAGCTATTTTATTCCACATTGTAGTATAGCCCAGATAAACCCCCCTTGAGATTCCTGTATTCTTGTTCAACATTAGGAAGAAACAGGGGCACAAAATTGGTTTCTTTGGGCTCTGAGGAGCACACAAAATAGCAAGACCCTTCCCAGGGTTCAGAGAAGCCAAATCGTGTGGGGTCCAAGGGCTGCTTTGAAGCTGCTTCAAGCTTTTTTTTCCTGAAGATCTCTTTCTGATTGAGCCTTAGTCTCTTAAAAACATTTAGAAGAATCACTTCTATTTGTATTCCTGGAAAAAAGGAGAGAGAGGGAGAAAAACTATATCTTTGCCTCTAGGCCTTTCAGAAGAAACCAGCTGGGGGACGGGAGGCTGGGCTGCTGAGATGGAAGTTCTGTGAACAGATTTTTCAGAGCAAGTACTAGCGTTAGGGAAGCTTTCATCCTCCCTGTGGATTTGTATGCCAACCTCTAATACCCATTCAGCTAAGCAACTTCGCCTTTCACCTACTTTCTTTGTTTTCCAGCTGTTTGGTATATGCTCTGTGTGCACATGTGAGCAATTCTCGATGATACTGTTTACTTATACCATTTTTTCCTCAACAGAGAAAGAGAAGACATCCTCAGTGAGGATGTAAAAGTTAGGATACTAAGGGGGTATGAGTATGTTTATTGTAGGAAGTGACCCCAAGGGGATCCAGATTATGGCCCACAGTTGGATGGCAGCCTTGACTTCACACAAAGATCCTTCATTTTGTAGATGATGAAACTTGTAGAGGGGAAATAGCTTATGTTGAGGCTGGCAAATAAGTGGATCTGAAAGGTTTTTTTAATGCTCAAAATTCATGGAGTCTCGGGGTTGAAAGGCATCTTAATTTCATCTGCAACCTCAAGTAGATGCCTGAATTCTGGTGTCTAAGTCCTTGTAAAGTAGCCCTATGGTCAGTGCTAGCCTCACTGAGTAATGGGGTGATCACTACTGTTACAAAAGTGGGCTTTCTTTTGATAATTTCTTTGGGTTATAGGATATTTTGACTAGGACCATGTTTTGAACTCTCTTTCTGAATACATTAGTTTCAGAATTATATCAATATTGATGAATTTTCATTGAGAAGGTATTTCTTGGAGCAAACTTCATTTAACTTTGATCAGCTCATTGTAGGACACCTAAAAACCTTTCATTTTCACAAGGGATGAAGCCTCTCCTAAATATAACTGTATTATTTTGGACAGAATATCTTGTAACTAAGTGTTCTATAGAACAAATTTAGAAAAATGTTGATCTGAGCTGTGGAATGAAATTCTAAAAAAGATACATGTAAATCTCAGGTTTTTGAATCAAATAATATTTTAAATATAATAGAGGAATTTACCACTGAAAAGCAACCAATGGAAAACATATTGCTAAGTGAGAAGAACTGTATTTGTATAGCATATATCAATTTTAATTAATACATACTATAAATAATTTGGAAGCATGTATATAAATGTCTTAATGCTTATTTTGTACATGAAGTTTTGGGAGACTTTTTTATTTTGCTTGTCTATATTTTCTAAATTTCTATATTGAATAGTACCCTAACAACAAAAAGTCTCAAAATATCCAGTGATAAATCCTTTAGAAAAACGAAGGATGCTTTTTGTAGGGAGAATAAGCATTATCCCCTCTTTTATCTTCTTTGTAGTTCAGGGAGAGTCTCATCTTCTGTGAGAGATACATAGCTAAACTATTGTTTTCCTTCTTTTTAAAAAAATTATTTGTTTAATTTTATTTTTTATTTTTTTGTGGATGTGCTGGTACTTTGCTATTGCACAAACTTTCTCTAGGGGTGGAGAGTGGGAGCTACTCTCTAGCTGTGGTGTGAGGGCTTCTCTTGTGGCAGGGCACAGGCTCCAGGGTGCATGGGCTTCAGTAGTTGCAGCTTGTGGGCTCTAGGGCTCCAGGTTAGTAGTTGGGTGCATAGGCTTAGTTGCGCTGTGGCATGTAGGATCTTCCTGGCCCAGGATCTTCCTGGCCCAAGGTGTCCCTTGCATTGCAAGGCAGATTCTTAACCACTGGACCACCAGGAAAGCCCCTTCCTCTTTTTCTGTCAAACACCTACCATGATCCCTGCCTGCATACCAAGTCTAATCTCCTCTGCCTTATTGTTAAGACCTTGTATAATCTCTCAGATTCACCTAGTTTGGTCCCATTTTTTAAATTTAAATTTTTATTTTATATTGCAGTATAGTTGACTTACAATGTTGCATTAGTTTCAGGTATACAACTGATTCAGTTATACACATACAGATATCCATTCTTTTTTCAGATTCTTTTCCTATGTGGGCGTTAATAGAATATTGAGGAGAGTTTCCTGTGCTATACAGTAGGTCCTTGTTGATGATCTATTTTATATGTAGGAATGTATATGTGTTATTCCCAAACTGCTACTTTATCCCTCCCCTCAACATTTCCCTTTTGTTAACCATAAATTTGCTTTCAAAGTCTGTAAGTCTGTCTCTATTTTGCAGATGCATTCATTGTATCTTTTTTTAGATTCCACATTTAAGTGATACCATATGATATTTGTCTTTGTCTGATTTACTTAGTATGATAATCTCTAGGTCCATCCATGTTGTTGCAGATGGCATTATGGTCCCATTCTTTTTTTTTGCTTGTTTGATAAGTTTATTATTGTCTTTACCTGAAACATCCTGATAGAAGATTGTGGTTTGGTTTATTAATTCGTGGGCTTCTCTTGTGGTTCAACTGGTAAAGAATCCGCCTGCAGTGCAGGAGACGTGGGTTCGATCCCTGGGATGGGAAGATCCCCTGGAGAAGGGAAAGGCTACCCACTCCAGTATTCTGGCCTGGAGAATTCCATGGACTATACAGTCCATGGGGTTGCAAAGAGTTGGACATGACTGAGCAACTTTCACTTTCACTTTATTAACTCCCAACAGCCCATTACTGAGTTTTAAGGAAGCTCACCTTCTTCTGAGCTACCTGATCTTTCTTCTGGGCAAGTGACATTTTGGGCTGATTCCACCTCTTCTTTTTAACTTCTTTCTTAGGCTTCTTCTCATACACAGGATTCTCTCATATTGAAGCATGTGCTTTTTTATATATATCCTCCATCATGTATGGAGTTATGTTGTTCTTTATGAATGGAGAGAATTGTTTCCTGTAAGCATCCTCATCTTCTTCAATCAGGTAACACATGTAATCTGCAGCATTCTGCCCCATGATGTGCTTTGGGTGTACCTCAGCACTGAATTCTTTGTTTTCTGAATCATAACTAGGGAACTATTTGGTATTGTGAGGGATAGACAAACCTTCATTGACAGCTCCCTTCAGGGCCCCAGAAACTATTCTCAGTAGTAGCCCTGCCAAGTCCTGCATCAAAGTAACAGGTGAAGGCACCAGGTTTACCATCAACACTTTTCACATTGTATTCATCTCCAGTCACCTCGACTTGGCCTTTGTAAATTTTGTCCATACCAAACCTATTCAGAAGCCTGCAGGCCAGCAGCAGGCCAGTACAATGTGCCACAGCATAATTTGTCAGGCCAACCTTCACACCATACTTTGGGAGTTCATGAGCATAAACTGCACAGACTTATATGTCCTTCTGTATGGGCATAAGCAGTCTGACAAATGATATCTCTGTTTGTTACATGGACGATCATTCTGTATTTGGATGTGTGGTACTTATTTTTGTCTTGGATTTCCAATCGTTTCTGAGCATAGTAGTCAGTTTTGCCCTCCTGCTGTCTTCTAAATTTTACTTGGTATCTCTTGAAGTTGGCCGTGTTCTGGACAACTTAACAAACTGTTCCATACTGTGGAACAGAACCCCGACTCTGCAGCTTGCCATAGAGCTCTATGTCCCATTCTTATAAGACTCACCCCAGTCAAGTTCATTTCTTGTCTACAGGCCTCTGGACCTAAGCTCTTTTCTGCTTCATTGTCATTATTTTTTCCAGATTGGAATGTCCTTTCCATCTCTCTAAATTCTAGCCATTTGTTCTATAAGACCCCACACTTTTCTGCCTTCCAGTGGCGGTTGTAGTCTATACTGTACTATTCAACACTCACAGATTTATTATGCTTTTCTAGGCTCAGCCCTTGATGCTGGATGGCAGTGGCTAACTTATCTTGCTGGTTGGAGGGTCTGAATACTTTGAAGACATACCGATAGTGAAGAAACAATCAAGCAGTGAGTTGGAATCCAGAGACACAGACCAAAGTAGACCCCAGTTGGAGTGGCTGAGAAACACTAGAGCAAGTAGAGTGGCATGCAGTGTGGATAAACATAGACGGATTCTCTTATTCCAGTTGAGAGGATCCCAAAGAAGCGCTCTGGTTAGCTCTCCCGGGGTCACATGCTTCATCCCCAACTAACCAAATGTGTTGGGGAAGACAAGGCCAAGTAGGAATTTGCCATGTGGATAGGGGTGGGGTAAACATGGATGGCCTATGGATGTCTAATATATTAAAATCACAGCAGTGACAGTCCATTGGTAATGTTCAGTATAGGCGTGTGGGTCAGTATGCTGGAAATCAGGAAGGAAGAACTATGGTTTAGCATACCACCCTTCCTATTCTTAGAACAGAGTCAACAAGTCTTTATTGAGACTTACTCCCTGGGGACTTGATAATTGTTGGACTAGCCTTCAACTCTGTACACTGTCATTTTTTTTTCTTTTCTGTTCCATTAACCCTAGGACCTGCAGCTCCATTTAGACACCCAACAGCCTTGACATTTCTCTGCTCTGCAAGGAACCACTGACAACTTGCACTGTTATCTTGGTCTTAATGACTGCTAAGTCACTTCATTTCCCAGAGGGAGATTGTGAAATCATCAACAGTGTCAGGCCACTGGCAGCCTTAAGCTCTGGATGGAATGTTTCCAGGAAGAAATGTGAGTGAGAAAAGGAGCTGGACACTTCCTTTTAGAGGAAGACGATTAGCTCATCCTGGGAAGGTCAGCTGGATGGTGGCAGAGAGTATAGACGTATTAGCATTAAATGCTTAACTCTGGACCGGTCTTCCCCAGCACTAGGGGGCACCAAAGTCAGCAACTTCCTGATTCTGAAGGCTGGTAGCATGTCAGCTGTTAGGAAACAAGGTGAGGGACAAATCTGTGAGGTAGGGAAGGTGGCATGGCATGAAGACCCTGACATGTCTAGGTCCCCTTGGTCCATCTCTGCTTGCTCTGTTCTGGATTCTGTTGGTTGATCTGGGCTCTCCAGCTGCCTACCTGCCACCATACCCCTATTTCTTATAGCTGCTGGGTTTTTGACCCACTACTTCTTTCAGAATTTATGCCTTTGCTTCACTTGTCTGGCATGTGGATATTTGTTGGACTCTGCAGTGCTCCTTTGAACCTTGTCTTTTTGTGACATATTATGGAGGTGGTTTATCCAGGGAACCCAAGGCAGCCAAAAAAAGCTCCACATCCCACATCCTGGCACCTGGCTCTAAGCTTACTAGTACAGCTTCCAAATTTACTGGGTGGAGTTTCTTTCTTTGCTGGGCCTCCACAGTGCAAAGGACTTAATCCAGACTGTATTAGCATTGCCTGTTAATGCAAGGGGCTGCGTCCCCTCTAGCCCAAGTCAGACGCATCTCTGTACCCTCGGCTTCTGTCACAGAGCCTGGCACAGAGTGGCATTAACCATGACTGTGAAGTGATTGGAAAATGCTCACTGCCACCTCTGAGTGTGGCCTGGACTTTTCTCTGAAAATATGACTCTGAGTGCTTTTCCCTTTCTGTCTGTCCTTGGGTTCAGATGCAACTAATCACCACACTCTTTCCTCTTCTTTTCCACCTACGCTCTTTGCTTTTCCTACTAGTCTATCTGAGAGAGAGTGCAGTGTAGTGGTTAAGAACATAGATCCTAAATAGAATTTTCTGGTTTTAAATCCTGGTTTTATTACTTATAAGCTGTGCAACCATTGGCAAGTTACTTTGCCTGTCTGTACCTCAGTTTCTTCCACTGTCAAGTGGGAATAATAGGAATAATAAGAATAGGACCAACCTCACAGGGCTCTTGGGAATATTAAATGTGTTACTATGAACAACGTACTTGGAATAGGATTTGGTACACAGCAGGCATTCTAGATGTGTTAGCTACTGTTACTGTTCTCTGCCTCCACTGCTCAACTGAGTAAAGGTCATCTGACTTTGTTCCCTCTTGACTTGGGCTTACCTGCCTTCTTCTTGCACTCAACTTGTGTGCTCAGTCTCATCCTCTGGTCCACTTAGCTGAATATTTACAAGTATTTACTGATTTCTAATAAGCTAACACTGAGCTGTAGCCCAGGAGATATCTAGACTCATTCCTTTTAAGTAGCTTCACCTCCTCTACTCATGGTTCTTTCCTCAGGTCAAATCCTGACTCAGACCTTGGTCTTTTAATGGCTGATTGTGGGGGCTGTGAAAAAGTAAGGTTTATCTCTGCTGCTAGACCAAAATTTGACCAAAGTTTTTTTGTAATGGGCTGGACAGTAAATTTTTTTTTTTTATGGAAGTATAGTTGATTTACAGTGTTGTGTTATTAATAGTTTCTGGTATATGGCAAAGTGATCCAGAAACATTTATGTGTATGTATATATGTATTTTTCATATTCTTTTCCATTATAATTTGTTATAAGATATTGAATATCATTTTCTGTGCTATGCTTGTTGTTTATTTTATGTATAGTGGTGTGTATCTGTTAATTTCAGTCTCCTAATTTATCCCTTCCTCCCTTTCCCCTTTGGTATCATAAATTTGTCTGTGAGTCTGTTTCTGGTTTGTAAATAAGTATCACTTTTTTAAAGATTCCATATATAAGTGGTGTCATTTGATATTTGTCTTTCTTTGTCTGACAATTCACTTAGTATGATAATCTCTAATCCCATTTATTAATATGTTTATGTGTGTGTGTGTATCACATCTTCTTTATCCATTCATTTGTTGATGGACATTTAGGTTTCTTCCATGTCTTGGTTGTAGTGCTGCAGTGATTGTTGGGGTGCATGGATCTTTTCGAATTAGGGAATTAGAGTTTTCTCTGGATATGTGCCCAGGAGTGGAATTGCTAGGTCATATGGTAATTCTAAATTTTTAAAGCAACCTCCATACTGTTTTCCATAGCAGCTGGGAGGGTTTCCTTTTCTCTGTACCCTCTCTAACATTTATTATGGTCATCCTTCTGACTGGTGTGAGGTGATGCCTCATTGCAGTTTTGATGTGCATTTCTCTAATAATTAGCAATGATGAGTGTCTTTTTATGTTCCTGTTGGCTGTCTCTATGTCTTCTTCGGAGAATTGTCTGTGTAGGTCTTCTGCCCAGTTTTTGATTGCGTTGTTTGTTTTTTTGGTATTGAGGTGTATGAGCAGTTTGTATGTTTTAGAAATTAAGCCCTTGTTGCTTGCATTTTTGCAAATGTTTTCTCCAGTTTCTCCTGTTTGCAAATAAATTCTCCAGTCTTTAGGTTGTCTTTTCATTTTGTTTATGGTTTCCTTTGGTGTGAAAAAGTTTATAAGTTTGGTTAGACCCCATTTGTTTATTTTTGCTTTTATTTCTATTATTTTGGGAGACTGACCTAAGAAAGCATAAATGCGGTTCATGGCAGAGAATGTTTCGCCTATCTTCTTTTCTAGGAGTTTTATGGTATCATGTCTTATATTTAAGTGTTTAAGCTATTTTGAGTTTATTTTTGTGTATTGTGTGAGGGTGTGTTCTAACTTCAATGATTTATGTGAAACTGTCCAGCTTTTCCAACACCACTTGCTGAAGACTGTTTTTTCTGCATTTTATATTCTTGCCTCCTTTGTTGAAGATTAATTGACCATAGGTGGGTGGGCTTATTTCTGGGCTCTTTATTCTGTTCCATTGATCTATATGCCTGTTTTTGTGCTAATACCACAATGTTTTGATTAGCTTTGTAGTATTGTCTGGAGCGTTATGCCTCCAGCTTTGTAAACATTTTAGGCTTTGCAGGCCACACAGGGTCTCTGTCTTGTCTCCTCCTCTTCATCTTCCTTCTTCTTTACAACCCTTTAAAACTGCAAAAACCACCCCTAACTTGAAGGCTGTATTAAATGAGTTTACATTTGATCATCAGTAAGTCCCATGAGGGCAGGAACAATCTGTCTCATTACCCTGATGGTCTAATGCTACCCGGGCACTTCATAGGCCTTTGATTAGTACTTGTTGAATAAATGAATAAACAATAAATGAGTTCAAACAAGCCTCTGGCTTCCAAATTTAAGAGACAGAATTTCTGTGTAAGCTGTACAGTGAATAGGAGAACCCCAGGGAAGTGTTCTATTAAGTTGACTCCTTGCTCTGTCTGCAGTTGTCAAAGGGTACAGGTGCTTTCCATGGAGTCTGCCTTAGCCTAAGTACCTACCTGCAATTCCACTGCTGTCTTCTAGTTGAGAACCGAGCCTCCCTGCAGCCTCAGTTCCATACTAGCAGTGTGCTGGTAAATATTTAACAACCAGCTACCCCCAAAACAAGCAAACAATCCCTAATTATAGTATTTGCCAATTTCCATGGTGTCCATACTTCCACCATGGCCAATTTCATGCTATAAAATGAAGCCACTAAACTTGAAGCTGGGAGGAGAGATGCCATTAAACCGTACTCCCTGCCCTGCTCACCTCTGCAGTCCTAAGAACCATATGCCCACTTGGAGAGTAATTGAAAGAAACGTTAGCTCTCACAATCTCTGCCTTTAGGATTGGGCTCTTCTCTGTGTTTTGGTGGATAGGTACCATTATCTTGCCTTCCCAGACTTCCTGGATTTTTGCCTTTGCCTGCTTTGATCCTCAGGCCCTGAGTGCTCATTGACCTCCGGACTCCCTGTTTCTTGCAGAACACAGATGGCCGGACTCTTCCTGATCCACCCCAGCTTCCTGACTGTCAGGTTGCTGACGTGTCTCTGAGCACAAAGACACACAGCCACTCTACCTCCTGCAGGGTCTTCTGTTTCCAGGCTGTGATGTGCTTTGACCACTCACTTCCAATTCTCACAGCACACCTCTCTTGACTGCTGGGAGGTTAACTCTCATCCTACTGATTGGGAACTCAGTCTCCAGCTCAATTCTTCTTGCTCTGTCTTGGCTTCTGTTTAATTAGTACCATCTGCCTCTAAATCTGTATATAATTTTCACCTTTATTGATTCACACAAAAATAATTACTGGGTGCATTTTTTGTGTACCATGCTGTGTCTAGGCACCCAGGATACCTCAGTGAACAAAACAGGTAGGATTCTCTGTCCTTGGGGGGCTTATAATAAAGTGTGAGGAAGCTCATACTAAACAATAGGAGTAATAAATCATATATAACAAAAGAAGGTGGTAAGTAGGATGGAAAAAGTAAGTAGGGAAAGATGGGTTGACAGTGCTGATAAGAGGCACATGGTTAGAGTGGCCTCTTGGAGAAGGTAACATTCAAGTAAAGCCTTACAACACATACTATGTGTTCTGTATGCTCATACACAACATTTACTCATCATCAACTCCTGGTCATACAGGTATATGGCTCACTCTAGCCTGAGAATTTCCAGGATTTGTTTCTCACAGAGGGACTATTCCTGTAAGAGAGAAGGAGAAAGTATTGTGATTATATGCTTGGGCTTTGGTATATGATTTTGAATCCCTGCTCTCTGGTCAATGAGGGCAGCTATTGAGGTTTATATAACCTATTGGACAATGAGTTTCTTGAGGGAAGGGATTGGATCTCTCTTGCTCACCCTATAGCCCCCATACCTAGTAGAATCTGACCTCTGTCAGTGTTGCTTATTAGTCCTCTTGTCCTGGGAAAATTCCTTTCTGAGATTTCAATTCCTCATATGTAAAACTGGGATGTTAATAATGATAATATAAGTATCCACCTCATATGGTTGCTGAATCAGTTAAATCCAGCTGCATGGTGCTGGAACGGCGGCTGGGCAGCGCTGGAGCGACTTTGAGGGGATACCCCGCGTCCAAGGTCAGAGAGGCCACAGCAAGATGGTAGGAGGGGCGAATTCACGTTTAGAATCAATCCTCATTCCCCCCAGAGATGCTCAGAGGGCTCAAACAAACCTTGTGTGCACCAGGACCCAGAGACTCCACAGAGACTGAGACAGTACTGTGTTCGAGTGTCTCCTGTGGAGGTTCGGGTCAGCAGTGGACTGCCGCAGGGACGGGGCTCTGGGTGCAGCAGACCTGGGTATGGCATAAGCCCTCTTGGAGGAGGTCGCCATTAACCCCACCATAGAGCAGCCAGAACTTACACAGGACTTGGAAATAGACTCTTGAAGGGCACAAACAGAACCTTGTGTGCACCAGGACCCAGGAGAAAGGAGCAGTGACCCTACAAGAGACTGACCCAAACTTGCCCAGGAGTGTGCAGGAGTCTCTAGTAAAGGTGTGGGTCGATGGTGGCCTGCTGCAGGGTTGGGGGCACTGAGTGTAGCAGTACATGCATGGGACCTTTTGAAGGAGGTCGCCATATTCTTCATTACCTCCACCATAGTTTGGCCCCAGGTAAATAACAGGGAGGGAACACAGCTCCACCCATCAACAGAAAATTGGGTTATTAAAGATTTACTGAGCATGGCCCTGCTCATCAGAACAAGACCCAGTTTTCCCCTCAGTCAATCTCTCCCATCAGGAAGCTTCCATAAGCCTCTTATCCTTCTCCACCAGAGGGCAGACAGACTGAAAACCACAATCACAGGAAACTAACCAAACTGATCACATGGACCACAGCCTTGTCTAACTCAATGAAACTATGAGCCATGCTATGTAGGGCCTCCCAAGATAGATGGGTCGTGGTGGAGAGCTGACAAAATGTGCACTGGAGAAGTGAATGGCAAACCATTTCAGTATTCTTGCCTTGAGAACCCCATGAACAGTATGAAAAGGCAAAAAGATAAGAGGGCATTAAGGATGAACTCCCCAGGTCAGTAGGTGCTCAATATGCTACTGGAGATCAGTGGGGAAGTAACTCCAGAAAGAATGAAGAGACGGACCCAAAGCAAAAAACAACACACATTGGTGGATGAGACTGGTGATAGAAGCAAAGTCCAGTGTTGTAAAGAGCAATATTGCATAGGAACCTGAAATGTTAGGTCCATGAATCAAGGCAAACTGGAAGTGGCCAAACAGGAGATGGCAAGAGTGAACATCAACATTTTAGGAATCAGCAAACTGAAATGGATTGGAATGGGTGAATTTAACTTAGATGACCATTATATCTACTACTGTGGGCAAGAATCCCTTAGAAGAAATGGAGTAGCCATCATCGTCAACAAGAGTCTGAACTGCAGTACTTGGATGCAATACCCAAACGACAGAATGATCTCTGTTCATTTCCAAGGCAAAGCATTCAATATCATGGTATCCAAGTCTGTGCCCCCACCAGTAATGCTGAAGAAGCTGAAGTTGAATGGTTCTATAAAGACCTACAAGACCTTCTAGAACTAACACCCAAAAAAGATATCCTTTTCATTACAGAGGACTGGAATGCAAAAGTAGGAAGTCAAGAAAAACCTGCAGTAACAGGCAAATTTGGCCTTGGAGTACGGAATGAAGCAGGGCAAAGGCTAGTAGAGTTTTGCCAAGAGAACATACTGGTCATAGCAAACACCCTCTGCCAACAACACAAGAGAAGACTCTACACATGGACATCACCAGATGGTCAATACCAAAATCAGATTGATTATATTCTTTTCAGCCAAAGATGGAGAAACTTTATACAGTCAGCAAAAACAAGACTGGGAGTTGACTGTAGCTCAGATCATGAATTCCTTATTGCCAAATTCAGAGTTAAATTTAAGAAAGTAGAGAAAACCACTATACCATTCAGGTACGACCTAAATCAAATCCCTTACAATTATACAGTGGAAATGAGAAATAGATTCCAGGGATTAGATCTGACAGACAGAGTGCCTGAAGAACTATGGACGGAAGTTCAAGACATTGTACAGGAGACAGGGATCAAGACCATCCCCAAGAAAAATAAATGCAAAAACCCACATGGCTCTCTGAGGAGCCCTTACAAATAGCTGTGAAAAGAAGAGAAGCTAAAAGCAAAGGAGAAAAGGAAAGATATACCCATTTGAATGCAGAGTTCCAAAGAATAGCAAGGAGAGACAAGAAAGCCTTCCTTAGCGATCAGTGCAAAGAAATAGAGGGAAACAATAGAATGGGAAAGACTAGAGATCTCTTCAAGAAAATTAGAGATACCAAGGGAACATTTCATGCAAAGATGGGCTCAATAAAGGACAGAAATAGTAGGGACCTAACAGAAGCAGAAGATATTCAGAAGTGGTAATAACACATAGAAGAACTATACAAAAAATATCTTCACGACCCAGATAATCACAATGGTGTGGTCACTCACCTAGAGCCAGACATCTTGGAATGCGAAGTCAAATAGACCTTAGGAAGCATCACTATGGACAAAGCTAGTGGAGGTGATGGAATTCCAGTTGAGCTATTTCAAATCCTGAAAGATGAAGGTGTGAAAGTGCTGCGCTCAATATGTCAGCAAATTTGGAAAACTTAGCAGTGGCCACAGGACTGGAAAAGGTCAGTTTTCATTCCAATCCCAAAGAAAGTCAATGCCAAAGAATACTCAAACTACCTGCACAATTGCACTCATCTCACATACTAGCAAAGTAATGCTCAAAGCTCTCCAAGGCAGGCTTCGACAGTACGTGAACCATGAACTTCCAGATGTTCAAGCTGGATTTAGAGAAGGCAGAGGAACCAGAGATCAAATTGCCAACATCTGTTGGATCATTGAAAAAGCAAGAGAGTTCCAGAAAAACATCTATTTCTGCTTTATTGACTAAGGCAAAGCCTTTGACCATGTGGATCACCACAAACTGTGGAAAATTCTTCAAGAGATGGGCATACCAGACCACCTGACCTGCCGCCTGAGAAATCGGTATGCAGGTCAGGAAGCAACAGTTAGAAGTGGACATGGAACAACAGACTGGTTCCAAATTGAGAAGGAGTATGTCAAGGCTGTATATTGTCACCCTCCTTATTTAACTTATATGCAGAGTACATCATGAGAAATGCTGGGCTGGATGGAGCACAAGCTGGAATAAGATTTCCAGGAGAAATACCAATAACCTCAGATATGCAGGTGATACCACAGTGATGGCAGAAAGCAGAGAAGAACTAAAGAGCCTTTTGATGAAAGTGAAAGAGGAGAGTAAAAAAGTTGGCTTAACCAGAAAGATAAAGAACATTACAGCATACTAACACATATATATGGAATTTAGAAAGATGGTAATGATAACCCTATATGCAAAATAGAAAAAGAGACACAGATGTACAGAACAGAGTTTTGGACTCTGTGGGAGAAGGCGAGGGTGGGATGTTTCGAGAGAACAGCATTGAAACATGTATATTATCTAGGGTGAAACAGATCACCAGCCCAGGTTGGATGCATGAGACAAGTGCTCGGGCCTGGTGCACTGGGAAGACCCAGAGGGATCGGGTAGAGAGGGAGGTGGGAGGGGGGATCGGGATGGGGAATACATGTAAATCCATGGCTGATTCATGTCAATGTATGACAAAAACCACTACAATACTGTAAAGTAATTAGCCTCCAACTAATAAAAATAAATGGAAAAAAAAGTTGGCTTAAAACTCAACATTCAGAAAACTAAGATCATGACATCTGGTCCCATCACTTCATGGCAAATAGATGGGGAAACATTGGAAACAGTGACAGACTTTATTTTTTTGGGCCCCAAAATCACTGCAGATGGTGACTGCAGCCATGAAATTAATAGACACTTGCACCTTGAAAGAAAAGTTATGACTAACCTGAGACAGCATATTAAAAGATGGAGACATTTCTTTGCCAACAAAGGTCCATCTAGTCAAAACTATGGTTTTTCCAATAGTCAGGTATGGATGTGAGAGTTGGCTGATCGCCGAATAAATGATGCTTTTGAACTGTGGTGTTGGAGAAGACTCTTAAGAGTCCCTTGGACTGCAAGAAGGTCCAGCCAGTCCATCCTAAAGGAGATCAGTCCCAAGTGTTCATTGGAAGGACTGATGTTGAAGCTGAAAGTCCAATACTCTGGCCACCTGATGCGAAGAGCTGACTCATTAGAAAAGACCCTGATGCTGGGAAAGATTGAGGGCAGGAGGAGAAGGGGATGACAGAGGATGATATGGTTGGATGGCATTGCTGACTCAGTGGGCATGAGTTTGAGTAAACTCTGGGAGTTTGTGATGCACAGGGAGGCCTGGCGTGCTGCAGTCCATGGGGTTGCAAAGAGTCGCACATGACTGAGGCCCTGAACTGACTGACTGATAGTTAAATTGTAACAATTTATAATATGCATAGAGCACTTGGCACAGAGCCTAGTACACAGAGAGTGCTTACTAAATAAATATTAGAAGTAGTCACTGTTAAGAGTCACCATACAGAATTAATGTTCTCCAGTTGAAGAGGTGTTATTATGGAAATATTCCTTGCTTCCCTAATAACTTGGTCCCATTGCCAAGCCGATACAGTGCTCGTTATAACCTCTGAGGAAGTGTGGGGTAAATGGTGGATAGAGGGTACGGGGAGCCTTGGGAGGGGGAAAGAGCTCAGGTGGCAGGACGAAGGTGGTGCCTGGAGCACTGTGGCCAGGCCCGAGGCCCTTGTATAAACAGTCAATCAGTCAGAACAGAGAAGTGGAACAGCAGTGACTAGATGAATACACAGAGCCAGGGGGTTAGTGGGGCTGAGATTAAACTGTTAGCTGAGATGAAAGAGAGTAATTTTCCTGAGGGGATGGGCATCAGTGGTGGGGTCTGGAAATAAGACCTTGACCGTGTGTCCTATACCTGGGTCTTTCTTCCTCTGAGAGTGTTCTTTCAGACCCAGTTCCTTAGCTTTCCCAGCAGCCCGCAGTATCTGCTGAACTGACTCTCTTGTCTCTTTGATTGCTCCCGTCTGGTCTCGGTTTGTCTCTCATAAAGCCGGCAGTCTGGATGAGGACCCCTGCTGTCTCTGTGGGCACAGCCAGGGGCGCCACTCGCTAACTCATTAGGAATGTAACCACCACTGCCGTTGTTCACAGGGAGTGTAGACACTCCTTAACACTGTGTCACAGAAGGCAGCATCCTGACCAAGCAGACCTAAGCAGAAGAGGCTTCTCTTCCTAGTAGGTGCCTGGCTGGAAACAGATGCTTTATGGAAGTCAGTTGCCATCCAGATAGTCAGCAACATTTGTTTAGGAGCCGCTGCACGTCTGTCCCTGTGATGAGGGAGACAGTATTGCAACGCAGAAAAGATAATGAACCTCATCAGAGTCTCTGATTACTTCCTGAGGATTGATTCTGAGAAGTGCCTTTAAGGGTAAAAACACTTTTAAGGCTCTTGATGCATATTGCTATATTGCTTTCCAAAAAGGACAGACAAATTCACATGCCCTTTTGTTGCATTTGATTGTGCCCGTTTTATCATGTCTTTGCCAGAACTGAGTATTATTAAAAATTTTAAAATATGTGTAACAGAGAGGCAAAGTGACATTTCTTTGATTGAATCTTTATTCTTTTATTAACAGGGGTGTGAGCATTTTGAAATGTTTCTTTGCTATATAGCAGATAATATTTGGTATCATCTTCATGGTAGGTCTGGAGGAATAGTGACTAGATTTTTTTTTTTTTTTTACTGAATTTTATTTATGTTACTTATTTTTAAATACCCATACAGTAAAATTTACTTTTGTTGTTGTGTAGTTTTGTGATTTTTAATGAGTACGCAGAGTTATGTAACTACTGAGACAATCAGAGTTTAGACAGTTTTCTCCCTCCATAGGGAATCTATGCTGCCTCTTTGTAGTAAAACCCTCTACCAACTCTTAGCTCCTGGCACCTACTGATCTATCCTATGCCCTTTATTTTGCTTTCCCCAGAATGACATTACAGTGTGTTTAATAGAGCAAGATTTAAAAAATTTAAGTCCAACTTAATATTTTTACTTTGTATACTGTTCTTTGTTGTCCTAAGAATTCTTTGCTTAACCCAAGGCCACAAATATTTTCTGCTAAAAGTTTTCTAACTTTACGTTTAACATTTGTGTCTATAATCTGTTTTGTTAAATTTTGTACCAAGTGTGAGATGTTGGTCAGGATTCATGGTTTTGTAACATATTGATGGCCATTTGATCTGGCACCATTGCTCACAAATCTAACCTTTTCCTTTTTAACTGCCTTTGTATCTCTTTCAAAAATCCATTGGCCATATGTGCTTTTTTTTCCCCTGGCCCCTCTGTCTTATTGATCTATCTTCTATTCATTAGCATCTGGTCTTGATTATGGTAGGTTCCTATATTTTTGTCTCCCAGAATGACATACAAATGGAATCTTATAGTATTATAAAATTTGTCTGGCTTGTGTCACTTAGAATAAAGAATGTGTGTGAGATTCATCCAAGTTGTTGTGTATGTCAGCCTTTCGTTTGTTTTTATTGTTCAACAGTATTTCATTGTATGGATGTACTAGAGACTATTCATCCAATTGCTGTTCGTTTTTAGAGTTTGTTTGTTTATTCAAGTTCCTTTTCCTTTTTAAGAATCAACTTGTAAATAGCTGTAAAACTTGATTAGGATAATGTTGGGATTTCCTAATTTAAGTCTAGAAATAAATTTGGGGAGAATTGATATCTTAACATATTGAATCTTCCAGTCTATGAATATGGTATATCTTCATGTATTTAACCTTTTAAAAAATTATTTCATCAGTGTTTTATAGTTTATAGCTGACATCTAAGTATTTCATGTTTTGGAATTGCCAGGGGTACTGTTTCTAAAATTTTAAATTCAGTTTCAAGTTGTTATTGCTAGTATAAAGAAATACAATTGATTATTTATGTACTGATTTATTTCTGATGTTGCCCTCTTGTAAGCCACCTGCTGTGTAAAGAAGTCCAGTCTATTCTGGTGGAGAGAGATCCTAGAACACAAGAGATCATGTGACAAAGAACTGAGGTTTCCCATCCTACAGCCAGCCACCACTGCCAGTTGTGTGAGTGAAGCCATTTTCAGTATTCCTGGCTTCAACAGTATGTGAGTGGAGAACTTCCAAATGTACAGGCTGGATTTAGAAAAGGCAGAGGAACCAGAGATCAAATTACCAACATCTGTTGGATCATAGCAAAAGCAAGAGAATTCCACTAAAACATCTACTTCTGCTTCACTGGCTATGAAAAAGTTTAAGCCTTTGACTGTGTGAATCACAACAAACTGGAAAATTCTTAAAGAGATGGGAATATCAGACCGCCTTATCTGCCTCCTGAGAAACCTGTATGCAGGTTAAGAAGCAACAGTTAGAACTGGACATGGAACAATGGACTGATTCACTACTGCGAGAGGAGTATGTCAAGGCTCCTTATTTAACTTATGTACAGATTGCATCATGCAAAATGCCAGGCTGGATGAATCACAGGCTGGAATCAAGATTGTCAGGAGAAATATCAACAACCTCAGATTTGCAGATGACACCACTTTAATGGCAGAAGTTGAAGAGGAACTAAAGAACCTCTTGATGCGGTTAAAAGAAGAGAGTGAAAAAGCTGGTTTAAAATTCAACATTCAAAAAACTAAGATCATGGCATCCGGCCCCATCACTTCATGGCAAATGGGGAAAAAGTGGGAACAGTGACAGGCTTTATTTTCTTGGGCTCTAAAGTCGCTGCAGACTGTGTCTGCAGTCATGATATTAAAAGACCCTTGCTCCTTGGAAGGAAAGCTATGACAAACCTAGACAGCATATTGAAAAGCAGAGATATCACTTTGCAGACAAAGGTCCATATAGTCAAAGCTAAGGGTTTTCCAGTAGTCATGTATGGATGTGAGAGTTGGACCATAAAGAAGGCTAAATGTTGAAGAATTGGTGCTTTTGAATAGTGGTGCTGGAGAAGACTCTTGAGAGTCCCTTGGACAACAATGAGATCAAACCAGTCAATCCTAATGGAAATCAACCCTGTAAATTCATTGGAAGGGCTGATGCTGAAGCTGAAGCTCCAAGACTTTGGTCACCCAATGAGAAGAGCTGACTCATTGGAAAAGACCTTGATGCTTGGAAAGATTGAGGGCAGAAGGATAAGGGGATGAAAGAGGATGAGATGGCTGGATGGCATCACAGATTCTATGGACATGAGTTTGAGCAAACTCTAGGAGATGGTGAAGGGCAGGGGAGTGTGGCATGCTGCAGTTTATGGGGTTGCAAAAAGTCAGACATGACTTAATAAAGTGAACAACAACAGTTGTTGTTGTTCCTGTTCCTGTTGTTAACCCTGCTCCTAACTGATATAGCCTTCTAGCCAACATTGCATGGAGCTGAAGAACTGCCCATCTGAGACTAGCCAGCCCATAGATTTGTGAGAAATAATACATCTCTGTGGTTTCAAATCACTAAGTTTTGGGGCATTTTTTAATAGTGTCCTAGATGTGGAGCTTAACAGCAGTTCACTTACCCAGCTCTTGGTTCCACGGCCTGGCCATGAGTCTTCCTGAATCTCCTCGTTGACAGTCAGACTGAAGCCTGTGTCTCTAGAAATAGCAGCTGGCTGACAAGTCACAGTTCTCCCTCTAGCCTACACACTCCACAGTGGTGCAGTCCAAATAGTCTGTATTTTTGCTTGAACTCAAGTTGGTCACTGTGAGGCCTCTGCCAGCCTTGCTGTGTTGACCCTTACTGCTGACTGCTTGCTCAGTTGGCTGATGACACACCTGTCTGCCTGACTCTCCTTGGCTCCCTACGATGTCCTCTCTCTGGCCTGATTGAAAGCCCCAGGAATTCTGTTTGCAGTGCCTCCTTTCCACCTCCTGATATGAGATTCTTTTCTCTGTGGGGCCAGTTTCATGCTGCTACAAGTGGATCAGTATTCCTCAGGCCTGAAACCCCAACTCTAGTTCCAAGAATTGGCAACTGTTTAAACCTGACCTAGAACTTCCGAGTGGTTGGATTTTATTACCTGTTCAGTAAAAAGACTTGGAACCCTGGAGATGTTAATTAGTTTGAAAAAGTAAGTCAGGGCAAACACTTCCTGGCCTGTTCTTACTAGCTGTTCAATCTGGGATGAATTCCCAAGCTCGTGTAAACCACATTTTCTTCACTCATAAACTAGGGATAATAATACATGATAAGATAACTATATGTGCATTGCTGAGCAACATGCCTGGCACACAGCAACTGGTTAACAGTGGTAGTTATCATAATTTGTATTGAAAGTGAGTGATAGAAGGAGCCCTTAGAGATTATTTAGTCCAAGTGCCACATTTTTCAGCAGCAAAAGGTTCAGAGAGACTGAGTGACTTGCCCAGGGTTACCACATCTCAATGTTGAATAAAGACTGGAACACTAGTTTTCCAGCCTCTAATCTCATACCTTTCCCACTGCGCCATGGTTTTTTTGGCTTAGGAGGCCCTGGAGAGAAAAAGGGGAAAAGGAAGAAACTATCAACTACTAAGTGTCTACTCTGTTTTTGCTTTTATATATATCGTGCCATTTTATCCCCATAATAACTTTTAAGTTATTATCTCTGCTTTAGATATGAAGACACCAATGCTTAGAAAAATTAAATTCCTGCCTAAAAATCCCATCGGTGACAGACTAGGGGTTGCAACTCATGCCTGTCTGACTCCAAAACCAGCCCACACTCCTCCACCATCTCATGCCCTTTCTGGGTCAGGCTGGGGAGGGGAAGAGTTTCTGCAGCGCCTGGCACTGCCCTGGCTGTGTTTCTTCTTAGTCCTCAGATGCAGTCGCTGGTCTGCACGCAAGAGCCTTTCATCCTTCCTTCCACACAATCCTTTTAACTGAAACCAAGTGGCCAAAGCTTAACTGTAATTCTGCAGAACTGGCGGCGAGAGGCCTGGTGGGGGCTTGGGCTGCTCACCCCGAACGTGATGTGCACAGAGAGTGGGGCTGACATTGTTTAGCTCTCTGCTCAGCAGTGCCCAGCCAAACCTCTTGGTCTAAATTGAGCCCTTAATCGTTTTCCTGGCGTTTGCTCAGACAGGATTTTATTTTCTAGTAATAAAAGCGCCTACATTGTGGAAAAAAAACCAACAAAAACTGATCTGCCTCTTTCTTAGCTTTTGTGAATGCTTCACCACCTGTCCATTCCCCCTCTTGTTTTCACGCCTGGAGCAGAGCCAGGTTGCTTTGTGCCCACTGTCAAGTTTGGGGGAGCTCTGCGTGGGCAGAGATGTGCACTCACATTGACTGCTTCTGCTCATTACCTAGGGCCTCACACCTCCTGGATTGAGAGGGTTGACTTCTGGGTCTGCAGGTGGCGCAGGGGAGATGGTTCTGAGGAAAGAGGAGCAAAGTGAGTCACCACGGGCCTCCCACCTGAGTAGTTCTTGATGGCTCACACTTGGTTAGTTCAGTCTTTCCCTTAAGAATTTTCAGTGACTCCAGTGCCTGCAGAATGAACTTCATACTTTCTAATATGATATTCAGACTTACATTCTCAGCCTCTTTTCTTTCTTTCTTTTTGGTAAAAAATAAAATACAATACGGATACCTAAGAAAGTAAAATTGAAATTCACCAGAATCTTCTCCACTACAACCAATGTTAAAATATTGGCAAGTATCCTTCCAGACTTGTGTGAATACATGTTGTTGTTGTTCAGTCTCCCAGTTGTGTCCGACTCTTTGCAGCCCCATGGCCTGCAGCATGCCAGGCCTCCCTGCCCCTCACCATCTCCTGGAGTTTGCCCAAGTTCATGTTCATTGCATCAGTGATACTGTCCAGCCATCTCATCCTCTGACGCTGCCTTCTTCTGCTCTCCATCTTTCCCAGCAACAGGGACTTTTCCAGTGAGTCATCTCTTTGCATCAGATGATCAAAATACTGGAGCTTCAGCTTCAGCATCAGTCCTTCCAGTAAATATTCAGAGTTGATCTCTGTTAAGATTGATAGGTTTGATCTCCTTGCTGTCCAGGGGATTTTTAGGAGTCTTCTCCAGCTCCACAGTTTGAAGGCATTAGTTCTTTGGTGTTCTGCCTTCTTTAGGGTTCAGCTCTCACAACCGTGTGTGACCACTGGGAAAACCATAGCCTTGACTGTACAGACCTTTGTTGACAGAGTAATGTCTCTGCTTTTTAACACACTGTCTAGGTTTGTCATCATGAATTTCATTGTCATTTGTGTTTATATAGATATAGATATATACATATATCTATATATTTAAGATTTTGAGGCCTTTTCAGATTCAATTTACCTTTCTAACATTCACTTCAGTTCAGTTCAGTCACTCAGTCATGTCCGACTCTTTGCAACCCCATGAACTGCAATAGGCCAGGCCTCCTGTCCATCACCAACTGCTGGAATCTACCCAAACCCATGTCCATTGAGTCGGTGATCATCCAACCATCTCATCCTCTGTCGTCCCCTTCTCCTCCTGCCCTCAATCTTTCCCAGCATCAGGGTCTTTTCAAATGAGTCAGCTCTTTGCATCAGGTGACCAAAGTATTGGAGTTTCAGCTTCAGCATCAGTCCTTCCAGTGAACACCCAGGACTAATCTCCTTTATGATGGACTGGTTGGATCTCCTTTCAGTCCAAGGGACTCTCAAGAGTCTTCTCCAACACCACAGTTCAAAAGCATCAATTCTTCAGTGCTCAGCTTTCCTTATAGTCCAACTCTCATATCCATCTTTTGACAACCCCCACAATACGCTAACATTATCTAGACTGAATTCACCTTCTGTAAATATGTCGTGCACTTTCATGTTTCTAAGACGTTGTTTCTGACAATCTGTCTGCCCAGATACTCTTTATGCTCTTTTGCCTGGCATATAGTAAGCTCTAACAAAGCTGGTTACTGCACTTTCTTTCTTGCCTGGTAAGCTCCTACTTACTATTTAAAATTCTGCTGAAATGACCCCCTCCCCTGCCCCTTTATAAAACGACATTCTCTCCCAAGTGCATACTTGTCCACTCACTAGTTAGTCACTCACTGTCCATTTTGGTTCTTGCTGCCTCCCACCCCGAACTATTCTAACACTAAGTTCTTCCAAGGCAGTCAGGGCCATGTCTCCTTTACTCTGAACCATGACTGGCACCCAATATGAGCTAGGGAAGTGGGCATCAACTCTGTCAGAGGCAGCAATCTGCTGTGAAGCTGAGCTGAGATGAAGTTGGGCAGGTCAGGGTGGCCTGTGAATTGCCGCTTGGGCAGAGATCCCAGATTGCTAAGTAGACCCCTTTTCTTTATTCCTCCCTGTCTGGCAAGAGCCAACCTTCAACCTCAGAGAGAACTGTAGTACCAGAACTGTAGTACCAGTTCTCTGTAGTACCAGAGAACTGTCTTGGCCAACCTTGGATGAACTATTTACTCTCTTCTTGCTGAGCGAATGCAGTTGTCTGTGTGATGTGTCTAGTTCTGGGTATGTCTAAGGTGCTTCTCAAGGTGCTTGGGCCAGAATTCTGGACTTAATGATAGTGGGCTGCAGGGAGAGAGAAAAACCCAGCATTCCTACTCATGGCCAGATTGCTTGCTCTGTCTTTAGAGGGGGCACATTGTGTTCTCTCTGGCTCATCTTTGCCCCCAGCTCCCTGCATTGTCATCCCACCCCCTCTTCACTTACAAAGGAAATTTTACATTTTCTTTCTGGTGTAGTCCTTGCTTCTCTCTCCTTCTTTGCCACATACCATGCAGCTCCTATGTCATAATCTTACACACTTTTTACCTGGTTTTCCCGCTTCTTCCAGACTCAAAACACTGATAGGAACCAGGGAAAATGGTTTACTGGATGCCGTAGCTGATTTGAGCAGCCTTTGTTGAAAGCATGAATTAGGTGCTTTCCAATGCCTTGGATCACTTTTGGGTGGTCATCCTCAAGAGAAGGGGTTTCTAGTCTTCCTGGGTTTCATACTTCCATTTCCAAATTCCCTGAGAGAAAACAAATGAAGCAATAGAAGTGACTGGAAACAGTGTCTAATGCTACCTGAACTCACATGATGTCAAACAGTCAGCCTGACTTAATAATAAATTTCTTGAGTTTCTCCAGGCCTTATCAACTTGTGGGTATCAATGTTGGGATCTTATTAGGGGCAATGACCTATATTTTCCTTTCTCTTGCTCTTGCGACTTTGTTCTCTAGAAAAACTTCACAGTTGCTCACAAGTACCCCTCTCATACCAGTATTGGCAGTGTTTCTAGATCACTTGGCAGCTGAGGGGATAGGGTGTGGTGGGTGCCTTAGGTGCTCTTGTCTGTATTAAGAACACTTTCTCCTCATGTGGAAACTCTTCAGGTGACTAAATAGTATTGATTGGAGTTTTCCTGTGCTAGGAAGAGCACCCCCCCTTTCACTTCTCTCTACCTGTACCCCCAAACTTGCACTCCGCCACATTTTACACCTTAGTTTGTCACTAGGCCCTAACATGGTGATGTCCCTTTCTGGAAACAACCCCCTCAGGTCCTGCAAGAAGGCCCTCTGTCTGCTGAGTTCTGATTGTCACCTTGGGGTTAGCCAGACACAGATGTCTGAAGCGTCTCACTCATCTTTGTTCTTTTTCTGGCTTGTGAATCAAACCACTTCCTCCTCTTCACGTGAAGTGACTCCCAGACACCCTATGTGCTAGTTCTTCAAACACACCACCCAGGGCTGAAACCAGTTTAGGCTCATGTTGGAACCTCATTAAAATTAATGTTTTTCCAGTTCTTCGCAGTTTACAAAACTCTTTCACATACATTTTTTCACTTAATCCTTAAAACAGCATTTTGAAGTGTGTATTGTCTTTATTATCACTTTATGGGGAGTAAAACTGAAGTTCACATAGGTTAGGGGATGTGGATATGGCTACTAGTTTTTTTAATTGAAGTATTGTGGATTTAAAATGTTTGTTAATTTCTGGTATACAGCAAAGTGATTCAGTTATACATATACATGTTGTTTTTTAGTCGCCCAGTCGTGTCTGACTCTTTGTAACCCCATGGACTGCAGCACAACAGGCTTCTCTGTCCCTCACCATCTCCTGAAGTTTGCCCAAGTTCATGTCCATTGCATTGGTGATGTCATCCAGCCATCTCATCCTCTGACACCATCTTCTCCTTCTGCCTTCAATCTTTCCCAGCATCAGGGACTTTTCCAATGAGTCAGCATCATATGACCAAAATACTGGAGTTTCAGTGTCAGCATCAGTCCTTCCAACAAGTATTCAGGGGTGATGTCCCTTAAGATTGACTGATTTGATCTCTTGCTGTCCAAGGTACTCTCAGGAGTCTTCTCTAGCACCATAGTTCAAAGGCATCAATTCTTCAGTGCTCTGCCTTCTTTATGGTCCATCTCTCACAACTGTATGTGACCACTGGGAAGACCATAGCCTTGACTGTATGGACCTTTATTGGCAGACTAATGTCTCTGCTTTTCAGCACACTGTCTACGTTTGTCATCACTTTCCTGCCAGTAAGCAAACGTCTGTTGATTTCATGGCTGCAGTCACCATCCACAGTGATTTTAGAGCCCAAGAAGAGGAAATCTGTCACTACTTCCACCTTTTCCCCCTCTATTTGCCAGGAAATAATGGGGCTGGATCCCATGATCTTAGTTTTTTTAATATTTAGTTTTAAGCTGGCTTTTTCACTATCCTCCTTCACCCTTACCAAGAGGATCTTTAGTTCCTCTTCGATTTCTGCTATCAGAGTGATATCAACCGCATATCTGAGGTTGTTGATGTTTCTCCCTCTTATCTTGATTCCAGCTTGTAACTCATCCAGCATTTCTCATGATGTGCTCAGCATAGAGATTAAACAAACAGGGTGACAGCAGGCAGCCCTGTTACGTCTGTACATGTCTATATAGTTATATAGATATACACACACGTACATACATGCATACATAGATGTACATACACAAACATGTATATTGTTTTTCATATTACTTTCCATTTCAGTTTTTTACAGAATATTGAATATAGTTCCCTGTGCTATACAGTAGGATCTTATTGTTTATTTTATATATAGTAGTTTGTATCTGCTAATCCCAAACTCCTAACTATCCCTCCCTCACCCCTTTAATCCTCTGCTCGCCATAAGTTTGTTTTCTGACATGGGTACTTATTTAGTAAATGACAGAGCTAAGAATTGTCAGCTCTTGCTACTCAGAATTCTAGGTTCCCTCTGTTAGAGGACCACAATGGCCAACATTTAGATAGTGGAGGGGGATGTGGAGAAAGTCAAAATGCCTGTAACTTCGGACCTGGAGTTAGATGCAGCTGGTACCAACCAGAGGTGATTGAAATATTTGGTAGAGTAATGACTAGAATTGTATTGTCCAGGTTGTAATAGCTGTGGTTTTTTCTCAAGAAGTTTATGAGACTTTTCTGTTGTGTTGGCTGGTCTTCTTACTTTATCTGTGCTCCAAGTATTTGGCTAAGATTTATCATATAGTTGTTTTTGTGAGTCTCTTACTATGCTTGCTCTACTTGAGGGTACTTAAGGGCAAACACAATGTTTTTGGCATCTTTGCATGCTCCAAATCAAGAGCTGTGAATGTAGTAGGTGCTATAATATCTGTTGTTGGGGTGTTCTAGAATGACTGATTATTTCTTAATGTTACCCTCTTGGATTTCCAAGTGGATAATTCAACTGTAGCCATTTCTTCCCCACTAGCACCTCTAACAGAGGATGAGCATGGTGCATTATCAAGCAAAATAACTCGAACCTATTGGTCTCTTGCCTCAATTTTTCGAAGTACTTAAGTTGCCCAGCTGTTCCCTTTTGGGCCCGTTGATACACTTTACTGTCAGTTGTCCTCTCTTTCTGTCCCCCACTCTTCATTTCTGAGTGCAAACCAATTCTGGTAGGAATTAGATCAACAACCTCAGTGCCATTGGAAGGACTTGCTGGTCAGTCATCTGACTGATCTTGGGTTTGGTCTAGTGACACCTTTTCCCAAGTGACATTTGTTCTCTTTCCTGTTCATTGTTGATCTAAGCCATAGATCTGGCTTATACCAATCATTAGTTTTCCTGCTCAAAGGCACTGTTCCCTTTTAGGACTTGACAGTGGCCCTGGACTCAGCATGGGACTGGGTCCTGATGTCCTATGTGGTACTTCTTCCTGGGACAAGAACCTGGATCTTTATACCAGTCTGTTGTTGCCCATGGACAGTTTACCTGGAAATCACTTCCCACCTGTCTATCTGCCTGACTGGGGAGGGCAAACAGGATGCTAGAATTCCTCACCATTTTGCTCTACCCATTTGATTGGAAGAGTTGCTTCAATCATGCTTGGGCTTGCTATGTCCTTTGGCTATTGTGCCTCATCCATCTGGCTGCTAGTCTTGTATTTATCTTTGCAGCTGGGCCTGTTCCTTCTGCTGAAGATCTGACTGTATACTTCCAGGGTCAGAATTTCACTTTGTCTTCTCTGCATGGCTGTGAGATGCCCGTAGTGTCCTGTGCAAAAACAGAAGCCCCATTTGGTTTCATTTTATTGTGCTCTTTAAGAGGTTTGGTGTGAAGGAAAGTTTGAAACTAACTGAATAAATTAAGGGTTAATGTTTGGGATGGTTTTTATTGAGTAACTCTGTCTCATTATTGCCATTTTTTTTTTGGACCCACCTTCAGTCAGATACTAAATATTCCTTCCTGGTGTTACTGAACTTGGGTTCGGCTGCTTGCTGCTTGAATCAATACTCATGAAACAAGTGCTGGTAGGGATGGAAAGGTTGCTTTAATCAGAAAACCAGCTATCTAAAGAGAAGGTGGACTCATCCCAGAAACAACTCTCAAGATTCTGCTCAGCCATGAAAGTTTTTAAAGGGAAAAAAGGGGTGTAATCTCAATTAATCATTGAGGTAGGTGGTCAGATTTGTTGCCATCTCCCACTGGGTATGGGGTCGTTGACTCCTTATAATCTCTCTTTAGATGCTGTCTGGTTCAGTTTGCTCTCGAGAAGGAGAAGCTGAGGAAAAGTTCTAGGTATCCATTAATTACTTATTCTTCATTCCTATTTCTTTGATCTAATGAAAGAAACAACAGGTTATGCAAGGCATTGTGTGATCCAAAGATTTGAAAAGTGTGCCTAGGTCAGAGGTTAGTTAAAACATAGCTTTGCTAAAGTGATAAGACAGGGTTTCCTGCGGAGAGCTGCTTCTTGTCATAGAGCTGTCTTCACTAAGCTGCTCACCAATCCCTAAAGTGCCCTTTGACAGGCTCCACCATTCCACCGTGGGATTACGAGTGGAGGTCTATCTTCTGTAGTTTCTTCATGCTGATATAGGACACCATATTCTCAGAGAGGAATATGTTGACCTGGGTCTGTGGCATCTCCTTGGTAACAATTTTAGTTGCCTGCTTACATATACAGGCAGAACAAGCTACAATTATTTTGATACCCACAGAGATACAGATAGATGATTATGAGCACTAGTGTTAATCCAGTTCTCTTGAGGCCAGTTCTTGGAATTATGCTACCCATAGGTTCAGTATTGCTCAAGATAGAGTAGCTTATGCCATGGCTATTGTGTGAAAGTCGCTCAGTCATGGCTGATTTTTTGCGACCCCATGGACTATACAGTCCATGGAATTCTCTAGGCCAGAATACTGGAGTGGGTAGTCTTTCTCTTCTCCAGGAGATCTCTCCAACCCAGGTCTCCCGCACTGTAGGCAGATTCTTTACAACTGAGCCACAAGGGAGCCCGCATAAAAATGTGCATCAGACACTAAAATATTTGGCGACTCTGTCACGATGATCATTAACTGAGTTGCTCTTTTATGACTCTGGAAGGCTTGGGAAACTTCAGTTTTTTTCTATGAGCAAGAGGCAGGGGACATGGAAGGGCTTTTGTACTTGGGGGGTTGGGGAGCTGCATGTTTCTGCTCAGTTTCACTAGGAAACTACTATAGAAAAAGGACAGTGAAAAAACTGGCTTAAAACTTAGTATTCAAAAACTAAGATCATGGCATCTGGTCCCATCATTTCATGGCAAATAGATGGGGGAAAAGTGGAAACAGTGGCAGACTTTATATTCTTGGGCTCCAGAACCACTCTGGATGGTGACTGTAGCCACAAAATTTAAACATTCTTCCTCCTTGGAAGAAAAGCTATGACAAACCTGTGTATGTGTCAGTTGCTCAGTCATGTCCGACTCTCTGCGACCGCATGGACTGTAGCCTGCCAGGCTCCTCTGTCCATGGAATTCTCCAGGCAAGAATACTGGAGTGAGTTGCCACTCCTTTCTCCAGGACAATGTGTTAAAAAGCAGAGGCATCACTTTGTTGACAGGGGTCCATATAGTCAAAGCTGTGGTTTTCCCAGTAGTCATATACAGATGTGAGAGTTGGACCATAAGGAAGGCTGAGCGCTGAAGAACTGATGCTCTTGAGCTGCGGTGTTGGAGAAGACTCTTGAGAGTCCCTTGGACTGCAAGGAGATCAAACCAGTCAACCAGAAAGGAAATCAGCCCTGAATATTCATTGGAAGGACTGATGCAGGAGCTGAAGCTCCAATACTTTGGCCACCTGATGCAAAAAACTGACTCATTGGAAAAGACTCTGATGCTGGAAAAGACTGGAGGGCAGGAAGGAGAAGGGGGAGCAGAGGATGAGATTGTTGGATAGTATCACCAACTCAATGGACTTGAATTTGAGCAAACTCTGGGACAATCCCTATAGTTCATGGGATTGCAGAGTCGGTCACAATTTAGTGACAAAACAACAAGAAACTCAGATATATTCAGATATATGTCAGATACATCCCAGCCATAAGGGTCCAGGCTCCTTTTGGGTGTCATACTTCACTGGGTTGGATGTCCTACACAGTCTGGAAAAATAATTGGCAATCACCATTTGCAGACTCTTTTAACATAATTGTAAAAGATTTCTTAAAATAGCAATAAGTTTCATTAGTACCTTTTCAAGAAGAGTGATATGCAGTGGCTCAAATAAATTAATGTTCCCACCTAGAGAAATAGGTGAGAGGATGCACAGTGAAGAGAAGTATGCAAGAACCATGTTACAATTCGATCATAGATCAGATCAGGACCTCACTCTTTAGGGAAAAAGAAAACATCAGGTTTGACAGACACAATTAAATATTACAGCCTTGTAAGGAGGCTTGGGGACTGGATAGCTCCAGACTTCCGAAAGTCACCTTCATTCTATGAGATATCTCCATTTGGTTTTCTAAGATGTTTCAAATTTACCTTGTCCCTAACTGAACTTCTGATTATCACTGCTGCTCCCTTGCCTCCCATATCTCGTGCCTCTTTTACAACCTGCTTCACTCAAAGTAACTTCACTTTAGTGCATGGCGGCTCTATCCTTTCAGTTGTTCATATCCCAAACCTTGAACTCATTCTTGACTCTCTTTCTTTAACACCTTATACCCAGCCTCTCAGAAATTCTGAGTTCCAGTTTCAAAATAAATTGATATTATGACCATTTTACACCATCTCTTATTTCCCTGGTCATAGTGATCATTGTTTTCTGCTTGAGGTACAGAAATAGCCTTCTGTTGGTCTCTCTGAGTCTGCTAAGGCTCCCTTTTCTTCTCCCCTACTTCATTCTCTACACAGGCTTTGATTTCAGCCATGACTCCTGATGTCTGCTCTGGCTCTTCAGTTTACCCAGAGAAAAACTCAAGGCCCTCATCATGGCCTCCAAGGGCTTCAGGCCCTCAGTTACTTCTGACCTCATCTCCTGTTACTTTATCCTTTTTTTACTGCCTTCTGGCCATGCTGACCTTGCTGTCGGACATGTTTTTGCCTCGGCCTTTTTGCTAGATGTTCTTCTTGAATAGTCTTCCCCCAGAAATATGATACCTTCTTCTTTTTTTTGGGGGGGCTGCACTGTGCAGCCTGTGGGATCTTAGTTCCCCAACTAGAGATTGAACCCATTCCCCCTGCAGTGGAAGCATGGAGTCTTAACCACTGGACTGCCAGGAAAGTCCCAATCTGATATCTTCTTGACCAACTTCCTTTCATTCTTCGATTCTTTTCTTAAATGTTACCTTTTCGATGAGGCCTACTGGGACTAACCTTTTAAATACTGCTCTCTGCAATGCTGTCTATTCTAATTTTTTTTAGTCTATTCTACTTCTTTCTTCATAGTACCCGTCACCTTCTAACATACTGTAGTAATTTACTTAGTATGTCTACTGTTTATGGAAGTGCTTTTAGCACAGAGTCTTTCCCAGAGCAGATTCTCAACAAAGGTTAGTTCTTGCATTGTCAGAGATGTTGTTTAAAAAATCTTTTAATTTAGGTTTGCTTTACAAAATATAGAACTTTCTTAAACATTGTCTTTTTTTAAATTGAAGTGAGAGTCACATAATAAAAAAAGTTAATCATTTTACAATGAACAATTCAATGGCAGTTAGTACTTCCACAGTGTTGTGTGACATCTATTTTTGGTCATACTTATATATATATATTGTGTGTGTGCGCTCAGTCATGTCCAACTCTTTGCTACTTCCAAAATATATTTGAATCAGCGGTATCTTTAGATACGGTCTTCCAGCAATTTCTTTTGCCCCTCAAATATAAAGACAAAAAAAAAAGAAAAAATGAAACCACAGTGACAACGGAGATTTTCTGATCCCTTAACTATTTTTCAAGAGGGAAGTCTCAAACCAGACAGCATAGATATAGAGTTAAAAATAAATCCCTCTATGGTTATAGGCCTTAGAAAAACAAACTAAGTTTCTGTGAAGTTCAGTGGTTTTGTTAATTGCTTCAAGATGTTGGGTGTTTTAAAGTATGTTGTAAAAAGCCTGATACGATGACAAAACAGAACTCATTAGCTAGTACTTCCCTGTTGGAATTTTACTTAAAAATGTAAAAGTTCATGACAAGGCAGTCTTCTCTGATGGTGTAGTGGTTGAGAATCTGCCTGTTGGTGCAGGGATCACCAGTTTGATCTCTGGTCTGGGAAGTTCCCACATACTGTGGAGTAACTAAGCCCCGTGCGCCACAACTACTGAGCCAGTGCTATAGAGCCCGTGAGTCACGATTACTGAGCCCCTGGCTGCAGCTACTGAATTCCACGCACCTACAACCTGTGTTCTGCAACCAGAGAAGCCAGTGCAATGAGAAGTCCACATACCTCAAAGAAGAGTAGCCCCCACTCGCCACAACTGGAGAAGCCTGAGTGCGGCAATGAAGACCCAGCACAACCCAAAATCAATCAATAAATAAACCTTAAAAAAAAGTTCATAGTTAGACAATTTAAACACGTTACATCAGAAAAGGGAAAAATAGAGATAATATTGATACACCTCTGCTTTATTGAGCTAGATCTGGGAACCACACATCTCATTCCCTTCATTCTCTCCTTGTCCCTTTAGAGTGATATAAAGTGAATTCAAGAAAATTCCTAGAAGGATACACAAGAAATTGCTAACAGTTTTGCCTCTGCAGAGGGGCTCTGAAGGTGGTAGGAGGAAGATGTATTTTATAATTGCATAATATACCTTGGTGTACTGTTTGAATTTTTACCCTGGGCATGTGTTACAGTTTCAGTAAAATAAAAAATAACAGCAGCAAAAAACTAATATTTCCCCAAGTACCACATAGTTCTGGGCATTTATTAATCAGGACTCTTTAGGATGATGGAAGCCCATTTAAATAGGCCTCCACAGATAAGGGGGTTTATTGGATCACAGGCAGAGATGGAGTAGTTCACAGAATTTAAGGAAAAACTGTAATAATCAGGGGCTCAGGGATTAGAACTAAGGCCTTTATAAACCCCAGAATTTTTTCTCCTGCTCTCCTTATCATCTCTACTTGCATTTTTTGCATGCTAGTATCATTCTTTCCTACTTTTCCATATAAACATGGCTGCTGATAGTCATAGTTTAGGAATCTGAGAGAAAAGAAAAAAAACCTTTCTTCCAGAGTTTCTAGTTCACTCTAGATGAAAGACTTGGACTAGCTTTACTGTACCTTGAACCACTTCGATTGTCAAGGGAGTTGCCTTACCTGGATCATCTATTCAGCACATGGGCAGGGTAGTATAATTTCTTAACAAAAGGACCATATGAAAGCTTCCTGAGGGGGAAAATAAGTTACCATAGCCTCCTACAGTCTACCCCTTGACTGCTCAGTCTAACACAAACTTTCCTTTCATAAGCTAGTATTTAAAAAATGTTCTAGGCCAAAATAACACAGCTATCATTCAGATCCCTAAAATGTACTCACCCTCTCCCCAATCAAAAACAATTTGTAGTCTTTACTAGCTGCTTTAATGCCAAGTCCAAGTCTCTGGGAGATCTTCCTTCTTCTCAGGTGACTTTGAATGCTACTTCTCTTGGTTCAGAACCCAAGTCTAATTGAGGTGTTAACACCCACAATGAAAAGCAACTATTTAGGAAAGAGAAAAAAAGAAACACAATATGCAAAAGTAATTTTTCTATGATAAATATTACCTCCTATTGATCAAGGATAGCAAAGATTCACCTCTGTGGAAAAGGAATGAGTTTCTTCGACACAAAATATGGCAACTTCAGGTTCTCCCAACTGGAAGGAATCTTTCCAAAGTGAAGTATAGAAGACCCTTGAAGACTACAGAGTTTGGTGGAGGTGACCCTTCAGTGGAAAATCTGCATATTATTTTTAGTTTGTCTTCCATATCCTCATTTCTCTACATTTGTGTTTTTGGGTTTGTGGGTTCAACCAACCAAGGATTGTGTAGTGCTATAGTAATTGCTACTGAAAAAAATCTGTGTATAAGTGGACCCATTTAGTTCAAACCTATGTTGTTAAAGAGTCAGCTCTATTTACGCAGGGCCTAGAGGCCAAGTTTTCAAGGTCCCCCGGTCCTTCAAATAGCCCCATTCCAATACCTACAAGTACCCAGTCTTTTTCAATAAGAACATTTTTGTTAGTGGAACTTAAATAATTATCTGCAGGCATAAAAAGACTTTGTAATAAGATTATATGTTATATGTATTTATTTACTTAATGTTTAATTTCTGTTAAAATAGAAACCCAGACTTTCTTTTTGTTACAGTTTTGAATTAGAAAGAATCACAACTCATTTCTGAGTGGTAGACACCTTCCTCCAAGTTGTGTATGTATGTGTGTATATATGTATATATATATATATATATGTATATATATTCATTCCTCTCTAGGAAATAGGTAATATTAGGCAATGTTAAGCAATAATATTAGGCATTATTATTATCTTATTATTTTTTTTTATTTTTTTTCATTTATTTTTATTAGTTGGAGGCTAATTACTTTACAACATTGCAGTGGTTTTTGCCATACATTGACATGAATCAGCCATGGATTTACATGTGTTCCCCATCCTGAACCCCCCTCCCACCTCCCTCCCCATCCCATCCCTCTGGGTCATCCCAGTGCACCAGCCCCAAGCACTTGTCTTATGCATCCACCCTGGACTGGTGATCTGTTTCACACTTGATAATATACATGTTTCGATGCTGTTCTTTCAGGTCATCCCACCCTTGCCTTCTCCCATAGGGTCCAGAAGTCTGTTCTAACATCTGTGTCTCTTTTTCTGTCTTGCATATAGGGTTATCATTATCATCTTTCTAAATTCCATATATATGCGTTAGTATACTGTATTGGTCTTTATCTTTCGGGCTTACTTCACTCTGTATAATGGGCTCCAGTTTCATCCATCTCATTAGAACTGATTCAAATGTATTCTTTTTAAAGGCTGAGTAATATTCCATGGTGTATATGTACCACAGCTTCCTTATCCATTTGTCTGATGATGGGCATCTAGGTTGCTTCCATGTCCTGGCTATTATAAACAGTGCTGCGATGAACATTGGGGTACATGTGTCTCTTTCAGATCTGGTTTCCTCAGTGTGTATGCCCAGGAGTGGGATTGCTGGGTCATATGGCAGTTCTATTTCCAGTTTTTTAAGAAATCTCCACACTGTTTTCCATGCTGGCTGTACTAGTTTGCATTCTCACCAACAGTGTAAGAGGGTTCCCTTTTCTCCACACCCTCTCCAGCATTTATTGCTTGTAGACTTTTGGATAGCTGCCATCCTGACTGGCGTGTAACGGTACCTCATTGTGGTTTTGATTTGCATTTCTCTGAGAATGAGTGATGTTGAGCATCTTTTCATGTGTTTGTTAGCCATCTGTATGTCTTCTTTGGAGAAATGTCTGTTTAGATCTTTGGCCCATTTTTTGATTGGGTCATTTATTTTTCTGGAATTGAGCTTCAGGAGTTGCTTGTATATTTTGAGATTAACCCTTTGTCTGTTTCTTTGTTTGCTATTATTTTCGCCCATTCTGAAGGCTGTCTTTTCACCGTGCTTATAGTTTCCTTTGTTGTGCAAAAGCTTTTAAGTTTCATTAGGTCCCATTTGTTTATTTTTGCTTTTATTTCCAATATTCTTGGAGGTGGGTCATAGAGGATCTTGCTGTGACTTATGTCAGAGAGTGTTTTGCCTATGTTCTCCTCTAGGAGTTTTATAGTTTCTGGTCTTACATTTAGATCTTTAATCCATTTTGAGTTTATTTTTGTGTATGGTGTTAGAAAGTGTTCTAGTTTCATTCTTTTTTTTCTTTTCTTTTTTTTAAGTTTCATTCTTTTACAAGTGGTTGACCAGTTTTCCCAGCACCCCTTGTTAAAGAGGCTGTCTTTTTTTCCATTGTATATTCTTTAGGCAATATTATTTTGTAGATTATTGTTTCAAAAGTGCTTTCATGCTCTTGAGAAAGGTGGGGAGGATGATATTTGTTATTGATTTCTTACCTTTCCTATCTTGCTTTGATTTTTCACTGGCTGTAAAAGTTCTTTCTGATGTTCCCGAGTCTAGTCATTAAGAACTTTAGTGAGGAGGATGGGGAAAGAAATAAAACTTCAGCTGTGAAGGATGAAAGGTATGTGGTGAGAAAGTTAGAAGGGCCATTGACTCAAAGTCAAAAAAGTAATTCATGAGTAGTTGGGAAGACTGCTGTGATTGGTCTTGTCTTTATTGCCTTGGAGTCATATTGGATCAGAAACATTGCCAGCTGACTATGAGGTTTTCATAGGGTTGAAAATATTCATTACCTGTTCTGAAGATCAAGTGTTCACTCTTCATGAACCCTTTTTATATTTTACATCAGAGACCTCAAAAATATTCCTTCTAGCAGAGGCAAAGCCCAAATTACCAGCTTATACTGTCTACTTCTGCCACTAGGTAGCTACTCCTTATGGTGTTCCTACTAAAATTATGAGACTAAAGTGAACCCCTAGACCCTCAGAGAAGTGATGGGAAGGAGTTTCTACACCAGGCCCCCAAGCTGGGGTGGCAATAAGTTGATATTTTCCTCAGTCTATTTTAAGTCAGGCAACTTCGAGCTGAATTTTTTTCTTTCCTCTTTCTAATGATACTTTGCTTAAGGTTGCATGGAAGCTTAAGGGAAAAGTTTAACTGGCTGATTCCCCATTGTATATCTCAGAGTTTTATCTCCTCTGCTAGTGTGGAGTGTGGTGATGGAAAGCAAAGAAAGTGTCATCGTTGTTATACAACAATCTTTCTTAATTTCTTCTGAGTGTTTATTTTTTATATCTCTTCTTTCTGGAACCAAATTGTTCTCAGTTAGGGACTATTTGGTTTCAAGGAAGAGAAGCACTCAAATTAGCTCAAGTAGAATGTTTATTGTGTGGTTACAACATCTCATGTTCTAGACAGTGAGGCAATGCTATGGATGTTTATGGAGAAGAAATGAAGTATAGTTTGGCCTTAGAGCATCTGAAAAAGGGAAATAGAGAGTAAGGACATAAATCTGTCCTTTTTAAGAGACTCTTTGGTCTCTGTAATCTATTTCTGTCCACTCTGATCTCTCTGCAGAGCATGGATTTTTCCTTATTCATGGTATCTTTGAACCTATAGTTTCAACTTGGTTCAGTGTCTTATAATGGAGGAAAAGTAGTTATCCAAAAGGAAACTGGAATGCTACTAAGAAGGGAGAATGAATTATGGGCTAAAAAATGAAAACTTTCCATGATAATAACCAATATAATCAAACCAATTCAAGTTGATCGAATAGTTTTCCGTGTCTAAAGTGAAAGTTACTATGCCACCAAGCCCAGGTACACGGCTCTATTCCTGAAACTGGAATATATCTAGCAATTGTTTGCTGACTAGTTGACCAAGTGAATGAATGATTAGAGGTGAAGCTAGATCCATGTCTGATTTATTGTGATTCATCTTTGTAATATTCAAATAGCACCTCATATGCTAGGAGTTTTTGTACATGGTAGTTGCTCAGTAAGTATAATATTAACAGAGTAAATTTCACTTCATTTCTTCTGAGTATTTCACTCTTTTAAATGACAGAGTCATTGTGTAGTACAGTGGTCTTCAAAGTAGATTGCACTGGGGTATGAAAGAATCATGACTTCTTTGTGTGTTTACCTGAAAAATAAGAAATATTAAATAATATAACATAGGAACTGACACTGGTGCTTTCACATACGTCAAATGTCAACTGCGGTTCATGAAGTGCTCTGAGGAGGAGTGACATGGGAGGCTTAACCAAGTTATTTTCTCATGGGTGTTGGCTTTCAGCATACTTTCATTACAGTGGATCCATGAACACCATGGATTTTAACTGTGGCGGGTCCACTTGTACATGAATTTTCTTCACTAAATATGTACTCCAATACCCATGTACTCGTGATCCATGGTTGGTTGAGCTTTCAATGCAAAACTATGGATATACAGACGGCCTATTATAAAGTTATACATGGATTTTTGACTGCATGGGAGTCAATACCCCAACCTTTGTGTTGTTCAGGAGTCAACTGTTTATGTGTGCAGCTTATGTGTGCCTATGTAGATTGTGAAAGTAGTACAATTCTATTTTTAATTAAAGTAACTCTCACAGAGTGGATAAAAGGCTTGAAAAGGTATCTGGAAAGAAACAGTGACTTGAAGATAATACCTATGATGGCAAAACAAGGAAACAGTGAGAAAATAGTCAAGTAAACTCTTCTGCTCCTGTTATGAGTTCTTTGTTAGTAATGTTAAGAGATAAAACAAATAATTATCTAGTCAGATCTGACAAGAAGTAGTAAAGGAAATTAGAAATTTTCCTGGAGCCTCTTTGTACTGTGGGTTTAAATCTAATACTGTTACCAGTAGGCATTGACCCAAAATGAGCATTGTGCTTGACTTTTATCCATGAAGCTGTCAGTATTATCATGACATTTAGAAACAGCATCCAGAACACGAAGGTCAGATTTCTACACCTTTTTTTTACAGTAGTCAGGAAATACTAAAATTCACTTAGCATAATTTTACTGCCTTTACAGTTTTTACTTAAGAACAGAAGTTAAAAAGCATACATGGTAAAAGTTGCCTGAAATAATAAGCAAAAATGTGTTCCTTTGTTGGCAAATATCACTGGAAGACGCCTAGAAAACACTGCTGAAGATCTGAAGAAACTATCATTATAAGGAGAAATTTGACAGTGTAAAAAGTTTGTGATATGACTGGATGAAAGTACAGGTGTTTCTAACTTGTCCTAGTTTATGATATTTGCTAGATTCTGTTTCAATAATGAAATACATTAAAAACTATTTTTTCTCTGTCTCCACTGAGAAAAAGATATCCTAGAAGGCATATATTAATTATACATATATTAATGACTTCTTTAATAAAAAGGAAGGGGTAAAGCTAGAGGGACAGAACCACAGGAGAAATTTAGTCATGGCATCATCCATCGGCAGCTATTGCAGCAAAGAACTCAGAACCATAGTGCTTAAAATTCCAGGAATGTAGGTGTGGTGAATCTTGTGAAACAGAGCCTTTAATAGTAAAACTTTTATAATGATCTATCGCAGGGGTTGGCGAGTGTTTTCTGTAAAGAGGAAGATAGTCACTGTTTGCAGGTCTCTGCCACAGCTATTCAAGTCTGCCTTTGTAGGGTGACTGCATTGTTGTTCAGTTGCTAAGCCATGTTCTACTCTTTACAACTCCGTGGCCTGCAGCACACCAGGCTTCCCTGTCCCTCACTCTCTCCAGAGTTTGCTCAAACTCATGTCCGCTGAGTCAGTGATGTTATTTAATCATCTCATCCTGTACCGCCCCCTCTTCTCTTGCCTTCAGTCTTTCCCAGCTTCAGGGTCTTTTCTAAAGAGTCAGCTCTTCGCATCAGGTGGCCAAAGTACCAGAGCTTCAACTTCTGCATCAGTCCTTCCAATGAATATTCAGGGTTGATTTCCTTTAGGATTGACTGGTTTGATCTGCTTGCTGTCCAAGGGACTGTCAAGAATCTTCTTCAGCATCACAATTCAAAAAGCAGCCATACTATACAGCCTATTATACAGAGTGAAGTAAGCCAGAAAGAAAAACACCAATACAGTATACTAACACATATATATGGAATTTAGAAAGATGGTAATGATAACCCTGTATGTGAGACAGCAAAAGAGACACAGATGTACAGAACAGTCTTTTGGACTCTGTGGGAGAGGGCGAGGGTGGGATGACTTAGGAGAATGGCATTGAAACATGTATATTACCATATGTGAAATGAATCGCCAGTCCAGGTTTGATGCACGAGACAAGGTGCTCGGGGCTGGTGCACTGGGATGACCTGGAGAGATGAGATGGGGAGGGAGGTGGGAGGGGGGTTCAGGATGGGGAACACATGTCCACCCATGGCAGATTCAAGTCAATGTATGGCAAAACCCATACAATATTGTAACGTAATTAGCCTCCAATTAAAATAAATAAATTTAAAAAAAAGCAGCCATGGACAATATAGAAATGAATGCTTGTGACTGTGTTCCAAAATAAAATTGTATTTATAAAAATAGGAGCAGGCTGGATCTGATACAAGGGCTGTAGTTTGCTGACTCCTGCTTTGTTATGAGCAAGGAATAGCCATGAACATAGAGATTCACTGTTTATCTTGTATCAAAGCACTTTAAAAGGTTGTTGAAGACAAAACTCTGATTTATTTACCTTTTTCTGTGATGACAGGTAGTTGTTGGTATTGTGCAACCCAGCAGATAAATTAAAAGAAAAATAGGCACAGATTAAATAGCTTGCCTCTTCTTGGTAAAAGTGACATTTAATAATGAGAAACAAACTACTTCAAAAAAGAAACCCAGAGGGCATTTTAAAAAATAGTTCTTGGGGAGTGTTTCTGTTATTATTATATTGTTCAATTATAGAAATTATATGTTTGTCACCTACATATCTAATAAACTTGGAAACAGAATTTTCCAATATGTTTAATAATCTCCCCAAGAGCCTTAGTGGGTTTTAAATATGTTTATTGAAAAATCAGTATTCAGTTCCTTCTAATTTGTTTGCAGGAATAAATTTTTGGCATCAAGAATGATGGGGAAAAAAGGAATGATAGAAATTGATTAGCTGAACTTAAACAATAATCTCTGTATAAATAGTGACCAGAACTGAAAAATGAGTGTTATGACTTAATGAGTGTAGTCAGTGAGAGACTTCTATTTAATTCTGTTCCACTCAAAGTTCTTTTCCCACCTATGACAAACATTACGATTAAGTGTTGATATAAACTGAACGTAGATGCAAGCCCTCAAACTGCCCTGACACAGAACATTAAACCAAGATTGTAAAGCCAATAGCAAAGCATATTCAAATGCATTGCTTACAGTTTTTTGTTCTAGAAATTAAAAGGTTATTTAAAGGTACTTTTTCATACTGTACTGGATTCTTTAATGTTTATCTTATTTAAGTTTTAATATATAAAGTAGCACATATATTTACATAAATAAATACATGTGTATTCAAGTATATATGCTAACATTAAAAAAATTTATAGTGTGATATATGATCTAAAAAGTCCAGAGGCCGTTGTGTTGGTAGGGAGGCAGTGCAGCATAGAAAAACAGTCATAGACGGTACCACATAGATCAGCTGTGATTAATAATGGTAATTAACATTTAATAAATCACTCCTAGAGCTAGGCATCATGTCAGATGAACTGTAGAAATCATTGCGTTATATCCTGTCCAAAATCATATGTGGGAAGCGTGAAACAGCCGCATCTCCTTTTGTTTCTACCAAGCACATTTCCCAAGATACTTGGCAGGCTGAGTCTTCTGCTTATGAGTGAGGGCCTTGGGCCTCAGGTTCTTTTCAACTCTAAAATTACTAGTTGAGTTCTAGTCTCCCAGGTGCTAAAAATCATTAAAAGGTATTTCTGTGGCATTCACTGAACAAAAGTAAAATAATCTGTAAAATCACCCTTTCAGTTCAGTTCAGTCACTCAATCATGTCCGACTCTGTGACCCCATGGACTGCAGCACGCCAGGCCTCCCTGTCCATCACCAACTGCCGGAGTTTACTCAAACTCATGTCCGTTGAGCCGGTGATGCCATCCAACCATCTCATCCTCTGTCATCCCCTTCTCCTCCCACCTTCCATCTTTCCCAGCATCAGGGTCTTTTCACATGTGTCAATTCACATCAGGTGGCCAAAGTATTGAGGTTTCAGCTTCAGCATCAGTCCTTCCAATGAATATTCAGGACTGATCTCCTTTAGGATGGACTGGTTGGATCTCCTTGCAATCCAAGGGACTCTCAAGAGTCTTCTCCAACACCACAGTTCAACAGCATCAATTCTTCAGTGCTCAGCTTTCTTTATGGTCCAAATCTCACATCCATACAGGACTACTGGAAAAACCATAGCTTTGACTAGATAGACCTTTATTCACAAAGTAGTGCCTCTGCTTTTTAATATGCTGTCTAGGTTGGTTATAGCTTTTCTTCCAAGGAGCAAGCGTCTCTTAATTTCATGGCTGCAGTCACCATCTGCAGTGATTTTGGAGCCCCCTAAAATAAAATCTCTCACTGTTTCCATTGTTTCCCCATCTATTTGCCGTGAAGTGATGGGACCAGATGTCATGATCTTAGTTTTCTCAATGTTGAGTTTCAATCTAACTTTTTCACTCTTCTCTTTCACTTTCATCAAGAAGCTCATTAGTTCTTCTTTGCTTTCTGCCATAAGGGTGGCATATCTGCATATCTGTATATCTGAGGTTATTGATATTTCTCCCGGCAGTCTTGATTCCAGCTTGTGCTTCATCCAGCCCAGTGTTTCTTATGGTGTACTCTGCATATAAGTCACCCTTTAACATATGATTATAGTCAACTCTCAATTCAGTGAGGGTTTTAGCAGGTAAGGATGGAATGGCAGCTTCAGAAAAATCTACTGCCACAGTTTAAACAATACTGTAGTCAACTGTTATCTAGAGATGATTAAATGTAATGTTGGCTGGACCTTGGACAGTTTCATTTTCCTAGTGGGGCTGGGCTTTCAGATGGGCCAGAGTGAGTCCGTTCTAGGAAATCTCAGAAGGCAACTGGTCCCCTCTCATCTTGCTTCTTGTTGGAGTAGAAGCAGGTAATACAAACTCATTGTTTGCTGACTAGTTACTAAGCCTGCAGTCTGGGAAGGCCTGCCACTCTCAGAGCTCTGCGGAACTTTGACCATGATTGTTCTACCTGGATAGTACAATGTGTACTGGGCATTGCCATTTCACAGGTGAGAAAATGGGCTACTTTCTCACTGACAGAAAATGATGTCAGAATTGGGATTGGAGCCCAGGTGTGTCTGATTTCAAGGCCTCTATGTCTTTCACTGCTTCTCTACTGATTATCTTGTGGGGTTTAGTCCTACTGGGACAGACATTTTGGACCAAGATTCTTCTTTTTGACTCTCAAAACATGTTATGTTGGCAGATGCCAGTTCTGCTTATTCCAAATGATACCCTTTGCTTCTTTCCTGTGACTTTGCTGAGAATCATAAGGGACATTGAAAATTATCCATTCCAATGCTCTCATTCTGTAATGAACAAAATTAATACCCAGAAAGATAAAATAACTTACCCATGTCCCCATCGTAATTAGTGATGGCTATAAACCTGCTCTCTTCAAACTTTTGAACTCCTCACATTTTGGGAAAACAGATGCCAGCATATAAATATGTGTGATTCAGCTAAAGTTTTCAAACATCTATAATTGAGCAACAGAGTTATAATTTTCTTTAAAAAAAATAGGCCAAATCATGGTTTTCCATCAAACTTGTTTGTGAAATCTACTTGGGGTGGCCCTTACAGACTACCAACCTTGGTATGTTCTTATTCTTGTTTCCTTTGACTTAAAAAGATGAGCCATGTGATTCCCAAGAGTGGGGAAGCTTTTCTGATGTTTTCAATAAAGCAGTGTGTAGAGTTGGAACTCTTCTATTTTAGAATTTTTTTCCTGGTCATGAGGCAGTTAGTAACCATCACTAAACTCTTTTCTATTTCCATCTGAGATTGAATTTCTAAAAAACTCTGATTAGTTTTTTTTTTTAGCTTGCACCTGAGCCTGAGGAGTTACACAAAGCCTTTAACTTGCCCTTTCTTCTTGCTATAAATAGTGACTGAATTTACTAAATAGCAGCTAAAAGCGGAAGAATTTTTCATTCTCATTCATTCAAACAATTAAAAAATATATTGAGCACTTACCAGGAGCCAGGTCCTGTGCTCACTGTCATCCTTGAAAAAACATTCATGGTCTAGTAGAGGAGATATAAACATAAAGAAATATGGTATTTGCAGTGATATGTGATGATTGTTGTCACAGAAGTGTGTGGCACTGGGAAGCATCTCGTTGCCCAGAGGAGGTAGGGAAGACATTGGAGGAAGTGATGTTTGATCTGGGCATTAAAAGATGGCTAGGATTTCATCAAGTGGTATAGAAGGGAAGCTTATTTCAGAAGAAAGAATAACACAAAGATAGACAGTAGTGTATTTCCATTGAATAATACATTTTTGGTGGTTGATAATGTAAATATGAATGACTGGTATTTCAAAATATTGAAGTCTATGAAGACTGATTTCAAGTTTTTAAAATCCACTTAAAAATTAATTTTTAGAGGTAAGCTGTAATTATTGTTGGTGTTGCTGGCTATCCTTGTGCTTCACTGTGTTATGTGCTTTAAAAAATATTTAATCTTCACACCATTCTATGATGTAGCTACTTAGAAGGAAATTGAGCCACAGGGAGCATGCTTTTCCAAGGTCAGAAGGCTGGTAAGAAGCCTACTAAGAGTTTTACTCTTCACTTGCTCTCAATAAAATTTTAATATTTAACCAAAATGATAGTCTCTACTATGAAGTGTAAAACATTTATAAAAGACCTTTAAGAATGATTTATTATATGGACTTTAAGGTATTGCATAAGAGAATTTAAACAGAGTTCATCATGTCCAAGGCTTTGAGAACAAATCACCCAGAGAGGTTAGATGACATGTCCATTACATGGCAAGTTGGGGTAGCAGCTGATTCTCGGCTTCCTCAGACACTGCTCTGGTCCTTTGACACTGGGTGCCGGGTGTGTACCTGCTAGATACAAAAGTGAATAAGAAACAGTGCTTGCAGAAAAGTTCAGTAACTTGTCCAAAGCTCGTAGAACCCACGGAGAAGGCAATGGCACCCCACTCCAGTACTCTTGCCTGGAAAATCCCATGAACGGAGGAGCCTGCGGTCCATGGGGTCGCCAAGAGTTGGACACAGCTGAGCGACTTCACTTTCACTTTTCACTTTCATGCATTGGAGAAGGAAATGGCAACCCACTCCAGTGTTCTTGCCTGGAGAATCCCAGGGACGGGGGAGCCTGGTGGGCTGCCATCTATGGTGTCGCACAGAGTCGGACACGACTGAAGCGACTTAGCAGCAGCAGCATAGAACCCAGGCAGTCTGGCTTCAGAGCTTTGCTCTTATGGAGGAATGGAGATGGGAATGGAATGAGTAGCCTCATTTTAATTCTGCTCTAAGACCTGCTAAAGAAGTTTCTTAAATATATTTAGTGCCTCAGTGTCCCCATTTGTAGTCATATTTGCCTAACATGTCATAATTTATAAGGTAAATGAATAAGTTTGACTGTGATGGTACTTCGCAACAACCCCAAAAGGTACAGGGGAAGATTTTGTTATGCTTATTTTACGGATTAGGAACCAGACTCAGAGAGGCTAAAGGAGTTGTTCAGCTTTATGCAGCTCTATGCAGAGATGGGATTAGAACCCACATAAGAGTAATCACTGTCCCTAAAATGCTTGTATATAGACTGTGGCAAATTTGTGTCTGCAAATGGAGAGCAGATTCTAAGAGGTTCCAGGCAAGGTGTCTAAATGTTCAGAGGAGAATTAAATTATGTCCCGTTGGTTTTCTGTTAGAGTGGCATGTGAACTTGGTTTTACATATATAAGAAAGATATGGACAGGCATTCCAGGGTGAGCATGAATGGAGACCTAGTGTGTGAATGTTTTTTTCATCCTTCACTCCAGACAGCTGGTTCATTCACTGAATTTGAAGTCTCAGACTGTCCAGGCCCATCTGAAAAAAAGGCAGGTAGCTTGGCTGCTTTCCTTAGAACTGAAATCAGCTTCTATGATGTTCTCTGGATTCCCATGATACTCCTGAAGCCATGGCCTGTAGCTTTAGTTTCTGCTCTCATGGTTATCTGACCACCCTATTAGACCACTGGCACCCCAGTCTAATATTCAGAAAACTAAGATCATGGCACCTGGTCCCATCAATTCATGGCATATAGATGGGGAAACAGCGGAAACAGTGGCTGACTTTATTTTTCTGGGCTCCAAAATCACTGCAGATTGTGAGTGCAACCATGAAATTAAAAGACGCTTACTCCTTGGAAGAAAAGTTATAACCAACCTAGGCAGCATATTACAAAGCAGAGACATTACGTTGCCAACAAAGGTCCTTCTAGCCAAAGCTATGGTTTTTCCAGTGGTCATGTATGGATGTGAGAGTTGGACTATAAAGAAAGCTGAGCGCTGAAGAATTGATGCTTTTGAACTGTGGTGTTGGAGAAGACTCTTGAGAGTCCCTTGGACTGCAAAGAGATCCAACTAGTCCATCCTAAAGGAGATCAGTCCTGGGTGTTCATTGGAAGGACTGATGTTGAAGCTAAAACTCCAATACTTTGGCACCTGATGCGAAGAGCTGACTCATTTGAAAAAACCCTGATGCTGGAAAAGATTGAGGGCAGGAGGAGAAGGGGACGACAGAGGATGAGATGGTTGGATGGCATCACTGACTCAGTGGACATGGATTTGAGTGGACTACGGGAGTTGGTGATGGACAGGGAGGCCTGGCGTGCTGTGGTTCATGGGGTCGCAAAGAGTCGGACACGACTGAGCGACTGAACTGAACTGAACTGAGCCCCAGTCTAACACCTGTGGCCTTTCTGCTCTGTGGGTGATATTCCCGTCCTCAGCAATGGACCATCCACAGTCCACTTGGTTGGCCCCATACAGTTACTCACTCAGGCAGCTCCGAGCTCTCGCCTACTTTTCAGTCCTGTCCTCTTCTCAGGATGCCTCAGGGACCTGATCTCATCTGCCTGAGAGCTTGACAGGAGAAGGAAATTCAGAATTGCCAGTGTATTGGATGTACTTTATGAATTGTATAAACTTTCTAAGAGTGGAGATGTCTTTTTTATAAAAAAAATGTTTATTTTTTGCTGTGCTGGGTCTTCACTGCTGTGAGTGAGCTTTCTGTAATTGTGATGAGTAAAATAATCTACTTCTCTTTGTAATTTTATTCTTGTTGCTGAGTGTGGGCTCATTTGTAGCACACAGGCTTAGTTGCCCTGTGGCATGTGGGATCTTCCCAGACCAGGGACCAAAACCATGTCCAATGCAGGAGGATTCCCAACTCACTGGACCACCAGGAAAGTCCAGAAGTACGTATTTTTAAAAAAATTAATTAATTTATTTGGCTGCACTGAGTCTTAGTTGTGGCGTGCAGCATCTTCAGTTACAGCATGCAGACTCTTAGTTGTGGTGTGTGGGATCTAGAGCCTATGCTCTGCAACAAGAGAAGCCCGTGGTCCACAATTACTGGGGTAATTTTTTTCCTTAAATGAATTTTGGTAGAATTTGCCAGTGAACCCATACAGGCTTGGCGCTTTGTTATGGGAGGTTATTAATTACTGATTTAATTTTTAAAAACAACATGGGCCTGTTTAGTTTATCTGTTTCTTCTTGTGTGAGTTTTGCAAGTTGTGTCTTTCAAGAATTCAGTCCATTTAATCTAGTCTATCAAGTTTGTGTGCATAGAGGTTTTTACATATAGTATTTATTATCCTTTTAATGTTCAGAAGTTTGGTAGTGATGACATCTCTTTTATTTCTGATACTAATAATTTGTGTACTCTCTCTTTTTTCCTTAGTTAGCCTAGCTAACTCATTGATTTTCTTGATTCTTTCAAAGAACCAACTTTTGGTTGCATTGGTTTTCTCCATTGATTTCCTGTTTTAAGTTTCATTGATTTCTGCTTTAGTTGTCATTATTTCTTTCCTTCTTCTTATTTTAGATTTAATTTACTTTTCTTTTTCTAGTTTCCTGAGGTAGATACTTAGATTATTGATTTTAGATCACTCTTCTTTTTTAATGTGTGCATTCAATACTGTACGTTTCTCTGCAAGTGCTGCTTTTCACTGTATCCTAAACATTTTGGTAAGCTGTGTTTTCATTTTCATTTAGTTCAAAATATTTTAAAATTTTCTGTTTTGCATATTGGGTTATCGTTACCATCTTTTTAAATTCCATATATATGTGTATACTGTATTGGTCTTTATCTTTCTGGCTTACTTCACTCTGTATAATGGGCTCCAGTTTCATCCATCTCATTAGAACTGATTCAAATGAATTCTTTTTAATGGCTGAGTAATATTCCATGGTGTATATGTACCACAGCTTCCTTATCCGTTCGTCTGCTGATGGGCATCTAGGGTGCTTCCATGTCCTGGCTGTTATAAACACTGCTGCGATGAACATTGGGGTATATGTGTCTCTTTCAGATCTGGTTTCCTCGGTGTGTATGCCCAGGAGTGGGATTGCTGGGTCATATGGCAGTTCTATTTCCAGTTTTTTAAGTAATGTACAGAACAGACTTTGGGACTCTGTGGGAGAAGACGAGGGTCGGATGCTTTGAGAGAATAGCATTGAAACAAGTATACTATCAAGGGTGAAACAGACCACCAGCCCAGGTTGGATGCATGAGGGAAGTGCTCAGGGCTGGTGCACTGGGAAGACCCAGAGGGATGGGATGGGGAGGGAGGCGGAAGGGGGGATTGGGATGGGGAACACATGTAAATCCATGGCTGATTCATGTCAGTGTATGGCAAAAACCACTATAATATTGTAAAGTAATTAGCCTCCAACTAATAAAAATAAATGAAAAAAATCCAAAATATTTAAAAATTTCTTTTTTGAGATTTCTTATTTGATTCATGTGTTATTTAGAAATGTGTTTTTTGTTTTGGGCTACACCATATGGCATGTGGGATATTTGTTCCCCTTCCAGGGATCAAACCAGTGACCCCTGCATTCAAAGTGGGGAGTCAACCACTGGACCACCAGGAAAGTCCCAGAAGCATGTTTTTTTTCCCCCAAAAATCTCCATGTATTTTGAAAAATTCCAGTTATCTTTCTTTTGTTAATTTCTAGTTTAATTCCATTGTCATCTAAGAGCAGACATTGTATGATTTCTATTCTTTTAAATGTTGTTTTCTGGCCTAGCATGTGTTTTATTTTGGTGAATGTTCATGTGAGCTTGAGAAAGAATGTTTATTCTACTGTTAATCAGATGAAGTAGTCTATGGATGTCAATTATATTCAACCCATTGGTAATGCTGTTGAGGTCAACTCTGTCTGGATTGATTGTCTGCCTGCTGAACCTGTGAATTTCTGGTAGAGGGCTGTTAAAACCTCCAACTATGAAAATGGGATACCCTATTTCTCTTTGATACTAGCTTTTCCAGGACTCTAGCCTGATCTTGACCAAAATACTTCAGTGTTACGCCACTGCCTTTAGAATAAAGACAAAATTTCTTACCCTGGTTTATAAGGCCTTTCAATGTTCTTTCATTAATAGCCAAATGTGGAGAGTTTAATAAATATTTATTGAATAAATATATATATGAAAGCATCCAAATAGCAAGGAGAAATAGAGACTGGTCTTTGCTTACCTGTAAGAGATGCTTACAGTTCATCTCTTAACCATGTTTACCTCTACTTCACATGCTATATTCTAGCAATATTCTTCTGATTTCTTAAAATCTCCGTACTTGATGTTATCGTCACATATGCCATTTTTTTCTTCCCCCACCACCAACACACACACACACACACACACACACACGCCTAAATAACCTTCATTTGTTCCTCAGGACTCGCCTTAAAAGACATTTCCTCTGGGAAACTTTTCCATCCTTTTAGAGTTGGTGGTTCTCATTTCCTGTATTTCTCATTTATAACGGTTAGCCTTTTGTGTTCTAGTTATTGTTTGTTTTCCCTGTCAGACTAGAAATACACAAACATATACTTAAAAAACTTTTTTTTTAGTTAATAAATAATGAACGCTTCTAAACAGAGAATGGAAACAGAGAACAAAGGCTGTCCCGCTCTTGCAGACAGGATGTCCCAGTTGAATAGAAAGCAAGGAGGAGCTGAGTCCTGATCTGGAGCCCCCACTAGAGAGGGCTCTTTAAATCTGTCGTATCAGGTAGCTCCTCTACAGTGACTTAACCCCTTCTGGGAATGCAGAGAGAGGGGCTGTCACACTGTGATAGGCTCCCTGCCTTTGAGGACCCTAATACAGTAACCCTTCAATGTCTAGCAGTCCAGGATTTGGCTGAAGGAGATGGACTCTTGTCTCTTTACCTTGCACAACCTTTGAGCGTCTGAGAGTGGAACAGCCTTTTGAGGGTGGTGGAGCACTGAAAAGACTCCCACAGTTTTGTAATGGCATTGATCAAGGAAGCATCAGTAGCCACTGAAATGCGTCTCTGAAGAATAGATGGCTTCCAGTAAAGGAACAGACAAAAGAAATTTCTTGAAGCTAAATTATTTATGTTCATTGCTTTTCTTTTTGTATTGAAAGACATTCCATTGGAAAGAGCTTCTCAAAGACTGAGAGGGGAATTTTTAAGAAAAGGAGTTAAGAAGGTAACTGTGGCTTGGAAGAATAGATTTGCTGAGCCAGCTGTCACTCTTATACCCCTTTTAGCAGAGGTGGCACTTCCCCGACTGTGGCATTTCTCTTTGGCTATTCTGATCTCACCTTCTTGCTCTGCCCTTCTTCAGAGCCACAGAAATTAAAGTAGTGTCTGCTTTTCCTTGTTTCTGTTCTTCAAGTTCTCAGAGCTCAGTGCATCTCTTCTTAGATGCACTGTCTTAGAACTATGAAACCTCATTTTAAGCAAAATGCATATTCCTGAAAAAATTGTGGATAAATTAAGATAATTTTGAAAAATAATCAGGAAAACTTACTGTTTGCAAACTGAAAATTATTTGTAACAATTATGCCCTGATGTATCTGCCTTATGAAGTGAAGTGAAAGTCGCTCAGTCGTGTTTGACTCTTGTCCATGGAATTCTCCAGGCCAGAATACTAGAGTGGGTAGCCTTTCTCTTTTCCAGGGGATTTTCCTAACCCAGGGGTCGAACCCAGGTCTCCAGCATTGCAGGCAGATTCTTTACCAGCTGAGCCACAAGGGAGGCCCATTTGTCTTATAATTTAAGTTTTTAAATGTATGGCTTATTTAAAGCTAAAAATGGCCCTCTAGACTTGGGACGGTGTTCTCGGGGAATCTCTGGAGTTGCCTAAAGGAAGTCAAGCCACTTGTCGTGTTTGATGGGGAACGCGGGATGGCTCTGGAGCCAATGCAGGGGAATCGGGCCTCATCTCGAGTTGATTTGGGGTACACAGAGCTATTTCGCGTTGCTGGGGTGACCTCAGGGTCCCTCTAGACCTTGTGACAGTGTTCTTGGGGACTCTCTGGAGTTCCATCAAGCAAGTCAAGGCTCCTTTCGTGTTTGATGGGGAACACGGAATTGCTCTGCATGCAATGCAGGGGAATCGGGCCTCATCTCGTGGCGAGGGGGAAGTCTCATGGTTTTTCTCGAGTTGCGGCGGGAACCTGGGGTATATTCTCGAGTTACGGCGGGGATGGCCCTTCAAAACTCGTGTTTGTTCAGCGACGTCAGGACTCCTGTCTAGTTATGAGGGACACCTCAGGAATCTCTTCGAGGCTTGGCAGGGCAAAGGGACGCTTCTCGAGGTGAGGCGGAGACCCAGGGTCCCTTTCCAGTTGCCACAGGGATATTGGGATTCCTATCAATTTTCAAGAGGAGTCAGGCATCGTCACCTTTTGAAGCATTGAACTCCGCGTGCCTCTCGAGGTGTCAAAGGGATGTGAGGCCTCCTGTCGAGATGAGGCGGGGAACTAGGGCTTTCTCTAGGGTCTCCACAGGGGATTCAGACATCCCTTCATCTTGTGAGATGAAAGACGAGCCTGCATTCAAGTCACTGCAGGGAAATCCGGCCTTATTTTGAGTCAGGGCATCTCGGTGTCCATTCCACTTGAGGCAGCAAACTCAGGGTCCCTCTCACATACCTATTGCTGAGAGAAGCCTCCTCTTGAGGTGCTTGTGGAAAGTTGGCATACCTCTTGAGTCGAAGCCAGGGAATCAGCTCTCATCTCGAGACGATTTGGGGTACACGGAGCTTTCCTCGAGTTGCTGTGCTGAACTCGGTGTAATTACCACAAATAATAGAATATGGACATTTTGAAGGAAGGCAGGAGGAAAATAAACTTAGGAGGGACATCCCAGGAGACTTTAAGGTATATAAATGTCCTATTTCATAAGCTGTATAGTGGATAAACTAGTGTTTATTGTATTATTATGATGATGATTTAAATTATACATACACTTTTGATATATGTCACAACAAAAGTTAAAAATTGGACATGCAGACATAAAGAAAAATTTTAAAAATGAAATGATCTTAATAAATATTCAACTAGATTTTGGGTCAAAGAACTGTATTTTTAAATAATAAGGAAATTTTTTTTGGTAATATTTTTAAAAATCATATTAACAAGGATCCTAAACCTACAAATCTCATTGTTAACATGGGTGTAGTGAAACAATTTCATTCTCTTGGTGGGAATATGACTTGGGTAAGCATTTCTGAAAACCCGACCCAGGGACTGAACCCATGTCTCCTGCATCTCCTGTATAGTCATGGACTTCCCTGATGGTTCAGTGGGTAAAGAATCTGGCTACAATGCGAGGAGATACAGGAGACGTGGGTTCAGTCCCTGGGTCGGAAAGATCCTCTTGAGGAAGAAACAGCAACCTACACCAGTGTTCTTGCCTGAAAAATCCCATGGACAGAGGAGCCTGGTGGGCTACAGTCCACAGGATAACAAAGAGTCAGACACGACTGATCACAAGCACACACACACAAAGACAGTCATACTTTAAAAACTACTAATCATAGCACAGCCTGGTCCTGACAACTGACAGCGTGTAGGGGAAAGGAATACCAGATCGCCTTACATGTCTCCTGAGAAACCTGTATGCGGGTCAAGAAGCCACAGTTAGAATTGGACCTGGAACAACTGACTGGTTCAAAATTGGGAAAGGAGTATGACAAGGCTATATATTGTCACCTTGCTTATTTAACTTCTATTTAGAGTAAATCTTGTGAAATGCCAGGTTGGATGAATCACAAGCTGGATCCTGGAGAATCTATGGAGAAGGGTTGGCATTTTCTGACAAAGTGATTGTCTGGGACCGGGTTGGGGGGAGCCTGATGTTACAAGGGAACTTGTGACGGTAATAAAATGTTCTGTTTTGACTGAGGTAGTGGTTACGTGGGTGTGTATATTTGTCAAAATACATTGCACTGTGCGCCTTAAATAGAAGCATTTTATTCTGTGTAGATTTTACCTCAATAAAGTTGATTTTAAAACACATATGTATTTAAATTTCAGTCAGCCTCCCAAGGCTGACTGAAGACATTATGTATATAACATATATATTAAGATGCCCTGTGGGTGCAGCCCAAATTTCCACAACTTCCAGCATTACTCCCTTAACACAGGATGGATTCTCACTTGAAGAGATCTTAACTAAGAGGTAGCAGGTTCTCTGATAGTAACAACTCAACATGCTTTCCTGAACATCCTATCTTTGGACCCCATCATAACCCTGTAGATAAGAAGGGACATAAGATGCAGAGAATAAAGTGATGAGTCTTTGACTTTGAAGTACTATAAGGGAGATTTATGTGATTTTTTTTTATTTTAGAAACAACATGATTTGAATTAATTTCTTTCTTGTCTGGCTTAGGGGCCCTGCTCTCTGCAGGTACATAAGGTTAATACTGGGCCTTGGCTCTGATTTATTCCTGTATTTTTGGGAGAAATAATTTTGTTCACAACCTTGAAGTCAAATCTGAGCCTTTGTTGTCATTTTGGGCAAATTACTTAGATGAAGAGAAGGAGAAGAAAAGGATGAAGAGGAGGAGAAGAAAAATGTCATTAATTGTGTACCTGTTATATGGCCAGAAGTGAATTGTCCATTATCTCATTTAATTCTCTTCTATGAGACAGGTATTATTTTCATTTTACTTTAATTATAAAAAGTAACTCAAGGTCATGGCAGCTTTAAAAAAAAAAAACAGAAAAAGTGACAGTTAAAGTTCCTATCTACCCCAAACCTACTATAACCACAACCATTATTTTCTTGGGTTGCCTTCCAGAAATATTGTGTTCTTAGATGTTTTTAGAGAGTGTATTAGGGAGAGAGAAGTGATTGAAGCATTAAAATTGCTGGAGTTGTGTGGACAAACTTGTATAAGGAATCCAGGGGCCTTTAGGGAGGGAAGGACTCAGAATTTTTCTTTTCTAAGAGCCAAAATTATTGAAATTAATGATTGACAGGGAGTGCATTGAGACTCCTAGGATAAAATCTCCATCAGGAGAGAAAGAGATGGACTATTGGGCTGAAGGTGTTAAGTAATGATGGATCCAGGTCTACATGCTAGATATCTTTCTTTGTCCTTTCCCATCCTGAGCTAAACTCTAGAAGCCTGACTTGTATAGACTAACAGAATACACCAATGGGGACTCCCAGTAGTTAAGATGACCACTTCCAGTGGTCCAGTAGTTAAGACTCCATGCTTTCATTCCAGAGTGCACAGGTTCAATCCCTGGTCAGGGAACTAAGATCCCACATACCTGTTAAGTGTGGCCAAAAATAGAATATTAAAGAATAGAATAAAACCAATAGACTTCCTTGACTTTCACCTTCTGCTTGATTCTGGTCAATGAAAGCAGGAAATCAGAGGGAGGTCATGGGAAGGAGGTCTTCATGTTTATTCCTCTGGCTCATTTTCTAAAATGTTACCTTGGTCTGCCTACATCCCTAGACTGAAGTACAGTTCATCTTAAGATGGCCTTCTCCTTATGACTGTGTTCAGTTTCTGCTAACTGCTCCATTCTCTCACTCTTATGGACACAGAGGTAGCAACATTCCACTATGGTTGCTAGATTGGGATTACCCCACTATTCCCTGTGGGTGCTCTATATCCACTCTTCGTAAATAGTCCTTTATTTTTTCTAATTTGAAAATACTATATTTTTTAGTTGGGACCCTGCTTGATACAGTCGGTTTGGCAGTGGATGCTAGTACCTATTACAACTGAGTCATCCTGTTGTAGTCATCCTGGCAGGCTTATGTCCTGGAGAAGGGGTTGGAGAAACTGTCTGAATAATCTTGTCATGGGGCAATCTTGTTCAAGTATAATGCAGAGAGGAGTCATCCTCCCTTGCCTTTTGAGGAAGTGTCTTCTGGGAAGGAATTTCCACTAGCGGTGCTGGCAGCAATCAGAAGCAGAAGCTTGGTCCCAGTCATGGGCTTCTCATGTGCCAGGCAACAATGGTCTATACAGGGATCCCAGCCCAGCCCTCTGTGATGACCTGGAGAGGCAAGATGGGGGTGTGAGGAGGGAGGCTAACAAGGGAGGCACTATAATATATATACTTATGGCTGATTTGCATTGTTGTATGACAGAAGCCAGCACAACATTGTAAAGCAATTATCCTCCAATTAAAAATGTAAAAAAACCCCAAAATTATGGAGAATGGATTAGTGATTGCAAAAGGTTAAGGACACACAGGAGAAGTAGCTGTGTTATTAAAAGACAACATGTGTGATCTTTTTGGTGATGGAACTGTACAAATAAAATTGATGAAGTCTGAAAAAGATTGATAGAGTATATGAGTGTCAAAATTCTGATTGTAATATAGTACTATGTTTGGGGGAAATGAGTAAAGTTATGTGGGACATTTCTGTATTATTTCTTACAACTGCACGGGAACCTACAATGATCCCAATGTAAAAGTTTAATTTTAAAATGTATGATTTGGCATAAGAGAATCAGAAGCTGGTTAAGTCTATGAGAAATGATTTTTTAAAATTCATAAGAAGGACACCATTTAATAATCCTGTATTTTCATAGCTAAATTGGAAGCAGAATTATAAGAAGTATTTTTATGGAAAATTGCTCTATTGGTCAACTGTGCATTAAAGAAAAAAAATAGAAATGTGAATATAAATGGAAATGGCATGCTCTTATCTTCTTTGGGAATAGTGTTAAATTTACTTCTTAAAAATATAACAAGCAGTTTTATTGGTAAAAAATATTGTACTCAACTATCTATTGCTGCATATCAAATTTCCCACAAACAGAGTAGCTTGAAAACAACAGCCGTTTTGTTATCTCTCACTGTTCTGGGCTCAGTAAGAAAGTTCTCACTATGGTCTGTCATGCAGTAGCATCAGATGGTGGTTGGAGCTGGAGTCATCTGGAGGCTTGAATGAGTTGTTCATCCAAATAGCTTCTTCATTCTCTGTTGGGCAAGTTGGTGCTCGCTATTGATATCAAGAGTCAACCCAGAGCTCTCCATCAGAAGTTTGGTTTTCTCCCCACACTCACATGTGCTTCAGTCGTGTCCGATTCTTTTGACCCCATGGACTGGAGCCCACCAGACTCCTCTGTCCATGGGATTCTCCAGGCAAGAATACTGGAGTGGGTTGCTGTTTCCTTCTCCAGGGGATCTTCCCGACCTAGGGATTGAACCCTCATCTCTTGGGTCTCTTGCATTGGCCAGCGGGTTCTTTAAAACCAGCGCCACCTGGGAAGATACATTCACATGGGTAGCTTGGAATTCCTCATAGTATGGTTGTCCCAGAGTAGTTCGAATTCTAACACGAAGACTGCCTTTTCCCAGAACACATTTTCCAGGGGAGTTAGAAGCTGCATCAATTTTTATTCAGCCATGGAAGACACACAGCATCACTTTGGCCATATCTATTGGTCAAAAGCTAGTTCCAGATCGGCCCAGATTTAAGGGAAGAGAATGAATATACTGTGGTTGATCCCTGGGGGTAGTCTTTTAGGACTATCTACCATAAACTCCAGGGATAGTTATTCTGGCGCCAGTGTTGACAGCAGAAAGGATTAGAGATATCTCTTTGGAATGCCAAGGTTTCTGTTACAGACAAGGCTATAGCCTTGAGAGCAAACAGAACTAGCTTTTCATTTCATGTGTATGCAGGCTGGGGGTCCCTTTGAAAAATCAGGAAAGGTACTGGACTGGGAGTCTTGCAAACTGGGGACTTAAGTGGTCTACTTCAGAGCATATAGTATTCTGGAAGCAAAATACCTCAGTTTCATATAAATGAAGAACCTGAAGTTCAGAGAGTTTAAATAAATGGTAGTGTCAAGATTCAAACCTAGGTTTGACTGCTGCCCCAAATTCTATGCCAGGGGTATAGAACTCAAAATGTCTATAGGGGCCAGACAAGTTCAATAAATGCATCAAGCTAGAGTAAGACAACTGGCAAGAAGCAGCTCATATTGTAGCCAAGCTGAACACCTGTGTAAAATAAATTACCCTTTTACCTACAAAACCAAACTAACCAGCCAAACAAAACAGCCTGAGGGCAGTGGTGTAGGTGGTGTAAATGATGGCTGTGGACAGTTGAGATGTGTTTGTGCCTTTTCTTCCAAAGAATGGGATTAGAATTTGCAGACTGGTGTTTTTCATCATCTGCCTGTAGAATTGCACATAAAGATACAAGTACTCTGTGAAAAGCCTTTTCCCACACTCCTTCCCAAGGGCTGTCAATTAGATTTTACCATGATTTCCCCAAATACATTATTTCATTTAATCTGCACATACCCTTGGAAAGCAAGTATGATTATCTTCATTTCACAAATAAGGAACTGATTGCAGAGACGTTACACAACTTATACAAGATCATAAGGTATTAGGACCAGAATTCAAAGCCAGGTCTACATGATCCAAAATCCCTGGATAGAGAGGAATTTTTCTTCTGTTATAATGCCATCTTCATTGCTTAACCTTTCTCCTTTATGTGCAAAATCAGGATAATAATAACCTGCTTTGCCTACTTGAAAACGTGATTGTGAAAATTAAATGAAAATGAATATTAAAATGTATGTCATTTGTAAAGTGCTAAACACAAGCATGCAGTTGTGTTAATTTGTTTACCAGAAATGTATTGAGGATTTACTATGGGTCAAGCACTCATGCTGGAATTCTGCAGTGCTAACTCATAACAGATGAAAGATCCTACATTTGTGAAGTTTACATTCTTTTGAAGCATCTGTACAAAAAACTAGATAAATATGTAAATTACATATGGCAGTTTGAAAAAGTGATAAATGCTAAAGAGAAAAATCAAGCAAGAAGGAAGATCAGGAGGGGTGAGGAGTAGGTTCCCTCATAATAATGCGGTCAGGGAAGTCCTCTCTATCAGGACAAGAAAGACCTCACATCTTCTTGGCTGAGAGGTAGCAAAGTGCAGCACATTGGTCAAATCTGCCTGTGGCCTGTCCTCATAAGGCATGCAAATTAAGAATTCTTAAAGACATTTTAAAAAGGATTATAAAATAGCAAAGAGGAATATGTGCCTGAAAAGTTTAAAATATTTACTGTCTGGTCGTTTACAGAAAAAGTTTGCAGATTTGATCCATTTTTCATCCCACTACTGTGGCAACTAGCTTTGCACAGGTTTAACCTGACAACATCGGGCCTCAGCTACATTGAGCATTCCTTGATTTCTGCCTCCTCCCACCCCTCATTCTCCATAGAAAGCTGTCTGACCCTCACACGTGTGTAGCCTGGAGGTGTGAAGTCCTTAACACACATGGGGAGTGACAGTGGGGAGTGGGGGCTGATAGATAAATACTTTCCCCCATTCCTCTCAGGCAATTGCTCTCGTCTGTGTCTTATTCTATATGCCTCCCCAGAAGGTACTGGTAGGATTAAACTCTGCTTCCTTAAAGTAGTGACCAACTTTGGCTTTTCCTTTCTCTGTTTCTTTCCCTTTAGATTCTCTCCCTTGCTTCCTAACAGCTCTTGTCTCAGGCTCTGCTTTTGAGTGGAAACCCAGTCTAAGACTAGTGTCACGAGTGGCCCTAGGAAGCTGCCTTGCATGCTGAGACTCTGAAACTGGGTTATGGTTAATCTTCTGTGTGAAGTGATGAACCACAGGAATGTTTTGAGCAGAGAAGTAACCTGACCTGACTACTATTTAGAAGCAATCATTCTAGCTGTTGTATTGACAACGGACCTTAGGGAAGATGTTTGCCCTGGTGGTGATGGTCACAATGAAGGTGGTATGGAATGGTTGCATTCAGAATATAACTTGAGTCAGTTAGATTTTCTGATATTTGGATGTAATTTGGGCTTGCCAGGTGGCACTAGTGGTAAAGAACCCACCTGCCAATGCAGGAGATATAAGAGACTCAGGTTCCATCCCTGGGTCAGGAAGATCTCCTGGAGGAGGACATGGCAACCCACTCCAGTATTCTTGCTTGGGGAATCCTATGGACAGAGGGGTCTGGTGGGCTACAGTCCATTGGGTAGCAAAGAGTTGGACACAACTAAGGCAACTTAGCATGCACAGATGTAAATTATTAGAGAGAGGCATCAGAATAACTGTTTGGCCTGATCAACTTGAAAGATTGAGTCATTAATTGTGATAGGAAATACTATGGGAAAAACAGGTTTAGAGAATCAGTGTGATGTATCATTTTTCTTTTTTTATCATTCATTCTTTCAATTTGTCAAATATTAAATGGGCAGCTACTCTATACCAGGAACTGTGCTCGGCTCTGGGAATTAAATGGTGAGCAACAAAAATATAGCTCAATCCTCCTAAGTACTCACAGTTTAGCAAATTTGGTGTTTATAATTTAGTGTGATAAATGCTTTGGTGATTAGATGAAGAGTCCTAAGATGAGAATGACGGAAGAGGAGGAGAATGGAGGGACTAAGAGAACAAGGGTGAGGACAAAGAAAAATTTCCTTGACATTGAGCTTCTGCTCTGCACCTGGCTCTGTGAGCTGCTTTATCCTGTTTAGTCTCACTTACTTCTCTCTCTGCCTCTGTGACATAGACATTGGAAGGAGCAGTGGTGGGGCTCAATGGGATGACATTACTCAAGTTCTGTAAGAGACATGTCTTGATTCTATAAATGAAGAAAATATCTAGGCTTGTGTCAGAAGCCTAGTGTAAATCTTTGTGATACAGGCAAGGTGAGGTCTTTTGAAGTCTTTTTTCCTAGATTTAAACCCAAATCTTAGGATGCCATCATCCTGTAGCCAGCTATATCACAGGAAATCACAGAAAGGAGTACACGATGGCTGTGCCTTCTTCCTTACGGGAGAAGGCTCTGCTCCTCTGATTGCTCTTATCCCTAGGGAAGGAGGTACAAGAGCAGGTGAGCTACCAGTCTACATGACCTTCAAACCCACCCAGATACTGTATATAACTCAGATTAGTGATTGGTCTTCTTGGGAGTAGAGGGAGATAAATGGGCAGAAGAGTGGAGAATTTCTTTTCCTCCTGAAGGTAGGATTCAGTTTAGTTCAGTTCAGTCAGTCATGTCTGTCTCTTTGTGACCCCATGGACTGCAGCATGCCAAGCTTCCATCACCAACTCCCAGAGCTGGCTCAAACTCATGTCCATTGAGTTGGTGATGCCATCCAACCATCTCATCCTGTCGTCCCCTTCTCCTCCCGTCTTCAGTCTTTCCCAGCATCAGGGTCTTTTCCAATGAGTCAGTTCTTCTCATCAGGTGACCAAAGTACTGAGTTTCAGCTTTAGCATCAGTCCTTCCAATGAATATTCAGGACTGATTTCCTTTAGGATGGACTGCTTGGGTCTCCTTGCAGTCCAAGGGACTCTCAAGAGTCTTCTCCAACACCATAGTTTAAAAGCATGAATTCTTTGGTGCTCAGCTTTCTTTATGGTCCAAAAATGTAGGATTACTTCCCTTTTATAGATGAGAAGTTTAGTAACTGGTTCAAGCTCAGTGAGTAGCAGAGCCTATGTCCAACCTAGGTCTGTCTGATTTTTTTTGACTCTGCAGAAACAGTGTCTGTGGCCTTTGAAAAGAGAACCTGTAGTCAAGTGGAGAAAAAAATGTGGCATATTAGAAGCTGCTTTAAAAAGTCTAGAGGGCACAGGAGTTCTTAAGGGACTAGAGAGTACCAGGACAAATGAAATTTATGGGACATGTGACTGAACATGCCATGAAAATACTGGGCTTGCCAGATTTCAGTTCTTTCTGAGAAGAGTTTAGATCAAGAAAACAAGCTGAGATTGGCTAATTGTTACCCAGATTTCTGACCCTGCTGAAATGTCTCTCATGTAATTCTCCCTGGGTTTCAACCTACCATGCTCGTGTTTCTTTCTTTTAATAATTTAAAAAAATATGAAAATGACAATTTGACTATAAAAACAATCCATGTTCATTGTAACAAACAATAAAATTAAAAATTTATAGAGAATATTTTTAAAAACTATCCATGATCCCCCAACTCAGGAGATATCACAGTGAATTTGTCAGTACACATCCTCCCAGATTTCAAAACTGCATCTATGTTTCCAAGTGTAACATCATGTCCTTTCCCTCACTTGTTAATATATTCCAAATTTGGTGTAACTGAGGAAAGTCTTGAACAGTGTAACTCCAGGAAGATAATGAATCAGATCTAGCTTGGGGGAGCCTTTTTTTCCCTTTTTCTCTGTTATCTGTCAGGTCCAGGGTAGCCTCCAGGGGTATCCTGAGAGTCGAGAATGAAGGCTCCAGACTTGTTGAGAAGTTGGAAAACAATTGAATAGAGAAGAGATGCCAACTCTGAAATCTCCAGGCCTGTGGACTCTGTTTCATTTAAAATATAGGACTTGAAACCCACTTTTAAGGTTTTGATTATTGTTCGGGACTTCATGTGTATTCTCAATGCACTAAAGCAAGAGTCAGCAAGCTTTTTCTATTAAGGGCCAGATAATAAAATATTTTAGGCCTTCTGGATAATACTTTCTTTCTACTCAACTCTGCCACATTAGCAGAAAAACAGCCATAGATATGTAAATGGTAGGCGTGACAGTATTCTTATAAAACTTTATTTATAAAAATAAATGGGAAGCTGGATTTGGCTGGAGTACTATAGTTTACTAATCCTTGCCTAGCTAAGGAAGAACATTTAAAAAGAAATTATAGCATTTCTCTCCATCACCAAAGGCAGGAGCACTGGGCCTACACACACACACACACACAGACATTCAGCACATTTACTCACACATTTCAGTTTTTAAAATTGTGGTAAGTATACATAAGATTTACCATTCAAATGAGTTTTAAGTGTACAGTTCAATTGTATTAAGTACATTCACATTATTGTGCAACCATCATTACCATTTATCTTCAGAACTTTTTTTGTTTTGCAAAACTGAAACTCTGGACCCAGAGTTAAATAATACCTCATCACCCTTTACCCTCAGTCCCTGGCAACTAACATTTTACTTTCTGTCTTTGTGAATTTGACTATGATAGGTCTCTCATATGAGTAGAATTTTACATTATTTGTCCTTTTTTGACTAGCTTATTTCACTTGGAAAACCTACTTGGGAAAGTACAGTTGCAGGACAAACAAAATTAAAACAGGTCAGACTGTGACCCACAGTGAAAGGGAAGCTCCTACTTAACTCCGTCACAGTAAATGATCTGAGTTTGTCTTTTTTTTTTTTTTAACACTGATTAACTTGGCAGGCTAAACTAGTGTATCTATCAGTGGATGATTGATATTCACAAATAGCCCCCTTTGCTGGACATTTAGGTTATTCCCAATGTTTCGCTGCCACAAACAGTGCTTCAATAAGCATCTTTGTACACAATCCTTCTCTGCGCATCAAATCGCTTTTTAGTGCCGGCTGAGTGATTGTATCTTCAGCAGTAGCTTTGTTGTGACCGTGGACTGTTCGACTCCAAAAAAGTTGTCGATCCAAGACGACTACTGCTAAAAACATTGCTTGACTGGTCTTTGAGAGAACTGGCAAGAGCTAGACAAGACGTCCAGACTTTAGCCCTACAGGTTTCTTCTCAGGGCAGAGATCAGGGTTGGTGGTGGAGGACAGGAAATCAGGAAGGACATTAGAGCAAGACTGACCAGGAAGAAAGGCCCTGGATTTAAGCCCGAGCTGGTAAATTGAGCCTGTTTATTGTGGATGCCATTGAGGGTGAAGGAGAAGTGGGGTTAGAGTTCTCTGAAGAGTAGTTACATAAACCAGAGGGACTCCCCCTAGCATAATGGATCCTTGGTCTGTTGGATTTACAGGAAACTTGGAGGAAGAAAGTAATCTTATGGTTCTGTTCCATACTGTGGAACTGGCTGTGTTAGAACTATTCAGCCATATCCAATTGTCTCCACTTTCTAGGTTTATGGAAGGATATGTTTTCTTATCTCTTGCAAGTCATCAGGGCCATGTGACTAGTTCTAGCCAGTGGACCACAAACAGAAGTACTGTGTCATTTCCAGGGTGAGATGGTGAAAACCCAAGCTTTAGCCTCCCACCATCTTAGAATACCTGAAGATGTTGTGCAGTGATGGTGACGTTACAGTATAGAATCTCTTTTAACTTGGGTCCTCGGCTGACTTTGTGGAGTACTCATTGCCATGTATTGGGATGAGAAATAAATTTTAAGTTGTTGAAATTTTAGCACTGTTGCCTATTCTGTTCTGACTGTCCCTGTGCAAGGTCTAAGGGCAGAGTTGGAATCTAACTCTAAGTCTCTATAACCTTGAAACCTGTATTAGTATTCCTAAATCGTGCATGTCTCTGGTTGGTGTGATTTGGGGAACAGAGTGGTTTGGAGGCTAGGACACCAGATCTTGGATCTAGGAATATGACTAATCCTGAAACTCCTAAGATTGAGGGAAGGAGAACACAGGCTACTGATCATACCTCCTGCTCCTGTTAGAAGTAGGAACTGATTTGGGACACTGACCCCACAAGCAGAGGCATCAGTAGATTCAGTGTTAGATAGATGAGTAAAGCAAAGGGAGGAAAAATGAGAGGAGGATGTGGGTTGGTGATGCTCCTTGTTACCACTGAAATCAAGTAATCTCATTTCCAGAATGACAGTGCAGATTCATTTAAATTTACCTCAGACTTCCATCCTAGCTTACATTGCTATATGTGGGCAGGCAAGGAGTCACAGGTATCTTAGAGTCAAAAAGTGATTAATCTGGCACATGATAGAGTTACAGGTCACTGAGAATTAGCTTTCTTTTGGAGTCACCTTGTCTTTACGTCTTACAGTCTCAGCATCAAATGATCCCTCCCAGGCTTAGGTTTCAGGTGGGTCCTGGGTGATAGGTCCCTGTATTCTGTGAAATCTATGGAGAGCTTCTCAGTTCTGATTGGGTCCATCAGGCCAAGTTCACTGACAGTTTTTAGTCTCTCCTAAGCTCCCAGGGACTAGAAAAAGGAAGAATGTTGTGGAGGATTTCCCTTTATTTTATCTTTTATATGAGAGCTTGGGATATAACCCAGAACTCCAGGAGGAGAGACACAGTGTACTATCAGGGTCCCCGACAGGAAAGAAGAAACACAAAAATCATTTTTTTTTAAAGTTCCATTTTATCACCTCAACCATAGGCATGATATCTACCTTATAAGATTGCAGCAAAGATTAGGTGACATACCTTTAGAATAGTGCCTGGCAGGCAATTCGAGCTAGATAAGTATTCATTCACTTTCTTTCTACTATATCCTCAAACCATTTGTGTGTGTGTGTGTGTGTGTGTGTGTTCAGATATTGTAATCGAAGTGTACTAAACAGGACCATCTCATCCCTGAGCAATGCACCATCAAGAGATCAACACCTACAGGATTATACAAGCCATTGACACAAGTTCCTAGAATGCATGACTCCATCAAACATAATCTGCGTGTGGGGCTCGATCTCTGAATTGGGTTCTTTTGGTTGCAACACAGAGAGACTCAGTCAGGGTAGTCCAAGAAATGTTTGTGGGGCAAAGGGGAAACAATCTCATGGAAATCCAAGAACAACAGGCAAAACAAGCCAACCTGCATGGCACTGGAGGTGGACAGTGGACCGGTGCCTCTAAGGATCTCAGCAGCGGACTTTAAGGATCTTCTCTAAAGTGTTCCCCTGAGAAATGCCACACATATTGTCTCTTAGGTCTGCTTCTTGTATCTGCCCATTTCTCTCCTTGCTAAAAACTGACTTCTTCTCTATACACTCTGTGTCTTTTCTCTACCTTGTGGTTTTTGCTGTCTTCTGACTTGGTTTGTTTATCACTAATAGTAGCATCTCCAGCTTCTCTCAGACTTGTGACCCTCAGTTTTCTGTATACTGCCCAATATTTTGGGCTTATTTCTTTTTTTTCAAAGCTGTTTTCTAAGTGCTAGACATGTAGTGTTCAGGTCACAGGTGAGCCTTGTTTAGCTGTGGAAAAATCCAGCTAAGTTTCTCTGGCATGTGGGATCTTCCTGGGTAAGGGATCGAACTTGAGTGTCTTGCATTGTCAGGCAGATTCTTTACCACTGAGCCACCAGAGAAGCCCCGGGTCTATTTCTCAACTTAAATTCTTAAGGATTTAAATATATTCTATATTTAATTCTATCAAGAGTAGAATTGAGTTGGTCCAGTCTTCCCTATGTGGCAGATCTTTCTCCTGGGTCACATAGTAAGCCTCTGTCTGCCTTAGGGTTAGGTGTTCATGCTAGTATGGCAGGAGAGAGGATTTGAGGGTTTGAAGGAAGCCAGGTGGCTGCATGGTGGAATTTAGGGTAGAGGTGCTTAGATTTGAGGGCTGCAGAAAAACAGTTTCCTGTAGAAATGGCTATGAATATGGCAGACATACCTTGATTGGCATGTGTAATAGAGATTTGTTGAACTTTGAATTTTTCATTATCCAGTTTAGAGATAGTCTTATCCAAATCCTGTAGTTTATGTATGAGGACCAGAAACTCAAAGGGGTACAGTGATTTGCCAAGGATTACATTCTAAGTAGTAGAGTAGAATTTAGAATTTGATTCAGTGTGTTTTCTAGTATATTAAATATAAATATTTTAAAAAAATTTGTGATGACCTAGTATGTGTGAGGCACCGGAACAAACCAAAGGAAGATCCTTGCCCTTGGGGGCTTATATTCTAGACGGGGAAGAAAGATAGTAAGCCCAATCATGAAAAACAAGTAAATAATATAGTGTATTAGAAAGTGACAAGTGTTATAGCAAAAAAAGAGTTAGGAGGATTAGGAATGCCGGGGGTGGAGAGCTATATTTTAAAATAGGGAGTTCATGCTTTACTGTATTCCTGAAACTAACACAACATTGTAAATCAACTATGTGTGTGTTGGTCACCCAGTTGTGTCTGACTCTTTGCCACCCCATGGCCTCTAGCTTGCCAGGCTCCTCTGTCCATGGAATTCTCCAGGCATGAATACTGGAGTGGGTTGCTAGTCTCTTCTCCAGGGGATCTTCCTGACCCAGGGATTGAACTCAGGTCATCTGCATTGTGGGCAGATTCTTTACCATCTGAGCGACCAGGGAATAAAAATTAAAAAACTTAAGGTGCTTAGTGTAGGCCTCAATGGGATCATAAGAGAGAGCAAGTTCCTGAGAAATAAGGCTATGCGTATTCCTTCCTCTCCCCCTGGCCTAATGCCTTGACTGTACTGAGTATGGAGTAACTGTTTATTGAACGCAACACTTGTAGAAATGTCCTGAAGGTTAAGGAGGACAATAAAAGTCCCTTAAGTTTATCTTCTTTTTTGGTATCTTCTTGAGTCACTTCGTTTCAGCAGCACGCTTCATGAAGCCCCCTCATTGCCATATAAGTCAGTGCAGAAATGTGCCATTTCAGTACCCCTGGGACTCTTAGACTCATGAAATGCCTTGTAAGCACTCTCAATACAAAGTTGTGGAGCGAGCTTTAATTAACAGAGAAAACACAACCTAAGCATTAAATACAACACGACTCAAAGTTCCACAAAATCCCATTCCCTTGGAGGCATTGGAACAGCGGGGAGGCTCTTTGTCAGTGGTGTGCTGGTAAATGTCTGACAACCAGCTCTCTAGGGCTGGGAGGAGATTATGACTTGTAGGTTTGCCCATTTCTGTGGTGTAAATACTCTATGGTTGGTTTAAAGTTTAGTTAAAAACTGATATCACTGAACATGGGCTTGGGAAGAGAGGAGCAGTAGTACAGTATGATATAGTATTTCTTTCATACAGATAGCGCGGATGTAAGTAACCTTAAGAGCACATCTAAATACAGTAAAATAATTAGGAAGTGATGTTTTGAGCATTTATTATTATTGCATTTAAAATAATTAACCTAACTGAAAGTTCACATCATTTTAAATAATGTTTAACGACCAGTTAGCCAAAGTTCTGGAAATTTAATGATTGGCTCTTGTGAGCTGATACGTGGCAGCCCCAGTACCATTGATCCCAGGTCCTTTTGCACGCCATTTCCTTGACAAGGACCAGCTCACTCCTCGAATTCTTGGGGATCAGATGTAAAGACACCTCACTGCTCACATCTCCCCACGGCTACCATCTGGGCCTTCTGCCACATGACAGAAGTAAGTGGGGTTTTGTGAAGTCTTAGGAAGGTGCCCTCTCCTAGGTCAGAGCCACCTGGATTGGGCACATGCTTTTATTCTTCAATGGACTTTGATGTCTTCCATCCCCATATTCTTCACCTCACGTTGCTCACGCCCCCTGTACTGTGTTCCATTGCTGAGCTCTGGGCTGTCAGATTTCAGCTGTTGAGCAGGCATTTCTGGAGTGCACATTGTGAGCTCACTCCCCTCCTGCTTGTATTACTGGGTGTCAGGTCCTGGGCTCTGATACCATTCTCTCATGGAGTCCTTACAGCAACCCAACTAGACAGGTCTTGGGTGTGTGTGTGCTCAGTCGTGTTTGACTCCTTGTGGCCCCATGGACTGTAGCTCGCCAGGCTCCTCTGTCCATGAAATTTCCCAGGCAAGAACACTGGAGTGGGTTGTCATTTCCTGCTCCAGGGGATCTTCCTGACCCAGGGATTGAACCCAAGTGTCTTGTGTCTTCTGCATTGGCAGGTGGATTCTTTACCACCAGCACCACTTGGGAAGTGGTAAGATGGGTCTTAGTATTTTGATATTGCAGATAAAGGCACTGTGGCCGAGAGGGAGGAAGTGACTTGCCCATAGTCCAGAAGTCACATCTTCAGTGAGACATTGCCTTTGACGTGGAATATGCAGGCAAACACCTGTCACCCCTGGCTGTGGCTGGTTGTGGACTCATTTTGCTCAATTTAGGGGGACTCAGATGTCTTTTCTGGTGTGCCCTACCACAGAATCCCAGCAGGGGGACATTTGGGAAGAATGATAGAGCTATATTTAGGGTCAGGTCTGCTTCCTGAGAATGTCCATGACCCCATCACATTCACTCACACACACTCGTGGCTGCCAGAGCTGGATCCTGGCTCCTGAAGGGGAAAAGCCATAGGGAGGCCAGCTCGGCTCATCCCAGGCCGGCACTGATAGCAGTCCGGGTGCCGTCCAACTGAGCAGCAGATGTGTCCTCTGGCAGCTTTCTTGAGGGGAAACCAGTTTTAGCTACAAAGCAAATGTTGGAGACCAAGCAGGAAGAGGAGGTGAGGGTTGTAGGGCCATAAAGATTAATTTCCCAGAAAACCTGCATTCAAGTCAAAGTGCTCCTACTTATTAGCTTTGTAGCCTTGGGCTTAAAACTCTGCGAAGTTTCCTCTTCTGTAGAATGCAGGGGAAGGGTGAAGTATGATAGAGGCTGCCATCTGCATGTAAGGTGTCGGGCTCTCTACATGTAAGGTGCTGCAGTCAGCACGTGCTCATTACTGTACAAGACAGCCCCGTGCCAGACTCATGGTCAGTACGCAACAAATGCCAGCTATTATTCTGTTAATCCTCATAACCATCCTGTGGTTAATAACAGAAAGAATAATTGTTGCTAGCATTTCCCATATACTTTCTATGTAGCCAGCCATTGTTTTAACTTATTAACTTATTTAACTTTCTCGACTATCCCATGAGATTGGTTCTATTTTTAACTGCATTTGGCAAATGAGAAAAATTGGAGCACAGTTAAGTTAAATATATTGCCAAGGACACATAGCTAGAAAGTGACATACGTGCTTTTATTGTCCTTACTTTACAAAGTTGGTCACTGTGGCACGGAGGGGTTGCGTGGCATGCTGAAGGTCAGACTCAGTGGAACTCTTCTCTGTGTTGCTAGGCAGGTGAAATGACACGACAGAATGAAGACTGCCTCTTTGAACTGTTGTTCTGTCTGCTTCAGACAGGGGTGAATTAAGTTCACACGTTCTGTTTTTTCTGGTCTAGGTACAGCAGCTGGCCAGAGACACTGGGGCCTTTAGGAAGTCCTGTTTGGACTTGGGGGATTATATAGGCAGGTGCTGACAGCTAGTTTGGTATGTAGGCCCTGGACTTTCCATCCCCTTGGGACAGCCCAGGAGTCACAGCTTATCTGACTTCAGAGCTGCTGCCAGCTGGAAGCCTCCAGAAGGGAGCTGACTGACACCTGGCCACGATCACATGCAGCTAGGTTACCAGCAGTCACCCTGTGGGTCTCTTCTAACCACAGCGATCATCTCCAGAGCCTGAGCCCTCACTGGTGCCCAGGACAGTAGGCAGCTGGGCAGAGGGAGGGATACCTGAGGCCCCAGTGGGGTGGAGAGAATCGGGGTGTCAGGGAGACTCTCTTAGCTCCCTCTTCTTGCTGGTGCTCCCCACATACCCCCTCTGTCACCTGGGAACCTTCTTCTTCCCAGGAGGTGCCCACTTCCCAGGATGGAGTAGGGACAACAGGTTTTTGTGGAGGGGTCCCAGAACCCCAGAACTGAGATGCTCTTTGAGAGCAGGTTGGTGCCACATGCCTCTAGGACTGTCTCCTTACCACACTGAGAGCCTTCTGGGCAGGAGCAGCTCAGGGTCCCCCTTTGCTGAGTCAGCACAGGGCCAGGGATGGTGTTGGGGACAGTCACGTTTCCTGATGGAAGGCCTCTTGCGGTTATTGGGTTGGAACTTGATGTTGTGGGTGGAGGTGGTGGTGGCAGTGGCAGCATGGTGTGTGTGTGTGTGTGTGTGTGTGTGTGTGTGTGTGCGTGTAAGGAGTTTTAGGGGAAGGGGAACAGAGACAACCTATTCTGGAAAGGGGCAACGGTGCCAGTCTGGTTGTCCTATTTAGCAAGCATGTATACTGCTGGTGTGGCAGGAAGGCTTTGGATACAGCTGAACATGGCCTTGACTGCTTGCTCCCTCTTGTATGGTGTGGATGAGATGGTGGTCATGGACACCCTTTCTCTGAGCCTCTTCATCCCTAAAGGAAAGGCATTTGTCCTCGGTGTGTGGACTGTCCTGGGTAGAAAGGCTGAGAGCCTTCCTGTCTGTCCCACTGTGAGTATCTTTTACCAAATGAGGGAGCAAGGAGGCAGGGGAACAAGGATACTGGTTCAACGTCTCTCTGTTGGGACTGGCATTTGCGGCTCCTTAATCCTCTCTGCCTGGAAATCCCCGGGGGCAGCAGGTGAGTTTCTGCCAGGAGATGAGGTACAGAAGAGGCTCAGCTTCCTAAAGTGGAGTCCTCACCGAGCTCTGCTGGAGGTTTGAGCTCTTCTCTTACTGAAGGGCATATCAAGTCCTGCAAAGAGCGCCAGATTGGAGGACAAGATTCGGGATTCTGGCTATGTCATCTGTCGAATTGCACCAGCGGGTGGGGACAAGTTTCACTGTTCAGGCGTCTGAAGGAAGTTCTACCTGGATGCTGCCTTGTTACTCCACCTTTGAGTCTCTAATTGTCACCTGTCCTCCTCCCATAACGCCCTCTTTAAGACTTCCTTTTGTCTCCCCCTCCAGACACTCTCTTCCTTCTCCCTGCACGACAGTCCCCAGACCTTGTCTCTCACATCTTGAAGACTCTGCACTGCAGGCTGCAGCTGGATGTGAAGAGAGGTTTCCTCTGCCCAGGCTCCTGAAAAAGCCAAGGGAGAAGCTTGGGTGGGTGACAGGCTTACCTTCTTGAGGATGGGCTCAGTGGGAGGGTGAGAGCTAGACTTCAATTCGGTGTCCCTCTATCAGTAATGACCAAGCCCTCTTTCTTCCTGAATAATCTTAAGGCAAATGTCTGTATAAGAATCATTATCTTATGAAGATCATACAGTCCAGTTATAACATGAAATTCCTCTAATTAAAGTGATTTGATCCTATGTATGAAATATTAATCTTGACATTATTGTGCTAGTTATATATTCTCCTCCTCCCAGGGCCTATTTTCACTGCAAAGGGACTATGAATCAATGAAGATGAATCAAAACTTCCAGAAAACCTGTTTTGTTGTGGCCCCTAGATCCTCCTGGAGAGAAGTGGTAGTGGGTACAGATACTGTTCATATAGCTGCCACAAATAGTTCCCTTCATCCCCATGCCACACCTCCCCTCACAGGATTTTATGCTTTACAGAATCACCGTCATATGCATTATGTGAAATCCTTAAAACACAAGTCTAGAGTAAGTAGTCCCCTCCATTACCAAGTTATAGGAAATCTAAGACTCAGAGGGGTGACTGAGCTGTCTGTGGTCACACGGATATGAAGCAACTCAAGAGTTTCTTAAATTGCCTTCTATGCCCTCTTCCCTCTGCTCAGCTGCTTCAGCCTACAATCTCTGTGGGGGAGGCCACACCCTACCCACCAGCAGTAAGGAAAGAAAGTGCTCCAGAGATACCCAGTTGCAGCTGGTGCAGAGCTGGCAGGAATGGGAGAGGGGAGCCAATGTCCTCTAGGCTGGGAGTCCAAGTTATCACGGGCAGCATGGGGAAACTGGAGGGAATCAACCTAACAGCTGCCTTCAAACCTGTGTGGCTGTTTCTGTGCCCCTCCTCCCAGTGGATGGCCGTACCATCCACCAGCTGCCCCGCTGGAAACCTGCTGTGATTCTGATCCTCGAATCCTCACATCCTTTTGACCCTCTGCCCAATCAGTCACCAGTCTGTGTGCTGTCTCCATCTTCCATGGCTCTCCTGCAGTTCCCCCATCTCTGTCTCCATGGCTAGCACTCTGGTACTGTGTCTCCCCTCCCCAGTCCATGGGCACTCTGCCTGCAGGCTCTCCCCTCCTCCCAACTATCTATCCTCAATGAGATCTTTGCAGTGAATTTTAGAAAGAAAAAAAAAGAAAAGGCAAATCTATCTGTGTTATCCTTTAAAATCCTTCACTGGCTCGACATTGCTTTCTGAATGCAATGAAAACCCATTAGCTGGAGCATTAAATTTCTTATGTTGGCCCCTGCTTACCTCTCTAGCTTCACCTCCCCATGTGCATGTTTTGCTCTATCAAATGCTGAATTTGCCAAGCTCCATGGATTCTGTCGTCTCCCTTCTTGCCCTGCTTACTCCTATTCCCCCTTCAGTCGTCATCTTCTCCGAAAAGCCTTTCTTTCAACACCTCCACCGAGACTGGCCCCTCCTCAGTACCCCTTCGTGTTTATCCCCACAGGAGGGAGGGACTGAGAGAAGCTGGAAAGGTGGTTGAGAGTCTCCTATAGTGGAGTGCCCAAAAGGCATTTTAAATTAGAGAGGTCACACATTTATCGTCCAGTTCATTTGTGCATTTTGAAGTGAGGCAAGCCACGTCAAAGTCCTCTCCCTTCCTTCTCAACTGTCAGTAAAGTGTATCAGTATTTAGGAATGTTTGTGTGAGTGGGTTTGTGTGTGTGCCTGTGGGGAGGGCAACACTGGGGGAAAGGACTTTGAAGATGAATACCTGGGTCAGCCTGGAGACCACAGATGTGGAATAAGATTCAGGGGAGACCTTGGGATGTTGGGAGGCCCTAGGAAGCCACAGAATCTCACGGAGTCCTTTGAGCTGCCTGAGGCCATTACTGGGAATTTTGAGGCTAACAATTGGAGATATGAGACTAACAACTTCCCCTGATATCTGAATTATATTGGAAAGGAAAGCAAGTCACCAAGGGAGCTGTGTAAGTAAGAATAAGATGCACTTTTGTGTCTTAATAATTTAGCTGCTAGGGAAGAAGCTGGGGTGGGGGGGGCACAGTTAGGAGAGCTGGACCCTCATCTTCTAGACACTTGTGGCTCCTTCCCCCACATCATTCGGGTCTCTGCTCATATGTACCCCTCAGAGAGGCCTTCTCTGACCTGCAGAATACAGTTTATATAAAAAGAGTAGTTTGAGAAGTCAAATTTTGAAAACCTCTATCTTAAAACTAGAATATTCTGAAAAGCATCATATTATTGTCTGTTGACCTGTCAATCATCTATCTCTAATGGGTCGTTTGATTCAAGTAAAACCAAACCTGAAGCCTCCCAGGTTGGGCTAGTGGTAAAGGACCTGCCTGCATATCCTGTGAGAAATAGGAATTGCTAAATCCTTTAAGTTGGAGGAGTGACATGATCAGACTTGTGTTTCACATATGTTGTTCTTGGAGCAATGTGAGGAATTAGACTATGGGTGGGGAGACCTGTTAGATGACTGTCCAGATAAGAACTAATAAGATCCTAAACCAGGGCCAAGGGGATGGAGATAGGGATCCAACACTAGAGAGAGTTCAAAGGTAAAACTTGTAAGACTTAAGACAGGAGGGACCAGGTGGCAAGGAGATTTCTTGCTTGAGTAACTGGGTGAGTGGTGGCACTCCCACATAACATCTCCTTTTCCCTTACTTCTTCCTGATAACTTCAGGATGATGATTAAACTAATTTTATTCTTTAAAAGGGTAGCCATCCTTAAATCCTTACCTGCTTTGGCAAATTCTCTGCCTTTTAGGTCCATACCAATCCAAGGGGAAGACCAGAAACTTGCCTTCTCAGCCTCCTTTGCAACCAGGATCTACACATAGGAATCCAACTCTACTAGCTTGAGATGCTAGAATTTTTTTGGAGCCTGGTGACATGAAGAGGGGGGTGCCACAAAATCCACTTTGGTGACGGTGGTCTCTGGTGGATGCAGTTCCTGGAGGGGTCAGAGGCAGAGGGGTTAGAGATGACCCCCAAGCCCTGCCTTTTCCCTGAGTTGAGCTTCTGTCTGCCCAGTGGTTCAACAGTTCTGTCTCCTCCAGGTAACTCTGTGGTATGACTGGGCATTATTCCTGGAGACATAACCTTCAGTCCTCTCAGGCATTTTATGAGTTTCCTAATAGCCTTTCATAAATCTCTTTTCTGCTTAAATTAGGTCAAATGGTTTTGTTTGCAGTTAGAATCCCTGAGTGATATATTTCTCCCTGGTAGTTTGGCTGCAAGCAACAGAAACCTTCTCCTCCTGATTAAAATAAGTAACTAGTTACCTCGAAGTAAAAGTTACATAGTGGCAGCCCAATCATTATTACAGATATCTAGTAAACCTTTGCTGTGTGCTGGCCACTCTTGTGAAGTGCTTTACACGAGTACTTCATTTACTTCTTGGATAAATTATCTTGGGCTTTCCTGGTGGCTTAGCAGCAAAGAATCCGCCTGCAATGCAAGAGACACAGGGGATCTGGATTCGATCCCTGGGTCAGGAAGATCCCCTGGAGAAGGAAACGGCAACCCACTCCAATATTCTTGCCTGGAGAATCTCATGGCAGGCTGCAGCCCATAGGGTCCCTAAGAGTCAAACATGACTGAAGTGACTAAGTATGACGCACGCACAAATTTCTTAATTTTACCAAAGAGGAACAGAAGCTGAAATATCCCAGTATCACACAGGGTTAGAGCAGCCACTTGAACCCTGGCAGTTTCATTCCAAATCTGACACTCATAACCACCCTAAACTATCTTGGTTTTACAGAAGCTCATTGTTTATGCAGCCTTATAGTTCATCTAGTCCAAATTGTATCTCATAGGGATTCCTTTGTTGTACCCCCAAACAAGTGGAGAATGATTAACTCTCACTAAGGGAAACAGGGTCATCCCTGGTGGATCAGTGGGAAAGAATCCGCCTGCCGATGCAGGAGATGCAAGTTTGATCCCTAGTCTGGGAAGATCCCCCGGAGAAGGAAATGGTAACCCACTCCAGTATTTTTGCCTAGGAAATCCATGGACAGGGGAGGCTGACAGGTTACAGTCCATCAGGTCTTAGAGAGTTGGACATAGCGAACTGACAACAACAAGGGAAGTGGGCGTATGGGACCATATTAAGAGGGTGGAGTCTTTGAGAATTGATTAAATCACAAGAGGAGAGCCCTTGTGAGTGGAATTAATGTCCTTAGAGACCCTGGAGACATCCCCTGCTCCTTCTTCCATGCAAGGGAACAGTGAGAAGACAGTCATCCGTGAACCAGGAAGCAGACCCTCACCACACCTGCATCTGCTAGTGCCTTGATCTTAGACTTCCCCTCCTCCAGAACTATGAGAAAGATAAATGTTGCTTAAGCAAAAAAAAAAAAAAAAAAAGATTAAATGGAGCAAGAAGACATTCTTGAAATCCCTCCATTTCCAAGAATCAGGTACCAGGCCGTACTGGTTAGAATGTGTTTGGCTGCAAACAATATAAGCCCCAACAAGTGTCTTAAATCTTACAGAGATTTGTCATGTCATTTATCAAGAAGACAGGATGTAAACAATTTCAAACCTGGTTAAGTAGCTCCATGTTATCTTAGATCCAGGCTAAGATCTAAGCCTGGATCTTGTATCTTTCTATTTTGGAATATCCTCTCCTGGACAGAGCCTGTCAGGCTATAGTTCATGGGGTCACAAAGAGTTGGACCTGACTAAGCAACTGAGCACACACTTTCTGCATCCACAGAGGACTGGATTTTTAGCTTCAGATTAACGAAATGGCTGTCCTAGATAGCTGCAGACATTGTGTTTTTTCAAGACTGCTTTCAACATGGGAGGTTGGGTGTTAACAGGAAAAAGGGGTCTCCTTTCCAAAATGGTACTCACTTCTAAAAGTCTGACTGGCAGCCATACCTATGTTTTGGGTCTTCCTGTAATCCAGTCACTGACAAATAGGAAAGAGAATACCATGAATGGCTTAGATGATTCATCACCTGGAAAAGGGTTAGTCCTACCTTCCCTGAGTACTTTACTGCCTGCCTAACATCTAAACATAATCTGGGTTCTGATGTAAGGAAGAGGATACATGGGAGCTTGGCTGTTGGGTAGGCAGTAGACAGGGTCTACCACAGTAGACTGTGGCGTCAGGACACACTGGGCTTCTGGTCTCAGCTGATTTATTTATTTGCTTAAGAAATATATATTTTTAATTAGCGTCGAGTACTGTGTGATCTTTGAATCTGCCCATGACTTGCTGTGTGTTTTGACAAGTCATTTGACCTCTCTGGGCTTCAGCTTCCTTCTCCCTAAAATGAAATGGCCAAAGTAGATGATTTTGAGGTCTTGCCTCATATTCCATTCATATCTCTTTTGTCTTTTATAACAGGTTTACATTAAGAACTATAATTTTTGATTTAGGCTAGTTTTGCCAATGGACAGTTGATACCTTCTTACCACTTAAAAGCTATGTTTTCAAGGTGGGATTCCCATACTCTTGGGGTATGAGTGGTGAGTCAGTGGGTATGATAAGCCATAGAATAAGCATGGTGCATCTTCCAGAGTTTTGCCCAAAGATTTGGAAGGAAAGCCTTTGAAATTTTTGTTTTCTGTTATATAATTGTGAGCCTATTATGGAATATGGTGCAAAATTCTCAGACTTGGACAACGGCCACATCTCTTTTGGGGATATGTTTTTGATCTTCACTATAGCTGTGGGTCTTTAGATAGAAAACCTTGTGTGTAGCAATGACTAACATTTTCTGAATTCAGAAAGTGACTTAGGTTATTTGCACATCACTTGGGTTTGCTTTCTTTAGAGTTCCTCAACCTCAACACATTGACATTTTGAGCCAAAAAATTCTTTGTGGGGGAATTTGTGGGGTGCTATTTGTGCATTGTAGGATGTTTAGCAGCATCTATGGTCTCTACCCACCGGATGCTAGTAATGGTCCCCTATGTGTGACTACCAAGAATGTCTCCAGGCATTGCAAAATGTTTCTGGGGGGTTGGGAGAATGGCTCCAGTTGAGAATCAATGATTTAGATGGATTAATATTTGAATTCTTAACTCTGCTTGTTATTTGGGATTAGTAGTTCTGTGACTTTGGACAAGATGCCTGATTTCTATAAACTTCAGCAACTTTATCTGTCAAATAGGGCCAGTTCATAAGATTGTTTGTCTACATTAAATGAGTTCACAGGTATTGAGTTTAGTACATTACATAGTCTTAATGGCCTTCCACTAATTTTAGTTTTCTTCTTCCCTTTGGTTTTCCGGAGATACAGAACTTTCCAATTGAAAGGGATCTTAGAAGTCATCCCACCAAAATTCTTCACTTTATAAATTAAGAGACTAAAGTCCATAGAGAAAATCTGTCTCTTCAACCCTGAATCTATCTTATACTCAACTAATGTAAAAGAGACATACCGAGGTGAAACTGTACTGAGCAGATGAGGCTCTTTCCTGTCAAGGTTGATTTGCAAGATTCTTGTCCCTGTAGATTTCCTCATGATGTATTACCTCTGAGAGAATTCCAAAGCACTAAATTCTACTTGTGGCTCAGACTAAGTTCAAATGTTTGGTTTCAGGGACTATCAATTGTCTCTTTGGAAGTATTTGTCCTGTGCTCTTTGAATGTTGGGGGATGTTAAGCATTGAAACAAAACATGAAATATGAGCATTAATATTTGAACCAGTCAAAGTTTAAAAAAAAATTTATAATCATCAAGAAAACTTAACAGCTGTTCAAGAAACAGAGCAAAAGAAAGAATCAGAAAGACAAATGGATGACTCCAATTTTGCTTTCTTCTCTGTCAAAGACAAGGCTATTCTGACAAAAAAGACTGGGACAAACTGATAAAAGGTACGGAATTCCCTGAAAGGGGAGACATGGGGATAAAGGCTGTCCCAAAAGAATTTGTCTTCTGGACTAAGCAAATCACTTCACAAGCTATTGGGAGATTTGCTGGTGAGATCAAACAGCCACTGTCAATAATCTGAGGGCCTCATAGAAAATGAGAGTCATCTAGAAGGACTAAGGATGGGCAAGTGTCTTGATTTTCAGGAAATACAATGAATTTTCCCACTTCACCCACTGACTATGAATTCATGAGTTTGGCACCAGTCTTAGGCAAAGTTCCATAAAAGATTATTCTATTAATGGCTGATGAGTGCCTATAAATTAAGCAGCAATGCCTCTAAGCCAGTAGCATTTCAGTAGAACAGGTCATGCTAAAGTAATCTAATTTCCTTTTCTGATTAGGGTGGTTAGAATGGCTGAGCAGGGTTGTGAGGTAAGCATAGAATATCCAGATGACAGCAAAGCATGTCTCTTGTGATATCATTAAAGGCAAAATGAGGGAAGATGGGCAGGATACAGATATCATGTGGTGGCTGCATAATTGTCTCCAGTGAATAACAATTAGTGGATGAATAGTGATAAGAAAGCAGATCCCCAGTGGCTACTGTGGGGCATTGGCCCTGGGCCTGGGCTTGTACACACTTTATTAGCATATTAACCAGATCAAACCATGATCTGTTCTCTGTTCATGATCATCCTCTGTTCTCTGGGAGATCTACTTGGCCCTTAGGTCTTAATGAAATGATAGATATGGGTAGCCATGGTTTGTGCCAAGTGACCCCGAGTTCCAGGGTATAGCTTATTGAACTCATTGCTCTTGGGTTATGTGCTCCATGGTATTGATCCTTGTAGATCTGGCCCATCACTACCTCCCGAGTTTCATTTTTGCTGCTCCTTCTCCATGCTCCCAAGGTTTAGCCATACTAGCCTGTAGTTACCTATATACGCCATGTTGTTTTATGTCCCCTTTATTTTGTACATTTTCCTGTATCTAATTTGAGTGTCTTTCTTTCCTACTTCTTCATCTGCCTGACAAGATTCAGTTCAAGACTCTTATTCAAGACTCAGTTAAACCTGGCTTTCCTCTGTACAGCCTTTCCTTTCATTCCCACCTCTTTCTGGCACCATTCCTAATAAATTCTTCCTCATCTGAATTTTTGTACTTGCACCTACCGCTGTTTAATAATCATCACTCTGTGTCAAAAACCTACCTACTTATCTATCTCCTCTGCCCTCTGTTCTCTACCCCTACCAATTACCCTACCCCAGTTCTCTACCCCTACCAAAACACTTTCAGGTCATTGAGGACAGGGACTCGATCCTACCAAAGCCTGGTATTTAAGAGGTACTCAGTAAAGGAATTAATGAATAAAAAATCAATAGCTTGTATAAAGACTGTTATTCTGGCTCTCTGTTACTGAGGTTCAGCCTGCTGAGAATCACAATCACATTTTTATATATCCTGGGTACTTAGATGAAGCTTTCTAAAGGATTTAAAAAAAAATAAACGGGATTCCTTTCCTATTGCCGCCTGCTACCTCAATAAGGGTTTGTAAATGCATTGAAACAGCAACAGAACTATTTATCAGGGTATACACAACCCACACTGCCCAACCTTACAGAGTTTCCCAGGGCTGTTAGTGCCTCAGTTCACTGGGGAGCTCACAGCAAAAGCCCAGTTTTTCAAGGCTCCCCTCTGTACCCAAGAAAGCACATCTATGCCACCTAGATATCATGAGGCATTTTTAGAAGTGTTATCTGTACTTTTCAAAAGTACTCATCTTATCTTTTTTCTAGACTCAGAAAGTATGTACCATTTTATTTAAATGCAACCAAATCAGGGAGGCATAAACAATAATTCAGCCTTCCTGGTACTTTAGGAAGAGTCTAATTATTATGGGAAGATCTGGGCCTTTTAAAAGAATGCTCCACAGAGCATAATGAAAGAATTAAAATTCAAATGGGGGCACCAAATGCAAGTCAGCAGGCATTTATATCTGTGCCAATTATTCAGTTCTAAATAGCTAGACCAGGCAGCATTTGTTGCAGGTTGGCCCAGTTGCCTAACTGGAAGACTGGCAGCCTGGCTTGCTACCAATATCCCTGAGTCCATTCTGGTCCCTGTATAATGAGAGTTGGCATTTAGTGCCCTCCAAAATGCAAGGGATGATACTCCACTCATGATACTTCACACTCAGAGTCAGGACTGGCCTCACACGTAAATTCCTGCCAAGCCAACGTGCAAATAGCCTGAGGTTTCGAAACAGGCAGACCAGGGTGTGAAATCTGCAATGAGATCACAGTGTCTGAAGGAAACTCAGGCCCAATTCAGATGCCGCTTTAAAGGGTTGAGTTGGCTAGTGCTTATTAATAATGTCATATATTTAAGTAGAAGTTTCCACCATGGCCCCCATGATCTCATATGCCATGGCTAGGAAGCTCTACAGCAGTTGGATCCTGCTTTGCAATTGAGAAATGAGGGCTAGAGGGCTCAATAGAGTGTGAAGATAAAGAGAAACTTAACATGTTTGTGGCTGTTTCTACAGGGAAAGTGTCATGGGCGAAGATCCCCATAGATATCAGGATGGGGCATGCCTTTAATCTGCTGTGGTTCAAGCTCCCCACTTTTGGAGACAAGAAGATACTGGATCACACTCATTGCTCTTCTCTGTTTGTCATTTTAGGTCTACTGGCTTGAAAAGACATCTGCAGGACCTAGAGAAGGTAAGACTGTGCTCAGAGAGAGAAAAAAATGTGTTGAACACCTGCTTTTAGCCTCCTTAAAATAACAGGAAGATATGAAGTAATTAGGGCTTTGTGGGACCCACTTTCAAAAAAGAGTAGGGCAGAGATAAAATCACATCCCTGACTCACACTGTGATGGTTAATTTCATGTGTCAACTTGGCTGCGTCATGGTACTCAGATATTTGGTAAACCACCAGTCTAGATGTCTCTTTAAAGGTATTTTTTAGATAAGATTAACATTTATGCCAATAGATCTGGAGTAAAGCGGATTACAGATGCTCTTTGATTTAGGATAATTCAATTTAATGATTTTTTGATTTTATGATGGTGCAAAAGCAATATTCATTAGAAACCATACATAGAACTTTTTGAATTTTGATCTTTTCTTTGGCTAGTAATGTTGTAGGAAGGGGGACCCCCTTCCAGGGCCCGAAGTTGGGCTCTTGTCGTAACACTCAGAAAAGAATTGTCCGAGGAGACACGTGCTGACAAAGCAAGAGATTTTATTGGGAAAGGGCACCCGGGTGGAGAGCAGGAGGGTAAGGGAACCCAGGAGAACTGCTCTGCCGCGTGGCTCACAGTCTTGGGTTTTATGGTGATGGGATTAGATTCCGGGTGGTCTTTGGCCAATTATTCTAATTCAGAGTCTTTCCTGGTGGTGCACGTATCGCTCAACCAGGATGGATGCTAGCAAGAGGGATTCTGGGAAGTGGATGGACAGGTAGTGTCTCCTCTCGACCTTTCTCGAACTCTTCCGGCTGGTGGTGGCTTATTAGTTCCGTATTCCTTATCAGGATCTCCTGCCATAAAACAACTCATGCAAATGGTTACTGTGGTGCCTGGCCAGGGTGGGCGGTTTCAATCAGTGTGCTTCCCCTAACAGTAATATGCAGTAGGGTACTCTCTTGAGATGCTGGGCAGGGCAGGGAGTCTCACAGCTCCCAGTTAGCCATGCAGTCACAAGGATAAGTAACTGATACATTTATATCCATTCTGTATCCAGACAGCTATTCTGTTTTCACTTTCATATAGTATTCAATAAACTACACGAGATATTCAACACTTCACTGTAAAAATAAGCTTTATTTTAGATGATTCTGCCCAACTATTGGCTAATGTAAGTGTTCTGAGCATGTTTGAGGTAGGCTAGGCTAAGCTATGATGTTTGGTAGGCTGGGTGTATTAAATGCATTTTTCACAAGATGTTTTCAATTTATGATGTGTTTATTGAAAAGTCATCCCATTGTAAGTCAAGGAAGATATGTACCCTCCATAATGTGGGTGGACCTTATCTTATCAGTTGATGGCCTCAGGAGAAAAAAGACTGAGGTTGTTTGACAAAGAGGGAATTTGGCCAGCAGGGAGTTTTGGGACTCAAACTGCAATATCAACTCCTCTGTGAATTTCCAAGTGCTGGTCTTCTCTGCAGATTTCGGACTTGCAAACCTCTACAGTCACGTAAGCCAATTTCTTAAAACTTTCTTTCTTTTTCTCTGCACACATATAAACACACACACCCTAATTGTTCTGCAGAAGACTAACACATATACAGTACACTAGAGGAAATTTAGTTGAATTAAAGAATTAAATGTAAACAAACAAAAAGATAAAAGTACTAGAAGGAAATATTGATACATATTTTGGCAGAGGTGGGAGGGAGTGAAGGCCTTTGTGAAGAATGCACACCACTGGCAGAAACCATAAAGAGAAAGATGGGTAGATTTGACTAGGAAAAGTCTATATCTTCTAATTTTCCAAAAGTAGCATAAGCATATAAAAAGGTAAATGATAAACAGGGAAAAATTCACAATGTATGTTTCAAACTAAATTTATATTTAATTAAATTTATATTTAATACAAAAAACTTATCTAAAGGAATAAAATAAACTGACTATCCTAATAGAAAAGAGGGCAAGAAAATGCAAGTCACAAAGAAAAACAAGTGATCAATAAATATAGAAACATATTCAATATCAAAGAAATGCAAATACAAATAAAATGTAATTTTTGCCTATCAGGCCATCAAAAGCTTAAAAGTATGCTTATGTGCGGTGTTGGCAATAATGCAGCAAAAGGGACCACTATTGGTGGAATATAAATTAGTATACCTTATCTTAGACTTCCCTAGATTTCTGTGTCTAAGATCAACAGACAAATGTACAGACATATGTGGAAGTATGGTAATCTCTGCACTACTTATAATAGCATACTGTTGAAAACAACCTAAATGTCCATCAATATGGTCTTTTAGTTAAATAAATTATGATAAATTCACATACTAAAAATGGACTTTTTAAAAATTTATAACTGTAAAGTTATATTCATTTCTTGAGGCAGAGGCCCATTATTATTAAATGAAAATGAGAGTTACAAAAGAATATGTACAGTACAATCCCAGTTTTGCAAAATATTTATCCCATATGTATATAAATCAACAGTCTTGAACAGAAGAAAGACTGAAAAGAAATGTATCAAAGTGTTGACAGTAGTAGGTGAAGGATTATGGATAACTTAAATTTCTGTTTGAGTGTATGGTGGAAAATGGAGGATGTTATCTACAATTTTCTACTATAACTGTATATTACTTGTATACTAAGAAAAAGGTTTTAACAAGTGGTGCTGGGAAAACTGGTCAACCACCTGTAAAAGAATGAAACTAGAACACTTTCTAACACCATACACAAAAATAAACTCAAAATGGATTAAAGATCTAAATGTAAGACCAGAAACTATAAAACTCCTAGAGGAGAACATAGGTAAAACACTCTCCGACATAAATCACAGCAGGATCCTCTATGACCCACACCCCAGAATTTTAGAAACAAAAGCAAAAATAAACAAATGGGACCTAATGAAACTTAAAAGCTTTTGCACAACAAAGGATACTATAAGTAAGGTGAAAAGACAGCCCTCAGATTGGGAGAAAATAATAGCAAATGAAGCAACAGACAAAGGATTAATCTCAAATATATACAAGCAACTCCTCCAGCTCAACTCCAGAAAAATAAATGACCCAATCAAAAAATGGGCCAAAGAACTAAACAGACATTTCTCCAAGGAAGACATACGGATGGCAAAAAAACACATGAAAAGATGCTCAACATCACTCATTATCAGAGAAATGCAAATCAAAACCACAATGAGGTACCATTATACACCAGTCAGGATGGCTGCTATCCCAAAGTCTACAAGCAATAAATGCTGGAGAGGGTGTAGAGAAAAGGGAACCCTCTTACACTGTTGGTGGGAATGCAAATTAGTACAGCCACTATGGAAAACAGTGTGGAGATTCCTTAAAAAGCTGGAAATAGATCTGCCATATGACCCAGCAATACCACTTCTAGGCATACACACTGAGGAAACCAGATCCGAAAGAGACACGTGCACCCCAATGTTCATCGCAGCACTGTTTATAATAGCCAGGTCATGGAAGCAACCTAGATGCCCATCAGCAGACGAATGGATGAGGAAGCTGTGGTACATATACACCATGGAATATTACTCAGCCATCAAAAAGAATTCATTTGAATCAGTTCTAATGAGATGGATGAAACTGGAACCCATTATACAGAGCGAAGTAAGCCAGAAAGATAAAGACCATTACAGTATACTAACACATATATATGGAATTTAGAAAGATGGTAACGATAACCTTATATGCAAAAAAAGAAAAAAGAGACTCAGATGTATAGAACAGACTTGTGGACTCTATGGGAGAAGGCAAGGGCGGGATGTTTCAAGAGAACAGCATCGAAACATGTATATCTAGGGTGAAATAGATCACCAGCCCAGATTGGATGCATGAGACAAGTGCTCAGGCCTGGTGCACTGGGAAGACCCAGAGGGATGGGGTGGAGAGGGAGGTGGGAGGGGGGACCGGGATGGGGAATACATGTAAATCCATGGCTAATTCATTTCAATGTATGACAAAAACCACTGCAATGTTGTAAAGTAATTAGCCTCCAACAAATAAAAATAAATGGAAGAAAAAAAAAAAAAGAAAAAGGTTGTCGTCATTATTTTATAGCACAATATGTATGAGGTGGAAGAGATGACAGAGTTGGGGGGAGCAAGTAGAATTAGGAAACTAAAAATCAGAGGCAACAATTTCTAGAACTTTGTAAGAGCTCAAAAACTGCTGTCCTAGTCTCAGATTTATTTTTGTCATTCTTCTGTTTCCCTGACTTGATTTGCAGTATACTTATGAAAAGGGGGCTTTTTGTGGGAAAGCAGAGAATGGGCGAGGCAAAGGAGACTGCATCTTGTTCATAACCTATCTGATAGGGATGAGAGTGGGAGTCAGCTCTAGAGAGGGATCATATAGCCTGTGAAGAGACTAGAGAGCAGACAGTCCCTAGGGTCACAAGGAGACAGGGGTAGAATGGCCTGTCTGAAAGAAGCAAGAGAGGTCTACCTATCAGGAGCTGGGAGTTTGGGGGCAGACACATATGGGGTAGACCCATCCCAAATATTTGCTGGTCTCACAGCAAGAGGTCCATAGACATACTTCCAGATGTGCATTAAAGTTTGAAAACTACTCCATACATATTCACAAAAATCCAGCAGCCCTCCATGTATATCACAAGGAGAAAATTAAAGAATTCTTCTCTGAAGACACTGTTTCCAGGTGGAAAGCTTGTATATTCCAGCACCCCTTTTGAAGAAAGCCAGCTTTCCCAACAGTCAAGCCCAGCATTCAACAAGACTTACCCCTGCAAACACAGCCTCCATCAGCATTTTAGTTCCCCATGATTAACCTTGAATAGACAATCAAGAATCACGAAATATTTAAGGGATACTTCCAACATTAAAAAGAGAGGCCAAACCAAGTACGCGGGGGAAAAGACCATATATGCAGCACTACTACAAAGTTTAGAATTAAAATTCTCTAAAAGAGAAGAGAAGATACTACTTTTCTTAAACAAAAGCTGTGATTTTTTAAAAAAGTACAGAGATAAAACAGAATATATAGAAGTAAAAAAATACGGTATCTGAAAGTTTTAGGGATTCCCATGACTACCCACACATCCAGTGCTTCTGTAGAAGTACTTAGACTCCAAGATGACTGTAATCATGTCCATTATTTATTACAGAAAAGGATGCATAGCAGGATCATAAAGGGGGAGGCACATCAGGCAGATTCTGAAGTTGTCCAGCATAGGTTTCCAAAGTTTTTCCTCTGGGCAGCGTGGGGTTGCTGTACAGAATATGCTTTGGCTTTCAACAATGAAATATAGAAACCCATGCAGCATTTTTGCCAGATAAGCCATCTTAAGACTCACAGTTCACAGTTTTTAAGGCTGATCATTTAAGTACTCTCTGCCTGTGAAACTAGCCACAATTACTGAAGTTCCTGACTGTCAGAAGAAAAGCAGGTGTTCATCCTAAATCACATTGTTTGCACAAACAATCTAGTCAGGCTAATAGAACAGAATTCACTGCCCCAGGCACTTAAAACACTTTAACACTTTTTATCACTTAATAGCATGGAGTGCATACCAGAGACCAAGTTGCCAGGAGCCATCTTTTAAAACCTCCTAGAGACATCACAACCAGACCTGCTGTGTGTGTTAACTCTCTCCTGCAGAGTGAAACTGAAGATTCAATAGGGAAAAAAAAAAGAAAGACAAAATTGAAAAAAAATCTTTTGAGAATAGGATGGGAAAAAAGATAAAGAACTAGAAAATACAAAAATCATAAAACTGGGGAATTGGTCTAGGAAATTTGATATCTAAGATGAGCAAACAGAAGAAAATAGAAATTTTATTCCATAATATAATAGAAGAAAAATCTCCAGACCTGAAAAACCAGAGTTTTCAGATTAAAAGAGTCCATTACCAACACAACCCAGTAGAGGCCCAAATGGAACAGATTGTGGGTTTTACTAGTGTCTGGGACCTCCAGCTATTCCACGCTGGCAACATTTGCTCTTCAATAATTCATTAACATTTCAGGTGGCTTCTTTTTACCTGTTTATCTTGTGACTACCATTTTTCCCCTTCTTTGCCAAAAGCAAATGTTTATGTGTCTTATTTCTCTTTGAAAGAATTTGTTTGAAATTTATGATACTCAGTTGCCTTGTGACCTGAGCTCTAAACTATACTCAAAAAATTATCATTTTTAAAAGATTTTTAAAAGGATGGGAAATCTGTTTGTATTTTTTTTTTTTAGCTTAAATTATTAAGGACATGTTCATTTCTCAGCACTTCATTTGGCTCCTAAGCTCTCTATTTTCTAACTGACCATTGGTGTGTAAGCTCTTCATGGGGTGTGATCAGCCTCTTTTTGGTCAACACCATTTGGAGACCAATAATACTCATCTAACAAAGGCTTGAAGACCAAAGACCTCAGGGTTCTTCTGTGAAGACTTTAAAAAGAGAGTGTCAGGCTGAATGTAGACATATTTCCTCTCTTCTTAAGGAATTATAATTTCTCTCTTTTGTTTTAGCATTCTAGTGGTTTTATAGCTTATTAGTAAATAGAAGTTATTCAGATATTTCTGACTCAAGACATTTTCTAGTAGTCTATAGAGCAAGAAAATCTTAAGTAAATTAGTCATCTTTTACAATTTTATTCCTAAAATTTATTAAGATATAGTGGATTTCTATAAGTCTCTGTTACAAATATAAAATAAAATATTTTTTTTCTTGAAAAAAGTACATAATGTAAAATTAAAATGAACTATTTTTTAACATGAAGCATATGTGCAACCTTTGTAGAGTCCCTTCTCCTCTATGGACCTTCATTTATAAAATGAGGTTCTAGGACTAAATAATTTCTGAGGTTTCATTTTTTTTTTAAGCAACTTTATTATGATGTACTTCACATACTATATAATTCATCTCCTTAAAGTGTACAATTGGGGTGTATTACATTGTTAATTTTTTTAGTTGTGGTTAAAAAATGCAAAGTCATTCAGTCCTGTCCAGCTCTTTGCAACCCCATGAACTGTAGCCTACCAGGTTTCTCTGTTCATGGAATTCTCCAGGCAAGAATACTGGAGTAGGTAGCCATTCCCTTCTCCAGGGGAATCTTTCTGACCCAGGGATTGAATCTGGGTCTCCTGCACTGCAGGCAGGTTCTTTACCATCTACACCACCAGGGAAGCCCCTAAAACAAAACATGATGTAAAATATATATGTGAAAAAATATAAAACACAAAACTTTTAACCATTTTTAACAATATAAGTGTATATAATTCAGCGGCATTAATTGCATCCACACTGTTGTGCAACCATCATAACTATTTCAAAAACTTTTTTTAAATTCTCAAACAGATAATTCTGTTCTAGATAAAACTCTTCTAAGACCCTCAAACCTGAACTGGAAAAAGACTAATTTCAATTCCCAATCCCAATGTTATTAGGTCTGTTATGTGCTATTACACATTTATATACACTCTGCGTGTTTTCTAAGCCCCATCACAGGCACATTAATGGCTCTAAAGAAAGTCAGAGCAAAAGGGGAGAATGACATGTTGGTTTTAGTTGGATCTTGTAATTGTGAGACACCAGAGAGTCTTCATACTCCCATCAGCAGGTTTCAGTTAACTTTCAAATTAAGCCAGATGGCTTTCAAAAAATATCCACTACCAATTGGTGAATTTTGGAGCTTTTGGATGCTGTATCCACACATTCTCTTAAGGAAGTGACTGGAAAGCTATTATGGACACCCCTGCTGAGAGAGGATCCACATGTCCCTGGATATTCCTTCAGGGTTTGTGCATTTTTCATAGCACAAGAACTGGCTGAAATTTATTTCCTGGTCCTGAGAATTTGTTATCCTTATACATTGCAGTACCTTCTTTGGATTGTTGCTGGATTAATATCTCCATAAGATCAGACAAATAAAACTAGAGAAGTTGCATCTGTTTGCATATTGACCACATAAATTAAACTTGCTGTCCTGGTGGAATGGAGCAGAACCCTATGGTCCTTGCCGCCCGTGCCTTCAGCCTACCTTTGGTCTGTGAAAAATCTTTAGCCATAAGTTTAATCAGAGAAATGAGAAAATACAGAAGCAAAGGAAAACCAAATGATAAGTTAAAGAAGACCAAATAATAATAATATAGTCTTAAGCATGGGCTTTCCTGATAGCTCAGTTGGTAAAGAATCCACCTGCAATGCAGGAGACCCCAGTTCGATTCCTGGGTCAGGAAGATCCTCTGCAGAAGGGATAGGCTACCCACTCCAGTATTCTTGGGCTTCCCGTGTGGCTCAGCTGGTAAGGAATCAACCTGCAATGTGGGAGACCTGGGTTCAATCTCTGGGTTTTGAAGATCCCCTGAAGAAGGGGAAGGCTACCCACTCCAGCATTCTGGCCTGGAGAATTCCATGGACTATATAGTCCGTGGGTTCGCAAAGAGTCTGACACGACCGAGCAACTTGCACTTTCACCTTCACTTTCAAGCATAGTCAAGGACCTTTAGTTCCTCCTCAAGGGCTACAGATAATATTCTGAGCCATTTCCTGTGAGCTGTCTTAAAGATGCTGAAACCCGCACCAGGTGGAAGAAGTTAACTACATGATGACCAGACTGTAGCCATGACGTTGTTGTTGTTCAGTTGCCCAGTTGTGTCTGACTCTTTGCAAGCTCACACACTGCAGCATGCCAAGCCTCCCTGTCCCTCACTGTCTCCCAAAGTTTGCCCAAGTTCATGTCCACTGCGCTGGTGATGCCATCCAACCATCTCATCCTCTGATGCCTTCTTCTCCTTCTGCCCTCAATCTTTTCCAGCATCAGGGACTTTTCCATTGAGTCGGTTGTTCACATCAGATGACGAGATATTGGAGTTTCACTGTCAGCATCAGTCCTTCCAATGTGTATTCACAGTTGATTTCCCTTAAGATTGGGTGGTTTGATCTGCTTGCTGTCAAGAATTTGCCTCAAAGTGATGGAAACAAACTGACCCTGAAACTGAGGACTAACTGCACCTAAAAACAATAAGACAGGACTGGTCAGATCACCACATGACCAATTTCAAGACAACTGTCAGAGCTGACGATGCTGTCTCTGAATGTAGCACCACCCTTCCTCCTCAACCCCCCACCCCCACCAATGGCCCATTGCTGCCATACAAAATAAAGCAAACTTCCCCTTTCCCCCAGCTTGCCTCTTTGTTGGGTTTTGAGAGATGAACAGCTGGACCCCACTTTTGGTTACACTTGGAGTTGCCATCTTTTTCCTTCATTGTTCTTTCTAAAGTCTTTCAGGGACATTGCTCCATCCATTATTATCCAGAAGTTGCACCAGTGCATAGAAGGCTTAGGAAAGTGAGTTTCAGCTGCCTTAAAATAATGTGAAGTGCCTTTTTAGACAGTAAATTCTCCACTACTGGGTATTCAAGTAAATGTTGGATCATTAGGTATCAAAGATATGGAAGACTGTTCCTGGGTGCTATAGGACATTGAGAAAGATGATTAACAAGATTCCTTCAAATTCTGAAATTCTAAGACATTGTGGGTAGCATTGTATAGTGGTAAAGAACTTGGACTTAATCATACAGACCTGGGTTCAAATTCTGGATCCTTTACTGAGTTAGCTATGTAGCTTTAAGCAAATTGTTTAACCTATTTTTATACTATCTCCATAAGTAAAATGAATATAATCATAAGATTAAATAAATTAATGCAGAGGAATGCTTACAACAAGTGCTTGGCAGTTTAATGCATACTTAGTAAATATTAAGCATTATTGTGATTTTTATAAAAATAGTAAGAGCCACAATTTTTAAAAAATGAGTTAAAAGTTCTGTGTTTATAACCTAGCCCTGCTTCTCAATATCCATATGATTCTGGGCAAATCACTTTATATGTTTGGGCCCTGACTTCCTAATCATAGATGTTTAGATATACTTTCTTTTAAGACTTCTAAATGGTCTTTCTTTTAATCAAAGGGTCTTTCTTTCTAATCAAAAGAACTACGATGATTTTTATGGGATAGTAATTTCTTATGGACATTAAAACACAGCAGTACATGAACCAAGAACTTCCAGATGTACAAGCTGGATTTAGAAAAGGCAGAGGAACCAGATATCAGATTGCCAACAGATGCTGGATCATAGAAAAAGCAAGGGAATTCCAAAAGAAATCTACTTCTACTTCAATGACTGTGCTAAAGACTTTGACTGTGTGGATCACAGCAAACTGTGGAATATTCTTAAAGAGATGGGAATACCAGACCACCTTACCCACCTCCTGAGAAAGCTGTATGCAGGACAACAAGCAACAGTTAGAACTGGACATGGAACAACAGACTGGTTCAAAATTGGGAAAGGAGTACATCAAGGGTGTATATTGTCACCCTGCTTATTTAACTAAATGCAGAGTACATCATGTGAAGTGCTGGACTGGTTGAATCACAAGCTGGAATCAAGATTACAGGAGAAATATCAACAACCTCAGATATGCATATTATACTACTTTAATGGCAGAAAGTGAAGAGGACTAAAGAGCCTCTTGATGAAAGTGAAGGAGGAGAGTGAAAAGCTGGCTTAAAACTCAACATTCAAAAAACTAAGATCATGGCATCCAGTCCTATCACTTCATGGCAAATAGACAGGGAAAATGTGGAAACAGTGTCAGATTTCTTTTTCTTGTGCTCTGAAATCCCTGTGGATGGTGACTGCAGCCATGAAATTAAAAGACACTTACTCCTTGTAAGAATATCTGTGACAAACTTAGACAGTGTATTTAAAAAGCAGAAACATCACTTTGCTGACAAAGATCCATATAGTCAAAGCTATGGTTTTTCCAGTAGTCATGTATGGAAGTGAGAGTTGGACCATAAAGAAGGCTGAGTGCCAAAGAATTGATGCCTTCAAACTGTGGTGCTGGAGAGGACTCTTGAGGATCCCTTGGAAAGCAAGGAGATCAAACCAGTCAATCCTAAAGGAAATCAACCCTGAATATTCATTGGAAGGACTGATGCTAAAACTGAAGCTCCAATACTTTGGCCACCGAATGCGAAGAGCTGACTCATTGGAAAAGACCCTGATGCTGGGAAAGATTGAGGGCAAGAGGAGAGGGGGGAGACAGAGGCTTAGATGGTTGGATGGCATCACTGACACAATGGACATGAGTTTGGGCAAACTCAGGGAGCTAGTGATGGGGTCGCAGAGAGTCAGACATGACTTAGCAATTGAACTACAGCAACAAAACACAGAAAGACATTCTGGCTTTATGGCAAAGTACTAAACCAGGTGTTCAGCCTCTGACTTGAGTATTGAGATGTTAATTTTGTGCTGTCTTGATATGCAACCAGAGTGCTCAAACTACCACACAACTGCACTCATCTCACATGCTAGTAAAGTAATGCTCAAAATTCTCCAAGCCAGGCTTCAGCAATACATGAACCGTGAACTTCCAGATGTTTAAGCTGGTTTTAGAAAAGACAGAGGAACCAGAGATCAAATTGCCAGCATCCGTTGGATCATTGAAAAAGCAAGAGTGTTTCAGAAAAACATCTATTTCTGCTTTATTGCCTATGCTAAAGCCTTTGACTCTATACATAACAATAAACTGTGGAAAATTCTGAAGGAGATGGGAATACCAGACCACCTGATCTGCCTCTTGAGAAACCTGTATGCAGGTCAAGAAGCAACAGTTAGAACTGGACATGGAACAACAGACTGCTTCCAAATTCAGAAAGGAGTACATCAAGGCTGTATATTGTCACCCTGCTTATTTAACTTATATGCAGAGTACGTCATAAGAAACGCTGGGCTGGAAGAAGCACAAGCTGGAACCAAGATTGCCAGGAGAAATATCAATAACCTCAGATATGCAGATGACACCACCCTTATGGCAGAAAGTGAAGAAGAACTAAAGAGCCTTTTGATGAAAGTGAAAGAGGAGTGAAAAAGTTGGCTTAAAGCTCAACATTCAGAAAACTAAGATCATGGCATCTGGTCCCATCACTTCATGGCAAATAGATGGGGAGACAGTGGAAACAGTGTCAGACTTTATTTTTTTGGGCTCCAAAATCACTGCAGATGGTGATTGCAGCCATGAAATTAAAAGACGCTTACTCCTTGGAAGGAAAGTTATGACCAACCTAGATAGCATATTAAAAAGCAGAGACATTACTTTGCCAACAAAGGTCTGTCTTGTCAAGGCTATGGTTTTTCCAGTAGTCATGTATGGATGTGAGAGTTGGACTATAAAAAAAGCTGAGCACTGAAGAATTGATGCTTCTGAACTGTGGTGTTGGAGAAGACTCTTGAGAGTCCCTTGGACTGCAAGGAGATCCAACCAGTCCATCCTAAAGGAAATCAGTCCTGGGTGTTCATTGGAAGGACTGATGTTGAAGCTAAAACTCCAATACTTTGGCCACCTGATGTGGAGAGCTGACTCATTGGAAAAGACCCTGATGCTGGGAAAGATTGAGGGCAGGAGGAGAAGGGGACAACAGAGGATGAGATGGTTGGATGGCATCACCGACTCAATGGACACGAGTTTGAGTAAACTCTGGGAGTTGGTGATGGACAGGGAGGCCTGGTGTTCTGCAAACCATGGGGTCTCAAAGAGTCAGACACAACTGAGTGACTGAACTGAACTGAATTGATATGCAACCTTAGGCCATTGTTTGATAACTCCATGGCTAGGTTTGTCCAACAAAATTGTAGATAACCGTCTATACCTTCTCTTTGTCTGCAAGGGATGGTTTGAGGTATAGTGATTTTTATTGTAAGAAAATGGCCTTTGCTCAATGTAGGGTCATATTATTTTTATGAGCTTAAGAGTCACTTGGGAACATATAATTGACAAGGTTAAGTCATCTCACTTTTCTTAAGACAATCTTATTTCTTTTTTATTTCTTAAATTATGAAATATGATAATGTACTTTTAGTTGTAATTTTGATATCAAGCTCTCAAAAATTAATAGAATGAATAGAGAGAAAAGTAGAAGGATATAGTAGACCTGGAAAGCACTATGAACTAATTCAACATAATTAAGATTTATACATTTTTCACACAAAAGCAGGATACAAATTCTATTCAAGTTCCCATAGACTATAAACCACGAGACACTGGAACATATCCAGGCACATAAAATAGGATGCGAAACTTTCATGGTCTAATGGTATTGAAATCATACAGAGTCTGTTCTCTTATCACTGCGGAATTATGATAGAAATCAGTATCAAAAGGTATTTTAAAATAACCCACATATTTTCAAGTACAATGGGACATTTACTGTGAGAGTAAATTATCTCACTTTTTATATCAAAATTGAGATCTCTGAGAGTTCTTGAAGAGGGATTTAACTTTTGATTTAACAGGGAATCATTGATGATCTAGGGCGCTTTCCTAGTGGCTCAGTGATAAAGAATCCACCTACTAATGCAGGAGATACGGGTTCAACCCCTGGGTCAGGAAGATTACCCTGGAGAAGGAAATGGCAACCCACTCCAATGTTCTTGCCTGGGAAATCCCTTGGACAGAGGAGCCTGGTGGGCTATAGTCCATGGGGTTACAAGAGTCGGACTTGATTTAGTGACTAAACACACACAAACATAGATGATCTATTACCTTTTCCTTGTTGTTGCCATTAAACATCTGTTTTTTTTGATTTCTTAGCATGTATAGTTTGCTTTTCTGGACAAGTTATGATTTCTGCTCTTGTGAAACAGCTTCTCAGTTCCTGTTCAGTGTTTCCGCTTGTTAAGTTGATTCTTAATCAACTGTAAAACTGTGGGACTGCTAAGGATGGAGAGGTGGTGGATGGTGGAGGTGATGGTTGTAAATCTTCTATCATATCTAGTCTTTATAATGATTGGATCATGAGCAAGAAGGAGTCATAGAAGTTTTATGGGATCAACTGGATGTTTCTCCTAGCATCCAAGAGGGTTGAGCTGTTACCTGTAAGAAGAAAAGAGTATAATAGGTAATAAAGAGGAGAGCTTGAGAGTCTATCTAGACAGACTCAAATTTCTGTCTACACAAAGGAGGTCTGATCTCTCTGCCCCATTCCCTGGGTGTCTCTCTCTCTTCTCTAATTCTCAAACCAATTTCTAATCCATGCTTCTCCATAGGGTCTCAACCCAGAGATATCCAGCCGTGAGTTGTCCCACAGTAACCTTATCCATGTCCCAAACTGGACTTAAGAACTTTCTCTACCTCATGTTATTCTTTCCCTTGTGTTTTAGTCTCTTAGTTCAATCAACCATCTGGATACTCAAGCTTAAACATCTGTAGCCATGCTCAACAATTTCTTCTCCTTGACCCGGCAACATTCATTCAATAGACATTTACTTATCACCTACTATGAACCACTGGGCTTCCCAGGTGGCACTAGTGGTAAACAGCCCGCCTGCCAGTGCAGGAGGCTAAGAAATTCAGGTTCAATCTTTGAGTTGGGAAGATCCCCTGGAGAAGGGAATGGCAACTCACTCCAGGATTCTTGCCTGGAGGATCCCATGGATAGGGTCGAAAAGAGTCTGACATGACTGAAGTGACTTAGCAGGCATGCACAAACCACTGATAGACATTATATCTTAATAGAAGAGCCAAAGGTGATTAAAGACATGACCCTGAATATAAGCAGCTCAGTTCAGCTAAAGAAGCAAACAGGCAAACACAAAACAGTCAGATACAAGTCCTTTTTGTTCTGTTTCTTAAATAATTCTGTCTCTTAAATAATTCCCTCTTCATTTCCACTGCCAATACTTAAGCTCAGACCTTTTATTTGGCCTGGATTACTATAATTATCTGGCATAGTTCTTTCTTTCTGCTCCTATTCTGGAAATACCCTACTCCCAGAGTAGTTGTTTTAAAGACACAATCTGCCTCAACACACACACCTTTCCATTTTTACCTCCCAGCATTCCACATATCACTCTGGACACTGTGTGTGTGTGCTAATCGCTTCCTTTGTGTCCGACACGTTGCAGTCCTATGGACTATAGCCTCCCAGGTTCCTCTGTCCATGGGATTTTCCAGGCAAGAATACTGTAGTGGGTTTCCATGTCCTCCACCAGGGGATCTTCCTGACCCAGGGATCGAACCCTTCTCCTGCATGCAAGGGATTTTTTACCACTGAGTCCCCAGGGAAACCCCACTCTAGACACTATCCCTCACCTAATTTTAGTCATAAGAGCTTTTGTGGCCTTGAGAATACTATTTCTATGCTTAGAACTCCCTTCTCTACATAGCGGATTTCTATTTGTCTGGTTTATGTCCGTTCCTCTGTGAAATTTTTCTCAACTATTTAGGCAGGACTTAATGCTCCCAGAGAACTCTTTATACCTCCATTTATACCATCGGTTATGCCACACTTTTTTTTTTTTGATTCATGTTGTTATTATTGTTTTTTACTTTTTTTTTGTATTTTCTTACTGGCCTGTACCCTCATTAAAGGAATGTGTCTTGCTCCTATTTCAGTCCCCAACAGCTAAATTAATAATTGGAATAGAGTAAGTGCTCACAAATGTTAGAAATATGAATGGATTTTCATGAAGCATGGATGTGAATGAACCACATGAATGGTTCTATACTAAGATTTAGAACCGGGAAATACTGACTTCTTAGACATGGGGTTCTGGAGTTGTCTTCTGACTGGGATAAGGTCACCATTACTCTGAACTTCCTTCTTCCCTCTCACAAATGAAAAACATAGCGGAGTCCAGTTTTCAATAGGAATAGCCAACTTCCTGCCAGACCAGACAATAAGGCTAATGCCTCATATACATCATTTAATATAGTCCCAACAGCCCTTTGAGGGAGATGTCCTTATTCTCATCCTACAGGGGATAGAAGCTCATGGAGTTAAGGGGGTTATCCAAGATCCTACAGCAACTAAGGGCTGAGGTGGGTTTTGAACCCATCTCACAGAAGCTGCATTCTTTGCAACATTCTATACTGCTACAAATTATAGGTCGTGGTTTGAGTACTTGATAATTGTTACTGCATTGGGGTAATAAGATTATCATGTAAATGTCATTGGCACGAAAAATTTAAAATGTTAAACAGACCTTTAAAAAATGTTTTATTGGAGTATAGCTGTTTTACAAGGTTATATTAGCTTCAGTCATACAGCAAAGTGAGTCAATTATACATATACACAAATGCACTCTTTTTTAGATTCTTTTCCATATAGGTCAGTACAGAGTATTGAGTAGAGTATTACTGTGCTAAATAGCAGGTCCTACTTTTCAGTTATTTACTTATTTTTGGCTGTACCCCGAAGCATGTAGGATCTTTGTTTCCCAACCAGGGATTGAACCCACACCCCCTGCAGTGGTAGCACAGAGTCTTAACTACTGGACTACCAGGGAAGCCTTAATAGTATACAGTCCTTAAATATGTATTGTGAGTCCCAATGAGCTGCACAATTTGGCTTACACGTATTTAAGATTTTTGCATTGAGAACATAAGTGAAATTTGTCTGTAGTTTCTTTTTGTGTTGGTCTTTGTCAGATGTTGGTGTTGATTTTATGCTGGTTTTGACTGGTAATAAATTGACAGTTATTTGGTGAATTACTATCCTGTAGAGTCTCAGTCTGGGAAATTAAAGATTTCTGAATTTGGGTATCTAAATCACACAGTTATTTGAGCTCATGCTCTAGATTGCAAGCAGTAATTCTGGATTACAAAGAATTAGGGTGATAGAGTAATGCCCTTGTTTGCCACATTTATAGACCCTAGTTGAGTTCCTCTACCATCAGATAGATTATCAGTAGTTATTTTTCATGTGGTGAAGCAATATAAGTAAGCCATAATTATTAACTAGGAAATGAAGATTGATAATGAAGGCTATGAAGAGCAAATGAAGTATTAAACTCTCAGGATGCTAGACTCAGCAGAACATCAGGGATCATTTAGTCCAGTCCTTTCATTTTACAAAATGAGACTGACAGAGAAAGGCAGGGATGCACCTGATGTAGCTACTTAAGGTCAGAACCTTGATCATTAGAATGCTGCTTGCGTTACTTAAGTTCCCTTTGTAAATCTGGAAGTAGTTTACAGCAATCTGGACGTATCAGTACAGAAGCTTACTTGTTTTCTTAAAGTAAATTCACTTTATTTTTATTGTTACATTTCCTCGTGCCTTGGTGACTTAATCTATAGATGTCAAAAAGTAACCGTTTTTATACTCTGTGTAGGACAAAATTCCATTCTATAGATGTACCAGACTTGCTTACCTACTCTCCTATTGATTGATATTTAAGTTGTGTTCAATTTTTAAAATTGTAAACAATGCATATGGTGAACTTTTTAAATTTTAGAATTTTAAAGTTTATAGCTTACAGCTGGGTCACTGATCATTCGATCATTTATGAAGCATTCATTTCATGCCTGGCACTGTACTTCTTTTTCTTTTAACAACATCAACAACTAGCAGGACAAGCTCTGCCTGTCAGTTCATAAGATGAAGATGGGATTTCTAGATATACTGCCCAACCCATAATAACCTTCATCACTAGAGCTATAATTTTAAGAGAGTTTTCTCTGTATAGCCACTGTGCCAGAAATTTTATAAGTGTTTATCCATAGATCAGTTCAGTTCAGTTGCTCAGTCGTGTCCGACTCTCTGCGACCCCATGGACTACAAGCATGCCTGGTTTCCCTGCCCATCACCAACTTCTGGAGCATACTCAAACTCATGTCCATTGAGTCCGTGATGCCATCCAACCATCTCATCCTCTGTTGTCCCCTTCTTCTCCTGCCATCAATCTTTATCAGCATCAGGGTCTTTTCTAATGAGTCGGTTCATTGCATCAGGTAGCCAAAGTATTGGAGTTTCAGCTTCAACATCAGTCCTTCCAGTGAATATTCAGGACTGATTTCCTTTAGGATGGACTGGTTGGATCTCCTTGCAGTCCAAGGGACTCTCAAGAGTCTTCTCCAACACCATAGTTCAAAAGCATCGATTCTTCGGCACTCAGCTTTCTTTATGATCCAACTCTCACATCTATACATGACTACTGGAAAAACCATAGTTTTAACTAGACAGACCTTTGTTGGCAAAATAATGTCTCTGCCTTTTAATATGCTGTCTATGTTGGTCATAACTTTTCTTCCAAGGAGCAAGCATCTTTTAATTTCATGGCTTCAGTCACCATCTGCAGTGATTTTGGAGCCCTCCCCAAAATAAAGTCTCTCACCATTTCCGTCGTTTCCCCATCTATTTGCCGTGAAGTGATGGAACCAGATGCCATGATCTTAGTTTTCTGGATGTTGAGTTTTAAGCCAACTTTTTCACTCTCCTCTTTCCCTTTCATCAAGAGGCTCTTTAGTTCCTCTTCACTTTCTGCCATAAGGGTGGTGTCATCTGCATATCTGAGATTATTGATATTTCTCCCAGCAATCTTGATCCCAGCTTGTGCTTCATCCAGCCCAGCATTTCTCATGATGTACTCTGCATATAATTTAAATAAGCAGGGTGACAATATACAGCCTTGATGTACTCCTTTCTGAATTTGGAAGCAGTCTGTTGTTCCATGTCCAGTTCTAACTGTTGCTTCTTGACCTGCATACAGATTTCTCAGGAGGCAGGTAAGTAGTATTCTCATTGTACACATGAAGAAATTGAGCCCTAGAGAGTAAGTTCTGCAAGGACATATAATGAATACATGGTAGAAATGAGTTCATTCATTCATTCACTAGTTTTCTCTTGCTTTGTTCTTCTAGGAGAGCCTACTAAGTACCAGTCATTATTCTAGAATCACATTGAGAGGTACAATGGTAAGTAAACCAGATATGGCACTTACACTCTGGCTGGTAGACAACAAATAAGTAAATAAACATAGACATATATAATGTGTCAAATTGTGACAAGTGCTATGAAGGAAATGATTGAGTCCAATGGCAGAGAGTCCTGGGGGCAGGGTGAGGAAGACAGCTGCTTTAGACTGGGTGGTCAGAGAGACCTTTCAAAGGAGCTGACATTTAGCTGAAACCATGTAAAGAGTAGGTGGAGTTCTTTCAGCAGAGGCCACAGCTGGTTTGAAAGCCTGTGATGGGAAAAATCTTGGCATACTCTGCTGTGGCTGCAGGGAAGCTGGCAAGGTCAGGGTGGCCCAGGATGAGCGTAGAGAGAAAGCAGCTTTGATGCTACAGAATTCCCTGACCATGGGTAGGAGCATCCATTCTATTTGCCATGGAATGGGACTGCCATCACAGGTTTAAGCAGGAGGTGAAATGGTCTTATTTATATTTTTAAAGAAGCACTTTGAATTTTCTGTGAAGATAAGGTTAGAGAGAGGAAAATTGAAGTCCTGAGACAAGTAAGGAAGATGTAGCAATAATCAGGTGAGAGATGACAAGAGCTTGGGCTTCTTGGGTGACTGTATTAAAGTTGGGGAGGTGGGGAGGTAGACCTGCTTGTTTCTCAGTGATGTAACTGGCAGGGCTGTGTGACCTTAGAATCTACCCCTTCCAGTGCCACAGAAATGCAGCTCACTGGCTGAGAATGGAGAGACCTTATGGATTCTTATTTCTGGAATCTTTTAAACCCTCTATGTTGGTTTCTGAAAGTTGAATACTCTCTTTTTTTCAAAGTACTTGCAAATGTCTTTGTCGGTTTCACCACCCACATTTGTGAGGCACTGGTAAAACATTTCTGCAAACCAGGGCTGTTGCTCACACTGACTCCTGACTTCATGCATTTTGCAAATGCACAGCTTAGTAAATGTGACTTCCTGCTGTTTGTGGTTTACAACACTGCAAGGGATGACTCAGTTCAGTTCAGTTGCTCAGTCCTGCCCGACTCTTTGCGAGCCTGTGGACTGGCCACACGCCAGGCCTCCCTGTCCATCACCACCTCCTGGAGTTTACTCTAACTCATGTCTGTTGAGTCGGTGATGCCATCCAACCATCTCATCCTCTGTTGTCCCCTTCTCCTCCCGCCTTCAGTCTTTCTCAGCATCAGGGTCTTTTCCAATGAGTCAGCTCTTCATATCAGTTGGCCAAAGTATTGGAGTTTCAGCTTCAACATCAGTCCTTCCAATGAATATTCAGGACTGATTTCCTTTAGGATGGACTGTTTGGATCTCCTTGCAGTCCAAGGGACTCTCAAGAGTCTCCAACACCACAGTTCAAAAGCATCACTTCTTTGGCACTCAGCTTTCTTTATAGTCCAACTCTCATATCCATACATGACTACTGGAAAAACCATAGCCTTGACTAGGAGGACCTTTGTTGGCAAAGTAATGTCTCTGCCTTTTAATATGCTATTTAGCTTGGTCATAACTTTTGTTCCAAGGAGCAAGTGTCTTTTAATTTCATTGGTGCAGTCACCATCTGCAGTGATTTTGGAGTCCCCCAAAATAAAGACTGTCACTGTTTCCATTGTTTCTCCAAATATTTGCCATGAAGTGATGGGACCAAATGCTGTGACCTTATTTTTCTGAATGTTGAGTTCTGAGCCAACTTTTTCACTCTCCCCTTTCCATTTCATCAAGAGGCTCTTTAGTTTTTTGCTTTCTGCCATAAGTGTGGTGTCATCTACATATCTGAGGTTATTGGTATTTCTCCTGGCAATCTTGATCCCAGCTTGTGCTTCATCCAGCCCAGCATTTCTCATAATGTACTCTGCATATAAGTTAAATAAGCAGGGTGACAGTATACAGCCTTGATGTACTCCTTTCTCAATTTGGAACGAGTCTGTTGTTCCATGTCCAGTTCTAGCTGTTGCTTCTTGACCTGCATACAGATTTCTCAAGAGGCAGGCCAGGTGGTCTGGTATTCCTATCTCCTTAAGAATTTTCCACAGTTTATTGTGATCCACACAGTCAAAGTCTTTGGCGTAGTCAATAAAGCAGAAGTAGATGCTTTTCTGTAATTTTCTGAGACAAAAACTGATAATCATCTCTTATTTTAAGTTACAAAGAACTGGGTGGCAAAAGGAGTGAAGAAGGAAGCCCTAAATGCTTTGGATGAATTTCTGGATTTATAGCCTAAATGCCTAAAGTTACATTTCTTTTTTCTTTTAAAATATGCTTTTGAAAATTATTTTTCCCTTTTCTCAAAAACAATGAATATTTATTACCAGAAAATAGGAAACTACAAAGAAGAAGACATAATTCCACTTATCCAGTGATATCCCACTTACCCAGCAACATCCCCTGTAATCTTTTAGTGTACATGAAGGTAACTTTTAAACAATCAATCTGTTTTATTTTTACTAACATTAAAAATCAATCATGCTCATTTTAGGCAGTCTAAAGTATATAGAAAATTACAAATAAGAAGGTAATTTGCTATGCAAGTGTGGACATTGGTAGCATTTGAACATGTTTTCAGGTCTTTTTAGTGTGCATGTTTTATATAATTGATATAGCATCTATTTTCTACTTCATATTACAATTAAATAATTTTTCTGTGTTATTACAAACTCTTCAAAATTATTACATTTAGTCATTACATAAAACTACAATCTTATTTGCTACTGTGTGCCTTGAATTTAACTGCAAGGAAATCCAACCAGTCCATCCTAAAGGGAATCAGTCCAGAATATTCATTGGAAGGACTGATGCTGAAGCTGAAACTCCAATACTTTGGCCACCTGATGTGAAAAACTGACTCATTTGAAAAGACCCTGATGCTGGGAAAGATTAAGGTGGGAGGAGAAGGGAACGACAGAGGATGAGATGGTTGGATGGCATCACCAACTCAATGGACATGAGTTTGGGTAAACTCTGGGAGTTGGTGATGGATAGGGAGGACTGGTGTGCTGCAGTCCATGGGGTGACAAAGAGTCGGACACGACTGAGCAACTGAACTGAACTGAAATATATGAAATAAAAATAATACCAACCTCACTGGATTATTGTGAGAGTCAAATGGGTTAGATGAATTGAAGAGCACGGACCCTGATGTGTGGTTAGTATTTAAACAGCATTAGCAGCTATCATCAATTCCTTCCTGCGAGTTTAGTCTACTTCATTTTTTTCATTGTCTTATGTAAATCCTTAGTGAAAATCTTATCTACAAAACTCTTTATGTATAGATTATTTCCATTCCTTTTAGAGTTAATCCCCAGAAGTGAACTTACTGGGTCAGAGGGGAGGCATAATGTTAAGAAATTTAACACTGTGTGTGCAAGTGTCCCTATAGGATCTGTGGCACGTATTGAGATTTGATTTCTGTTACAAGGGGCTGTCTTGTTGGCAATTGCCATGTGTAGGTGGGTGGTGTCACAGGAGATGACCCATGGGGTTAATACTCTGGATTTAGAATACTGTTGATGTTTAACTACAACATAGAGGAGAGGGAGGAATATTGTCCTAACTGAGTGAAGCAGAATCACCTAGGGAGCTTTTTAAAAATTTAATTCTCTCTTCCCTCTTTTCAGCATCATTATGCACCCACCATGGCAACATGGGTCATGCCTTTTCCTTCTGAAAAACATCTCACTATCCTCTCTCTTCTAAATCACTGATAAAATAACCACTTTGCAGATAGAAGTATATCATTTCCTTTACATGTGTTGGACAGGGGAAAATTTTGAGAAACAATCAAGGGTTTAGGAGACGGCAAGTAGTGGTTAGGACTACGTCTGAAGCGAAAGCGGAGATTGCATCTGTCGACTTGGAGAGAGATGGCTTGATACATTCCTGTGGCTGTCTGTAGTTGTTCACAGCTTTATTCTGGAGCCCACTAGGAGACTATCTGCTGAATTTAAAGTGTGTGGTGTTTAAGGCGGCTGAAAGAAAAAGGAAAATGAAAGTCACTCAGTTGTGTCTGACTCTTTGAGACCCCATGGACTATACGGTCCATGGAATTCTCCAGGCCAGAGTACTGGAGTGGGTGGCCTTTCCCTTCTCCAGAGGATCTTCCCAACCTCGGGATTGAATGCAGGTTTCCCACATTGCAGTTGGATTCTTTACCATCTGAGCCACAAGGGAAGCTAAGGAGGCTCTGGCACCACAATTATCTTTTCATTCTGCTCTGAGATCAGTTTTCAAGCCCTAGGCTGTTCCCTTTTATCCTACACCCCTACTGTGGTGGATTCCTTATCAAAGCCACTGTTCCTCCTCTTCCTCAGCCAGCCAGACTATTGATAGCACACAGCTTTTAAGTTTCCCCTTTCTAGGCTCTTTGAGTGGGGCTATTTAGTTTGTCCCAGGCCAAAGTCTAGCCAAACAGACTATTCTATCTCCTTGGCCACAATGATTTGTTCAGAGGTGGCACAGGACTCAAACTGGAGGCTATTTTCTTGGAGCTATCAGGAGAGACAGAAGAGTCTTCCTCTGAGGTGCAGGCTATATGGACGATGTAAGTGCCAGCTGCTGGAAGTCATTGTGAAGCTTTCTACTGTAGAAGAGAACGAGGCCATATGCAAAGAGAAGCAAAGGGAAAGATAGAAGGAGACGAGGGGAGCTCAAGGACGTTGTTTGAACTCCTGGTTTTAGTTGTAAAAGCCACAGTTTTCTTTTAATACTTTTAACCCTCTTCATGCATTTTGCCCACTCCCCATCTCTCACCTCTGGCAACCACCAATCTGTTCTCTGTAACTATGAGCTTGGGGTTTTTTTTTGTTGTTGTTGGTTTTTTGTTTTAATTTTACATATATGTGAGCTCATATGGTATTTGTCTTTCTCTGTCTGACTTATTTCATTTACCATAATACTCTCAAGGTCCATGTGTATTGTCCCAAAATGGCAAGATTTAGTTATTTTTTATGGCTGAATAGTATTCCATTGTATACACATACCACATTTTCTTTATCCATTCATTCATTAATGGACACCTGGGTTGTTTTTGTATCTTAAATATTTTACATAAACCTACAACGAACATGGGGTGCATGTATCTTTTCCAGGTAGTGCTTTCATCTTCTTTGGATAAATACCTAGAAATGGAGTTGCAGAATCATATGGTTCTATTTTTAATTTTTTGAGGAGCCTCCATACTGTATTTTATGGTTTGCATTCCCACCAACAGTGCACAATGGTTTCCTTTTCTTCACATCCTAAACAGCACTCGATGTTTCTTGTCTTTTTGGTAATTGCTGTTCTTATGTGAGGTGATATCTCATTGTGGTTTTGATTTGTATTTCCCTGCTAATTAGTGTTGTTTGGCATCTTTTCATGTACCTGTTGACCATCTGTTTGTCTACATTATTTTTATATCTTGATGAGTAAATAGTATTCACACTTATAATTCCTTGCAGGTTTGGACACAGGTAGCTGGAAATTGTAAGTTCTTAACAAATATTTGGGTATTAAGTAATAAATAAATGAATGAATGAGTCGGTGGTGTAGTAGCAATTTGGTTTCAGAGTCAGAGTTTTAAAGGTTAAATCATTAACCAGGAATAGGCCGGGGAGGTTGATCCATGGCTTAATGATTGCCTGTTGAGAGTTACAGATAGCATCAGAATCAGGTAAATTGAAATAAAAAGTTCCAGCTAGTGCCAGAATGGCTCAGAACTGCTTCTGCTGCTGCTGCTAAGTCACTTTTGTCGTGTCTGACTCCGTGCAACACCACAGACAGCAGCCCACCAGGCTCCCCCGTCCCTGGGATTCTCCAGGCAAGAACACTGGAGTGGGTTGCCATTTCCTTCTCCAATGCGTGAAAGTGAAAAATGAAAGTTAAGTCGCTCAGTCGTGTCTGACTCTTAGCGACCCCATGGACTGCAGCCTACCAGGCTCCTCCGTCCAAAGTATTTTCCAGGCAAGAGTACTGGAGTGGGGTGCCATTGCCTTCTCCACAGAACTGCTTCTACCGTGTATCAAAGCAGCATTTCTAGAAACTTGGCACTTCCCTCATTGTCAGGACTGAATCTTAGGAACATTCCTGTTTATACCACCAGCACCATAGTCTCTGTCCCCTCTTTGGTCTTTCAACTGTCCTGGAAGGCACCAACTGACAGAAATGAGAGTCCCAGGACATTCAAACCATAAAACTCTTCAGAGATCACAGCTGGTAAAAAAGATACGGACATATACTGATGAGGATATGAAGGCCCAGAAAGGTGGATTAACTTGCCCAAGGTCACACAGCGTGGGCATGAACTCGGTGTGAACCGAAATTCAGTAAGGCTGCTTCCATTCTTCTGGTGGTTTCAAGGTCTGTGAGTACTCAGTCACCTGAAGGAGCAGTTGTGCTGCAGATCTGTTAACCTGAAGTTTTGGGGAACATAAAGCTCTCCATTTGATTTGAATAGTAACAAGTTTTGGAACCATTGCTGTATCTTATGTTTTGCTCTTAAATTTCTAAGACCCTTTGTGACATCAACCTAAAGTGTGAGACTCAGTTTTAATCTGAGTAATGACCTGATTTAGGGACACTTGGTTTTCCCATGCCTCGTACTCAGACAAATAGACCATGGAAACATTTTATTACTTATAAGCAACCTCATATCCAATATCTCAAGTGTCCTCCCAACAATATTATATTACCCCTGTATTTCCCCAAAGAAACAAACACTCAGAGAGGGAAAATCACTTGTTTGAGATCTTTGTGACAGTAGATAGCAGTTTCAGCCCAGCTCTCTCACTTCAAATTATACATTGTTCCACACATTTTTTTAATGGCACTTATTTTAAAAAAAATAGGTACATCATGCAGAAGGTAAATCCAATAGGTACAGGGAGTGAAAAGCAAAGTAAGACCCCCCACCCTACCCTAACCTTAGTCTGCTATCTGTCCAATTTTTCTCTCTGAACATGCCATTGTTACCAGTTTCTGGTGTGTGATTTCAGAGATTGTCTATGCATTTTGAAATGAATGCATATGTGTTTGTTTAGCTTCACCCTCATAAATGGTAGCTTAAAATGCATGCACAGCACCTTGATTTTTTTTTTAACAATATATTTTACCTTGGTATACACAGAGCTGCCTCATTCTTGTTAAATATTGCATAGAATCCATTGTCTCATGTTATTTGACCAGTTTCAGTTTGAATAATGTATATGTTTTTTATGAGTTTTTAGTATCACAAACAATGCTGCAATAAATATCATTATACACATATCATTTCAACATGTGGTAGTACAACTGTGAGCTAAATTACTAGAAGTAATTTTCCCAGTAAAAGGATATGTGTACATTTAGAGTTTTGACAGATCTTGTCAAATTACCCTACTCAGAGGTTGTGCTGTTCTGTACTGCCTACAGCATTGTATGAAGGTGCGTATTTTTCCACACCCTTGGCTAGAGTGAGTTATTAGTCTTCCAATCTTTGCCAATCTGATGGGTGAAAAAAATAGTAACTCAGTGGAATTTTAATTTGCACAAAAGTACTTTTAAATTTAAAAAGCTTTAAGGGATCGAACTACAGAGTGAGATTGTGAAATTCAGTGTACTTGAGCTATATTTTACTTCCATTTTGGGGAAGCAGCTAATACAGTCCTTTTCCGTAAGCTTTAGAATGATCTCTGAAATTTGGAATTTTGCAACCTTAACAGTTCCCTGGGCTCCTCTGGTATCTCAGCTGATAAATGTTAATTCTAAGAAAAGGCCAAAACAAGTGTAATCCTAATAAGTCCCTAAAGTCCATTCTATTCAGTTACATTTAAAGAAGAAACAAGTGTCCTTCTAAATGGAGCTATTAAAAATGAATTCTATTTTGACTCAAATCTGGTAAGGAATATTGAAGAGGGTCCAATTCCTAGCCTTGAATTGTACTTCTCAAAAAAAAATTCCTCAAGTCCAATTCTCTTCCACCCTGAATCTGCTCTGTAGTCTCTCACATCCCCTTCCTCCTTTGTCCTCAGCTCCATCTTCTCTTCCTCCATCTCCTCCTAGTTGTGATAAGAAAAAGACCATCCATACACATAAAATGAGGTGTACCCTCTTAATAGCTTTTAAGTGTATTTGTTGCTGTTTAGTTGCTAAGTCATGTCTGACTGTTTTCTGACCCCATGGACTGGCTCCTCTCTCCATGGGATTTCTTAGACAAGAATACTGGAGTGTGTTGCCATTTTCTTCTCCAGTGGATCTTTGCAACCCAGGGGTTGAACCCACATCTCCTGCACTGGCAGGCAGATTCTTTACTGCTGAGCCACCAGGGAAGCGCTTTTAAGAGTATAGCACATTATTAACTAATTAGTAGTGTTAATTATTACCATTAAGCATAATGTTGTGCAGCAGATGTCTAGAACTTTTTCATCTTATGTAACTCAAACTTTAGACACACCAAACATACCTCTTCCCCTGCCCCTAGTCCCTGTCAATCACTGTTCTATTCTCTTCTATGACTGACTACTTTAGATACTTCATATAAGTGAGATCAAGTATTTGTCCTTCAGTGACTGGCTTATTTCACTTAACAAGATGTCCTCAGGGTCTATTTTCCTCTATTTCCCCTCTTTCCACTATAGCCCAGCTCTTGGGTAATTCAACTTGATATCTTGTTAGGTTGTCTCTGCTTCTAAGTCATATATATCTACCCATTCTACAGATTCTGCATCTCAAAACACAGGAATTGGCCAACCCAACAGAAAGGGAGAAACTAAATGGAAAAGCACACAGATTCTTTTATACAAAGAGAAGATTATAAAGCTCACACACTTACTGAATTTTGTTAGAGACACTAATGGATGTCTTAGACAGAAGAGTTAAAACTAGAGTTTTGACTGGGAAAATGAAAGTAAAAGTCAGATTGAAACAGAGAAAAGAGGTATAATTGGAATATGTACCATATGCATATTTTATTTTATAATTAATCCCCAAATTTGGCTTTTTGGGGTGAATTCTATTCTTTTGCCTTTGACTTTTTTTTATAATCAGAAGGGATACTGTCTTGCTAATAATGTAACCTTCATCAGAAGACAATGTTCTTGAGACTCAGTTTCCTTAACTGTAGAATGAGAATAAAAATCTTGTCCCATATGTTTAATTAGGTTTTTTGAGGGTCAATTATAAATTAGAAAGTATTTGACAAATAAAATCATTTTTCTGTGTGGTCATTTGAGAAAGGCAAGGGTCCTCCTCCATTCCATTAACTCTGAGATTATCTGAATCAAAAGAAACTTGAAAAGAATCTTCATAAAATTTAGAAGATTTGGGAAATTACGCTGTTCTTCTTTCTATATTCATCTATATATTACTGATAAATTGGAGATGGTGAGGGGTGGGGAGGTAGATTAACTGAAGGTGAGATGCATGGTGGGCTACTGAGAGGGAGTTTATTCAATGGCAGCAATGTGTCCTAGGATGGGTGTGAAGGGTGGTTTTTAAGTTCCACAAATGGTAGGCAGAATAATGGCCTTTCACAGATATCCACATATCAGTCCTTGGCATGTGCAAATGTGTTACATGAAAAAAGACTTGAAAAAAGTCATGAATAAGAGACACGAAAAAAGGCACATGAGACTTTGCAGATGTGACTGTTAAGGATTTTGACATGTGAAGGCTGTTGAGGGTAGGGGAGAAATCACAAAAGTCCTGATAAGAGAGAGGCATGAAGGTCCAAGTCAGAGAGAGGAGACGTGACAACAGAAGTAGAGACTGAAGTCGTGTGCCTTGAATATAGAAGAAGGAATCATGAACAAAGGAGTCAGGGCAGTCTCTAGAAGGTGGAAAAGGAAAGAAATATTCTCCCCCAGAGCCTCTAGAAAAAGAACACAGCCCTGTGGACATCTTGATTTTAGTTCATAAGACCCATTTCAAACTCTAACCTTTAGAACTGTAAGATAGGTTTGTGTTGTTTTGAGACACAATGTTTGTAGTTATCTGTTACAGCAACTGTAGGAAAAGAACACACTGAACAATCCACCTGAACTATGAGTACAACTTGTAGAGGAAAAGAATTGTGAGGACAAAATGGAAGAGTTCTTTTGATAAGTTCTGTAATACTTTAGAAGTCACATGTGGGAAAATCGCTAACTGAGCTTATTGTAGGAAGGGGTCACATTTTCCTTCTTATTTCACAGAAGCATTTTTGGTTGGAATACATGCCAGGGCAAGGCACCGAGGAAACAGGTGGATGATGGTGGTGATGAAAACAGACTTTGATTCCAGGGACACAGAACAGCTGCATATTAAAACGTCAGGAGGTTATCCCAGAGGAGGGTCTCTATGTGCTGATTCTCAGCTAAGAATCCTGACTCAGTTGCTATACTAACAAGGGTTTAGAATGACATTGTGGGTATTCCCTGTTCACTCTGGGAGTTTCCAGAAGTACCTGAAGAACAGAGAGTTTTCTAATGTACTGGAAATCCTACTTGTGTAGAAATGACTTTGAAACTGCTGAATATCAAGAATTAATGATGTTATAACCACATTTGTACTAATGGGTTGATGCACTTGGACCATTTGCTTTATGGCTTTGAAAAGAAGAGAAGCGAAAAGCAAAGGAGAAAGGGAAAGATATTCCCATTTGAATACAGGGTTCCAAAGAATAGCAAGGAGAGATAAGAAAGCCTTCCTCAGTGATCAATGCAAAGAAATAGAGGAAAACAACAGAATGGGAAAGACTAGAGATCTCTTCAAGAAAATTAGAGATACCAGGGTAACATTTCATGCAAAGATGGGCTCAATAAAGGACAGAAATGGTATGGACCTAACAGAAGCAGAAGATATTAAGAAGAGGTGGCAAGAATACACAGAAAGACTGTACAAAAAAGATCTTCATGACCCAGATAATCACGATGGTGTGATCACTCAACTAGAGCCAGACATCCTGGAATGTGAAGTCAAGTGGGCCTTAGAAAGCATCACTACAAACAAAGCTAGTGGAGGTGATGGAATTCCAGTTGAGGTATTTCAAATCCTGAAAGATGATGCTGTGAAAGTGATGCACTCAAATATGCCAGCAAATTTGGAAAACTTAGCAGTGACCACAGGACTGGAAAAGGTCAGTTTTCATTCCAATCCCAAAGAAAGGCAATCCGAAAGAATGCTCAAACTACCACACAATTGTACTCATCTCACACGCTAGTAAAGTAATGCTCAAAGTTCTCCAAGCCAGGCTTCAGCAATACCTGAACTGTGAACTTCCAGATGTTCAAGCTGGTTTTAGAAAAGGCAGAGGAACCAGAGATCAAATTGCCAACATCCGCTGGATCTTGAGAAAGCAAAAGAGTTCCAGAAAAACATCTATTTCTGCTTTATTGACTATGCTAAAGCCTTTGACTGTGTGGACCACAATAAACTGTGTAAAATTCTGAAAATTCTGAAAATACCAGACCACCTGACCTGCCTCTTGAGAAACCTGTATGCAGATCAGGAAGCAACAGTTAGAAGTGGACATGGAACAACAGACTGGTTCCAAATAGGAAAAGGAGTACCTCAAGGCTGTATATTGTCACCCTGCTTATTTAACTTATATGCAGAGTACATCATGAGAAACGCTGGGCTGGAAGAAGCACAAGCTGGAATCAAGATTGCTGGGAGAAATATCTATAATCTCAGATATGCAGATGACACCACCCTTATGGCAGAAAGTGAAGAAGAACTAAAGAGCCTCTTGATGAAAGTGAAAGAGGAGAGTGAAAAAGTTGGCTTAAAGCTCAACATTCAGAAAACTAAGATCATGGCATCTGGTCCCATCACTTCATGGCAAATAGATGGGGAGACAGTGGAAACAGTGTCAGACTTTATTTTTTTGGGCTCCAGAATCACTGCAGATGGTGATTGCAGCCATGAAATTAAAAGACGCTTACTCCTTGGAAGGAAAGTTATGACCAACCTAGATAGCATATTAAAAAGCAGAGACATTACTTTGCCAACACAGGTTGGTCTAGTCAAGGCTATGGTTTTTCCAGTAGTCATGTATGGATGTGAGAGTTGGACTGTGAAGAAAGCTGAGCACCGAAAAATTGATGCTTTTGAACTGTGGTGTTGGAGAAGACTCTTGAGAGTCCCTTGGACTGCAAGGAGATCCAACCAGTCCATTCTAAAGGAGATCAGTCATGGGTGTTCATTGGAAGGACTGATGCTGAAACTGAAACTCCAATACTTTGGCCACCTGATGCGAAGAGTTGACTCATTGGAAAAGACCCTGATTCTGGGAGGGATTGGGGGCAGGAGGAGAAGGGGATGACAGAGGATGAGATGGCTGGATGGTATCACCGGCTTGATGGACATGAGTTTGAGTAAACTCTGGGAGTTGGTGATGGACAGGGAGGCCTGGTGTGCTGCGATTCATGGGGTCGCAAAGAGTCAGACACGACTGAGCGACTGAACTGAACTGAACTGAACCACAGTGGGTGACTTTTTGACTTTTAACATTGGAACCTGAAAATGGGGTCAAATTTAGGAACAGAGAATTCTGAAATCTCTGAAGTTCTGAAAACAAAACAAAACAAAACAAATTTTATTTAGCAGCCAATAGAGACATGAAATGACATGAAACTATTGTCTATTTCTCTCACTTGGTATGAAATGCATATGTTTCATTGCAGAAATAGTAATGTGTTTGATTATGAGGTGCTGCTCTAGATTTGAGTGAAGTGTTACATAATATATAGTAAATAGCTGATATTTCCTTTCTAAAATCCAAGTCTAAATTTAAAAGCATTTAATCTCAAGAGTTCAGGTAAGGGATTATGGAGTTGCAACTGGGACTAGCCATTTACTGAGCATACTGGGTTGAATGGTGTCCCCCAGAATTCATGTCCACTTGGAACCTCACAATGTGACTCAGAAATAGGGTCTTTGCAGATGTAATTAGTTCAGTTAAGATGAGGTCACACTGGATTTGGGTTGTCCCTAAATCTAATGACTTGGTGTCCTTGTAAGTGAAGACACACAGAGAAAAGGGCCATGGGACGCTGGAGTTAGAGACTGGAGTGATGCGGCTGCAAGCCAAGAAATGCTAAGGATTGCCAGCAGCTATCAGATGCTAGGAGAGAAGCATGAGGGCGGTTTCTCCCTCAGCCCGTGGAGGAACCAACCCTGCTGACACCTTGATTGTGGACTTCTGATCTCCTGAATTGTGAGAAAATAAATTTCTAGTGTTTTAAGCCACTTGGTTTGTGGTAATTTGATATAGTGGTCCTAGGAAATTAAAACACTGGGCAAGAACCAGTTTAGCTTAGGAATAACAACTGGAGTTAGAATTTTGAAAGTTTTATTAAGTTATTCCACAGAATATCTCTTTTTGTAAAAGAATGGTAGCATAAGTATACCTTACATAGTGGTATTACATTCTCTTTTTAACAGTGTTAATAGGATATTCATTGCAACACTGCTTTTAAAAGAAAATATTGAAGAAGCATTGAAGACTAATTATATAATTATAAGGAGCAGGAAAATCAATTACAACACATCCATACTGTAGAATAATAACCAAGCTAAAAAATTCACGCCTTTGAAAAGCTTTAATGGCATGAGAAATTGCTCATTTTGAGTTGAAGATAAGATATGAGAGTTGTCAGAACTCATCACATTGTACATGTTAAATGTATGCATTTCAGTGGCTATGTCACACACTGAATGTATCATAGAAAAACCCAGAAATATATTGAACTCTAGTCAATAGATTTGCTTTTGGTAGTAGCGTGAATTAGCAATTCTGAAACTATGTATCTTAGGCTTAAGCAAGTGAGTAGATATACTGAGGATATGGAAGCTAGTTTTTTCACTGTTGAAAAAGGTAGCTACAGGTGTGAATAGGTGGAATTTCAAAATATTCTCTGAAGTGTTGGATTGAAACTGGACGTGTTAGTTTCAATTCATGTTTTTTAGTATATACTTTAAAAATATATTATGTATAGAAAGATGAATATAGAAGAATCATAATTATATAGGTATAGAAATAATTATATATACATAGATAATTTTTAGCTCTGTCTTCTGAGAGGGCCTAGGAGAAATGACTCAGTAATAAAAGTGAGCACACCTAGCACACAAAAGTTGGTTTCTAAATATCACTTTCCAATAAGAGGAACTGAGACTCCTTGGAAAAATAACTGGTTCCAAGAGTGGGTCAGGAAACACAAGATAAATCTGGATCATTTTGTGCAAGAAAGAAAGGAATTTCTTAAAGAACAGCAAGAACATTTCAAAAGAACGCAGAAACCAGCTTGAAAAGCTCAGTAAATATTGGGAAAATTCTTTTTTACTGAGAAAATTACTCAGTAAATATGGGACAATTTGTGCAACAAAATAATGATAGTAATGGATTATAACTTGTTAAATAAAATCTATGGGGCCATGTTTATATCAATAAAGGAATAAATGAGTAAATAAAAAATGAGAAAGGAGGAGAATTCTTTCAGTAGAATACTGACAAATACAGAAAAGAGTGATGGAGACAGAAAACCATTAATGAATGCTAAAATTAGTGGATGAATGTGGTTCACTAGGAGGTTTAATGAAGAATGGAATGTTTACATAGTTTCAAATTATCTCCTCATAAATCACTTATTAATTTTAAAGGAAAATAGCCATGTTAGAGTGGCTACAAGCTAGCAGACTTTACTTTAACTAAGTGATCAAAGTTAACAAACCAGTATTATTGTCTACTGGTGAGATGCACTGAGAAGGATACAGCACTACTTTGGTGGTATTCCTGCCAAAAAGGCAAAATATGAGTCTGATCAGACAAACCCAAATTAAAGGACATTGTACAAAATAGCTGGCTTGTACTCTTCAAAAATGTCAAGGACAAGGGACACACACGCAAAACAGTGAGGAAGTGTTCCAAATGAAAGGAGATTGAAAATTGTGAGAATTAAATGCACCTAAGATTTGATTTTAGACCAAGAGAAAACAATCTATAGAGGACATTTACGGGACAACTGATGAAATTTGAATAAAGATTGTGGACTGTGAATTGCATCAATATTAAATTTCCTAGTTTTGATAGCTGTACTGTGGTTATATAAGAGAATCAATGTCCTTATCAATGTCCTTATTCTTAGGGAATATGCACTGATTTCTCCAACTTACTCTCAAATGGTTTATACCAAAAGCATAAATACACATAAGTACATCTGATAAAACAGATGAATCACATGTATTGATGAATCTGGGTAGAAAGTATATGAGTATTCTTTTTGTTTCATTTTTACAACTTTTTTTGTAGGGAACATTTGAAATTATGCTAAATTAAAACGTTACAAAAATAAGGTACAAACCTCTGTGTAGTAAAAAAATAAGTTTGAAAGTTTAAAACATTAAAATATATTTATTTACCTTATTTATATACATAAGGAAAAAGCTGGAAAGAAATACAATAAAATATTATCAATCATTATATCCTCATTTAAGTTTTAAGGGTTATTACACAGTTTCTTATTGATATTCAAAATGTTCTGTTTTCGTCCTACACTTGGAATAAAGTCCAATGACTCTAAATGTCCATTGACCTCTTCAGGGGGAGGTACTGTTTATCACTACATCTAAATAGCTACTCTCCTTTTCCCCATCACTTCCTATTCCCCTATTCTGGTTTAGTGGTGTCAACTCCCATTAATGGCAGAATGTTGGAAACAAACATACAGTCTCAAGGAAGGATTATATATATTATAATACAGCCATAGTCATAACTACTAGGCAGTCTACATTCTGGAAAATCTTTTCTATGTGTTTTTTCCAAAAAAAAAGAGCTTGACTGTCCTGCTTCTTGGCTTGTGGTCAACTACCAGAAATAAATTTCTTTCTTCTTCTAGTTTCTTCCCTTACCTTTTGGGCAACTGGAGATAGCCAACAAAATCCAGAACTCAATTCCTGTTGTTTCTTTGCTTCCTCAGTTCAGTTCAGTTTGGTCATTCAGTAGTGTCCGACTCTTTGTGACCCCATGAACTGCAGTGCGCCAGGCCTCCCTGTCAATCACCAGTTCCTGGAGTTTATTCAGATTCATGTCCATCAAGTTGGTGATGCCATCCAACCAACTCATCCTCTGTTGTCCCCTTCTCCTCCCACCTTCAATCTTTCCCAGCATCAGGGTCTTCTCAAATGAGCCAGTTCTTTGCATCAGGTGGCCAAAGTATTGGAGTTTCAGCTTCAGTATCAATGAATATTCAGGACTGATTTCCTTTAGTATTGACTGGTTTGATGTCCTTGCAGTTCAAGGGACTCTCAAGAGTCTTTTCCAACACCACACTTCAAAAGCGTCAGTTCTTCAGTGCTCAGCTTTCTTTATAGTCCAACTCTCACATCCATACGTGACTACTAGAAAAACATTAGCTTGGACTATATGGACCTTTGCTGCAAAGTAATGTCTCTGCTTTTTAATATGCTCTCTGGGTTGGTCATAACTTTTCTTCCAAGGAGCAAGCGTCTCTTAATTTCATGGCTGCAGTCACTATCTGCAGTGATTTTGGAGCCCCCCAAAATAAAGTCTCTCACTGTTTCCATTGTTTCCCCATCTATTTGCCATGAAGCGATGGGACCAGATGCCATGATCTTAGTTTTCTGAATGTTGAGTTTTAATCTAACTTTTTCACTCTTCTCTTTCACTTTCATCAAGAGGCTCTTTAGTTCTTCTTTGCTTGCTGCCATATGTCATCTGCATATCTGAGGTTATTGATATTTCTCCTGCAATCTTTATTCCAGCTTGTGCTTCATCCGGCCCAGCATTTCTGCATTCAAATGGTAACTTTGCTTCCTAGCTTACAACTTTAGTCAACTTTCAAGTAATTCAAATGCTGAACTGTTGTTTTTCCATCCACAAAGTAGGAAAAATAGTAGTGCCTCATGACATTGTACACGAGGCAGGAATCAAGACCATTACCAAGGAAAAGAAATGCAACAAGGCCAAATGGTTGTCTGAGGAGCCCTTACAAATAGCTGTGAATAGAAGAGAAGTGAAAGGCAAAGGAGAAAAGGAAAGATATACCCAGTTGAATACAGAGTTCCAAAGAATAGCAAGGAGGGATAAGAAAGACTTTCTCAGCGATCAATGCAAAGAAATAGAGGAAAACAATAGAATGGGAAAGACTAGAGATCTCTTCAAGAAAATTAGATACAGCAAGGGAACTTCTCATGCAAAGATGGACACAATAAAGGATAGACATGGTATGGACCTAACAGAAGCAGAAGATAGTAAGAAGAGGTGACAAGAATACACAGAAGAACTGTACAAAAAAGATCTTCAAGACCCAGATAATCACGATGGTGTGATCACTCAACTAGAGCCAGACATCCTGGAGACTGAAGTCAAGTGGACCTTAGGAAGCATCACTATGAACAAAGCTATTGGAGGTGATGGAATTCCAGTTGAGGTATTTCAAATCCTCAAAGATGATGCTGTGAAAGTCCTGCACTCAATATGCCAGCAAATTTGGAAAACTCAGCAGTGGCCACAGGACTGGAAAATGTCAGTTTTCATTCCAATCCCAAAGAAAGGCAATGCCAGAGAATGCTCAAACTACTGCACAATTGCACTCATCTCACATGCTAGTAAAGTAATGCTCAAAATTCTCCAAACCAGGCTTCAATAGTGTGTTAACCATGAACTTCCAGATGTTCAAGCTGGATTTAGAAAAGGCAGAGGAACCAGAGATCAAATTGCCAATATCCACTGGATCACTGAAAAAGCAAGAGAGTTCCAGAAAAACATCTACTTCTGCTTTATTGACTATGCCAAAGCCTTTGACTGTGTGTGTGGACCACAATAAACTGAAAGAGATGGGAATACTAGACAACCTGATCTGCCTCTTGAGAAAACTGTATGCAGATCAGGAAGCTACAGTTAGAACTGGACAAGGAACAACAGACTGGTTCTAAATCAGAAAGGAGTATGTCAAGGCTGTATATTGTCACCCTGCTTATTTAACTTATATGCAGAGTACATTACGAGAAACGCTGGGCTGGATGAAGCACAAGCTAGAATAAAGATTGCCAGGAGAAATACCAATAACCTCAGATATGCAGATGACACCACCCTTATGGCAGCAAGCAAAGAAGAACTAAAGAGCCTCTTGATGAAAATAAAAGAAGAGAGTGAAAAAGTTGGCTCAAAACTCAGCATTCAGAAAACTGAGGTCATGGCATCTGGTCCCATCACTTCATGGCAAATAGATGGGGAAACAGTGACAGATTTTATTTTGGGGGGCTCCAAAATCACTGCAGATGGTAACTGCAGCCATGAAACTAAAAGATGCTTCCTCTTTGAAAGAAAAGTTATGACCAACCTAGATAGCATATTAGAAAGCAGAGACATTACTTTGCCAACAAAGGTCTGTCCTGTCAAAGCTATGGTTTTTCCAGTAGTCATGTATGGATGTGAGAGTTGGACTGTAAAAAAAAGCTGAGCACCAAAGAATTGATGCTTTTGAACTGTGGTGTTGGAGAAGACTCTTGAGAATCCCTTGGACTGCAAGGAGATCCAGCTAGTCCATCCTAAAGGGAATCAGTCCTGGGTGTTCATTGGAAGGACTGATGTTGAAGCTGAAACTCCAATACTTTGGCCACCTGATGCAAAGAACTGACTCATTTGAAAAGACCCTGATGTTGGGAAAGATTGAAGGTGGGAGGAGAAGGGGACAACAGAGGATGAGATGGTTGGATGGCATCACCGACTCAATGGACATGAGTTTGAGTAAACTCCAGGAGTTGGTGATCGACAGGGAGGCCTGGTGTGCTGCAGTTCATGGGGTCTCAAAGAATGAGACACAGCTGAGCGACTGAACTCAACTGAGGGGTTATTGTGGAATATAGGGTCCGGATGCTGCAAAACCTTAAGGAAAGCACCCGCTTCACTGTGAGGGTCAAATGTCATTCTCTTGAAGATTCTTGTTTACCCCTTTTTGTGCTGTCCTGGGGGGTCCCCAGGCAGAACTAGCTGCTTACTCCTCCATGCTCCAGTTGTTTTTTCTTCTTTTTCCTATGAGAGCATTTACCAGGTTGGGTTGAGATTTTTCTTTTTAGAAGTTTCACTTCCCTGGCTGAGCTGAGAGCTTTCCCATGAGCACCAATGTGCCAATTTTATCTCTGCATCCCTAGTGCCTGGCACAGAATCTGATGAACAGCAGAGCATGTTACATGCCTATAGAAAGTGGGGAATTCCAGTTCTAGTGGCATTTCTCCCTTGAAATCTTTTGATCCTCTAAATAGGAGTAATTTTTGCATCTGGTGAGAACTGAGCACCCTGAACACCTTCTGCCTTGTTGTTGTTGTTCAGTTGTCTAGTTGTGTTCAATTCTTTGTGACCCCATGGACTGCAGCACGCCAGACTTCCCTGTCCTTCACCATCTCCTGGAGCTTGCTCAAACTCGTGTCCAGTGATGCCATCCAACCATCTCATCCTCTCATACCTTTCTCCTCCTGCCTTCAGTCTTTCCCAGCATCAGGGCTTTGAATTGTAGTTATTTGTGAGCATTTTTTCTTTTTAATTTACCCTCCCAGTCTCTCATGCAGGGCCCCAGTCACATGATTGCTGAAACTGCATCTTGTTCATTGTTGAAACCTGAGCAGTGTCTGGCCTATGCATTCCATCATTTGTTTAAGATACAGTTCCTGAGCAAGGAGCAAGGGATATGACTCAAGCATTTGATGTACAATACAGTTCTTGCCTTTTTTACATAGGCCTATTCAGCAAACCACTTCCCCATTGCACAATGAATTGGAGGGTGGGGCTGACTTCAATGTTAAAATCAGTCAGGGTTACCAGAAGTCTTTTACCTACCTCTGACTAGAAAGCATTAATTCACAACTTACTTCAAATCCAGGCCTCTTTTACCAAGAATGTCAGAATAAGAATCTGAATCATTATACATGTGCAAAAAACAATGCAAGCTCTGAGCAGGACAAGGATTGTTGGAACTGATAGAAGATAAAATACAGGATAAATGATTGGATTATAGTTCCCACGGTCACAGAATTTTAAAAAAAGTGTTCTGACCTTTGCAGCTATTATGTTCCATTACTGCATATGGCTATTCAAGGTTAATTGCACTGGTTGTCATTACATTATATTAAACTTACACTGTAGATATATGACAGTTGAATAGAGGTTTTGCCAGAGTCCAGTACCAACTTGGTGAGTTTTTTTATTCATTGAACAAATGTTTACTGAGCTTGTATCATATGCCAGCTCTATTTTAGAAATGGCTGATAGAGAGACAAACATGACAGACCCTGCTGTTGCTCTCATTTATTTTTTTCTTTTTTGCTATTAAGTAATCCATGCTGACTGTATTTATCCTGGTCACTAAACTTGCAGACTTGCTGTGGGGAATGGAGAGAATGTTTATATAGCATTCAGATGTTTTGATAGGCACTATGTACTATGTAACTCTGTGTGATTAGTCTCCAGCACAATATTAATGTGTTAAAAATCAACCATGAAATTGCATTTCTAAGGTCCTTTTGCTTTTGACTTTAATATTTCTTAATAGTCAAGTCCACTGACTTTCATTTGATTAGCAGTTTTAAAAATTAAACTTGTTTGCACCATTTAACAGAGAAATAGTGTTTTAATTCCTCTTGGAATATAAATGCTCCATTCTGAGTAATGTTTTGTAGAGTTGTTTTTCTTTAATATCCATATTTCCTCCTCAGTCTCACAGAACATTAGAACTAGGAGGAAACGTGAGTATCATCTAATCTAATGCTGGTTAAACATTTTCATTCTTTTCATAATATTTGAAGATGCTTCTTTTCTGAAGACTCAAGGTTCTGGAAAATTTTTGCCTGCCAAACTGTATTTCATTATTAATTACCAATATTTCATTTTTCTCACTTTCATTACAGATGTTACTGCTAATCATAACTTATAATTAGTATGAGGCAACTAGAATTATGGCAGGTGGCTATTGATTATGGAGCCCAAATTACTTGGGTTTGAATCTTCATTCCACCATTCACTAGCTGAGCAACCTTGAGCAAATTTCTTAACTCTCAGTACCTCCGTTTCCTCATCTGTACATGAACTATGATGATAGTACGTACTTCATATAGAGTTGTGAAGATTCCTGCATTATTGTAGCCCAAACAAAGAAAAGCCCCCTTTGTTATCCTGTCAAATCAAAAGAGACTTCTTTTAATATTAGATTTCTAATAAAATAAAATATTAGAAATATTTTAGCTTGCGAGTACTCATTACTATACCTTTTAAGACTCCAGTGAGTTTCTAAGGGATTTCTATTTGAGAATAAACTTCTCTTTGATGATGACAAACTTGAAACTTAGAGAAGTGAGGTGCTCAAGGATTCCCAGCTGGTCAGGGTCAGACCAGCACTAGAACCTGGAACTTCAAATTGGAGAATTGTGCATTTATCAGGTTAATTATAATCCTGTTCATAAAGGTCACAGATCCTCCCAGATCATGAGGTGTGGAATAGACATACGATGGGAACATTAGAAGCACTTACTATCAGGAATTCTTTGCCCACTGAAGGAATTCCAACTATTGGAAAGAATTCCAAGTATTGGAAAGAAGACATATATAAGGAATGTCTCCATGATTTGGAGATTCCAAATTATCATATATCACTGCGGAATACAACTTCCTCCAGAAAATGCATTATAGAATAACCGAGGAGTTGAAGTGTCTCCATAAAGCCCTTAATAAAGTCTGCAAATATTTTCCAGGCAAGAATACTGGAGTGGGTTGCCATTCCTTCTCTAAGGGATCTTCCTGACTCAAGGATCGAATCCATATCTCTTGCATCTCCTGCACTGGCAGGGTGATTCTTTACCACTGTGCCACCTGGGAAGCCCTTATAAATACTAGACTTTTAAAATAGATTCTGTCACAGAAATAAAGTTGACACCATACGCTGATATCATTACTAAAACAAACAAACTATGAGCTTACCTGAATGTACGAAAATTCAGTAATGATGATGGATGCCAGTGACCACTGCTGCCCGATGAAGGGCTGACGGATGTAGCAGTGGTCAGAAATGGCTACACTGCAGGATGAAGGCCCTACATAGAGCTCCCACACTGCCCTCAGCTAGACCTACTGGGTGCTGAGTGAGCTTCTTAGTCAGTCTCAACAGTTTCCCAGTCCTGTCTCAGCCTACATGACAGCAATTATTTGTCATGAATTTTTGGGAAGCTCCTGAGTAGTTGAGATCTGGGAATGATAAACCCAAGAATGCCTAAGCACTATTCTCAGGGCTGGTTAATATTTGTATAAGCTTCTGAGGGGACTTTAAATGGATACACACTTTGGGGAGGACAATTTAATATTTAATTATTATATGTTTTTAAATTGTCCACTTTCTTTCATCAATAAATCCACATCTATCAATCTATTATATGTATTAGGGACACATGGACAAAGAGATACTCAGAGCTACCTAGCAATGTTATACAATAGCAAAACAGTAAATAATCTCAATGGTCATCAATAGGAAACTGATTAAAAAGTTATTGTGCACTTACAATAAGAAACTACACAGCCATTACAAATGATACTTTAGGATAAAATTTATTGATGTGGAAAAATACTTAGGATATGAAAGTGAAAGTAGCTCAGTCGTGTCTGACTCTTTGTGACCCCATGGACTATAGTCCATGGAATTCTCCAGGCCAGAATACTGGAGTGGGTAGCCTCTCCCTTCTCTAGGGGATCTTCCCATCCCAGGGAGAACTCAGGTCTCCTGCATTGCAGGTGGATTCTTTACCAGCTGAGCTACAAGGGAAGCCCAAGAATACTGGAGTGGGTAGCTTATCCCTTTTCCAGCAGATCTTCCCAGGAGTCAAACTGGGGTCTCCTGCATTGCAGGTGGATTCTTTACCAACTGAGCTATCAGGGAAACCCTATAACATGGAGTAAAAAAATAAGAATACAAATTTATACCATGTACATATGATCCCATTTATATGAAAAAAATTATGTCTTCATGTAATAGGAAGATTGAAATGAAATACACCAAAATATAAATAATGATATATTTAGAGGTGGGTTATAAGTAATTTTAATTTTTCTGTATATTGTATGGGTTCTATGATAAGTATATAGTACCTTTTAAATCAACTATCTTTATTAAATAGTACATGCATATATTTACAAAATTAAATATGGAATGGAAAGAAATCCAGACACTTAGTTCATTTTTGCAGAAAACAACATCAACAGTTTCTCCTGTATTATTCCAGAGATTCTACAGTGTAGGAGTTATGTGTAGTATATGTGTATGTGTGTGTCTTCACATTCGTTCATTCACAAATGGAAGAATACTACAAAAACTGTCTTATACTTCACTTCTTTTACATAGTGATCCATTTTAGAGATCATTCCACACTAGTAAATATACAGCTGTCCAATTCTTTTTTTTTTTAACTGGCTGTGCAGCATGGCTTGTAGGATTTTAGTTTTCTAGTCAGGGCTGAACCCAGGCCCTGGCAGTGAAAGCACGAGTCCTAACTACGATGCTGCCAGAAAACTACCCAATTCTTTTTAATAGCCACAAAATATTCCCTAGAATGAACAGAACATAATTGGTTTAAGTGATTCTCCATTTGTGGGCATTTAGTTGTTTATTATCTTTCACTATTATGAACAATGCTCCCATAAATAGCCTTGTCTGTGTGTCTTTAAGCACAGGTACAGGTATCAGTTCAGTTCAGTCACTCAGTCATGTCAGACTCTTTGAGACCCCATGGACTGCAGCAGGCCAAGCCTCCCTGTCCATCACCAACTCCCGGAGTCCACTCAGACTAATATCCATTGAGTCGGTGATGCCATCCAACCATCTCATCCTCTGTCGTCCCCTTCTTCTCCCACCTTCAATCTTTCCCGGCATCAGGGTCTTTTCAAATGAGTCAGCTCTTCGCATCAGGTGGCCAAAGTATTGAAGTTTCAGCTTCAGCATCAGTCCTTCTAATGAACACCCAGGACTGATCTCCTTTAGGATGGACTGGTTGGATTGCCTTGTAGTCCAAGGGACTCTCAAGAGTCTTCTCCAACACCACAGTTCAAAAACATAAATTCTTCAGCACTCAGCTTTCTTTATAGTCCAACTCTCACATCCGTACATGACTACTGGAAAAACCATAGCCTTGACTGGATGGACCCTTTGTTGACAAAGTAATGTCTCTGCTTTTTAATATGCTGACTAGGGTAGTTGTAACTTTCCTTCCAAGGAGTAAGCATCTTTTAATTTCATGGCTGCAGTCACCATCTGCAGTGATTTTGGAGTCCAAAAAAATAAAGTCTGTCACTGTTTCCCCATCTATTTGCCATGAAGTGATGGGACCAAATGCCATGATCTTAGTTTTCTGAATGTTGAATTTTGAGCCAACTGTTTAACTCTCTTCTTTCACTTTCATCAAGAGGCTCTTTAGATCTTCTTCACTTTCTGCCATAAGGGTGGTGTCATCTGCATATCTGAGGTATTGATATTTCTCCTGGCAATCTTGATTCTAGCTTGTGCTTCATCCAGCCCAGCATTTCTCATGGTGTACTCTGCATATAAGTTAAATAAGCAGGGTGACAATATACAGCCTTGATGTACTCCTTTTCTATTTGGAACCAGTCTGTTCATGTCCAGTTCTAACTGTTGCTTCTACAGGTATATCTACAGTGAATTTCTTGATATAGAATCATTGAGTCAAAGGCTTATACACAGGAAAAATACATACTCAAATTTTGAACATTTATTTAGTGATCATAGTACATGATCCAGAAACACAAGTTTTGAAAAATCTAAATATAATAACCCTGAATAGTTCTCATTTTAAAATATGATTATTTTATTTATTTTGTTTATCATGATGTATTTCCCCACTATATAATAAACAACATTTGTTGCTATTTATTGCAGAGGCAATGTCCATCATTAGCAGTAGGCATGCACAATAGTTGGGAGATAGCAAGACGTCAACAGGGTATCAACACAATTACACCAACTCAACCTCTCTATGCACATAAAGGTTAATTTATAAGTATACTCGTGTTTCCTAGCTATTGATTCTAAAATTCCTTACTCCTTATCTAATATACATATATGTTGAGAAATGCAAGCAAACAAATTAATTGTTTCCCCTAAATAATAAAAGTAGGCCCAGTATCATCCTTTAATAAAATGTGCTTGGTTCCTTTAAAAAAATATACTTAATACACAGCAAAATAAATAAAATAAGTTTAGCAAAAAAAAAAAAAACCTGTTAAATTCAGTTTAATTTTTGGCAAGGAACTAAATAATACTTTCTTTGTTCTCAAGCATGTATTTTCCTGAATTGGACTTTGTTATTGTATTGTGATTGGCGATTGTGCTTAAATTTTGACAAATGTCATTATTTTTTAAAATTTTATTTTATATTGAGATAACTTTGGTTTATAACATTATATGTTTCATGTGGAGAACCTTCTATTTCTACTTCTGTATGTACTACAATGTGAAAAGTGAAAGGAAGTGTTAGTCGCTCAGTTGTGTCTGACTCTTTGCGGCCCCATGGACATGCCAGGCTCCTCTGTCCATGGAATTCTCCAGGGAAGAATACTGGAGTGGGTAGCCATTCGCTTCTCCAGGGGATCTTCCCAACCCAGGGATCGAACTCCAGTACCCTGCATTGCAGGCAGATTTGTTACCGTCTGAGCCACTAGGGAACCCCACTACAATATGCTCACCAACCAAAAAATTTAGTTTACATCTGTCACCATTCATTTGATCTCCTTTACCCATTTCCCACCCCCACAGACCTTCCCCTCTGGTAACCTCTACTCTGCTCTTTATATCTGTGTGTTTTTGTTTCCTTTGGTTTGTTCATTTATCTTGGATTCATTTGTTTTTTATATTCCACATTTAGGTGAAATCACATGGTATTTTGTCTTTTTCTGTCTGAGTTACCTCGCTTATTAATATTATTTTTTTAAAATTTATTTTAATTGGAGGCAATATTGTAGTGGTTTTTGCCATACATTGACATGAATCAGCCATGGGTGTACATTTGTTCCCTATCCTGAATCCTCTTCCCTCCTCCCTTCCCATCCCATCCCCCATGGTCATCCCAGTGCACCAGCCCTGAGCACCCTGTCTCATGCATTGAACCTGGACTGACGATCTATTTCACATATGGTAATATACATGATTCAATGCTATCCTCTCAAATCATCCCACCCTCACCTTCTCCCAGAGAAGAGTCCAAAAGTCTATTCTTTACATCTGTGTCTCTTTTGCTGTCTCACATATAGGGTCAGTGTCACCATGTTTCTAAATTCCATATATATGTGTTAATATACTGTATTGGTGTTTTTCTTTCTGACTTACTTCACTCTGTATAATAGGCTCCAGTTTCATCCACCTCATTAGAACTGATTCGAATGCATTCTTTTTAATAGCTGAGTAATATTCCATTGTGTATATGTATCATAGCTTTCTTATCCATTCATCTGCTGATGGACATCTAGGTTGCTTCCATGTCCTGGCTATTGTAAACAGTGCTGCAGTGAACATTGGGGTACATGTGTCTCTTTCAGATCTGGTTTCCTAAGTGTGTGTGCCCAGCAGTGGGATTGCTGGGTCATATGGCAGTTCTATTTCCAGTTTTTTAAGGGATCTCCACACTGTTCTCCATAGTGGCTGTACTAGTTTGCATTCCCACCAACAGTGTAATAGGGTTCCCTTTTCTCTGCACCCTCTCCAGCATTTATTGTTTGTAGACTTTTTGATAGCAGCCATCCTGACTGGCGTGTAATGGTACCTCATTGCAGTTTTGACTTGCATTTCTTTGATAATGAGTGATGTTGAGCATCTTTTCATGTGTTTGTTAGCCATCTGTATGTCTTCTTTGAAGAATTGTCTGTTTAGTTCTTTGGCCCACTTTTTGATTGGGTCATTTATTTTTTTGGAATTGAGCTGCAGGAGCTGCTTGTATATTTTTGAGATTAATTCTTTGTCAGTTGCTTCATTTGCTATTATTTTCTCCCATTCTGAAGGCTGTCTTTTCACCTTGATTATAGTTTCCTTCGTTGTGCAAAACCTTTTAAGTTTCATTAGGTCCCATTTGTTTATTTTTGCTTTTTTTCCCCATTACTCTTGGAGGAGGGTCATAGAGGATCCTGCTGTGACTTATGTCAGAGAGTGTTTTGCCTATGTTTTCCTCTAGGAGTTTTATAGTTTCTGGTCTTACATTTAGATATTTAATCCATTTGGAATTTATTTTTGTGTATGGTGTTAGAAAGTGTTTTAGTTTCATTCTTTTACAAGTGGTTGACCAGTTTTCCCAGCACCACTTGTTAAAGAGGTTGTCTTTTCTCCATTGTATATTCTTGCCTCCTTTGTCAAAGATAAAGTGTCCTTAGGTGTGTGGATTTATATCTGGGCTTTCTATTTGGTCCATTGATCTATTTTTCTGTCTTTGTGCCAATACCATACTGTCTTGATGACTGTAACTTTGTAGTATAGTCTGAAGTCAGGCAGGTTGATTCCTTCAGTTCCTTTCTTCTTTCTCAAGATTACTTTGGCTATTCAAGGTTTTTTGTATTTCCATACAAATTGTGAAATTATTTGTTCTAGTTCTCTTAAGAATACCTTTGGTAGCTTGATAGGGATTGCATTGAATCTATAGATTGCTTTGGGTAGTATACTCATTTTCACTATATTGATTCTTCTGATCCATGAACATGGTATATTTCTCCATCTATTTGTGTCCTCTTTGATTTCTTTCATCATTGTTTTATAGTTTTCTATATATAGGTCTTCTGTTTCTTTAGGTAGATTTATTCCTAAGTATTTTATTCTTTTCGTTGTAATGGTAAATGAAATTGTTTCCTTAATTTCTCTTTCTCTTCTCTCATTGTTAGTGTATTGGAATGCAAGGGATTTCTTTGTGTTAATTTTATATCCTGCAACTTTCCTATATTCATTGATTAGCTCTAGCAATTTTCTGGTGGAGTCTTTAGGGTTTTCTATGTAGAGGATCATGTCATCTGCAAACACTGAGAGTTTTACTTCTTCTTTTCTAATATGGATTCTCTTTATTTCTTTTTCTTCTCTGATTGCTGTAGCTAAAACTTCCAAAACTATGTTGAATATTAGTGGTGAGAGTGGGCATCCTTGTCTTGTTCCTGACTTTATGGGAAATGCTTTCAATTTTTCACCATTAAGGATAATGTTTGCTGTGGGTTTATCATATATGGCTTTTATTATGTTGAGGTATATTCCCTTCTATGCCTGCTTTCTGGAGGGTTTTTATCATAAATTTATGTTGAATTTTGTCAAAGGCTTTCTCTGCATCTATTGAGATAATCATATGGTTTTTATCTTTCAATTTGTTAATGTGGTGTATCACATTGATTGATTTGCAAATATTGAAGAATCCTTGCATCCCTGAGATAAAGCCCACTTGGTCATGATGTATGATCTTTTAAATATGTTGTTGGATTCTGTTTGCTAGAATTTTGTTAAGGATTTTTGCATCTGTGTTCATCTGTGATATTGGCCTGTAGTTTTCTTTTTTTGTGGCATCTTTGTCTGGTTTTGGAATTAGGGTGATGGTGGCCTCATAGAATGAGTTTGGAAGTTTACCTTCCTCTGCAATTTTCTGGAAGAGTTTGAGTAGGATAAGTGTTAGCTCTTCTCTAAATTTTTGGTAGAATTCAGCTGTGAAGCCGTCTGGTCCTGGGCTTTTGTTTGTTGGAAGATTTATGATTGAAGTTTCGATTTCTGTCATTGTGATGGGTCTGTTAAGATTTTCTATTTCTTCCTAGTTTAGTTTTGGAAAGTTATGCTTTTCTAGGAATTTGTCCATTTCATCCAGGTTGTCCATTTTACTGGCATAGAGTTGTTCATAGTAGTCTCTTATGATCCTTTGTATTTCTGTGGAGTTACCTCACTTAGCATAATGCTTCCAAGGTCCATCCATGTTGTTACAAATGGCAAGATTTTGTCTCTGTTTATGACTTGGTAGTATTCTATTGTATATGTATATCACATCATTTTTATCCATTTGTCTGTTGATGGGCACTTAGGTTGTTTCCATTTCTTCACTTTTGTAAATGCTGAGGAACGTAAGGGTGCATATATCTCTTCAACTTTGTGTTTCTGTATTCTTTGGATAAATACCCAGAAGTGGGTAGTTCTAGTCTTAATTTTTTGAGACATCTCCATACTCTTTTTCATAGTGGCTGCACACTTTACATTTCTAGCAACAGCGTATGAGGGTTCCCTTTTCTCCACATCCATACCAACAGTTATTTCTTGCCTTTTTGTTAAGAGCCATTCTGACAGGTGTGAGGTGATATCTCATTGTGGTTTCATTTGCTTTTCCCTAATAATTAGTGATGTTGAATTCCTTTACATGTGTCTCTTGGCAATCTGTATGTTGTCTTTGGAAAAATGTCTATTCAGCTCCTCTGCTCCAAATGTCATTTTTAATAGATTTTCTTATTCTGAGTTTTCTGAGATATTGACTTCTAGTTTCAAAACACTCCCTGTTTTGGCAGCAGGTAGCATAACTCCAAACACATACCAGAGGTAACTGATAATTAGAAAGGAACCTGAAGATCGATTAATCCAAACCTCTCAAGTTTGTAAGTTCAGAAACTGAAGCTCAGAGAAAGGAAATGACTTAGCTAAGGCTGTATGTTGTGTTAGAAGTAGAAACAGGGTTGGACCCTAGTCACCTCTTTCCCCTTCTTGAAATGACTGACTGCTGGTTCTCACAGATTTACATTCAGCCATGGAAATGGGTTTAGCTTGGATTAAAACTTCTTGTTTCTTTTTTATAGCATTGACAGTTTTTATTCCCAGTGACAATTAACTCTGGGGAAAAAAAAACTTTGGGAATTAAACATTTCTGTATACCTTCTACAGTGTATTTAAGTGTGAAGTGGGACAAAGAGCAGAACAGGTTAGATTTGGATGCTATATGGGGAAATTCCTTGACACTTGAGCATTTTGGATTATTCAGGAAATGCCTCAGAGACTTGGCTTTCCTCTGTATTGTTGTTCTTGGAATTGCCATGAGGCCAGGGAAAGAAATGGGGCTCCCACTAATTATTTACAACAAATTTCCAGGGGGACCAGATTTTATCCTTGGTGAACAGATTTTAAGATCTCAGTCCTTCTGCCTCTTCACCCTAAGGAAGCTGGGCTCTGACAGGTTACCCTGTCTCAAGGGAGCAGTTGAAGTCTCAAGGCGAGACAGTGACACAGAAGGGTAATTACGGCCTTTAGACAGAATAGGGTTATGCTTAATTAACAGAGTTGCTTGGTTCCCAAGGGGTCAACACTTGCACAACTTTTTCTACAGATTAAAAGGAAGAAAGCAGACATTTCTAAGTCTAGGAGGATGTTCGGAAGTCTTTCTTGGGCCTATCATTTTAAGAGGGTTGTGTGGTTAAATGCAAAGGAATGAGCTCAGCCCTCTTGAACTCTGACCTTCCAGGAAGCAGAAAGAAACTCATTTTATAGACAAGGAAACAGGCATGGATGGGAGGTGACTAGCCAAGGCCACAGAGCTGGTGAGCAAGTCAAGCCTAAGCCATAAAATCTTAGCGGCTACTTTTGCTTCCACAATGATCAAGATGCATTTCCTAGTGTTTTCTTTCTTAAAATCTAGATAATCATAGAAAGCCTTGTTTTTGTTTTAATTTTATTGTTTATTTTGCCAAAAGGTGCAAACCCATTTTGTTTTTTCATATCTGAGGCAAAATGGACTCCATCCTTCATGTCTCTGCCAAAGGCTACCTCCTGGTGAATTTCTCATTCCCCTCTGTGCTAGGTTTCTCCCCTTTTAAACCTTCAGATCATTCTATGTTTACAAACTCTATATGTTTATTAGGTCTGCTCTGGATTTTCAGGGTCTGGCATCCAGTAAAGGCTCAATAAATGCTGGCTGTAATGAATTCAGGCTGCCCTGAGCAGAGCAGTGGCACAACAAGCACTGTGAGACAGCAGAGTTCTCATGGATCCCATGATGCTCCTTCCTCTTGCAGCCACTGGATCCAAGTGACATATCCATAGCCCCATATGGGAGAGGTAGATAGGCCCTAGGCTCAGGCACAGGAGGCACTTGCTTAGCTCCTCTACTACTAATGAGCAGGACAACCCTGCTCTTCCATGCTCTATGCTGCCTGGAAATCTTCCAGTCTATAATCCTTCCTGGATTTCAAGTGTACAGCTTTCAGTTCCTCTTGTCTTTAGAAGGCTAGGCTTGGCTTTTGGGACAACATGCCCCATATTCTCTCTGAATAAAATAAAATTAATAGCCTTTGCCCAATATCACTTGCCACTTATCAATTCCTCCTTTTAAATATATATATATTATTAAATTTTCTTGCTATTTTTAAAATTGGGCTTCCTTGGTGGCTCAGACAGAAAAGAATCTGCCTGTAATGTGGGAGACCTGGGTTTGACCCCTGGGTTGGGAAGATCCCTTGGAGGAGGGCATGGCAACCCACTCCAGTATTCTTGCTTGGAGAATCCCCATGGACAGAGGAACCTGGCAGGCTATAGTCCATGGAGTCACAAAGAGTTGGACATGACTGAGTGATTAAGCACACACATCTTTAAAATTACCCTGTGGAGTAATTTTGCACCCATTTTACATATGGGAAAGTCAAGTATTGCTGAGGTAAACTAACGTGCTAAAATATGCACCCCAGTAAGAACAGGAACTCAAACCTGGAACACTTGACTCCAAATCTCATGTTTTCCCCACTTGGGAAGAAGGAGCATATCTTATGCACTTTGTAATCTGTGTAGTGCTTCATAAAAAGGCCTATCCCTTACTGAATGGAATGAAAGGCCTTTTCTATTGATAGAAGCCAGCTGCACAAATCATAGCTAAGAAGCACCATGAGTTGTGGACCAGGGCTTGACTGTATCCATTTTCTCTATATCTACTGCTAACCTTCTGGGGCCAGTAAACCTTTCACCAATGGTTCAAAAAGAAGAATTTCAAGTTCTAACAGGACTATAAACCTTATCTCTGAGTTTGAGGCTGGGAAACTGTTTTGCTAAAATATTTGCACCTCTTGAAATTCTTCCACTCCTTATACTTTGATTTATTATTCTTTCTTTATTAACTCATTTGGTAAATATTTATTGTTTACTACCTTCATTCATTCATTCCTCCTTAAGTCACTTATTAGTCACTTATTAATGGTGTAAAAGGCACAGGTTTTCATTTGTTGTACATTTTATTGAACTATCTCTGGGATAATTAGGGAAGAAAGAAATTTAGCAGCAGTTTTCCCAACCAGCCCCAAGTACCTGCCCCACTGGGTGAGGAGGGGACAATCTGGGTCAAATGCATACAGCAGGAAGAAAAGAGTTTCAGCCACGCCTTTTACAGATTGTGTGATGTCTGGAAACCATTTACCCTCTCAAGAGTCTCAGTTTTATCCTGTGCAAAATGGGGATTACTGTGTAGATCTGTGGAGGATCATATGGGAATTTAAGTAAAAGTGTCTATTCTAGCAAAGGGCTCACTGTGGCCAGTGTTCTCAGCACATGAGATGATGATGTCAGTCCCCAAGCAGCTTTCTTCCTGCCAACACCACCAGGCAGGCGGTTCAGAGGCATCTTGACAACATCGGGCAGCACATGATCTCCCCTAGTCACCTCGGGGAGGCTGTGAAGCAGGGTTACGTTAGGGCAAAACACAGTCCAATCACAGTCTTTGTCTTTATCAGCCTGAGTAGCAGCACAGTCTTGGAGCACAGGCGGTGACATTCCGATTCCCTGACTGAACACTTAAGGAAGGGGGTTCTTGGAGGGAGATGAGGGTGGGATGGGGCTGACTGGCAGATCTGCAGCCTCTTCTGCTCCCCTTGCATTTCCCTTTCAGCAGTTGTCTGTTTCCTAGGCCGCTTCTGGAGAGGAGCTCAGCTGCTATCATTTTTCTGATTCTGAGGCAGGTGGGGGTAGGAGGAGTGTGATTTGCTTCCATGCTCTTCCCTGGGAGATGCACTTTTGGGGTCACAGGAAATACAATGGTTTCCACATGCATGGAGGTTGGCCAATTCCCAGATGTCTAGGACTCAGAATGGAATTTTCAGGAAAGCAAGGCATTCCTGCCCTTTGAAGCTCCCATCCTGTTTTCCACCTGTGTGTACAGCAGTGTGGGTGCTCAGGCTCAGTATGTGTGTTGAATGAAAGCAAGAGCGCTCATCTGGGAAGTCACAGGAAAACAGTCCCTTCACCTACTGCCAGACACTATTGCAACTTCCCTCTGGTCTAGTCTGGGGTTGAAAATGTGTTCAGTCACTTATAAACTCACCCAGTAAACACCGTATTCAACAATGTTTGTCCTTGCCTTGGATGAGCTGCTGCTGCTGCTGCTATGTCACTTCAGTTGTGTCCGACTCTGTGCGACCCCACAGGCAGCAGCCCACCAGGCTCCTCCATCCCTGGAATTCTCCAGGCAAGAATACTGGAGTGGGTTGCCATTTCCTTCTCCAATGCATGCATGCATGCTAAGTCATTTCAGTCGTGTCCGACTCTGTGTGACACCCAGTGGACAGCAGCCCACCAGGCTCCTCTGTCCATGGGATTCTCTAGGCAAGAATACTGGAGTGGGTTGCCATATCCTTCTCCCACTGGATGAGCTAACAAGACATATATCTCCTAGAAGGGGTGGGAGGGTCACTTTATACTTCTGTAATGGAGACTGTAATCAGTGGAAACCTCCAATGATGAAAACATCTTTGTCTTCCTCATGCCTGGTCAGCTCATCCCATAGAGATTGAAGCTCTCACATAGGTCTCTGGGGCAGTGGGTGGGGGAACCTGACCTTGAGGTTTTTATCCCTCTGAAATGGGACACACAATCTCAACTCTGCTGGTCTCTGTGTGATCGCAGACATTTTTTTTTTTTTTAAGTCAGTTTCCCCATATGCAAAAGGGTACGTTTCAGGTAAGGATGGAACCAGGAGGATGCCTTGTAAAATGCTCTAACACAATGGTTATTAGTACTATGGCCAAAAAAACCTCACTGAAGACCAGTGACCATCTGTGGAAACTACCCTTTATTGATTGGATGACCTTGAGCAAATTACAAGAACTCGCTGTACCTCAGTTTCCTCTTTTGTAAATAGGAGGCTACCTTGTCTGTTCGAATGCAAGATTGAAAATAACGCCCAGCACGGTGTCCACCACACGCATGGCTCTCAGGCGGTGGTTTTCTCCCCTGCACCATGCCTGGAACTCATTTCCCCATGCCAGACTGAGCGACAAGCATTTTCCAAATCTGCTCGATGCCCGGCCGCCCCACTGCCTCTTGCGCCGCTCCCTGCCACACCCGCAGCTCCCTGACGTGCAGACTTGGAGAAATCGCTGCTACCAGGCCCGCGCCCGCCGGTCTGCCAGCACACGCGCGCCGGGGCCGCGGCCCGGAGCAGCGTCTGCTAGTTACCTTTCACCTAGTTCGGCCGGCTAGCCGCGCTGGGTAACTCGAGGGCAAACGCGGAACCCAGTGCGCCTGCGCACAGCTCGCTCCCAGTCGCAGTGGGGTGGCCCGAGCGTTTATTATCTGTTGGTTTCCGTTCCCTTCTGAAATGAAGGGTATGGGCTTTGCGGATGTGCGCTAATATCTGGGTCTGTAAGGGGGTAGGCACAATCTCAGACTAGGGAAGGGGGATGGTGGCGACCGAGGCCCTCTGAGCTGTCACCCCTCACGCATCGCCCTGCCTCGGCGGACTCTTCTTAACTTCTCATCCACCTCCTATCAGATATCTTCACGTTCCACCTTCTTCTACAACTGGTCCCGATTCAGCTCTGCCCTCTCAGTTCATCGTTTTCCTCAAAACGCGGTCAGGAAAGGAAAGGCTTCCGAATGGAGCACACGCCCGCGGAAAAGCCACAGAGGCACAAAGTTAATGTTCCCAGTTCTGCCAGGAAGGGGACCGAACCTAACAACAGGTTTGAAGTGAAAAGGAGCACATTCTTTTTTTTTTCCATTTCTCAAATGGCTACGTTGAAGACGGCCGAGGCCGCCGCGAGTCTCGGGGTTACTACCGGGCACCGGGCGGGGCGTGCGCTGCGCTGGGGGAGGGAAAGACTTCGAGCTCAGAAACCGCAGTTGCAGAAATGCTTTTAATCATCTAAGGAGGTTTTCAGTTCCCAATCACACAATCTCGTCGACGGTTTTCAGGGGTCCTTGTTGTCTCGTCTGCTTCAGGGATCTTCCATCTGTGACATCCCACAGACTTAGGAGCTGGGAACATGATCTAGGATATAAAATAAGAACCAGATGTGTGCAAAAAAAAAAAAAAAAAAAACCCAAAAAACAAAAACCAAACACCCATTTCTTTTCTTCCTGTGGTCTGATCCCCTTGCTTCCTTCCTCTGGTTCCTGTATTTGGTACAACCCCAAAAGAGTGATGGCCAACCAGGGTTTGTCCAGGCTCTGCCACCGACCGGAGTGATTTAAAATAAGCCCGTTTCTCTCTCCAGGATGGGTATCTTCTCCTGTAAGATGTAAGGGTTAGCCCTCATGGTCCCCCTGGCTCTGCAACATTAAAGTTTAGGTGAGGAGTCCTAAGATTTTCAATTCCCTAATGTCATGTCTCCTCCATTTCAGATCGGACCAGCAGGGAATGCTGTTAAAGAGAATTACCATCAGAGTTACAAGATTGTTCCATGACTGGACATTTTGAGGTTTTCTAGGTTTCTTGAAAGGTTGTGTAACTGTCTCAAGACATGACATTTAAGGTTAAGTACATAGATCATTTCCTCTATGTACTAATAGACGTGAGAGCACTTCCCCCTAATTACCTTTCTTTGACTCTGCCTCTGCCTCCAGCACCGTGTATAATGCAGCTAGTTTATTCTCTTAATGAATAAAAGAAAATTTGTGACTAGCAGGGATAGGGGTTTTATGTGTGTGTGTGTGCTCAGTTGCTCAGTTGTGTCTGACTCTTGGTGACCCCATGGACTGTAACCTGCCAGGCTTCTCTGTCCTTGAATCTTTCAGGAAAGAATACTGGAATGGGTTGCCATTTCTTCCTCTAGGGGATCATCCCAACCCAAGTACCAAACCAGTGTCTCCTGCATTGACAGGCAGATTCTTTACCACTGTGCCACTTGGGAAGCCCCAGAGGGGTCTTTTGCTTTTGTTTTAATGTGAATAGATTTTTAAAACTCATGAGCAGATAAATGTATCACAGGAAAAAAAAGTGAAGGCGGAACATAGAGAAACCATTAAAACAGTATTAATCTGATAAACCCTAAATGAGTCTATACATTTTAACAGAGATTAGTATAAAGTCCAGCTCTTAGTTAAAAAAAAAAACTACTGACATACTTTATGTGGAGGATGGAAATAAAGTACCAATAAGTATAGAGCTCCTTTATATCTTTACCTTATGTAACCTCTATAAAAATACTGTGAATTTAATGAGTACAACGTAATGGTTTCCATTTTGCAAAGGAAGAAACAAGCTAAGAGAGGTTGAACATCTGGCCCAAGGTCACACAACTAGCATGTGATAAAACGAAATCTGGGGTTCCTAAGACCAGGCCTTCTGCTTTAGGAGTGTGTGTGTGTGTGTGTGTGTGTGTGTTTATATGTGTGTACTCAGGCACACATGGAGGTGGCAGTGTGGAGAAGTGCTGAGAACAGATTTGATTGGAGATAGACATTTATAATTATTATTATTATAACTGATATTTATTGAACTTTATAATGTTCCAGGTAATGCATTAGCACCTTTCATGCATGGATTCATTAATTCTTTTAACAGCCTTATTAGGTGAATAATATTGTCTCTTTTTGAGCAACCAAGGAAACTGGGACCTTAAAAAGAGAGTTGCCCAAGTTCTCACAGGAAGCGGTGAAGCAAGGATTCACCCTGCGACTGATTCCAAAGCTCAAGGAGGTCCTTTGTTCTATGGGTTTCTCTTGGCTGAAAACTCAGGATAAATCAGCAATGAATGTGGATTCAAGGAGCCAAAGGGACCCCAAGTTGTGTGACTAGAAATCCAGGGTTAAGAATGAAGTGAAGGGTCCTTCTCTCCTGTGTGGTGGCCACAGGTTACCTGAAAAGCTGAGCTCAGTTCTGGGCACCATCCATGCAGACATGGACACTTACTGTAAGATGACAGTCAGGAGCTTAGGGTTTATCCAAGATGAAGGGCCTGTAGAGGAGCTGCATTTGGCTCCTCTGACCTTGGCCACCACCTTGGTACACTCTACATTCCCAAGGCCAAGTACCATATATGAGGCAATGTGGTGCAGTGACAACTGCAAGGGATTCTGAGTCAAACTCACATAGTTTTGACTCTGCTTCTCTCCTCCCAGCTAGATCATTTTTAGTATATTCCTTAACTTCTCTGAGCCTCAGTTTTCCCAGTTATGAAGTGAGAAGAATCAGACCTACCTTGTAGCATTGCTATGAGAACTTACTGAGATAATGTATGTTTAGTAACCATCCTCTCACTGTTTCTCATCTCCATACAAACACAGAGCAAGGATGAGTTTAATCTTTGGCCAATAATTTAACGAAGTCCTTGAAAAGGATGATTTCCCATCTTCAGCAAGGTATTTATGTGACTTGAGGTGGTGGTTTTGAGGGTTTAGCCAGGTTTTCTTTTCTTTTTTTTTTTTAAAGTAGTGGACTGGAAAGAAAATAATAGATTTGTCTGTGTAATGGAACAAGAAGAAATTGGAATCTCAGGCAATCTGAAGGGGGGGACTGCGGAGAATAGTATGGAAGGGGAAGAGAGAGGAGGATTGAGGATGCTGACAGAAGGCTGAATCCTCAAATGTGGATGTGGTCAAAGGACATATAAAGTATAGGGATGACTGATACTAAATTTAAAATTGATTGGGTGTTGTAACATAACCTTCCCTTTCCCTGAAGTTTCAACAACGTTTGCTACATATGAGAACACTTTGATAAACTTTGTGTGGATATTAAATTGAGTTAAACATTTAAACTTATATGCAGAGTACATCATGAAAAATACTGGACTGAATGAAGCTGGAATCACGATTGCCAGGAGAAATAGCAATAACCTCAGATATGCAGATAACACCACCCTTATGGCAGACAGTGAAGAAGAACTAAAGAGCCTCTTGATGAAAGTGAAAGAGGAGAGTTAAACAGTTGGCTCAAAATTCAACATTCAGAAAACTAAGATCATGGCATTTGGTCCCATCACTTCATGGCAAATAGATGGGGAAACAGTGACAGACTTTATTTTTTTGGACTCCAAAATCACTGCAGATGGTGACTGCAGCCATGAAATTAAAAGATGCTTGCTCCTTGGAAGGAAAGTTATGACCAACCTACACAGCATATTAGAAAGCAGAGACATTACTTTGCCAACAAAGATTTGTCTAGTCAAGGCTATGGTTTTTCCAGTAGTCGTGTATGGATGTGAGAGTTGGACTATAAAGAAAGCTGAGCGCCAAAGAATTGATGCTTTTGAAATGTGTCAGAGAAGACTCTTGAGAGTCCCTTGGATTGCAAGATCCAGCCAGTCCATCCTAAAGGAGATCAGTCCTGAATATTCATTGGAAGGACTATGCTGAAGGTGAAACTTCAATACTTTGGCCACCTGATGTGAAGAACTGACCCATTTGAAAAGACCCTGATGTTGGGAAAAATTGAAGGTGGGAGGAGAAGGGGGCGACAGAGGATGAGATGGTTGGATGGCATCACCGACTCAATGGACATGAGTTTGAGTAAACTCTGGGAGTTGGTGATAGACAGGGAGGCCTGGCGTGCTGCAGTCCCTGGGGTTGCAGAGAGTCGGACTTGACTCAGCGACTGAGCTGAACTGAACTGAACTGAAACATTTGGGAGACACAATGTACAGATCAAAACAGTCCTCAAAAAGAATAATTCTGAAGAAGCTGGTATTTAGAGCCTAAGCTAATCAAGAAATATGAGGTACCCTTGGAAATTGAAGGAGCTATCCAAGTATGTTTAGCTGAAATTGGCTTTACTTTGCACTGCCAAACTGAGGCAAGGCTGCTTCCTCTCTTCTTCATGTAGACCCAATATTAAGCTCATTGACCACTGGTGATAGAAGAGGTTTCCACAGACCAGGAAGTTATTAGAGGAGGAAGTGGAGAAGTTGCTTCAAGTCTGGAGGCTCTCTGCCCACAGATGAAGAAGTGTATATTGTTATGGTTAAGGGAGACCCCACCCCTGGGTCCTTTGTTCCCTGTGTTGGAAATTCTCTTAAGGAGAAGGTAATTTGTGATAAATGAGTGCTCTCCAAACACTGGCTGAAATGTCCGGAAGGAGGTAGAAGTAAGGCTTTTGAGGGATGGGATGCTTAGGATGACCATAGAGGGCAGCCTAGTGGGTGTAGGGAATCAGATGAGAGGGTGCTGTAGGAGGGGTGAACTGCAGGGAAACGGGGAGGCACCAAGGACATAGGGTCCTGCAAAGCCCAGGGAAGCTGTAGTGTGGCTGCTGGCAGAATTGCACTGCTCTGTCCCTCTTGAAGCACCTGGCCTCATTGCAGGTCCTCCAAGCAACCTCAGGTGGGCTTGGAAGGCCTTTGAGAATTGTCAAGGGCCATGGAATTGACCTGGAGCAAAAAAAAATTATTAAAACCTAGGAAATGCTCGGCAGAGATGGGTCCCCCCCATCCCAAACCTTTGGTGGGAACTGTAGCTGTAAACTGAAATTTATTGGAGGAGCCAGAGAAAGGTAGTCTGACAGACTCTTGTATGGATACTGCTGTTGGTTACCTTCTCTAAACCTCAATTTTCTTAAGTATAAAATGACATTTACCTCACAGGGTTATTTATAAGATAAATGAGACATTGCAGGTGAGCATGTTTTGAAATATAAACTACAGAAATGTTATTCCTATTGCTGAGAAACCATTATTAGGACATTATTCATAATCAGTCATCTCAATTTCTAGCTATATTTCAGTAGTGAATATCTAACCTCACCCCAAAGGAGAAATCAGTAGCATCAGCTGGTTCACTATCTTTTATTTCATAATTAGTTACACTGAATTTTTCCACTGTGCTACAATCCAAAGAGAGAGATGGTGAGCTAGCTGGCCACTGGGGAAAGTGCTTTCTTATTTATTAAAGTATCTTTCTCATCCATTAAAAGGTTTACCTGTGATTGGATGCTTTTTTTATTTGCTCCCTCCTCTTTCTTCCTTTGGCAAGTCTCTTTATCCTTAAGTCAAATTGTAAATAATTTCCCAGATGCAGACAACCTTCTCTTGAGTCCTTCTCCACCCATCCCATCAACCCTCCTTTAAGTACTGATGCATTTTCCCCTCTCACATTCTGGCAACTTCAGCTCCCAAATAGAGATATTTAATAGCCATTCTGCTCTATAACAAAAAATCGATATACTAAAGGAAAATATAGATTTCCAGGGTGGAACAAAAAGGTTCTAGGAAGCAGAACATCTGTCATCTTCATAAGCTGTGCCAAAGATTCTCATGAGACAATCTCAGAGTTCGTTGGCATTTTCCCTTCTTTTACTTCATGAGCATTTAAGGTAAAGAGCTGTGATGACTTGTTTTGTATTCATTTGACAAATTCAGAATTACAAAATACATTTGTGGGAAATACAGGAATTTAAAAATATACAACTTAGAAGCATCAGTCGTAAACACAGCATCATCAGAAAGCAAATTAATTGTACCCAGTGTTTAAAGACTGTGGGCCTGAGGAAGATGGAGTATCCTTTTTTTTAAAAAATTAAAGTTGCTATGAAGTCTATAAACTGATAAACATTAAAAACAGTTAATGTAGGTTATTTTATTCCTACTTTAGTGACCACTTGAACCTGCTACTGTTTTAACTTCCACCTCATTCCATCCATAACCAGACTTAATAATAGCTATAATTGTTGAACATTTGTTTTCTTCCCAGTGTTGGGCTTATTTACATACTCTATCACATTTAATCCTCATATTCCCCAATAAAGTCTTATTTCTCTCAGTCTTGAGAATGAGGAAGTGCAAGCAAGCGGATGTAAAAGAATTTGTCCAACATTACCATGCTCGTGAGCAGCAGAGCTGGCTCCAAAGTCCCTGCTCTGCTCGGTTATTTAGAATTCCTTCCTTTGTTGCTGACACAATAGCTTCAATTCCCCACTCCATATCTGTACTCCTCATTCCAATAAGCTACTTTTGTAATACTGCTTTCTTCTTGAACAAACCCAATCATAATTATAATAACAATATTAGTTACATGGGAAGGTCTACTATATTCCTGTCATGGGGTTAAACTCTCATACAGGTAAATTCAGGTCTGGTGAACCCCCTCACTCCCGTCCCTTCTTCATTATCATCATATGTAAGAAAACCAGGGGAAAAAAATGAAAAAAAATTAGACCAAGAATCAAAGACCTAGAGTCCCTTAGTTGCAAAATTAAAATAGCAACCACTTTCTGTCTTCTTCAGAGAGTAATTGTGAGGATTAAATTAGATAATGCATATAATAGTGCTTTGGAAACTGGCCTGGTCTCTACAAAGTATTCCTGTAAGCTATGTTAATGTCTAGTTGTGTGACCTTGACAAGTCAACAGTTCCCAAGCTCAGTTTCATTACCTCCAATGGGAATCAAAGTTCCTGCCACTCAGGGGTGTTACAAGGATTAAGGGCTGCGTAATCCGCAGTACGGGGCATTTGAATCTGTATTTCACTGATACTCTTTTAAAGTGTGTTTTCAGAGCCACGTTCTTTCCAAGTTTCTCAAGCATCTCTTCTCTTCCCCTTCCTCATTCTCCTTTGCTGACAGTCTCTCCGATTCACATCCCTGAGTCGTCTGAACCTTCAGCTCTCTAGCCTGTCTCCACATTCACTTCCACTGGGGGCTTTCCACCTTATGGGAGCCAAGTCACCATTTTATCAGTTCTAGTTCCTGTCCTATGCTACAAGTCTCCCCAGTTTCTGACCTTTCTTTGACATCTTTTAGCTCAGTGCTGGGCAGAAAGTTAAAATGCAGATTCTGATTCACAGGGCTGGAGTGGGGCCTGAGTTTGCATTTGTAACAGTTTCCAGGTGACATTAATGCTGCTGGCCTGAGGACTATGCTTTGAAGAGCAAAAATCTAGCCTGTGAGCTACCCCCAGAAATCACCTGACCAGTACAGCTCATCTTACAGGCTTCACAGCAGCTTCCAGAGTCTTTTCAGCTGGACTTTATCCATTCTACCCCTTTCTCCCTGTGACAGAGCCTCCCCTCCCCATCTTTAGTGGGTACCTGGCCATGGAATAAAGACAACATGTCCAAGTCTCCCTTCCAGCTATGGATGGCCATGAGACTACACTCTGGATGTGAGCAGAAACGTTTTGTGCTATTTCCAGGAAGAATTCTTAAAGGGAGAGGATGTATCCACTTCTCGTTTTCCTCCTTCCTGTTGGTTGCAGTGTAGTCATGGTGGCTGAAACTCAACAGTCACCTTAGTGCGTGAGGCAGGTGTGACATGCCAGGCATAGCACAGCAGCAGCAGAGAATGAGCCTGAGTTCCGGGTGTCGTGGAGAGCTGCACCCACTCTGCACTGACTGCCTCCAGACTCCTTCCCCGTGAGCAGGAAATGCAAGTCCTGCATTACTGATGTTTGGATTCTCCATTGCTCACAGGTTAGTCCTAACTATCAGGTCCTGCTCACCACTGAACTCCCCTCCTTGCTTGTGTGGACGGGTGGCAACTGATGTGTTCCACTTGAGCCTCTGAGAGTACAGCAGTTTCAGTCCACCTCTATGCTCTCTATGAGTCACATCTCCAGCCCAGAGGTCTTCCTTATTTCCCTAAACTTGTTTTCTCACCCAAACCCTGTGCCAATGGTCCTCATCTGGTGTCTTTTTTCAGATACAGACTTTTGGGCCTGGGCCTGGAGTTTCTGGTACTAGGGGAGGGGCCCCCAGCAATCTGTATTTTAACATATATGTTCAGTGATTTTGGTGCAGGGCATTTGTGGGCCACATGTTGAGAAACACTGCCCAACTTTTATTTTATTTTGCTAATTTATAAAATTATGAAATATTTCAATCCCATACAGAAAAACAAAATGAATATAACAAATACCTACAATGGAGCTTTGTCAAATTTTATTTAACTGTTGTAAAGTATTTCATACTTTTACAAACCTAAATTTATTCTTCTGTTGATGGACATTTAGATTTTTTCCAAATTTTGGCTGTTACAAATAATTCTGGAATGAATGAACATTCTTAAATACAACTCCTTATGTATACTTGGGGGAATTTAAAATTTAAATCTTATAACAACCTAAAGAGGCTGCCTGAAGGCGTAGTAATCTCCACGAAACCTTTCTAGCATCTTCCTCCAATTGTTCTTATTACCACTCAGCATTTCCTTTCTCTGCATCATACACTTAAGTGTCTCTGTAATTCCTGTTAAAAACAACTGGCATGGTGGATATTGCTAGTTCCTGTCTCATATCCATTCACCCTCTTTTTGTTATTACCAGAACATCAGTTTGTTTGGGATGGCAGCATGCCCAGTTTTTGAAAAAACAAACACATTACTCTCTATCTCCCATGCAGCTGCCTTGGGGGCAGGGTTGGGGTGAGGGTAGAGTGAGGCTACTTGGGGATCTTCTGGGGAGTCTTCTGAGCAGTTACTGGAAAGTCTTGTTTTCTTGATACCTGTGCTGTTCCCTTTCTCTTCTTCCTCCCCTTCCTCCTTCTCCTTCCCCTTTTTGTCTAAAACAAGGGTGAGAGGCCAGATGTAGGGTCCCTGCCTTGACAGGTATGTGGATTCTGGTGAAGCAAAAAGACAGAGGGAGTCTGAGTACCTGATGGCATTGTGGAGCCTCCATACAACACCAAGTGCTCACAAGAGTAAGAAACCTGTATTTGATTAAGCCTTTTGTCCTCAGTTTTCTGTTCCATGCAGGCGAAACAATCCCTATCTGCTACTAAGAATTTCACTTTACTTCTTTGTGTTTGCCCTATCTTTCTCTCAGTCTGTTATGGACTGGAGCTCTCCCTTCCATCAGAACAGATTCTTGGAGTGTGCTGGTCTGAATATAGGTCATGATAGGTGAATGGTTTTTGGCTAATTAACTAAAATTTGATCTTTAAGATGGTAAATTCCAGGCAATTTGAGGGTATCTTGAAACCATCTCATTGAATAATTCAGATTCTCTGCCACAAGAGATTCTTAACTTTAACCTGACTCTTACAAAATAGCTCTGGTCAACAAGTGAGTTCTTACAGCTGAAATACTGATTTAAACATTGTCTTCATAAAGTTAAATTGCTGTGGACTTAAGTTTTAAATAGTAACATAAACCTTAACACTTAGAATAAGATCTAATATAATAATCACTTATTTCCTTCAAAATTAGGATTCACTTCTCAGGTTGGAAATTCAAATGATATGGAAAGAGGTTTTGATAGTTCTGCTGAAACATATCGATATCTAGACAGACTGTGCCATTTTGAATGGTGTGCAGTAGTGTCCATTGACATTTCATTTGGATCCTATCAGCATCTTCCCAATAAGTGCACACTTAACTTTTCTGCTTGGCTTCAGTAATGCCGAGCTACCTCACAGGAAGGCATTGCAGAAATACTAATGAATACGATTGTCATGCACTTTAAAAATATAAATGCTACCACAATGCACAAAGCAATGAAATGGCACCATTTGTCTGAAACACATTGTTCAGTACAACTCGAGAAAAGGTACTGAAGTCATAAAATAGTCATCTCGCTATGTTCAATGGACAGTCAAAGCTAGAACAATTTGGATTGTTTTGGAAAACTTGAATTTTTCATTTTTCATTGTTACTTTTTAAAATGTATCTTTATTTATTTGATTGCACTAGGTCTTAGTTGCGGCATGCGGGATCTAGTTTCCTGACCAAGGATCGAACCCTAGCCCCCTGCATTGGGAGTGTGAGTCTTAGCCACTGGACCACCAGGGAAGCCCTAACTTTTCCTTTTAATGATGTTTTGGCATCATTTTACCTCTGATTTAAACAATAATTCATGTGAGAATATAAGGTTCATACTTACAGTAAGTCATTTGAATGAATTATACTCATAAATGAATTAATAGTTTAAAATTGGTAATAGGTTACAGATAAGCTGTTACTTATGAAAATTAAAAAAAATTGCAATTCATCTTAAAAAACAGAATCTCCCTCAAAATAAGGCATTCTTTGTTTTTCTAGTAACACAGTTCATTCATTAGTTCTACAAACAGTGAGACGACTACTATCATCCAGGCTTGGGGACAGGAACTAGGGAGAAGTGTTGTGGGGATAAATGGGGCACAACATCTGTGAAAACACCTGGTACTCTCTTGGTTGCTCCTCAAGAGGACCAATAACAAAGGGGCCTCAGGGTAATAGAGGAGGCGTCTAGAATAAGGAGAAGATGGGAAAGATGCCATGGTCTGTTCTGATAAGAGCTTTGAAATGGAAAATGGGAATGTGAGGATTGCTCCTTATAACAGTGGGCAAATCACTGCAGTGCCTGAGGCCAGAGAGGACTAACACTCAATGGATTGAGGATTTGCAATAATGAATCAAACATGAACTTCCACCATGTACGGGTTGCAAACACATTTGCCAGTGAGCACCTACCCCGATCAAGAGGACTTTAAACTGATCCTTGTGGGGGAGGAGGAAGTGCCCGGATCAACCTGTTAGGCAAGTTACCATGAAGTATACACAGTACTGAGAGAAGAAAATAGGTATGGGAGTTGCCTAATGAGTCACATGAAAAAATAATAGGGGAGGGAGTTGGAAACAATAGTTAGAGCTTCAGATATCCATATACCAATAGGATGTGCATAGGTAATAAACAACATGCAATTGACATGATAACAGGACAGTAAATCAAGTGTCTCAAGGTGCATTGAGCTGTGGTAGTATGGGAATCAACCCACTTGCTGCCCGCCCCTATTGCATCAGATGTAAGAACTTCTGTGATACCAAATGTGAATCATTTATTAATAGCATGGTGCCTAACACAGAGTTGGTTATACGAAAAAAGTAGCTTGATATAAAACCCTTTTAAATTCCTGAACTTCTCTTCCCCCCTACTTCCATCTTAGTAAATACACCATAATCCATCCAGTTTTGCAAGCTCAGAAATCCAGCACCCTTCTAACTTTTTAAAGCATACACCACATCTTGTTGACTTTACCTGATACATATGCCATCAGGTCATTTCTGTCTCTCTAATATATCACCACCACCATCTCTGGGTCTATTCCAATAGTTTCTCAGCGAGTCTCCCCAGGTATACTCTTACCCCCATCCCCATCTATTCCTTACCATGCAGTCAGAGCCTTTGTTTTAACACAAAATCCACTCATGTCTTCTCTTATGTTTCCACTGTTTTTCCATCCACAGTTTCCCATCACTCAGGGTAAAAAAGACAAAAGGTTACACTTTAATATAGCTGACAGTGTCCATGTGTTCTAACTTCCACTTGCCTCTTCAGTCACATCTCTCTGTCTTTGCCCACCAACTTTTAGCTCCTAAAATATGCCAGGCTCCTTCTTTCCTTAAGATCTGTGAAGACATTACTTTGCCTAAAACACTTTCCTCTGTCATCTTTGCCTCATTCACTCCTATATCCGTTTACCTATTGATTTCCTTTTAGAGAGTCTTCCCTGACCACCGGGTAAGGGAGTTCTCCAAGAACACATACTTCACACATACTTCACTAGAACACATTACAGTTTGTAACTAGTTTTTGTAAAATTATTTCTCTAATGGCTGTTTCTCCGACAAAACTCATAAAAAACGTTAAGAGCAGGGGTGATGTCTGCTTTGCACACTGTTGTAGCCCTGCTGCTGCTGCTGCTAAGTCGTGTCAGTTGTGTCTGACTCTGTGCGTCCCCACAGACGGCAGCCCACCAGGCTTCTCTGTCCCTGGGACTCTCCAGGCAAGAATATTGCAGTGGGTTGCCATTTCCTTCTCCAGTTGTAGCCCTAAGACCTAGCAAAATGCCATGCAAATGGTGAATACTCTGTATTTGATAAATAAACAAAGCATCTATGATATACATCAGATTTAAATATTAGATTAAAAATTATGGAACAGGACTGTGTGTTTGGGGGCAGGTAAGCAAGGAGTAGATGAGAACTCCCTACTTTGAACTCCATTTTGCTATGAACCAAATCTACTCTTTAAAAAGTCTATTTAAATTTTTTAAGCTACTATGCAAAATTTCAAATGTATACAAAATTAGAGAGAATGAATGGATCCCCATGGACCTGCCAACTTAGACCTTAGTATCACTTGAATGTTCAAGGTGACTAGTGAAATAACTTATTTTTAAATTGGCTTCAGATTTTACAACTGACGTAAAAATAGAATGATTTACATTTATATATTCTGTGGAAATGATAAATCATAATTTTTTAAAAGCATGATATAGGCCTTCACATTTGGGACTTTTCAGTCCCTAAAGGGTCCTAGTGCATGCTCACAGCTCTCTGATTTCACAGGGCACATAGCACTGTCTACTTCATTCTGTCATTTGGACATCAGAATGCACTGGTCCCCTCAAGAGCATTTGAAACCAACACGAAAACCCTAATTCATTTCAATGACCACTCACCCTTACCCTTCAGCAGTTTTAGACAAAAGTAAGACAATTAGCCACTGCGCGTTACACACAAACACACATATATACACACACACAGACACATAGCTTTGAAAACACAATGACTAAGATGTTTACCCAAAGAAATACTCACAGTTCCTTGAATGTGTTGGCCTGCTTCCCACCCCCAGGTCTTTGCACTTGCTGTTCCTCTGCCTAGGTGATGCCCTGGCTTCATCAGTAGACTTCCACTTATCCTTCAGTCCTCAATGTGTGACTCCTCCCCCGAGGAGCCGTTGCTAACCTTCACACTTCCCCTCTGACATAAATGGCCTTCTCTGTGTTCCATGTTGTCTTCTGCTAACCTCTGACCCTGCACTTGATTTAATTTGCTGTCTATCTTTCCAGTTGTCTGTAAGCTATGTGAGAACAGAACCAATGAACTGTATAAAGAAGCATTGTAATGTAGGAATTAAGCAACAACATGTAAGTTTCAGAGTTTATGAAATATGGCTTCAAATTATGATCCCAGCAACTATGGGCTTTGAAACCTTAGGCAACTAAGCTGAGCCCCAGCTTCTGTCACATTTTAAGTGGTGATCCTAATAACTACATCACAGAATTGGGACAGGGTTATGAGAGATTATAAATATAAAGCACTTAGAAGAATGAGTACCATAGGACATAGTTAATGCTCAGTGAAAATATGTTGAAAGAAAGAAAGAAAAAGGAGAGGAAAAATAAAAGGAAAGAGAGGAAGGAAGAGGAATGAAAGCCCATGTGAAAAAGCAAATGGATGAAAAATCCCCACAATTAATAATGGCTTCTCATCTTGAGGATTGCTCTTCTCTATTTAGTTATGGTGAAATTATAGGGACTTTAATGTTTTGAAGTTGAAATTCTTCCAGTTCCCTCTGCCTTTTGTGAAGAAAAATATGCCTTTTAATTCTTTTTAAGCCATCGCCCTGCGGGGGAGTGCATGGATCAGATCTGCCTTTCCATGTATTCTTATCAGCTGATATGATTTTCATCCTTCAGCTGTTCTTTTGTGTCCTTGGGCTCATTCATTTTTGATGGGCTTCATATGCTTTATTGGGCTTCCCTGATAGCTCGGTTAGTAAAAAATCTACCTGCAATGCAGGAGACCCCGGTTTGATTCCTGGTTTGGGAAGATCTGCTGGAGAAAGGATAGGCTACCCACTCCAGTATTCTTGGGCTTCCCTTGTGGCTCAGCTGGTAAAGAATCTGCCTGCAATGCAGGAGACCTGGGTTCAATCCCTGGATTTGGAAGAGCCCCTGAAGAAGGGAAAGGCTACCCACTCCAGTATTCTGGCCAGGAGAATTTCTTGGACTGTATATCCATGGGGTTGCCAAGAGTCAGACACGGCTGAGCGACTTTCACTTTTACTTTCATATGCTTTGTTAACCTGAAAATTAGATTTACTGAGCATCTACTACTACAGAGAATTACAACTAACACAATATTGAAGCAACATGGTCTTTTCAACTTTGCTTTCCCATCACCCAGGAGTTGGCAACATTAAGCATGTATGAGGTGAAGTGGTGAGTTAGATGACCCAATGTGTGTAGGTCATGTACTTAGTCATCTTATGGCTGGAACAGAGCCTCTGAATGACAGGTACTTTTATTTTTCTCAGAAAAGCTCCATTTTGAGCTCCTGCTATATGCCCAGCATTGCAGTAGATACCACAGTGGATAATAAGGGAAGTAAGACTCAACTTTTGCCTTCAAGGAGTTGACTCTTCAGTAGACATGGAGATAAGTGCAAGCTAAAGAAAATGCCACAGGAGAAACACAAGGAAGTGCTCGAGGTTTCAAAGGAGGAAAAGGGTATATCGGATTGGAGATATTACAAAAGACTTTATTTGCTCATCTATCCATCCATTCAATGAAAAATACTTACTTGGTGCCTATTATAAGCCAGGCACTAAGGTAGCTATTAAGAATAAAAGATAAATGACCCAATATTCCTAACCTCAAAGACCTTATATTAAAGTGGGAGGGATACATATGTAAACAAGCTAAACCATTAGTCCATTCATTCGTTTATTCAATATTTATTGAAGTGTCTGTTAAGTTCTAGGGTCAAGGATGAAATAAACATGATCCCTCTGGCAAAATGAAAAAACCCATAATATAGTTCAGGTGATAAGTGTAGTAAAAAAATTCAGTAGAGTGTGTTAGGTGCCATGTTAATCATGAAGTCACATGAGAGTGAAGGTATAGTTAATTCTTTCTGGGGTCAGGGAAGTCTGAGGGGAACAGAGTGGAGTGGATATTAGAGGACGAAGGACTTTGCCAGGTGGTTGTAAAGAGGTAGAAGGGCATGTGAGGCAGGTTGTACGACACAGCTGGAGTAAGAAGCAAGAGTCGAGATGTGCTGGGAGATGGAGACCAGACTGTGGAGGACTTGGCAGTCCTGGAGCTAGAGGAATGGAATGTCAAGGAACTTGTTAGGAGACAAAAAAAGATAAAAGTATTCAATTAGGAAGAAACAGCATTACTCAGGAAGAAGTTGCCTCTTCTTGGATTTTGATTGGTGCAAATAATGGAGAGAAGGAATTCCAAGAAGAGAAAACCACTTAAGCCAAAGGTAGAAAGCCCACACGCATATACAACTGCAGAGAGTAGAGAAACCTGTGGAAGCAGCTTTTCCTGTGTGTCTAACCTCAGTTCACGTCATGTGTCTAGTCCTGACTCTGATCATTGTACAAAAGAACACAGCAGGGATATCCCCCATTCACTCCTTTCTCTTCAAGGTTCAGTCTTGCGGATTCAGAGGGTATTTTTGAAGTTAGGAGACTAAATTTGTTTGCAAGGTAGCCAGATCACATGGCTTGAGAGCCCTGTGACAAAAACGTCCCTGAGGCTCCAGTGCAGAGTGACCACTGGGCCTGACTCCTCCTTCCAGGCTGACCGACACCAAGGCCTCTGCCCTGCGTTGGGGGCTGGGAAGGTAGAAAAGGAACATGCTTGTTTTCTCCTTCTGAGTTTGGAAATGACTGAGAAATAAGACCAGGAGGCAGACCACTGGATATCAAAGTATCATTTTTTGTTTATTGATAAAGCTGACCTGAACAATGTGGCCTGACCTGCAGCAAGATGGGTTCCTGAAATGCCTGTCCTGATCTTTGCTTACCCTGCAAAACCGGCTTAGCCACGCTCGCATGGCAGACATGAATGCAGGTGTTCTGTGGACAGGCTAGCTCTGAAAGGACACACATAGAGGGAAAAGGCAGGGGCAGATTCACCAGCTGGTAAGTCATCCCTTCCCTTGGGAGTAGGGAGAAACCAGAGAGTTCCTCCATACTTTTCCATTTCGGGGAAGTGACTTTGAAATTTCTCTTCTTTCTGTGGAAAAGCAGAGAATAACTATGGACCCCCAGCCCCCTCCATCCCACCACACACACACTCACACTAACTTTTTTTTACCCTTCATTGCCTCCTAGGATTTTTATTTTCTACTGCCCAACTAAGCACTTAATTATTTACTTCTAAGTGGGAAATATTTCTCTCAAATTGGCAAGCTCCTTAAAGTCAGAAAGCATCATTGGTGTTTTTTGTTTTTCTAAATCTCTTCCCTCTCACAGAGACTAGGAAGAAAGAGGGAAGAGAAGAAGTGAGGGAGGAAAGGAAGGAGAGAGGAGATCATAGGTCACCTTGTACCTAGAATGGGTCCCCTGCTGCCTGCAATTCAGTCCCTGTTAAATAAATGTCTTGCTTAAATTCTGATTATTCCAATTGGCCCTTCAGGTGGTTGAGTTTTCTAACAGAACTTTCACTCTTATGGCAGAACCTTGTTTCTGGACTCCTGTGCTGCCTTTCTGGTCTGATTTCTGCCCCTGGAAGGGTGATGCCCTAGCACCCCCTTCCCTCTTTTCAAGCTCCCCCTTCTTGATGAGCCCTTCCCTGTCCATTGGTACTAATCTCAGCAAGTCTCGCTAGTTTCTGAGCTCCCGCCTTTCCTCTGATTTGGCTTCTTTGTTGTCCCTAGATCCCTGATTCTGACATCAGGAGTCTGATCCCACTGAACAAGCGCAGCAGCACTAACACGCATCCGAATTAGGGCTGTCACTTGAAGGAGTCACCACTGCATCACAGGGCTAGTGCAGGGATGCTGCATTGTATGTGGGGACACTGACGCTCTGGGAACTTTGAACCCATCAAGGTCTCACATCAAGTTAGAGGAGCAGCTGAAACCTGCCCTCTGCTCTCCTTCCACATGATTTTCCTTCAGAGGAGCTTGCAGGTCCCAGAAGAAGTGATCTCATAACTCTATAGCAGTAGTTGTTAATCTTTTTTAAATCATGAAATCCTTGAGGAATCTGATGGAAGCTAAAGACGTGATCTCTCAGGAAAATACACATCCACTCAAAACATCCACTCTCCAGGATGAGAACCCTATAAACAGAAAAACACCTTCTCCCAAATTTCATCAACTATTATGCAGCATGACTCTCTTTCTTATCTTCTAGACTTTCATCCAAAGTGACTTCTGGCTGTTCCCAAATATCAAATCCCTGAAGGAACAAGATGTTCCAGTGCTGAGGAGGTGCAAAAGAATGTGCTGTAAACTCAAAAGGCATTTCCACAAAGAGCATTCCAAAGATGTTTGAAGAAAGCCAGGGTCCCTGGAAAGCATGGTTTCTCCAGATGACCACCTGGAAGAGGGTAGCCTCTGTGTTTCTGTCCTGTTTGACTCTTAAACATTATCAGTCCCTTTCCCTGTTAGGCAAAGCTCATAGAGAGGCTTTGGTGTGAAAACTTCCTATCTGCTAAGTTAATGAGGGGCATTTCCAAAGCTTAGCAGATACTGCCTCCTCCATGCAGGCTTCAAGGGCCTCTCCAGGCAGTTTCATGCTCCTTCTTTCTTGTTCAAATGTTGTGTAAATCTGCATCTCTACTTGCATCTCCACTTCTGTTAACAGACTTGGAGCACAGACCTAAAAGGCTTGTGCTTTCACCAGATTCACACATGTCATCACTGGACCTTTTCTAAGAGACCACCACTGTGTTAGCACTGCAGACACCATGGTGAACGAAACAGTGTTGCAGACTCTCAAGAAAGGCAGGCAAACAAGACATAGTGTGCTTAATGCTATCCTAAGGGGAATACAGGGTGCTTTATGGTCCAACCTGTCTCTGGGGAGGGGCACATTTTAAGCTATAATGTGATGCATATCTTTTCAGAGCCCAGCACAAGGTAAGTGTTCAATCTTAAACATTTCCATCAGCAAACTTCTCTCCTCTGTGTTTGCTGGAGGGCTTGAGGGCAACTGCTTACTAATTTAAGAGTGACTTTTGTCAACCAGAGCTTGATCATTCTGAAAGGCAACTTGCATCAAGTGTAGCTGGTTACCTCCTCTAACTGTTTGTGAGACAACTGTGAAGTGGTGGAAGAAGCAGCGGATTTAGAACTCCTGGAGGCTGTCGTCCTGAGGCTTTGTCATCAGTTACATTCGTGAGTTCTTGGGTCACTCAGTGTCCGTCCGTTTACAGTACTGATGTCCCTTTCCAGAACAAAGAAAGCTCTGGAAGCCCTTTTCAAGCTTAAGCGCTTAATCTTTCTATCTGTCCATCTATCTAATCTATCACCTAGCTGGTTCCAGCCTTGCAGGAGGATTGGGGTGACGGTAAGTTTCAGAGAACTGCCGAGGGTATTGCTTTGTGGGGCCTGTGGCTCAAGCCTTTTGCTGCCTCACATGACCTGGATTTGGCAGGAAGGGGGCAGTTTGAATTCCAGGCGGGCTAAAAGGCCTTGGCTGAGAAACTCGAACAGATTTCACAACAGAGCGTGAAAGGCTTCCCGAGGAGAGAGAGGAGAGGGCGGGGATGTATGTGCGGCTGCAGTTCTGCAAACTGTATAAGGGTAGTGGGAGAGTCCTGGAAGGCAGGATGAGGTAGAGGGAGAAGAAAATCGGACAGCTTTCATCATCTCCCGGTTAACAAATGCCGCCCGCAAGCCACACCATCTCAAACTGGTCTAGGGCTAGTGTCCTACCAATGTCCCCCACTCCGCAACGCGCCGGGAGAGGTGAAGGTGGAGCAAGACCAGCTTGCGCGTGCGCGCCGCTGCCGCCAAGCACTCGACAGAACCTATAGCCTCTCTCCTTTTATCTCCGGTTGTGTCTCAGAGCACGCAGTCCACAGCAGCTTCAGAGTCTGTAGGCGGCGGGACGCGGTGGAGGTCGGAAGAAGCCTGCCAAGAAGGGATAGGGCCTGGAACTACAGCTCCCAGCAGATACAGGGCCGGCCACGCCTTCTTGTGGGCGGGCCCAAGCTCCGCCCCCCTCTCCTCCCACCCCCACTGACCCGGCTTAAAGCGGCAAAACCACGTAGCCGCCAACTGCTGGGAGCCCGCCCTGCGCTCTTTATCCCAAACTGGGCAGAGTGGGAAGCGGTAGTGTCTTTTCATTTTGTACCTAAACAAACAACGCAAAACAAAATAACTGTAGTTTTAGCACATTTAGAGGCTTCTCTCAGATTCAGCATTTTGTTCCTACTTCACAAATTCTGAATTGTCGATTTAGCAAATGAGAACCTAAAAGATGGCTCTTGTGTTAAATTTCTGTAAGATAAATTATTTTCCCAATTATGTGGGAGCAACTTTATTGTCTTTTCTAGTTTGAAGGTGGCGGTGGCTGATGTGTAGTCTCACTTTTTTTTTTTTTTGTAAATAGACTCAACACAATTAGTAAGACGGGAATCTGTTAAATCCTGCAGTAAATCATCCTGAAAAAGTGAAAGCTTATTTGTTGATTTGATAAATGTTCTACTTGATTTTCTAAGTTTTAACTTTTGTAATGAAGTGTTTTTAAAATGCAGCATTCTTGAAATTATGTTTTAAGGTGTAGATTTTAAAATCTACTTTTAATTGTAACCTGATTTTTTAATAGGATGTGAAGTGAGGTTTAAAACTGCTACCCTTTGCTTCCTGCTATAGGGAAGCGAAAAATGATGACTTTTAGATGGCATGAAGAATAGTTACCGGAATAGTGCTACTGGGGTCCAAGGTCCTCATGGCTATACTGGGTTTCTTGAACAAAAGTTTCTTTTATTGAGAACTGACTTAATTTTACTGTGTTACAGCAATAAAATTTAAGAACTTTCCTTTTCCCTTCCTACCTCAAGTCCTAACCTCAAGATTTCTCACAGTCACCAGTAAGCCACCTCCAAATGCCAACAGTGAGCTTTTGTTTTTTGCAAACAAAAACTTTTTAAAGGCCTCAAAGGGAATCAATTTAAAACTTGAATGCAGAAGAGTTTTCTGGGGGTTGGGGGATGTCTCAACTTCAGCCGGCTGAGGTTTATGACTATGTATGCTGTCAGTCTGTGTAGTGTGGCATTTGAGGACAATATGAAATTGGTCAACTTTGCCAAAAATTAACAATTTGTATAATTTTTGTTTGTTCTTTGTGTGGGGGGGACCTCAGTAATAGGCATACTGAAAACTGGAAATAATAGTTGGTGTATAGTGATTTTTGAGAAGATTAGAGAGTAGATATTGTGCTCTAAACAAACCCTCCATACATTCTGAAACATTAAATAGGGGAGAAAGCAATACTCATGATATTTGGTAATATTTAAAATTTTCCCAAATCTCAGTGTTCTCTTTATAGTCATGAACAGAACATGTTTTCTGGCTATCAGCTCTTCTATTAAACATTCAGTTTATCAAGTCTTGGCCAACACAGTAAGACAAGAAAGAATAAGATCTAAGACAATATTTTTGTGAACAAGAAAATTTCAAGAGAACCTGCAGACAAAGTATTAACACTTTTTAGAAAAAGCAGCTGGAAATAAGGGCAATATATAGTAATCAAATTTATTCCCATCACTGTCAACAAAGAACAAGCATCAGTTTGACAAAAGATGCCACTTACAAGAGCAACAAACCTAGAATAAATCTGAAAAATGATGTGCTGTATTTTAATGAAAGGAAATATAATATTTTATTGAAAAACATTAAGAAAGCGTGTAAATAAATGGATGGATATATTGTATTCATGGATAAAAGGAGTCTATTTTATAAAGCTATTAATTCTTTATAAATCTATACATTGAATGTAACCCAAATCAAATTCTTATTCCATTTTCAGTCTATGCATCTTTACATACACAAAATAAATATTTAGTGCATTTAGAATTATGTATGTGACTTAAGATTATTCTAAAATGTGTGTGGAAGATCAATGGTTCATGAATTAGCAAATTTTTAAAGAATAAGGTTGAACCCTACTACATATTAAGACTATAGTCATTAGATAATGTGGTATTGTTGCTGGAATAGGCAACTAGAGAACAGATCAGGGCCTGGGCATATAGAAGAATTTAGGTGATAGGTCATTGGGAGAAGATGTTCTATTCAATAAATGAACATATGTCTCTCAACATATTAATTAAGTAAATAAATACATTCTGATGAATTGAAATCTTAAATGTAAAAAGCAAAACTAAAAATTTAGATGTTCTCCTATATATCTTTATTAACTTGGTCTTAGAAAGGATTTCTTAAACAAGTTATATACAGTTAAAACCATGAAGGAAAACATAGGTAAATCTGACTGTATTTAAAACAAGTAAGAGGAAATTCCCTGGAGGTACAGTGGTTAAGGCAGGCTTTCACTGCTGTGGATCTGGTTTTGATACCTGGTTAGGGAACTAAGATCCCATAAGTCCCATGTTGCAGCCAAAAATAAAAATAAAAGCAAGTAAAGAAACAAATGAAACTTTTGCACATTAGAAAACACAAATGAAAAGGCAAGGCGCACACTGGGAAAACATTTACAACTCAGAGGTGTAAGATTAGTATTCAGAACATTTAACTACTAGAAATCACTTAAAGACAAATGATACAATGTAATGATACAATATAATAGTGAATGAAGATATGGCAATTCCTAGAAAAGGAAAATGGAATGGCTAATACTGAAAAGATGCTCAGCTTTCCTGGTAATCAAGGAAATACTAATTAAAACAGCAAGAAGACATCATTTCATGTTTATCTGACTGGAAAAATTAATAAGACCAATAATATCCAATGTTGTCAAAAATGTTGAGCAACAGGAACTCTTGTCTACTTCTGATGTTAGTATAAATTGGTTGAGTTTGACAGTATCATGAAAAGTCAAGGTTACAAAGCAACTTCACTTTGGATATATATTCTAGAGAATATACATGTGCATAAAATAACATGTTGGAAAATATTCATTCATGATGATGATAGCCCAAAATAGAATACAATGAAAATGTCCCTCAAGAGAGGAATGGATAAGTAAACCAAATTCAATGGACTACTATAAAGAAGTGAAAATGAATGACTTACAACTGCATTGTCAGTATGTATAAAAAACATAATTAGTGCAAGAAGAACAGGTTATAGAATGATGTATATGATGTCAACCTGTTACCACTTAACATAAAGTTTGGAACATATGATACAATACTAGTTATTGATTATGGATACTTTCATATGTAGAGAAAGTATAAAAAGCATACATGGGATTAATAAACACTAAATTCAAGAAGAAGAAAGTAAAATTGAAAGGAACTTCAAATGTGTCTATAACATATTTCCTTATTTCTTGAAATTTTCCACCAAAAAAGAAATGGAAAAGATGGACTGGCCTATTTGTTGAACTGCAGTTACATTTTCAGATAACTTTCTGAGTTTCCTTTATAATTCGCAGTGAGCCGTCACTCTCTCTGTAGGATCCCTTGGCACTGAGGACTAAGGCATGTTGGAGTCTTGCTGACAGCCATCTGCCCAGCTTTCTATCTCCACATTTCTACAACGCAGTGGAACTAGTGGAGATAACATGCTTAGCTGGCACTGAGGAATTTAAATCTGGCTGAGAACTCTTATTCTAGGAGTCGAACGGGTGCAGGCTGAGAGCATGGCTCTCTACCGCTGATCTCTGGTGGATGCCGATAAAAGCTGCAGTTTAAGCACTTAAACACCTCATCTCTCTGTAGGCATCTTCCAATCAAAATGGGTAAATTAATCCATTGGAATCCCAGATGCTAGTGGGATGGCAGCTGAGCCAAATTCTTGAATAAGGGTCTCTTCATGCCCCCTTTTATTCCGCTGGTTTTCAGTTTTAGAAAAGGTGCTTTTGGGGGTAGGCAAAATGAGTTCAGTTCAGGTTCAGTTCAGTTCAGTTGCTCAGTTGTGTCTGACTCTTTGTGACCCCATAGAGTGCAGCATGCCAGGCTTCCCTGTCCAATACCAACTCCTGGAGCTTGCTCAAACTCATGTCCATGAAGTCTGTGATGCCATCCAACCACCTCATCCTCTGTTGTCCCCGCTCCTCCTGCCTTCAATCTTTCCCAGCATTAGGGTCTTTTCCAATGAGGCAAAATGAGTGAAGGTGGTCAAAGGTACAAACTTTCAGTTATAACATGAATAAGTCCTAGGGGTATAATCTACAACACGGTGATTGTAGCTAATTATATTGTGTTGTATATTTGAAGGTTGTTAAGAGAGTAGATATTTAAACTTCTTGTCATAAGAAAAAAATTCTGTAACTATGTTTGATGATGAACTTATTTGTGTTGATCATTTTGCCACATATACATATCAAGCCATTATGTTGTACATCTGAATTAACAATGTTATATGGCAATTATACCTAATTAAAAAAAAGAAAAGGTGCTTTTAGAATCATTTTAAAAGGTTTAAAATGGTAGGAAATCCATGTTCACAGAGCATAACATACTTGCTTTTCTAAAGACACTTAATTGTGAAAATTTAATTTGGCTGAAAATTTTTAATTCTTGCTTTCTTATTATTTGGGCAGCACAAGTCACAATCATTGGCTACTGAAAAGTGTATCCAGTCTTTTTCTCCTTAAAACAAGAGCATTTGGAATGAACACTTAGTAGGACATGTTGGCTCTTTACCACCTTCACCTTATGCCTTGACTCATAGGTCCTTCTGGATTCTCAAGTGATGTGAATGACCTTGGAATGCTTTTATATTTATCAGCAGACACATCTCATTAATGAGACACCCACATTGACACCCACATTGATACAATGCTCTATTGAGCACCTGACAGATAAGGTTTTTTTTTTTTTCCATTTATTTTTATTAGTTGGAGGCTAATTACTTTACATCATTACAGTAGTTTTTGTCATACATTGAAATGAATTAGCCATGGATTTACATGTATTCCCCATCCCAGTCCCCCCTCCCACCTCCCTCTCCACCCGATCCCTCTGGGTCTTCCCAGTGCACCAGGCCCGAGCACGTGTCTCATGCACCCAACCTGGGCTGGTGATCTGTTTCACCCTAGATAATATACATGTTTCAATGCTGTTCTCTTGAAACATCCCACCCTCGCCTTCTCCCAGAGTCCACAAGTCTGTTCTATACATCTGAGTCTCTTTTTCTGTTTTGCATATAGGGTTATCATTACCATCTTTCTAAATTCCATATATATGTGTTAGTATACTGTAATGGTCTTTATCTTTCTGGCTTACTTCACTCTGTATAATGGGCTCCAGTTTCATCCATCTCATTAGAACTGATTCAAATGAATTCTTTTAATGGCTGAGTAATATTCCATGGTGTATATGTACCACAGCTTCCTCATCCATTCGTCTGCTGATGGGCATCTGGGTTGCTTCCATGTCCTGGCTATTATAAACAGTGCTGCGATGAACATTGGGGTGCACGTGTCTCTTTCAGATCTGGTTTCCTTGGTGTGTATGCCCAGAAGTGGGATTGCTGGTGGCCTAAACTCAAGTAGTGCCAGTTGTACAGGCTGTTGGGTCTTCATCTTTGGCTACACTGTTCACCCCTTCCTAACCTCCAGATTGTTGGAACCCCTTCCTAACCTCCAGATTGTTTGAGTCCAGGACTGTAGGGTCTCCACCATCTCCATGAGCCATGCAGTGGGTATTCACTGCATGCTTTGGCTGAAGGTGGTAGCAAAGAGTTTCTCTGTCTTTAGGAAAAGTCTAATAAGCCTTTGCCACGGGCAGTTGGCTTTTTAACATCTCAGCTTGTTTTTCTTTTTAATTTTTTTGTCCTTAATTTTTTCTAATTAATTTTTAAAGTAAAGATGACAGACAATATTATATTAGTGATTTGACATTTATATACAGTACAAATTGACTATCACAAGTCTAGTAACCATCTGTCACCATACAAAGTTAGTGTTAATACAATATTATTGACTACATTCCCTATGCTGTATATGACATCCTCATGACTGATTTATTTCCTAACTGAAAGTTTGTACCTCCTTCACCTGTTTTGCCCTCTCCCACCTTCTCAGCTAGTTTTAATCACATGGATGAAATCACATGGGCAAAAAGCTAGCTGTAACTTGTTTCAATAGACTTTCACCCTGGAAAGGGGAAGTGTCTATGTATGCACATGTGCGTGCTCAGTTGTGTCCCAACTATTTGTGACTTCATGGACTGAGCCTGCCAGGCTCCTCTGTCTATGGGATTTTCCAAGCAAGAATACTGGAGCGGGTTGCCATGTCCTGCTCCAGGGTGTCTTACTGACCCAGGGGTCAAACCTGTCTCTTTGGTCTTCTGCATTGGCAGGTGGATTCTTTACCAACTGCGACCACCTTAGGAAGCTTGTTTCATTAGAGTTGCGCATAGGAAGGGGGAAGTACTTCATTTTAGCCCACAGTATAGAGCTCTACCAATCAAAAATCACAAAGGCAGTACCGGGAGCTGATAACACCCACTCACATTCATACTTAATTCATTGTTATGGGGCTTTTTCCTGTAAGGGCTTCCCTTGTAGCTCAACTGGTAAAGAATCCGCCTGCAATGTGGGAGACCTGGGTTTGATCTCTGGGTTGGGAAGATCCCCTGGAGAAGGGACAGGCTACCCACTCCAGTGTTCTGGCCTGGAGAATTCCATGGACTGTATAGTCCATGGGCTTGCAAAGAGTTGGACACGACTCTTTTTCCTGTAAGGAGTAAAGCCAAAAGCATTCACCTGTGTAAACATGATAAAGTTCTAGTATCATACAACTGGAATAAATAGCAGCAGTTTAGAGAAAGAAGTTCTTGGTTAATAGAGATGTGATCAACACAGTGTAATGTGAGGATTCAATTTCCGCAAGAACAGGAGAGTGATGGTCTTAAGAGTGGGTTTCTATCTTCTAGCTTGTTACATTAGTTAATCAGTTTATAGCCCAGGCTGCCTCTTTCTTGGTGAGGATGGCTTTCACGGTTTCAGAGACTCAGGGGATTTAGGAGAATGACTTAGCCCTTTCAAAGAGGTGATGTGGGGAGACTTTCAAGTTTGAAAGAACAGGAAGTCAGGCAACTGATGCTGAGGGTCAGGTGACTTGTGCAGCCATGTGTGTGGATAGAGGGGGCCTGTCAACAAACTGCACCAGATGCCAAAACATCTTCCCAGGGAGATGTTAGAATGTGGTTGTTTCTCTGTTTTCTTTTTTTTTGCTGGTGGAATGTAAAGTATTATTAATCATCAGATGCCAGCTATTCACATGCATAGTGGAATCCTAGGTGAATAGGGGTGGGGAGAATTTATGTCTTTGGTTTCATTCTCCCATTTAGAGAGCTAGGAAATTATATGTGATTCATAGCATGACCATTTCCGGCTTGCAAGCAATCCATCCAAATGATATAAGAAAGAGCTCTTTCCTTCTTTCTTTCCATTTTTTCCTTTCCCCTACTTCCCTCCCATTTTCCTTCTCATTCACCTAATCATCATCCATCACCCATCCATGCATCCATCCACCCAATATTTACTGAGTGCTTTCTACGTGCCAAGCTCCTTAGACTAGTAGCTATGATCCGGGAATAGAGAGAGTGGAGGCCTGTTCAAGGGCAGGGCAGTGGGGATAGAGAGTAGAACAGAAAAGTGAGGGAGTTGACAAGACATGAGACCCAGCAGGAGGTGAAGGATGATGATGGAGAAGTCAAAGACAGCTCCTGATTGGAGGTTCTCCTCCCATTTTGCAGAGTTCTACAGTCTCTGCCAGGAACTCTGGAACTTGGGTACCACCTGAAACAAACAAAATATGGTAAGTATTTCAGTCTTTCTATGTATAATTTATAGTACTTAGACTTGCTGCCTCAAGGTTCTGCTGGGCAAGGTTTCACTTGATATGCTGCCACATCGTGACTGTGGTAATAATGTAATATGTAATCAGCTTACATTATTAAGAGTTATAAGCTTACCTGGCTGAAAAGTTTAAATTTTAAATAAAATTTTAAACCCCCAAAGTCATATAAGAAAAACTAGTGAAATATTACAGAACAATCAGATAGTCCAGGAGACCAACTAAAGACTGAGAACATTGATGGCAGAGAAAAGGTATTGGAAATGAGACATAAAAATTTGCTGAGACTAGTCAGAAATACTGAGGGCAAATCATTAATGACGATGGAAAAGCAATAAATATTCTTGTTACAAAGAGCTCTTAGATGCAGGAGTTAAAAATACACTCTGAAGATTATTATGGTAGGAGGATTTCTCTGGCCTCTTCTGTTTGAGACATCTACTCTATCACAAGAGCTTTTACAGGAGACACAGGCAGAGCTCAGAAAGTATGCACAGGAGGACAGCTCTGTACCAACATCTCTGGCTGAATCTAATCACAAACAACCATATGTTGCTCTCTCAAGAGCCTGATTATTGAACTCATTAAGTGCATCTAAGAACATAATTGTTAATTTTTCTTATAATGAAATGCATGAATAAATAAGTGCATTAATACTATAGTAAAATCTACTGAAATATGTTGGCTGGTGGAGGTGTAAATCACCAGAGGAGGACAGGGAAGGGAGAATGTTCAGCTGGGGAGGGCTGTGTCCCGGAATGTGGCACATTGACACTTGCCAAAGAGAGCTGACATTCTTCCTCTGCGTGTTCTACTTCCTAAGGCAGGCATGTCTCCTAGAGTAATTTTAGAATGACTTCTAGTAAATAAAAACCAAAATACCTAGAAAGGGGAATGCAGCTAACAGAAGTAGGTGGTAAATCACGAGAATCCCAACCCAGCAGTCTTCCTTCTGCTTCATACAGCAACTTAAACTTCTGCTTCCTTTGTTTTCATACTCATCTAAATTCACTCATTTTAGTGTTCAGTTCTATAGGTTCTGAAAAATGACATGAGTCATGCAACATCGCCAAAGTTAAGATGCAGAACTGTTCTATCACCCCTCAGAGTAGCCTGTGCTTCCCCCTTGTAGTCAACTCTTCCTCTCATCTTTAATCCTGGAAACCAGTGATCTTGTCTCTGCCTCTTAAGTCTTTTCCAGAATGACATTCAAGTGGAATTATATAACAGCATAGCAACTTTTAAATTAGGGGTTTTAAAGCAAAGTGAGTGAGCAAGAAGAAAACTAGAGCCTATTCCCTGAATATTCTAGTCAAGTAAAATTTACTGTGTCAGACTCCTCACATCTTTCTAATATCCCTCAAAATGTTTTTTCTGATTAAAGCAACTTTCGTTTTTCTTTCTCTGGGTCCTAACCCTCAGTTGCTTAAGAATTTTGGGGGTAGCTTTGCAAGTGTTTTCTGTTTGGTGATGATCATGAGTCTGTCTCTACAGAGAAGACTTGCTTCTCAATATTCTGTCTGGGAGAGAGGCATTTTTTTTTTCTAGAAATTTTATAAAATCTGAACTAAAGAGAAGAACTTATTTCAAGGAGTTCAATTAGGATTTCCTTGAAGAGACCAGACAACTAGAGTGTGGGAAGTATAGTAAAGCACATAAAAATGAGAAAAACTCTAAGCATCCTCTTTTATAAAGGTCAACTTCATACATAAAGGAACATAAAATTCCTGAAACATAAAACAGGCATGCATACGAAGGAAAGCCAACACCTGTGGGTTTGTTGGGATGCACTCAAAGGCTGTGAGGCAGACAAGCCAGCTCTAGGTGCAGCATGAATTCTTTGCCTAACTCTCTGTCGCCATTTCTACTCTTGCTCTTCGTGACCCAGAACACATTAACTATAAAAACAGATAGTAGGAGAGTTGGATTTTACCTTTAATTTCCCTTGGCTATTATTGTTTATTTTAACAGTGGGTTTGGGGATATGGATTTGTTTTGTTCCATTCCATGAAGTATGGAATTGATAATGCTGCCAGTCCGGGATAAGGATGGGGTGAAATTCAGGCTGCTTCCTGCCTCCTCCACCTTCATCGGTAGTATTTATTGGGCATCCACTCTGGACTAGGGAAGTTGCTGTTTGGCTGGTGCTATCTTAGTATAGTTAACTTCTTCCTATTATGTCACCTTGCTTTCCCAGCCAGTTGTTAAATCATTGTATCAAATCACTGTCTATGCCTGTTGGTTTGGGGTCCGCCACTGTGCTTGTGATCAGTATTAGAGGACTAGTCAAGGGGCGCTGACGGTAACATTATATAAACAGAGGGATGGAGGCAGTGGCATGGTAACCTATGGGGACAGCATATGCACGAGACCCTGTATTTTCTCAACTCTCAATTTGTTATAAAATCAAGGTGCTGGAAAGACATTAATATTTTTGTTTGCAAATACATTATATCCAAAGTCTTACCCAAATATGTTATGATTCGTTAATAAAAATAAAATTCAATCCTGCATGCAATAAATCTAACTTTTATATAGGAAAAAGTAAATTCATGAAAACGATGGGTTTTGTATACAATCTCTGGTATCAGATGGTGAAACAGATGGTTTGTAAGCACATAGCAAAGAAAACAGCATGGGTTTACCAAGAGCAAGTCATGCTAAACTAACCTTGTTTCCCATTATGATTGTAATGGGATTGACACTGATAGAAAAAAGAAATTCCTTAAAATCAGCGTATCTTGATTTCAGTAAGGTTAAAATAGTCCTTGAGGATAAGATGAAGAAAACGCACTGAAATGGTAATGCAGTTGATTTGTTGCTGTTTAAACAAGTGGTTTATGGACCAGGACAACCTTGAGGGAGGTATACAGTGGTATGTTGGAGGACTCTAATTGTTCCTTCATTTTATCAATAACCTGAATGAAATCTGCACATTTTTGAGAGATATTGAATACAATGAATATCAAAATCAAGTGTTTTTAAGAAGAAAAAAAAGCAGACTGGAACAATACCCCAAACTAATAAAAGATTTTTAATAAAGACAGATGTAAAGTCCTAAATCTGTGCCTTAAAAAGCATATATGTAAATATATATATATATATATATATATATATATATAATGGGGTAATCAACTTCTTGTTAGTTCATGAAGAGAAAGCATGGATATTTAAATCAATTTCAAAAGTCAGTCAGTTCAGTCGCTCAGTCATGTCTGACTCTTTGCAACCCCATGAACCGCAGCTCACCAGGCCTCCCTGTCCATCACCAACTCCTGGAGTTTACCCAAACTCATGTCCATTGAGTCAGTGATGCCATCCAACCATCTCATCCTCTCTCGTCCCCTTCTCCTCTTGCCCTCAATCTTTCCCAGCATCAGGGTCTTTTCCAATGAGTCAGCTTTTCGCATCAGGTGGCCAAAGTATTGGAGTTTCAGCTTCAACATCAGTGCTTCCAGTGAACACCTAGGACTGATCTCTTTAGGATGGACTGGTGTGCAGCACAGTAGCAGCAGAGAGGAGCTACCCAGAGTCCAAGGTCAGGAGCGGCAACCGAGAGGAGATATCCCATGTTCAAGATAAAGAGCGCGGCAGTGAGGAGATACCCCGCGTCCAAGGTAAGAGAAACCCAAGTAAGATGGTAGGTGCTGAGAGAGGGCATCAGAGGGCAGACAGACTGAAACCACAATCACAGACAACTAACCAGTCCGATCACATGGACCACAGCCTTGTCTAACTCACTGAAACTAAGTCATGCCGTGTGGGGCCACCCAAGATGGACGGGTCATGGTGGAGAGGTCTGACAGAATGTGGTCCACTGGAGAAGGGAATGGCGAACCACTTCAGTATTCTTGCCTTGAGACTCCCATGAACTGTATGAAAAGGCAAAAAGATAGGACACTGAAAGGTGAACTCCCGAGGTCAGTAGGTGCCCAATATGCTACTGGAGATCAGTGGAGAAATAACCCCAGAAAGAATGAAAGGAGTTCAAAAGTAATGTGAATCAACTGTATAAAATGGGGGAAGGAACAACATGTACTGAATGTCTAGTTAGAGCATAAGAGAGAAGATGAAAAGGTTGGAGGTGAATAGGAGGATGAAATAAGAATAGGTGAGCTTCCTAGGGGTTTAAGCAATTAGTAAATGTGTAGGAAATGGCCCCAGAACACAAGTTATCTAGGATAGGGAAGGAGTCAAGTAGGGCTTTCTACCCCTCTCTTGTTCTGAATAAGGGTGTGTATGTGCGTGTGTACTTAAGTGTGCGTGTGTTTATGTCCAGATAAGTAGTTAGCTAGGTGGTGATCAAAGAGTATGTCTTAGGTAGTTTGTGCTGCTATAACAAAATAACACAGACGGGGTGGCTTATAAACAACAGAAATTTATTTCTCACGGTTTTGGAAGCTAAAAGTTTGCAATCAGGGTGCCAGCATGGATAGGTTTTGGTGAGGGGCCTCTGCCAACTTGCAGACTGCTGTCTTTTTAGTGTATTCTCCCATGGCAGAGAGAGGATGAGAGAATTCTCTGGAGTCCCTTTTATAAGTATGGTATAGAGAGGACTGCACCATCATGACTTAATTACCTCCGAGAGGTCCCACCTCCTAACACCGGCACATTTAGGGTTAGGATTTCAACATGTTTTGGGGTGGGGGTAGACACAGACATCCAGCCCACAGCAGCATGTGCTCCTTCTCCCCCTACTCCCCCCATGCCTTCCCCCAGGACAATCCAGTTTGTCCTTATCATTCCATGTTCGCTGTTGTCGCTAACTTAGTGCCAAGCCTCATTGTAGGAATTGGAGACACAAGGTTGAATAAATCCATTTTCTACATAAATCGAGCTCACAGTCTGGAGGGGACAAATGGGCATTGTGCCTGCAAGTCGGCCCGCTGAGAGCTGAGAAATGAAGTTAGGAATCTAGAGTTACTCTGTCATCAGTCCAGTGACTAAGTGTCATCTGCGCAGACTTTCATAGCTGGAGGGGATTTTGGACATCTGCTTGGTGTATGGTTTTCAGAGAGTGCCTTGTGGAATCTTTGGGCTCTTGTGAAGCTTTCTTAGGGGTTGCTATGTACAAGTGCATGCTAAGTCACTTCAGTTGTGTCCGACTGTTTGCAACCCTATGGAATGTAGCCCACCAGGCTCCTCTGTCCCCGGGATTCTCCAGACAAGAATGATAGAGTGGATTGCCATGGCCTTTGCCCTACTTGTAAGGGGGAGATCAAATCAGAAGATGTCAGAGATCCTCCCTTACTCACATTTTAAGCAGAGCAGTTCTACTTCTGTTTTATTTGTTCATTATACACAGATGAATTAACCTGAAGAAAGGGTACTGCTACTGCTAAGCATTTAACCATACTCTAAGGCCATGCAGGGGAAGAGGGAACAGTGGCCAAAAGGTATTAGAATTTGTTTGATGCAACTAAAATGTTTTAGTTTTATACTTATTACATGTTTATAAAGACTATTCATTCATTGGCTATTGAAATACCTGATAAGCTAAGATCCCATGTGCTTCTAAAATCATCCTAAGATTTTCCTTCAGAAGCTTAGCTTTTTCATAGGACTTCAGACTCCCTGAGGGCAAGACTTTGCCCTATTCATTTCTGTTTCTCAAATGAATAACCCTGTGCCTGATACTTATGGGCGTTCCCAATGTTTGCTGAATGTATAAGGAAGGAATTAAATTAATGTATTAATTAGACCCAGAACAGATCTTCTAACTGGTTATGGAAAAATAAAATAAAACTCTGAAACCTCATTCAATTTTTCAATAACCTAATAAGCTGAAAAAGCATATACACACATACACACATTATACTGCATTAGTAATAACTATAGCAATCAAACTACATATTGATTGGTGTCGGAGAAGACTGAACATTTGGTTCTGAAGCAGTGTCTTTTCTTTCATTTGTGAGCACCCAGTCTCCCATCCCTTCCTAGTGAATCCTGGAATCTAAGTTATAAATAATAATAGAGTTCTGCCAAAGATATTTCTCACAGGAGGGATATGGAACTTCCTTTCCTGTGATGCACTGACTCACTAAATAGCTACACTTGTGAATTCCAATTAACAACAGCTTTTGTTCTTTCTGGTCAGACTTTCAGACAAATATAAAATCTTCAGGATTCCTGTAGCCATATTTGAGTGTAGGCTGGAAGCATTCAGACCCCTCTAGAGGTACTCGGTAACCAGCTGATACATGACTATCTGGCTTGGGTTTGGCCAGACCGAAGCCTCCTGGACACTGTGGTTCTCCTCAGAGAAGGTTCATGCTGGGTGTGCAATGAACAAAACACTACTAGATAGTGTGTGGAGAGGGTACTTTTCTCAGTTTTACCAAAAGTGTTAACCTGTAAAGCTGGCTACTAGTGCGTGTACACACACACACACACACACACACACACACACATACACACACACACTCTGACGTATTCATGGAAAGAATCTTTAGCAAAGAATGGAAGCCAAGGTTTTATGTAGACCAAGAAGGGGAGGATGATATTCTCAGCAGGGAGTTGACAAGCAGTAGCTATGAATTATCCCAGGAAAACCAGGGAAGTCTCCTGAAGATATGGGAGTGATTAAGGGCCCTGCTTTTGATTAACAATTCATAACTCTTAAATTTTCTCTGGTCCTTTAGGGCACCCCTCTTATCTAGAGTAAATGGAGTAACTTTACAAATTGTTCCTTAGACTTACATTTGGAGACCATGACTTTATAGGAGAATGTAATTTTCCTCATTCTGGATAACTGAGTTCTATAGCTAAGGACTCTGAGGCAAACCTTGTAGTCAGGTGTAGCTGGGGCATATTGCTTCTCTTATGAATGTGAAATGGTGCAGGAGGCAGAAACCCACTTTTAGACATGAGATTTATGTCAGTGGTACTTGTTTTTCTCAAAATAATCCCATCTCAAAGATGGCCTCCATCTTGTCAGTGAAGTCCATCCTCTGAAATTGCTTTTTGGAAGGTGGATCCATATCTTATTCTTCCATCCACATTCTTTACATACAGAGCACGTATCATATGACAGGTTGTGCAGATACATTAGTTAACTGGCCACTGCCCTTATCTTCAAGAGTTACTGGGAAGAGGCACAAGTGTTTCTAGTATATATTACTGCCTAAGAAACCACCCAAACCTAATGCTGAAAACAAAACCAGCAATTTATTTTGCTCACAAATCCCTAATTTTGGCCGAGAGCAGAGCATGAGCTCATCTCTGTTCCACACCTTTTGGGGAAATTCAAAGGGGGCAGGGATCACATGATGGCTTGCTTCACTAACCTGTCTGGAGGTTGATGTGGGCTGTAGGCTGACATCCTAGCTGTGGCTATGGCTATAACACTGCAATATGACCCATCAGTATAGTCCTCCCACTTTTTCACTGTATGTTGATCAAGGTCCAAGAATGGGTAACCCAAGAGAAACCAGCAGAAATTGCATTTTCTGGCCTTGCTTCAGAAGTCACACAGCATCACTTCTAGTGCATTCTGTTCCTCTGGGCAGTGACAAAAGGTCACTCTTATTCCATAAGAGGAGAATTAGACTCCACCTCTGAATAGGACAAGTGTCAATATACAAACATGGTTTAAAACTACAACAAGAAAATAGACAATTACCACAAAATGGAAAGGGTAAGCACTGGGCTTGGGTAAAACATAGGGTTAATTCAGTGGTGGGGAGCAGAAAAGACTTCCTAAAATAAATTATATAAACCTCATTCCTGGGGAGTTGAGATTAGTCAGGAGAATGGGACAGACAGCGTGATGGGAAGAGTGGTACATGTAGAGGAAAGTGATAATAATAGTAATAAAAACTGAGCAAGCTGGCATAGTTACAAGTAGTTTGAGAGAACCAGATGTAAAGTATGAGAAAGACTGACATGGTATGAAGCTGAAGAGGTGGCTACGAAAGGCCTTGTAAATAATTTTATGGGTCTGGACTTTATCCTGCAGGCAAATGAAGGACTCATTGAAGTGTTTTAAGTAGGGAATGATATGATCAGATTTGTATTTTATTAAAAAAAACAAACCCACTCAGCTGTAGTGTAGAGAACTTATCATAGAGGAGAGCTTGGGGTAAGACAGGCAGTAGATGACCAATTCAAAGGCTGCTGGAGTATCCAAATAAGAGATGGTCATGGAGTGGGTTAAAGTCATGATGGGGGTGGGAAGAAAATGCAGAGCCAGGATATCTGAAGGTTAGAATTGAAGGGACTTGGTGATTAATGGTTGGTTGTTGGAAAAGAGAGAAAGGAGTCAAGGGTAAGAATAAGACTTTTGCCTTGCATAAATAGGTGATATCATTCACTCTTTTATGGGACATGAGGAACAGTTTTGGCAGATAGGATTATGGGATGCTGATGAATTTTCTTTTGGTGTGATTGTGGGACATTCAAGTGGGACTATTCATTGGGCTGTTGTATATGTGAATTGAACTTATACAGGAAGACCGGGCTTTGAAAAAAAGATTCGAGAGTCATCAGCATACTGAATTTGTAAATGGCAATTGCAGACTTGGGCGAACAGAATCTAAAGAAAGCAAAAAAGAAACCTGAATTGCACCAGTTTTTGAAAGAATGGGGAAGAGGAAGAGAACCCTACAAAATGGATGATAAAATAAGCAAGTTGCCAGATAGTCAGGAAGTGTGGCGTCATGGAAGCCAAGGGAAGAATGTTTCAAGAACAGTGAACAATAATAGAGGCTATAGAGAAGTCAAGTAGCTTGAGAGTTAAAGAGGCCCCTGGATAACTAAGACAACTGGGCCCCTGACATCCTCTTTTTCTCCTGTACCTTTTATGAGGTTAGTCTCAGAGCAATGGGGTGTCCCATGTAGCTGTGAAAATCAACTGATAAGTAATATGGAACGTAACTGAAGATTTTGTGGGCAAGTGGGGATATAGTTATATACTACCTACTGAAACTGGATGCAAATCTTTACCCATCTCTGTTCTTTCTCCAAAATTTCTCTTCCTTTACCTCTTGTCTCTTCTTTGTGTACAAGCCTCTTTCTCTAGCTTCTTCAGTACCACCATCCTCCAATATTTTATTTCTTTTCTTATCTTGTTCACTGTCCCCTTTGCACTTTGTAGGGCCATTAGTAATAAACAATTTTAGAAGTATAACGGTTATGTTTGGCAACCTGGAGTTTCAAAACTAACTAGGCCAAGAACAATTTTAGTGTAGTGGTGGGGATGGAAGGCACATTATCAGTGTTAAAAATAAGTTCGATTTCTTGTTAAACATGTTAGACTAACCATATACTTTTATCTCATTCCCTTTTCAAACCTCACTAAAATGACAGTTACGGCTTCCAGGAAAATGGGCTCTTCAGATCCCCTGCTCTTAGGAGCATAACTCACCAGTGGCCTTAGTTGCTACCTTGATGCCAAGGCCAGACTTTCTGTGAGCTGTTCCTGATGGTACATGGTAGGGTTTTTAGGGTAAGTAGGATTAGAGAAGACCCTGATGCTGGGAAAGATTGAGGGCAGAAGGAGAAGAGGGCATCAAAGGATGAGATGGCTGGATGGCATCACTGATGCAATGGACATCAACTTCACAGACTCCAGGAGATGGTAAGGGATAGGGAGGCCTGATGTGCTGCAGTCCATGGGTGACTGAACAACAACAACAAAGGGTTACTAATACAACCTCATTACTACGATGCTTCCCTGGTGGTTCAGATGGTAAAGAACCCACCTGCAATGCAGGAGACCTGGGTTCAATCCCTAGGTTAGGAAGATCCCCTGGAGGAGGGCATGGCAACCCACTTCAGTATTCTTGCTTGGAGAATCCCCATGGACAGAGGAGCCTGGTGGGCTATAATCCAAAGAGTTGGAAACAATTGAGTGACTAAGCACAACAGCACATGCAACTTCATTCCTACGAGACTCCTCCAGTGGCAAGATACTGGTTTGAAGGCTCCTCCCTGGCCTGATCAAATCTTTCTTAGAACCACGATGTAGTTCTATATTCTTCCTACACAATCCTCAATTCTTTCCCTCATTTTTCATGCAGACATCCAAATTTCATGGCAGTTGGAAGCTTCCGCTGCCCCCCTTTCCTCTAAATAAACCTCTTGTATGTATATTCCCATCTTGACATCTGCTTCTCAAAGGACCCAAACTAACACAATTGTAAATTTAGAAAGGTAGAAATTCACAAGGAAGAGTAGATAAGATGACATCAGGAGAGAAATGTCAGCAAAATTCTGAAAGATGGAAAATAGGTAGCTAAAAGGTAACAGTCTTACCAAGGAGAAACCTAGGTGCCAAGGGGACGGGAGCTGACATGAGTTGCAGTCTTCAAAAGGCTCAGGAATTAGAGGCATAAAGCACAGAGGGTACGGCTGAAAATATGAAGAAATTGGTTGAAAAGTCTGCACAAAGAGCAGCTGGCCACCAGATTCCTTCTTTCATGACTAGAATCCAAGTGAACTACCTCTCCTGTAAGGAGACTGAAGATGCCAGTGTTGGGAACACCAGACACAGTGGAAGGGTGATTAATTGCAAGTCTATGAGCTGGTGTGAACTCCCCCAGTCTCTAGCAACTGGCAGCCTTCTCCTTAAGAAAGGATCTCAGAATGTCAATAGCCATAGTAATTAATATATCCCCTAGATGGGAAATTAAAGAACTTTTCTCTGGTCTACCCCAAAGAAAATAACAAGTGATATCGTCTTTTGGAGTCCCCCCAACACAATCGCCATCGACAGGTACAATCATCATATAGTGAAATCCACCAGTCCATATACTGACTCTCTAAAAGACATAGACAGACAAACAGAAAAGATAAAAGCAAGTCAAAGGAAAAGAGAAACAAGACAGTGGCTGGAGAAACATTTATAGATAAACCTTTTAGTTAGTACGTTTGGAGAAATGAGTTGTTTTGTAACCATGAAACAAAAATGAAACTCCATAAAAAAGAAACAGTCAGAAAATAAATAAAATATTAAAAATATGAAGGCAAAAAAAATTAAGTAGACAGTTCGATGACTAAATTTGTGGAAATATCCATTAAAGTAACACAAAATGTCAATGAGATTAAAATGGGAAAAAATAAACAAAAAAATGGGAAGATCAGTCCAGAGAAGTTCAAATTTGAGTAAAAGTAGGTTCCAGAAAAAGAGCAAAAAAGAAAGAAAAGAAATTAGGAGGAGGAGGATATAGGCATTATGAAATAAAAGATAATGTCTCAGAATTGAAGTCTATGTCTCTAGGATAAAAGAGCCAAACGAATGGCCAACACAATGAATTTAAAAAGACCTGTACCAAGGCAACTTTTTGTGAAATTTCAGAACATTGGCTCAAAGAGAAGCTCCTAAAATCTTCCAGTGGGAGAAGGAGAGGAGAAAGAATAAGATACCAATCATACACAAATGGTTAGGAACCAGAATGCCATCTAACATCTCAATGGCAACCCTAGACTCTAGAAAACCATAAAAGCAATCTTTCCACATTTTTAGGAGAAATGTATTCCAATCTTAAATGCTATACTCAATCAAACTACCAATAAAATTTGCCTGGAATAAAGTTATATAAGAGCCTTAAAAATGTACTTTTGATGCAAGGTTTTTCAAGAAGCTCCTGTAGGATATACTCCACCAAAGAGTGAATAAACCAAGAAAGAGGTGACTAAGTATAACCTAACCCAATACAGGAAAGATGTGAGTCTCCGTATTTAGAGGCCTCCAGTTAACTCACACATAAGACACATCAGAAGCCTCCCTCTGCTACCAACAACTTAGACTCCCCTTTGTCCAGTTACAGCATTGAAAATTTGAGACCCTAATTCTTACACAATTCTTTTTTAAATGTCTAAATCCCTTGCTATCAACCCACTATTATAATGACCTGGTTCAATAATTTCCTTATCAGTAATCTATTAACTCATTCACTTATTGAGTGCCTGCTATAGTATAGTTGAATTTAAAGAGAAACAATGGGGAAAAATAAGTGTGAACAATTATTTTCTTTTCTTTGTGTTTTTGTTAAGACTTCCTTTCCCTGAGGCCAAGGTTTAGTTTGAAAGAGGAACAAAAAAATATAGATAAAGGGATTTCTCTCACTCTGAATTTTGTATAAGATAGGTATATGCACACATATCCTTTGAGATGAATATGGAACCCACAACATGTGCCAACGTCCAAAGAATGAGACTTTAAAAATGACCTCTTTCTTCCAGGGCAACTATTAAGACCCAAGTGATACTGCAAGTCATGTTAATTTTCTAAAGCTCGTATATTTGAAATCCTGTACCTCTAAGTGCAGAATATTTTTGCCTTCAACCTGCTTTGGGTTTGAGAGATTGTCTGAGTTATAGGTGGCCCAAATATTTAACAATATTGGGGTCTGCACATGAGCTTCATAATTTTGATGTGTATTTAAGAAGCTGCTGGTACTTGTAAGGCATGTTGCAGATGCAACTGATGCCATGCTTCTATCCCTTCTGTCCGTCCATGCTCATTGATTCCTGCTGAAGATAGTTTCCACAACATAGACAGATTCCCACCCAAGCACCTGGTTCTCTTTTCTCTGTGTACGGGCTTTCTTGGCATTATGAAGAGCTTGTAGAGCCTCACACTGGCTCAGCCCAGAAGTCTAGGGGCATCAGCACCCACAGGGCACAGGGCAATTCTCAAGCATTGGGAGATGGAAATCAGTGGATAACACCAGTCTTCCCGTCCACCCATGGAATGACTCTGGGCAGGGCTATCTCTGCTTTTGCATGACTTGAAGTTGACTGACCTTGGGTGTAAGGGAACAAAATTTGCCACCACAGAATGTGTCTCTTTGGCATGAGATTTACTTTAGGTCGGTTGTTTTTAGGAAATACAGACAATATAGGAAATTTTGTTTTGTTTTTTGTTTACCTCCCCCTTAACTGACTAAAAGAATTTAGATGAAAGTTCTGGTTCCAGGAAGAACAATGGCACCAGAGATATCTACAAAGAATATGGGCCACATGTGGTAGGGCTTTGGGAAACAAAATCCTCTACATTGTCCCATTGTTCCTGAGTTGCATAAAAGCATATGTTTACCAAACATTTGTTTTTCACATCTTCCTTTAAATTGTTTTTCTCCCCCTTGAAGTCCCAGCCTCCTACCCTCTTCTTCTGTCAGATGGCATGTAAATTCAATTGCCTAACTTGTCCTTGGATCTCAAATTCTCATGGAGTTACCATATGTACATAACTTTGGTTTTTCTCCTGTTAATCTGTCTTGTGTCAATTTAGTTGTTAGGCCAGCCAGAAGACCTAGAAAGGTATAGGAAAAGTTTTTCTCCCCAACAACTGGCATAGTTGGCAGGATTAACTTTGTTCACTGACACTAGTTGCTCTGAGGCTATTACTGCTAAGAGATTCAGCCAACATAATGTAAGATTCTTACTACATCAGTCTCCCAAATCTCTGCCTGCAGGGTCTATTGAAAGCCATAATGGTAAGAGTCCTTTATTTTCTTTTTCTAAATTTAGATTAGCAGGAGAAAATATTTGTGGGACTAGTTCCTTAAGTCACTCTAGAGACCCTGGTGAAAGTTTGGTTAATGACTACTCTTGAATTTTATTGATACTTTTCGTCCCAAAGATGGTCACTGCTTTTTTTGTCTGTTGTATTGTTTGTCTTATTCTGTATGTTGAGATCTTAGCTTTATGACCAGTGAGAGTACTCTGATCTCCACCAGCTGAAAGGTGCATGTTCCAGCATGTATTTGGTGGTCAGTGTAGTGGACTGAGATTCCAAACAGCTGTAGCCAGTTTGTCAGAAGCACAGTTAACAACCTGGGCTTGCAACTGGTGTCTCTTTGTTCCACGGTGCTAGCTCTCAGGGGGAATTTGTCATAAATCCAATGAGAGACCTTGTCTTTCCAACCTTTGTTGTCTTATTAGTGCTGGAAGAGTCAAATAGCGCCTGCCTGCTGCCACAGATTAGTAGGTCTGTGACTGGAGATGTCTTATATTCTTGTGGGAAACTAGAGATACTATCTGCACTACACCATTCTTAGTTCAGGTGACAACAGGTCTTTGCTTTCTTAGACTAATTCTGGGAGTGAACTTTCTGGATCTTTTAAGGGCTGCATCTTTTGCACTCTTGTATGGGATGCCTCTTGCATCTTTTTTTAAACTATAAAAAGATTTATTAGTTTGAGTCACTATTTCAGAGGTCCTATAACTCATCAATGGCCAGGTTATGGATCCTATGGTTTGGCTATATTTGAAAGAAAAAAAGAATTAGAGACCTCTCATTGTAAACAATTGTCTTATATAATCATCTTATATAACAGCTAGCCTGAGGGGCATCCTTAATAAGGTACAAGGACAGAAATTAGAATTAAAGTAAAAGTTTACTTAAACCTGTTCCTATTTGCCTTCAGATATTTGCAGATACTGTGAAAAATCAGAACATTGGAATTACAATTGTCCTGCACTTAAGAATAAGAAGGAAAAGGAACAAGAGGAACTATTTGAAAATTGGGAAAATAAAAATAATTTTGAATATCTAAGAACTATTATTTAGTTCTACCAAAAAAAAAAAAAAAAGATGGCCAGACAAAAATGTGTGTTCCACCCTGTTTGTAGCTAGATATAGCTGAACAGAAAATGTGAGTTAAACCCCAGTTGCATCTAGGGCCCTACCAAACTGCAGCCAGCCCTCAAGGAAATTACAACCTAGAATTACAATGACCATTTTGAGGAACATTCCAATTAGATAAGATCATTTAAAGAGTGCACTTAAAAGCAAGGGCTCCCAAATCAAACAAAGAGAAAAGGATACCTATTTTAATTGGTATGCAGGAAACTTCAAAAGGCTTCTAAATTTCAAAATAGCTTTGTTGAAAGATTTGTTATAAAAGGCAGAAAACAAAATAGGAGGCCACTGGTCTGACTGAACTCATAACCACAGCTGATATTCAGAACCTAATAAGAAAATTTTACACCTCATCCCCTAAGTTCAGTTCAGCTCAGTTCAGTCGCTCAGTCATGTCTGACTCCTTGAGACCCTATGGACTGCAGCACACCAGACTTCCCTGTCCATCACCAACTCCCAGGGCTTGCTCACACTCATGTCCATCGATTCGGTGATGCATCCAACCATCTCATCCTTTTCCCCTTCTCCTCCCACCTTCAATCTTTCCCAGCATCAGGGTCTTTTCCAAAGATTCAGTTCTTCCCCTCAGGTGGCCAAAGTACTGGAGTTTCAGCTTCAGCATCAGTCCTTCCAATGAATATTCAGGATTGATTTCCTTTTCTCCTTTTTTTTTTTTTTTAAATTTATTCTATTTTATTTTATTTTTTTTCCATTTATTTTTATTAGTTGGAGGCTAATTACTCTACAGTATTGTAGTGGCTCTTGCCATACATTGACATGAATCAGCCATGGATTTCCTTTAGGATAGACTAGTTGGATCCCCTAAGTTCAATGCACCCAAAGAGAAAGAAAAGCATACAACATAAGTAGATAGATAGGTCTGTCCTTTCGCAAGCAACTCAACTCGCAGATTTATTGGAAAGGCTTCTAAGTATTCTGATTTTAGGAAACCAAAGCCTTTCTTGGAGAACCTACATTTCTTCCCTGTGCCTCTGAGATGTAAATGTTTTACAAACTTCAGGGAGGTAAATTGTGTTTTTTTCCCCCTTGGTCATGTTGCATAGTTTGCAGGATCTTAGTTCCCTGACCAGAGTTTGAACTCATGCTCCTTGCAGATTCCTAAAAACTGGACCACCAGGGAATGCCTAGGGAAGTGATTCAGTTTTAAAATTTATTTATTTTTAATTGGAAGATATTTGCTTTACAATATTGTGTTCGTTTCTACCATACATCAACGTGAATCAAATGTTTTTCAGGTTCTTGTGATCTAGGATTAATCTTTAGAAAATAAAAACAAGTTTATTGATTTCATGAAAACAAGCATGTCTTTAGCATTACCAGTGCTTTGTTACTTTTATTCTACTTAGATTCACTAAAAGTCAAATAAATTCATGTTATCTCTATTACAAAATTTGTCAGCCAGAAAAAAAAGCTTGTGTTGATGGTTGACTTTGTTAAATGTCTCATGAAGTATTTTTTCTGTAGGTAATTTAAATGTAATCATTTAGAATAAATAAAATTAAATAGATATAAATAGGATCAATGTTTTAAATAATAATTACATATCATTGTATATATACTCTAAAATAACTTCCAAAATCTTTTTGGTTACTAGAAACCTTAGTGTTCTGCTAAGTTAAGTTAAATTAAGGAACTTAATGAGCTAAGTTCCTTGAATATCTAAATCACTTCTGAAGAAGTTAAAATACTGAAACATTAATTGCTGAATAAGTCTAAGTTTAGCTACTTTTGACCTCTTATTACAGAGGAACTAAAGATGTTTGTAAACCTGTTTTGGGCCAATTTGAAAACATTGTTATGAGGAAACATATGTTTCTAGAAATTTCTAAACGTATTCATACATTTGTCAATAAAAAGAATGCTGGTATATTTGTAATTGCTTACGTCTTAGTTGTTATTATAAATTAAGGCTTCTAAGGGTTAAGTAGTCTAGCACATGATTAAAACTACTAGAAATGATGCGGTAAGCAATTCTGCATACATGGAAAGTAGAATATATTTTGGGGTAAGAAAAAGTGTGAGATATGGAGATACTTACTTTGTTGGGTGATATGAAAGTGATTTTTGCCCTAAAACTGATTATTTGTAAATGGAAAAGAAAACAAGCGACAAACTAGACACAGAAAGTTGTAGAAGCTTTATGGAAAAAGGAGTATTTGGAAAGAAATTGTAAGTGTGGTCAGGACTAGATAAGATTGGAATGAATTTATTTAAGTAAATGAATGTTAATATCAGAGGTAATCTAGTGCAAAATTAGACTTGGGTTTTCTCTGTTAAAAGGGTAAAGTGTTATTGAACTATTTGTCTGCTCTTGATAAGAAATGTAAAAGGTTTTTCTTTATTTTTAAAAACAGCCTGCCTAGAAAACAAGGATACTATGTTTTGTCAAAATAATTTCCTGTGTTTTCTGTCTTCATCAAGTCTTTGATTACTTAAGTAAACCAAATCTTCTTTATATTAAGAGTAAGTTTGCTTAGAACTATGTAATTTTCTGTTTTTGCCTATAAAATCTTAGTATGATTAAGTGGATAAGTGTTTTTCACAGTCATCTATGGTTCTATTTGACCAACTGTTTTAAAACCTTTTGATGTTTTTGAAAGACTTCCCAAAACCAAATTCTAAATGAAGTCCTTTTTGATCTCAGATTAACTTTGAAATTTTCAAGAATTTTCCTGGAACATTTTGAAATACGTGTTCTCTCTCTTTATAGAAAGGGAGAAGTTAAGCTAATTAATCTTATTTGGTGTTTTAAATTACATGGAAACCATTGTCAAATAAGAAGTAATACTAAGTCTTCTGTATGTTGTATCTCTATAAGTATATGTTATAAGGGTTTCAAAAATTATGTGAAGTTACTAAAAATCCAGTGTGTCCTGGTGTAATGTTGTCATCATAAGTTCAGTTATCTTAAAATGTTGTTCATCACAAAAATAACCACACTTCCTTATCAAGTGAACTCTAACAATAGGCTTTTAAGGTCTTATAACCTATAGACGACTTTCCTGGTGACTCAGAAAGTAAAAGCGTCTGCTTACAATGCAAGAGACCTGGGTTCCATCCCTGGGTTGGGAGGATCCCCTGGAGAAGGAAATGGCAACCCACTCCAGTACTCTTGCCTGGAAAATCCCATGGACGGAGGAGCCGGGTAGGCTACAGTCCCTGGGGTCGCAAAGAGTCGGACACGACTGAGCGACTTCACTTTCACTATAATCTATAGACAGGAGTCATTTTACTCTGATGCTTTTGCAGATATGCTTCATCTTCAAAGAGATTCATGGAGAGGACTTCTCACACATATTCCAGAAAACAAGTTTCTGATAAACTTTCAGATTTTTAAAAGTTAATTAATTAATTTTATTTTTGGTTTTCCTGTGGTTTTGTTGCTACGCGGGGGCTTTCTCTAGTTGCAGAGAGTGGGGGCTGCTCTCTAGTTGTGATGCATGGGCTTCTCGTGACGGCTTCTCATGTTGCACAGTACAGGCTCTGAGCGCACTGGCTTCAGTAGTTGTAGCATGCAGGCTCACAGGCTTGTGGCACACAGGCTTCGCTGAGCCACAAGATGTGGAATCTTCCCTGACCAGGGATCAAATCTGTGTCCTCTGTATGGGCAGGTGGATTCTATACCACCAGGGAAGTCTAAACTTTCAGATTGTACCACTGAACTGGGTAAGAATTTACAGAATCCTAATGGAGAAATTGATAACTTCATAAATCTGGTAATAAAAGATCAAGATCAATAATAATTAATTACATGGGACTAAAGGAACTGATAAAGATGATTATAATTTTTTTTGCAATTTCATTTTACTTGAAACATTGCTGATTTTTAAAAAATATTTTATTTTCCAAATATAAGGAAGCCTTTCCTCTTAATCTAACTATAAAGAAGTTAACTGTGACCTAGAGTAATTTGGTAAATTATATCTTTATAAGTAGAATAGAAACATCTATCTTTTTCTCCCTACCTGATTCCTCCAGAATTCAGAAACTCTCCATGAGTATTCTTATTTTCATGGCAATGTAGTTATTTGCATAAGTTCAATAAGAGTCTGTTCTTCTTGAAATAGGACACAATAAGAAACATTGGTTGTATTGCCAGGGCTTTGACTGCAATGTCCTATTTGAGAGAGCATGCTTAGACTCAGATATTACCAGACAGCCTTAAGGAACTAAAGTTGACTTTATGAAGCCAATTAAAAGCCCCTTGGAAAAACAGCCTAATACCTTGCTTAGGGTTCCCAGCAGTCTCACCAGGTGAGTAAAGAAGGTTACTTCCTGGGAGGTGCAGGAACCGCAAGTTGTTTTGAGCACCTCAGGAAGAGAGAAATTCATCCAAATCTATAGGTATTGCAGGTAAGTCTAGTGGCAAATTCTTGGCTTGGCTTCCTAGCATGGCTATTGTTCAGTCACTAAGGCATGTGCAATGTGAAATTCCTTATGAAAAATTCCAGCAAAGTAAATGTAAAAGTCTATATGATCAATTACTATTCTTGCTTCACTTTTGTAAATGACTAGGCCATGTGTATTGAAGCTAGACCTATTTTTGCAAACAAATTAGTCTCAATTTGGCTGTCATTTTAGAGAGAAAGATTATGTTTTAGTGATACATTTGTGGATATTAAATTCTAATATTGTCCATTGTCTTTGAGGTTTGTTATCTACATGTGAACTGTTCTAGATCCTGAGGATTATTCTAGCTGTCTCATATTTGGCTATAAATTTCCAAGTTAACATTCCCAATTTCTCCCATCCTTTTGACTTGAAATCACTGAGAACTAAAATTTCTCTTTTCCTGAAGTTCTACAAACTGAAGCTAGTCAAAGCTACAAACTTCAGACAAATCATCACAATACTTCATGTTTATTATTATTGTTATTTTTATTGGAATATAGTTGCTTTACAATATTTTAGTTTCTGCTGTATAGCAAGGTGAATCAATTACACGTATACATATATCCACTATTTTTTAGATTTCCTTCCCATTTAGGTCACCATGGATCATTGAGTAGAGTTCCCTGGGCTATACCACAAGTTCTCATTACTTATCTATTTTATACATTATAGTGTATATATGTCAATCCCAATCTCCCAGTTCGTCCCATTACCCACCCCACCCTTGGGAACCATAAGTTAGTTCTCTACATCTGTGACTTTATTTCTGTTTTGTAAATAGGTTCATTTGTACCACTTTTCTATATCTAGATATTTTTCTCTTTCTGACTTACCTCATGTATGACAATCTCTGGATCCATCCATGTCTCTGCAAATGACACTATTTCATTCCTTTTTATTGCTGAGTAATATTCATGTATATATGTACCACATCTTCTTTATCCATTCCTCTGTTGATGGACATTTAGGTTGCTTTCATGCCCTGGCTGTTGTAAATAACTTTTCATGTTTAGACAATTTTCTTTGTGCCTGTTGCTGTGTGAGTCAGTCAGAATGTTTACCAGTATGCCTGATAACATCATAAGAGACATTCAATCAATCTACAAACCAGGGAAATCTGATTGTCACTGCCTGCTCTCATTTTATCTAAATGCTTTGAACTGGACATCTAGAAATCTTCTCAACTGGTTACCTTCAGAAGTTTGAAAATAAGATTATGGTCTGCTCCAAACACTAACCATTGTTTTTCTTTAGTTTCCATAGAAATGCCTCTAATTAAATACCCAATTGGGGAACCTCACTGCATCATGGTCTCCTGAAATGAGTTTGACTGAACTAACTTATTGTCAGGACTAAGAGACTGATTCAGTAAGATGAAACAGTCTACCAGTTCAACTTTTGGACTGTGAAACTTCTTGGGGAGCTTGCAGTGGTGGGACTATAGGGGAAGAAAATATCCTTCCCTACTCCTAAGATGTGTCTCTTTGACAGGAGGATTATTTTAGGATCATTGTTTTAAGAAACAGAATACTGGAAAAGTCATTGCTTTTGCCTCCCTCTTAACCACCTGAAAGAGTTTAGATAAAAGAACCAATTCAGACAGGGCACTACCAATAGAGGTATCTACAAATATGAGCTCAGGATTACAGGGGGAACTTGACAGGGCCTGGAGGGCAAAGTCTTCTTTGTGTCCTATTGTCTGCATGGCAGAGCAAACATTTGTTTACCAAACATTTGTTTCCCCCATCTTCCTGTAAATCATTTTCCTTCTCTCTGAAGCCCCAAACCTCTACCTGATTCTCTTCTTCTCAGATGGCATGTAAGTCTTGATTGCCTAACTTGTTCTTGGGCCTTATATTCTTAAGGAGTTCCTGGACATACATTAATTTGGGTTTTCTCCTGTTAATTTGTCTTATGTCAATTTACTTATAGATCATCCAGAGGAGCCTAGAAGGGTGGAGGGAAAATATTCCTCTTCAACAAGAGTGATTGCTCTCTTTAAATTTTGCACCTTGACTGCCTCATTCATTCCTCCCAGGTCCTGGCTCTGATTCCAGGGCAAGTTCCTCATAGTTTTTGAGAGGGTTTTCAGCAGAACTGAGCCCCCGTAGCTCACATTTAATGACCTACTTATTAACATACCTTTTACTGTTTTTTCTCTTTTCTTTGTCATCCTATTTCCTCACTGGTGCATTCTGGGATTGCCTTTCACCCATTTTCTCCTCAGCTTCTACTCCTGAGGGAATGTAAGCTAAGACAAGCATCTCTTAAAATGGTGTTTCCTCTCCCCACCCCCACTCCACCAGCGATTTATTTAAGTTTATGATCAGCTTATGATATCATTCCATTAGCTGTGGAGGTTTATCTTCTCTGAGGCGGATCTGGGACTCAGATGTTCTGGTGTTCAGGGTTAGGCAGTTACATCCTTTCAAAGACCTCACTGTACAAGTTCAAACACATACGTGTGGGCGCTTTTTGTTTTGGGGTGATTGAGGAAGGAGATGTTGAATGTTGTTGCTCCTGTTTTGGTTCTGCTGGAGAGGCGTGAGGGAAGATAAAGACCATGGAAGGATAAGAAGGCAAGAATTGGCTGGGTAATTGCTTCAGACTCTCCCTTCACTTTGGCCTACGGCTGAGGGCCTGGCTGTGAGCCCCTGTGGGACTGATGCCAGAGCAAGTAAGAGAGTCCTTGTTCAGACAGACTGGAAGCTTGGGGTACACACAGTCCTGCCTTAGGACAAAGGTGGCCAAAGCCAGCGCTCATTGAGCTACACATGCCCTCCTTTCCCACTTCAGCCCCTCCCCAGTCCCCCAGACCACAGTGTTCGTTCTGAATCAGAGGCCAGTCTACAGAAATAGAGCCAGTGGAACATCAGGGAAGACCCAGAGCAGGGCAGCTGGACTAACAGAAAGCCTATATCTCCCGTCAGGGGCTGGTGCACTGCAGTCTGTCTATGAGCAGGAAAAAGCAAAGGACTCTTTGGGAGGGGGTTAAATTCCTGAATGCGCAGGTAGAATGGGACTGACAAAGTTTAGGAGACTTTGTCCATATGACCTAGCTTGTACTCAAAGGCAGGTGAAGCCTGGGCTATTTAGCTAAATAATGTTTGCTATGGAGTTTGCTGGCACTCACGTGATTTAATCAACATGTCCAACAAAAAGCCCTTGAGTCAATTATCCTGGGCTCTAGCCCTGTCACCGATAATAACCTTGGGCAAGTCACTTGATTTCTCTGTGCTTCAGTTTCCTTCATCTTATAATGACCTCGTTGGGAAAGATGAATGCTGAGGTTCTTTTAAATATTAAGAAAACCAGAGTTCTTTCTCCAGAAATTACTATTGACCACACAGAGTCCTAGAGAATGTAACACCATGTGGCTCCTGTCTTGGAGTTCAGAAGTGGCCCGTGAGCCTGGAATCCTCTTTCTCTTACAGTGCTCTTGGATAAAATGTCAGGTTATGGCCAGATATGGTGGAATTGAAAAGGAGTGTCAGCTGCAGCTTTGGTAAATGTCTACTTTGGGACTTTATTTTAAATGTTTAAGAGACAACTCTTAAATGGATATTTTATTGTCTTTGGGACACCATGCCTTTACTGAGTTCATTGTAAATCATGCATTTGAGCATGAAACATAGGTTGCCAAAGTGGCAACTAACTGCACCCATTTGTGGTTAGTATCACTACGAACAAAGCTAGTAGAGGGGATGGAATTCCAGCTGAGCTACTTCAAATCCTAAAAGATGATGCTGTGAAAGTGCTGCACTCAATACGCCAGCAAATTTGGAAAACTCAGCAGTGGCCGTAGGCCTAGAAAAGGTCAGTTTTCATTCCAATCCCAAAGAAAGGCAATTCCAATGAATGTTCAAACTACTGCACAGTTGCTCTCATCTCACACTCTAGAAAATAATGCTCAAAATTCTCCAAGGCAGGCTTCAATAGTACATGAACTGAGAAATTCCAGATGTTCAAGCTGGATTTAGAGAAGGCAGAAGAACCAGAGATCAAATTGCCAAGATCCATTGGATCATAGAAAAAGCAAGGAAGCTCCAGAAAAATATCTACTTCTGCTTTATTCACTACGCCAAAGCCTTTGACTGTGTGGATCACAGCAAACTGGAAAATTCTTCAAGAGATGGGAACACCAGACCACCTTATGGGCCTCCTGAGAAATCTGTATGCAGGTCAAGAAGCAACAGTTAACACTGGACATGGAACAACAGACTGGTTCCAAATTGGGAAAGGAGTCCTTCAAGGCTGTATATTGTCACCCTGTTTATTTAACTAAATGCAGAGTACATTGTGCAGAATGCCAGGCTAGATGAAGCACAAGCTGCAATCAAGATTGCTGGGAGAAATATCAATACCTCAGATATGCAGATGACACCACCCTTATGGCAGAAAGTGAAGAGGAACTAAAGAGTTTCTTAATGAAAGTGAAAGAGAAGAGTGAAAAAGTTGTTTTAAAACTCAACATTCAGAAAACTAAGATCATGGCATCTGGTCCCATCACTTCATAGCAAATAGGTGGGGAAACAATGGAAACAGTGGCAGATTTTATTTCGTTGGGCTCCAAAATCACTGCAGATGGTGAGTGCAGCCATGAAATTAAAAGACGCTTGTTCCTTGGAAGAAAAGCTATGACCAACCTAGACAGCATATTAAAAAGCAGAGATATTGCTTTGCCAACAAAGGTCTGTCTAGTCAAAGCTTTGGTTTTTCCAGTAGTTGTTTATGGATGTGAGAGTTGGATCATAAAGAAAGCTGAGTGCCAAAGATCTGATGCCTTTCAACTGTAATGTTGGAGAAAACTCTTGAGAGTCCCTTGGACTGCAAGGACATCAAACCAGTCCATCCTAAAGGAGATCAGTCCTGGGTGTTCATTGGAGGGACTGATGTTGAAGCTGAAACTCCAATACTTCGGCCACCGGATGTGAAGAACTGACTCATTTGAAAAGACTCTGATGCTGGGAAAGATTGAAGACAGGAGGAGAAGGGGTCGACAGAGGATGAGATGGTTGGATAACATCACCGACTCAACAGACATGAGTGTGAGCAAGCTCTGGGAGTTGGTGATGGACAGAGAAGTCTGGCGTGCTGCAGTCCATGGGGTCGCAAAGAGTTGGACATGACTGAGCAACTGAAATAAACTGAACTGAACTGATCTGGAACAAACTCAAAAATGCCTCTTACAGCTATCTGCTTATTCCCTGTGCAGCCTCTGACTGATTTCTATCCCATGCTTATAACCGACACCTTTTTATTATTTTTACTCCCCACAGAGTTGGCCAACTGTTGTTTCAGAAAGTTAAATGTCTTGCCTCCAGTGTAGTTATGATGTCATGGTGTCACAGTTTTTGAAAGTAGAAAGTCCACCTCCACCATGCCATAATCTGGGGGCCCTAGGCTGAGACTTCTCCAAGTGAGCAGCCTTTTCTGGCGCAGGTTTTGATCTGGGTGGTACAGCTGAACTGACTATGAACTGTCCATTCATTTCTTATTAGCAGCCAGCCTGGACAATGATCAAACAAGACCAGTCTGACGATACAACAGACTGCTCTGTTTCAGAAGTAATTTTTAAGGAAGGATGTTGTCCTGAGGCTGCCCAGCATGGATGCTGAAAGCAAACAAAAATCACATGTGGTCTAATCAGAGGATCAGTGGGAAGGCACAAGATGAAAAAGAAACTTTTAAAAGCATATTACTAGTTTCTGAATATGCCAATACAACCTAATAACCCAGTAATATCTAATACTTATTGAATGCTGACTATTTATCAGCTATGTTTCAAGTATCTCAATGTATATTAACTCACTAATCTTTAGCACAAACCAGGGCAGGTACTCTTGTTTTCCTCACTTCATAAATGACAAAACCCAGCCACAAAAATGGAAAATAACTTGACCATCCAGCTGCTGAAGGGTCAAAACTGGGATTTGAAAGCAGACTATTTAGTTTCAGTGTTCACACTAATTGCTATACTTCTTTAAGAACAAGAATGTTTTTGTCTGTTTTGCGAATGTAGAAAGGAATGTTGTTCATTTTAACTATTTCAGGCCAGATTAGAAGTGGAGGAGATATAAGGAAAAAAACATGTTTTTTCTTTTGTATTTATATGGGATGATGGCAGTAAACTAAACTTATTGTGGTAATCATTTCACAGTATGTGTAAGTCAGGTCATTATGTTGTACACCTTGTGGTGTGATGTGTTAGTCACTCAGTTGTGTCCGACTCTTTGCGGCCCCATGGACTATAGCCTGCCAGGCTCCTCTGTCCATGGAATTTCCCAGGAAAGAATACTGGAGTGGGTTGCTATTCCCTTCTCCAGGGTATCTTCCCTGCCCAGGGATTGAACCTGAGTCTCCTGCATTGCAGGCAGATTCTTTACCATCTGAGCCACGAGGGATACACCTTAAACTTACACAATGCTGCATGTCAGTTATATTTGAGTAAAACCAAAAGAACGAAGGAAAAAAGAGGAAAAGAGTTGAACCAAGTGAAGGTCTGGTGACCCAAGCCTTGTGGCATGGCTTCCCAGGCCTCCTGAGCTGGTCCCGTCCAGCCTCTGTGCCTTATGTGCTGCCACCCAAGCTGGGTGATTTTCCTGAGCTCTAGCCATGATGGGAGACCATCTGTACCCATCTTGATTTGTTCAAGTCCCGGTAATTGTATGCCTTTATACACCCTCCCTGGAAAGCCTTTCTTCCATCTACGCTTGGTGAAATTGTCAGCTTTTTAGACTCAGCTCAAATGTTAACTCCCTTTTGAAACTTTCTCTGACTTTTCATTATAGCACAAAGTTACCCAAGTGGTGCTAAAGAACCTGCCTGCCAATGCAGGAGACATGATAGAGGTGGGTTCAATCCCTGGGTTTGGAAGATTCCCTGGAGGAGGGCGCGGCAACCCACTGTAGTACACTTGCCTGGAGAATCCCATGGACAGAGGAGCCTGGTGGGCCACAGTCCATAGTGTTGCAAAGGGTTGCACATGATTGAGGTGACAGCATACAGACTTTTTATCCTGGGTTGTTGCTTGTTTGTGCTTCCTCATCACCTGGCTTATCCCTTTATCAAAGCTTGTTAGAAAAAACAAAAGTTCAACTGAATAATTGTGAAGATCTAATTGATTTTATTGGGCAATTCATGAATGGGGCCGCATCCCATCTAGCAAGTAGATGGGCACTCCAAGGGGGTTATACAGAATAGAAGGCTTTTATAGGAAGAAGGGTGGGGCAAGGGAGCTAATAGCAAAAGGCAAGAAAGAATTATTTTTTGGATAGGAAATCTTTTGGTGGGATGTGGAAAGGGAACAGCAAAGGTTTTTTTTTTTTTTTTTTTCTGAAAGATCTTTAATAAGGTACCTTGGGAACTCAATTCATTAAGAAAAAAAGCCAGGTTAGTTTAACTATAGCAGAGGTTTCATCTCCAAAAGTCTTTATAAATACAGTCATTTGGAGAGGTGGTCCTGGTCCTGGATCAGATTATTCCTTGTGTTTCTGAGAACAGTAAGAAGGGGGAGAACTGTGATGTTGGGAATATGCTGCTGCTGCTGCTAAGTCACTTCAGTCGTGTCCGACTCTGTGTGACCCCATGGACTGCAGCCTACCAGGTTCCTCCATCCATGGGATTTTCCAGGCAAGAGTACTGGAGTGGGTTGCCATTGCCTTCTCCAGGAACAGCAAAGCTTTTATCATGCAGACTGACTCTTCTTCTCTTAGGTGTAGAGAGGGCCCAAGTGGTAGATTACTTCATTGGTGCTGAATAGAAAACTCCAGACTGGTTGATTGATTACATTTCTGGTGTAAGTTGAAACTGCAATTAGGTTAGATATTAAATCTAGGTTTGGTATCATGGGCACAAGTAACACCATTTGGGCCTATATTTTTTGTTGTTGTTTGGTTTGGTTCTTTATTAACAGTTTGTTTCAGGTAATGTTGAAATTGTTTTCTCTCTCCTTATTAGACTGCTTCAAAGAGCTCAGTGGGCTCCTTCAAATCATGGTAGCATCTAGCAAAATGTGTGCTATAAATATTTCTTGAAAAAAAAGTCTAAAGCAAGTATTTCTATAAGCAAATAGGGTAGGAGATCCCCAGAGAAAGAGAATGAGGCATGACTTTCTTTACATAAGATAAGCCAATTTTGGCCTAAGCCATTTTGTGATCTAAACCTGGCCAAAGTGTTTGCCCTTGAACTAGTCTCAATAAATCTTAAGGGAAGTGAAGGAATATAGGAACAAAGGAAAAACAGTCAAGAAACCAGAATTTAGCAATAAGACAGAACCCTAGATAGCTCAGATGGTAAAGAATCTGCCTGCAGTGCAGGACACCCAGGTTCAATCCCTGGGTCAGGAAGATCCCCTAGAGGAGGAAATGGCTACCCACTCCAGTATTCCTGCCTGGAGAATTCCATGGATGGGCTCTCCATGGGGTTGCAAAGCGTCAGACACAACTGAGTGACTAACATTCTCTCTCACTCTATTTCCTCCTCAAAGGACATACATCAGAATCTGATACACATCTTTGAGTTCTGCGGGAACTAAGGCTCCCACCTGAGTGGAGACGTAACTACATGTTGAGATCCTAGACTGGTCAGAACCTGAGGAATGATGCTGCTGATCTATTCTGACCCTCCTGACTTCAGTCAACTAAAGCTTGTACTCTGTTGACCTTTGCCCTAGTTCTAAGCTGAAGTCTCCTCTGTCCAAACCCCTTCCTGAACGTGCATGTACCATTAGCTTAAAATTTCCCCAGTTCTGCTATGGGAAAGATCCCTGGCGTTCTTATTTGCTGCAAGTAATAAATCCGTCTTCATTGTTTTGGCTTGACACCCACTAAGAGGTGAACCCAGCTTTCAGGTAACATTCCCATCATTAGATAACAATGGGCATTTCAGAGATTCTGTCTTCAGGCTTATGTAGAGAACTTTATTTTTGGTTCTGATTATCCTAATAATTTTGTCAAACCTTTCATCTATTTTGGCTTGTTTGCATAAATTATTGACATTTTATAAATATTTTGCTTTTTGATAATGAGATTATACTAACATACAAATTAAGCAGTGACTCTAATGATGGTGATGTTGATGTTAAAGCATACACACACACACACACACACACACACAAGTAACACCCTTATTTTCAGGATCAGCTGTAACACCCTCCCTTTTCATTCTACTAGGTAGGCAGGTATTCAGGTAAAGTCTGTTGGAAGATATGCTGTTCCTATCCTGGACTTGACAGGAGTTTGGAATTTTTGACATAACTAATGAGCCCTGGAGGTTCTTAGAGTCTTTAAAATAGAGATTTGAGCATAACTTATAAAATATAGAGAAACAATTGCTTGATTTTACTAAAGAGTGAAAATGACAACTGATTATAATTTCTGCCTTTGCTCGAAGTATAGCTCTACTCTTTTCCTAAACAGTTGCTGACCTCATCAAGGACGCTTGGCTCCTTGTGACTCAGGCCCCTCAACTTCGTTTATCTTTCCTTCTCCTCCATCAGAAAGTTACCATCTCCTGCCACAATGCTTTCATAGTTGGTCATCTGCTTTGCTGCAGATCCTTATAGACTCCTTCTTCAATCACAGTTTTTCTTTACTATGTTCAGTTTACTCTCTTGTATATTAATATTTTTCTCTTCTATAGTTTGTTTCCTTAGTTCTCCCCAACACTGGACCCCCTGCCTTGGAACTATCTTTGTGTTTATCCTTCAGATCACCTTTAAGGCTGTCTCTGCTTAGCTCAGTGTTAATCCTATTTAGTCACTAAAACTGTTCTTTGAGGTATGCAGCATCTAAATCAGGACTTCTAGCCATTAACTCTTGATTTAATTTAAAAGGTCATTTTCTTGCTCTTGGGGTTGAGGTTTTTTTTGGGAAGGAGATGGAATTCTTAGCAAAGTTTCACCAGGGAGAGCCTGTCTCCACTCTCACCTCTGTCCTTCTCCAATCAGAACAATCTCCTTACCCATGAAATGTCTTGGCTGTTTTACTTTAAAGCTCAGCAGAACATTTTACGTAATGTTTTGGTGTGGCTGTAGAAAATTGATCCCTGCTGATAGAGAAATATTTTTGAAAAAAAGTTTTCATTTTCAAACAATGAGTGTAAACTGGCTGCCCTGACCTTTACCCCACTTCTGAGCCTCTCCCCACAGGGCTGGGGTGAAGGAGACTGGGTGAAAATAAAATCAAATGTTTAGTAATTTATGTGAGTGTTTGAAGAAATTTTATTGACTATTTCTATAATCTTGAAATGTAGAAAGAATCTGTAAACATCAGAGCCAAAAACCCTAAAGGAAAAGATTTATAGGCTTAACAAAGTAAAAAAAAATGTGACAATCTTGGAAAAATATTTGTAATACGAGTAGCATTTGAGGAGTTAAAACACTTGGTTTACAAGAGCTTAACAAAGAAAAAGATGAACACTAGGATACAAAAAGGTCAATAAATGTATGAAAAGATGTTCAATCTTATTAGTAATAAAAAAAAATAAATCAAAACAATAGTAAATTAGATTGGATTTAGTTTTAACACTGATAAAAATGTTGATAAAAGGATGAAGAACTAGGCATATTCATACCAATATACACCTATTAGAAAGCCTAAAGTAAAAAATTCTGACATTATCTAGTGCTTTCCCTCCTAATACAGTTGAATATATACATTTAAAATGGTATAATCAAAATGTCCATAACATATACTTAGTAAAAATAATTTCCAAATTATTAGTAATATGCAAATGTATCAGTTCAGTCACTCAGTCACGTCCGACTGTTTGTGACTCCATGGACGGCAGCACGCCAGGCCTCCCTTCTCCCGCCTTCAGTCTTTCCCAGCATCAGGGGCTTTCCCAATGAGTCAGTTCTTCCACATCAGGTGGCCAAAGTATTGGAGTTTCAGCTTCAGCATCAGTCCTTCCAGTGAATATTCAGGACTGATTTCCTTTAGGATGGACTAGTTGGATCCCCTTGCAGTCTGAGGAACTCTCAAGAGTCTTCTCCAACACCACAGTTCTAAAGCATCAATTCTTTGGCGCTCAGCTTTCTTTATAGTCCAACTATCACATCCATACATGACTACTAGAGAAACCAAAGCTTTGACTAGACGGACTTTTGTTAGCAAAGTAATGTCTCTGCTTTTTAATATGCTGTCTAGGTTGGTCATAACTTTTCTTCCACGGAGCAAGCGTCTTTTAATTTCATGACTGCAGTCACCATCTTCAGTGATTTTGGAGCCCCCCAAAATAAAGTCTCTCACTGTTTCCACTGTTTCCCCATCTATTTGTCATGAAGTGATGGGACCAGATGCCATGACCTTAGTTTTCTGAATGTTGAGTTTTTGAGTTAACTTTTTCACTTTCCTCTTTTACTTTTATCAAGAGGCTCTTTAGTTCTTCCTGCCATAAAGGTGGTGTCAAATATATGTTTGACATATATGTGTGTGTGTGTGTGTGTGTGTGTGTGCATGTGCACTCAGTCATGTCTGACTCTTTGCAAACCCATGGACTGTAGCCTGCTAGGCTTCTCTGTCTCTGGAATTTTCCAGGAAAGTATACTGGAGTGGGTGCCCATTTCCTACTCCAGTGTTTATATAAAGTATGTTTATGTAAAAATCATTTACAAATAATATATATGGCATGCATCTGTTTTGCAAAATGAGAAATATTGGGTTGGTCAAAAAGTTCATTTGCATTTTTCTATAAGCCAAATGAAATTTCTGGCCAACCCAATATATGTCCAAATACACATTTATTCACTGAAAAAATGTCTGGAAGAATGTACACCAGACACTTTGACAGAAGTCATCTCTGGGTAGTGGGATTATAGTGATTCTAACTGTCTTCTTTGTACGTTTTTCATAGTCTTTTAATCTTTATACTTTTTTTTTTCATTTATTTTTATTAGTTGGAGGCTAATTACTTTACAATATTGTAGTGGGTTTTGTCATACATTGACATGAATTAGCCATGGATTTACATGTATTCCCCGTCCCGGTCCCCCCTCCCACCTCCCTTTCCACCCGATGCCTCTGGGTCTTCCCAGTGCACCAGGTCCAAGCATTTGTCTCATGCATCCAACCTGGGCTGGTGATCTGTTTCACGCTAGATAATATACATGTTTCAATGCTGTTCTCTTGAAACATCCCACCCTCGCCTTCTCCCACAGAGTCCAAAAGTCTGTTCTGTACATCTGTGTCTCTTTTTCTGTTTTGCATATAGGGTTATCATTAGCATCTTTCTAATACTTTTTATACTTTTTATCTTTATAGCCTGAACATTTGACTATGAGCATGTATTTTGCACTTTTAACATTTTTGACTTAATTTTTGACTTAACTATTTATTTTGACTTTTACAAAAACCCATGCAAAGGTTTAAGGTTTTAGTTTTAGACCATGACAAAATTTTCCCAAGTTGAAGCAGATGTATTCAAACATTACATACTCCACAAAAGTATCCTGCCCAAATCTACTATAAAAGAGAGAGCATTTGGCTGTTTATTGCTAGGACTGCTGACACTAGCAATATTATTTCCACTGTTGAACTTTTCACCCTCCAGATATGTGTGGGTCACCAACACACTTCCTCATCTTGAGGAGTTGTCTTTGATATTTAAAACATAATTCTTAGACTCAAGGAACATAACCTCAAGGTGTTTATGTATGGTTAAAAATCAAATAATGCATCTTGTTTAGTATAAAGTATGATTCTACGTATATGGTAATTGGGAGGATAAAATGGAAAGATTATCTGTTACTAAATTTAGAAATTATGTCCTGATAGATTGATGGTTGATTTAAATATAACTTCTTGTCAAGCATCTGTTTTTAGAATCGAATTACTATGACTCTACAGTTTCCTTGAAGTCTCATAGTCTCAAATTTCTGTTTGCCTTTGTATGGTTTTACGAAAATGAAGAGTGAAAATGCACATTTAATTTTCATTGTATCATATTTTATATGATACACTGTAGTCATTTCATGGAAATATAAGGTGACAAATTGCTGAAGAAATAATTGTCACTACCTCATTGAATCTTAAGTCATTCAGAACCATGTCCCACATACTGAAGATTCGTTTGGGAATGCTTTTGTTTCCTCAGCTGCCCTCTTCTCCAGCTTTGCCTTATTGACCACCTCCAGTGGAGTGCTGACTATTTTTCATCTTGCTTTCTATGTTTATCTCCAGGGTTTAATTCAATAAACAAAGTGGCTTGGATCAAACTTTGGGCTCTCATGGGTTTGGAATGTGTTCTTTGGTCTCAGTTTTAGTTACCAAAAAGGAGTGTTGTTTCTGACCTCTTTGACTCTTCCCTGCTGATTTTACTAGGCCTTTGATACTAGTAAAGGGTGAGATTTTTGAGGAGGTGGTCTTGCTTTTTGTTAGAGATGGTACTGCCTTTTATTGCTTCGTGACTCAAGATGTGTTCAATTACAATCGCAAAGGTGTTAAAAAATCAAATTAAAAGTAGCAAAGGTAGAAACCAAGGTTTTGATCTTTAAGGAAACATGTGACTCATTATTGATGCAAAGATAGCAAATAAGAACCCTCATCTAGCTTTCATTTTGCCAAGATTTAGGTCATTCGTTGCCTGCTACACTGACAAGCTCCACCACTTCTCCCAACACATTCTCAGGGTGTACAGTGGACTAGCATCTCCCCTCCATCACACTCCCCCAAGAACTTCCAGGTCAAGGGGCCGCAAACTCAGAAGCCTATAGGACCTGGGCAGGTAGTGCAGAAGAGTAGATAAGACTGTTTAAGAAAAACAGGATTTAATGGGGATTTGGCCAAGGTAGAGACAGCATGTTCCACCTAGAGAAACCTCTTTTTTTTTTTTTTTGGACAGAGAGCCTCTTTTTTTGTTGTTGAAGATTTATTTATGTAATTTTTGACTGTGCTGGGTCTTTGTTGCTACACACAGTCTTTCTCCAGTTGCAGCAAGCAGGGGCTGCTCTTCATTGCGGTTCTCAGGCTTCTTACTGCGGTGGCTTCTCTTGTTGCGGAGCAGGCTTTAGGCATGTGGGCTTCAGTAGTTGTGGTGCATGGATTTAGTTGCTCCATGGCATATGGGATCTTCCTGGACCAGGGATCTAACATAATAAATGCCTGCGTTGGCAGGCAGATCCTTAAGCACTAGACCACTGGGGAAGTTCTTGAGAAAACCTTTTCTCAGTATCAGTCAGTTGTTGTTATGTGGGAATAGGCCTGGGGTGATCAGAGCTTCCACTTTTTCAATAGAAGCAAGAAATAAAGATTTTTGTGTGACATTTCCAATCTCATCAACCATTTCCAATAAATACCAACACACTTTAGCCAAACCATGTGTCTGAGAGCTGGATATGACTATGGGTTGCCAGTGTGCAACTTCTGATAAAAACTAAAGTGCATAAACTTTGGGCGTCCAAAAGCAGGGTCCTGATGGAGGCTGTTTGGAGGTCAGGACCAGCACAGATACAAACCCAGCAGTGAACAAGAGTAACATGGGACTTTGAGGCACAGATCAGTGGTACTTTGGTGGTGCCGCTGTGTGCTAGTGGACAGGGCTATTGGATGCTGAATATTAGAGCCTAATTGGCTGTTTTAGATCCCAGTGGAGGCCCCCAGGGCTCTTAGGCAGTTCTAGGGGAGGGAGGGGAGGAAGGAAATCTCAAGAAAAAGATATTGGACTTCCTGCTAATAGGCAAGTGGGGATTTGAGTGATTAAATAAAAGATGAAAAAGAGATATGATCGTATTTGAACTGTTGCCTGGCAAAGTAGTTTATACTGGTTAATCTAATTGAAAATATCAATTTAAAAATCCACAGATTGGGATTTTGGAAAGAAGTCATATTTATTAAGTTATTATTGGACATTGCAGAAAGTTATATTGTTATTTGAAATAATAATAGTGTAGTATAATAAATGGTATTAATAATAACAACAGCTGTCTTTTATTAGTTTACTTTCGCCTTGGAGCATGTGGGATCTTAGTTCTGACCAGGGATCAAACCTGGTGCCACCTGCAGTGGAAGCAGGGAGTCCTAACCACTGGACTGCCAGGGAATTCCCAATAATAGTTGTCCTTTTTTGAGCTCTTACCATGTGCCAGGCACAGTACAAATGCTTCACATGTACTAACTCACCTAATACCCATAGAAACCATAAGAGGTAGGTTCTACTATTATTATCTACCATTGACAGATAAGTAAACTGAGACACAGAGAAGTGAAGTAACATTCCCAAGGACACACAGACACATTATACAAATAAGGAGTTTTCACCTAGCACTGTACTCCTAGGATTGGTTTAAAATCCTCTCACTTATTTATAAAGATACTCACTAAAAAGTTCTGTCTTAACCATTTCATCTCTCCATATTCTCTTCTGTTCTTCATTACTGTGGGTACATTCTTCTAAAATACATTAGAGTTTACTGTTTCCATATGGTGATTTATGGTTTGCCTTTCTGCAGTTGTAAGCTATCTCCTCACTGCTAATCTACAGACTGTCTTTAATGCTATTTTCCTTAGGTAAAAAATAGCATACACTTATCCTAGAAATTTTGTAAAATACAGACACATATGAAAAAATTTCTCCTAATCCTCCCATCCACAGGAAATTGCTGTTAACCTTTAGGTGGCATTCTTTCTGTTCTTTTCTATGCACATATATTCAATTAAAAAGACTACAAATATACTACTATTTTTACAGACTATAAATCATATATACACATAACTATTAGCTTTGCTTTTTTCAGTTAACATTTGTCACAAGCCATTTCCTGTATCTCTACGTTTGAAAACATTATTTTTATTTTTAATGGCTACATAGGATTCTATTATATGAGTTTACCAGAATTTATTTTAGAATCTTTTCCCCATTAGATGATTAAATATTTTAAAAATACTCACTCATGGGGATCTTCCCTGGTAGTCTGGGAGCTAAGACTCTGTACTCCCAATGCAAGGGGCTACGGTTCAATCTTTGATCAGGGAACTAGATCCCACATGCACAACCAAGAGTTGGCATGCCACAACTAAGATTCTGCATGCTGCAAATACAAAGGTCCAATATGCCACAACAAAGATTGAATACCCCAAGTTCTGCAAGTAAGACTCAGTGCAGTCAAATAAATAACCAAATTTTTTTTAAAAAAATGCTCACTTCTGGAGAAAACATAGTGACAAACATAAGTATCTAACTGGATTTTTGGACATTTCCCTAGGGTAAATTCCTCCAAGTAAAATTAATGGGTCAGTAGTTCTTAACACATATTGCTACATCGCCTGTCAGAATGTTGGGCCAATTCACATGCCACCCTCAGTTTTTATGATCTCCACTTTTGCAGCACTTTCCTGTTTCCTTAACCTCTGAGTTTATTTCCTTATTTGTCAGAACTGGACCCTCCACTGAGCTTTCTTTTCTCATCCCAGCAGCGTGCTGAGGGCCTCCCATCTCCAGCAGCAAGTAGACAGATGTGGGGACTTCCTGCTGCTGAGCTCTGCCGGGCAAAGAAGTCAATCCAGAGGAACCAGCTTTAGGCTCAGCTCTGTGGGAAGCCCCAGGCATCTGGGAATGGAGCTCATCCCCCACTAGCTTACATATTGTGGATAATTCTGTAAGGGGAGGTTTCTGGGACAAGTAACCGGGCTACGAAATTGCTCAGATTTCACTGGACAACATCAGTCACCAGAAGCATGGCAACAAAGAAGGGAAACAAAGGTCTGCTTCCATGGCCTGGTCACAGCACAACATCTGGACAGTGTTGTCTTTGAAGAGGCACAAACATTCCCTCTGTCTAAACAACTTCAGAAGCTATGAAAGGCACTGGTGCAAGGACAAGTCAAACCAACACAAGACCACCAAGGGGACAATAAAGGGAAGACCTTGCACTCCTAAAAGAACTGTCTTCAAAATGCTGAAGTGGAAAAGAGGCTTGCCTCTCCAGCAGGGCAGAAGAGAGTGGTAATCTGGAATATTTCCTAGGATTTCTTTGTTTTTTAATGACTTATTCTCTTATTAATATGTCAGAGAGAAAAAGTGCTCCTGGCTAAAAAATAATGGCCCCTAATTCCGGAAATCACAGCTAGCAAAATGGATTCTTAACAAGTGTCAGAAAAGCACCCTGAATGAGAAGAGAAGAATACAAGTGCATCACTTCTGTTATAAAAAATGCTTGATTTCTTTTAATCCCCAGAGTTCAATTATTTTCTTTTCAAATTTAGGGGTACTGTATACACTATTAATTAAGGGTTCAGCTCAGTTCAGTTCAGTCGCTCAGTGGTGTCTGACTCTTTGCGACCCCATGAACCACAGCAAGCCAGGCCTCCCTGTCCATCACCAACTCCGAGTCCACCCAAACCCATGTCCCTTGAGTCAGTGATGCCATCCAACCATCTCATCCTCTGTCATCCCCTTCTCCTCCTGCCCTCAATCTTTCCCAGCATCAGGGTCTTTTCCAATGAGTCAGCTCTTCGCATCAGGTGGCTAAAGTATTGGAGTTTCAGCTTCAACATCAGTTCTTCCAATGAGCACCCAGGACTGATCTCCTTAGGATGGACTGGTTGGATCTCCTTGCAGTCCAAGGGACTCTCAAGAGCCTTGTCCAACAACACAGTTCAGAAGCATCAATTCTTCAGCACTCAGCTTTCTTTATAGTCCAGCTCTCACATCCATACATGACCACTGGAAAAACCATAGCATTGACTAGACGGACCTTTGTTGGCAAAGTAATGTCTCAGCTTTTTAATATACTGTCTAGGTTGGTCATAACTTTCCTTCCAAGGAGTAGGCGTCTTTTAATTTCATGGCTGCAATCACCATCTGCAGTGATTTTGGAGCCCCCAAAAATAAAGTCAGTGACTGTTTCCCCATCTATTTCCCATGAAGTGATGGGACCAGATGCCATGATCTTAGTTTCCTGAATGTTGAGTTTTAAGCCAACTTTTTAACTTTCCTCTTTAACTTTCATCAAGAGACTAGTTACCTATTAATTTGAGTACGTAAAAAATATCTATCTATAGTATTTATCTCTTTCTCTTTCATCTACTCTCTACCCCATGCATTTTTTATCTAATGAATTCTATTTCTCTCTCTGTCCGTTTTGTCTCCTGCTTCTTGAAAAATAGTACAGCAGAGTTAGTTATTTAATTCCATCACTCTCCTTCAATAATCTTATACAGGAGGCCAGGAATGGAGATGAGAAGAAAGATTTTCAAGTAAGGGAACTACATGAGATGCAGTGTGGGAGTGGGGAGTGGGCAGAAGGAAAAAAGGAATGGGGAGATGGAGAGGATCCAAAGGCCTTCTATGCAATGTTTGTAAAAGTCTTTGTAGGTTTTCTAAAGGAACTTTGAGGGGTTACTTCTTTGTAAGCAATGGAGAATCATAGGAAGTTTTTTGGAGGGGAATTTGATTAGATACTTTTTGGCTTTGTGTTGATTTGATTAGATGTTTCCCTTCAAGCAAAAATCACTCCATCATGGTAGGAAAGATAAATAGGAAGAAGAAGAAACTAAAGGCAGGGATATCAATTTGGAGGTTACCCAGAACTCTGACTTGGTTTTAGACAAGTGAGAATGAAGAGGACAGGGCAGATTAAAGAGATATTTAGGAGATTCAATTGGCTTGGGTGCTTTTTAGAATGAGAAGAAAAAGATGGGGACAGAGAGAGGAAAAGTCAAACAAGTATGACTATAATTTCCCACAGTCAATATGTGGATTGATCACTAAATGAAATTAAAACACAAGACACATATAGAGGAGGGAGATTTAAATGAAAGATTAAAAAATTGGTTTGAGATTTACTTGAAGAATGTCTTGTTCAGTGTTGTGCTGGTAAATGTTAAAACTGGCTTTCCAAAAAAAAAAAAGACAGACAGAAAGACAGGAAGAAAAGAATGCCCTGATTGTATCAGATGTGAAAGTTACTTATTGCAGAGTCGGGAAAAGATATACATACACAGTCAGCAATTATGAGCTGGAATGAGCACACCACTGGTCTTGCTGGATGCTCCACACTCTATTGGGGGGCACCGTTCCAGAGCACAGCAAGGAGGTGAGAGCTGGGGATACCCAGTTTACCTGAAGCCAAGGGAGTGGATTGTGTTTAAAAAAAGAGAGAGAGAAAGAGAAACCAGTATCAGGAGACATTATATAAGGACAGAGAAAGTCAGGGAAAGAGTTATTAAAGAGGCAGGAGAGTTAGAAGAGAACCAGATGCAGGAAATTCAAGAGAACTAGATTCAGGAAGGAAGATGTGGTCAGTAGTGTTGAATACCAGAGATCAGGTAGCCCAGGGACTTACAGGAGGTCATCAGCGTTACCCATTCAGTGGTCTTTCTGTGCTTGAGGTATTTTCTATTTTTCTACATGAAAATATTTTATAATTATGAGAATGAAAGCACATATACCCCTCTCTCTCTTTTTAAGGAGGTCATTAATGGATCTGGAGAGTGATGGGGGCCAGAGTTTGCCTGAAATGGGTTGGAGACTGAATAAAAGAGAAGGATCACAGAAGAAATTTTTTCAGCAGTTTGGCTCTTAAAAGCAGGAGAGCTTGAAGGGAAAAAGGTTAAAAGGATGGCTTTTAAAAAGAATTATAGCTTATTGATCAACCGGTAAATCAGGGAATATATTTCTCTATAATCCAGACTAACTGGTTCATCCCAGTGACAAGCAGAACAAACTCAGGAACAGAAGCAGTAATGGTTTTGAATCTTGCATGTGTCAATAAGAGTCACATTAATAAAGAAGGGGATTGCACTGGTCTGATTATGTTGAACTTGTAATATTGAAAGCTTATGCAATACCTGGTTTACTCCACAAATAATGATGATTCCCCCCCTTTTTTTTCTTACTATCTTTAGCTTGAAAGTTTGTTTCTAACCATGTATTGGAATTAAACTGACTCAAATATGAACTGCAGGTCCTTTAATTCCACTTTACATAAAAGAAGAATTGTCTTTTTTTCTTCGTTAATTTTGAGGCACCTGTCATTCTTCAGGAATTCTCAAAAAGCCCAGCTATCAGGTCTTATTAATTGTAACAAGTTCTGCTAAGGAAATTATTTTTAGAATATTTTCTGTTTTATTCTTCATTGACTTCCTATAATACTCTTCCCGCCCCGCCCAGAGTTTCCAGGAATCAAAACAGCATGGTATGCATACCAAAAATACATGTGTGGTGAAAATAATTTATATTTTAAATAATTTGTACATGTACATTTATGTGGGGGCTTCCCTAGTAGCTCAGCTGGTAAAGAATCCTCCTGCAATGTGGGAGACCTGGGTTCTATCCCTGGGTTGGGAAGATCCTCTGGAGAAGGGCAGGGCAACCCACTCCAGTATTCTTGCTTGGAGAATCCCCATGGACAGAGGAGCCTGGCAGGTTACAGGCCATGGGGTTTGCAAAGAGTTGGACACAACTGAGTGACTAAGCACATTTATGTTATATGAGTGTTATATATCAAAGCAATTTCCAAGCAAAGCCTTTTGGGTAATTCCTAATTTAAAAGGTCTCAATACAATGATAATCTGTAGCGCCATGACCTCTACCAGGATCTCTAAGGCCACAGGTACCTGAATTCTGTAATTAGAAGATGCCAGGGTCATCTCAGAGTAGAACTTCAAGGCACTCAGGCTGCACCGACAGAACCAGCTTCTCCGGAGACGGTAACAAAGAAGGGCCATTCTGCTTGTTTGGAAAGAGTCACCTAGGGTGGAGACCTGGAGTGTTGGTGTCGGTGTTAGCAGGAACTGATGGACTTGGGGGTAAGTTCACTGAAGCATACTCAGGAACAAATCAACCTGTGACGTTCGAGGGAGAGAAATGCACACTTTTATACTCTCCCAAGGGACACATTCTTTTAACCTCTAACTTTTGGAATTAAGTATTTTTTTCATATGAACCTGTCATACTCTCAAAGTGTGGGCTTGATGAAGGCAGAATTAGGTGTTTGTGGCCCTTTGCAAATCACTTAGTCTCTTTGGGGATATACGCTCTTTTATTGGTAGAAAGGAACACAACTGATAAGCTTATTTCAGACATTACAGTGTGTGCAGAGATGAGCAGATTCTTGATACCATAGGTTGTTCTCAGTTAGAAATGATTACATTTGACTTTGGGGCCATAGACCTGTGTATTTAGAATCAATGGTTGTCTTCTCTGGTGTTTTCATCTCCTTCTTGGCCTCATCTCCTTTCTCCAACAGCCTATCCTTGTCTCATTTGCACAGGACTTACTGTCACTCATTCCCTAGGAGAACAATCTGAGGGGTTACTTTAGTAGGGTGCTCTTGGAAACTAGAGCCTTCAGTTTCAGAAAGAATAATTCTGTGGTGGGGTTTTAAGCACCGTGATAGGTGGGTGGGGCAGGGGATGGAGAGTCAGGGAGACATAATCACTTCCACAAATCACACTTGGAGTGGTAACACCTCCTCCAAGAGCTTTTCTTTATATCTAGAGGTCAGAGAGATTACTTTGAACTCTTCTTCCCTACGCTTGGAATCTTAAAATTTTGGCATGGGAAATTCTTTATAGGCCATGGTTGGTACCAGAAAATGACATTAATAGGCAGCTATCAACAGGCTCTTAGTTTTACAGAGCCATTCTTCCCAGGAGCTCAAATGAACAAAATTTACTTTCAGAAAACCCCAGTGAGGCAGGGAGAGCATATATATAGTCTCTTTTATGGGTAAATAAATGGAGGCAGAAAGTTAGTGGATCATGTGGTTGTCAGATTTGACCCTGGAACCTAGGGACCAGAGTCTCCTCTTGTGGGCCCTGGACTTCAGAAGGTTTGACTCTGGCCCACCTCCAACCTCATCCCTTCCTAAGGATGAATGGTCCACAGGACCCAGGGGCCAGGTCACCAAGTTATGAGTAGCTGAGACCCCAGAATTGTCCTAAGGCCCTTAAGTGCTCTTCCAGGGCCTGCATGGGCCTCCTCACTGGATCCATCCTTAGTGTTGACAGAACCACTGACATGTGGACCTGGGTTCAAATCATGGTCTGGAGGGGCTTGTGCAGCTGGGGGCCCAGATGCACACCTGCAGATTCTTCTGGAATATGATGGAACTGGGGATGGGAAGCAAAGTTGTCTGGGAGCCTGCTCTCCTGCTCTACCACTTTCTTGTCAAACCTCAAGTCAAAGCCTAAGGAGTCTGGTTGTGAATCTACCCTTCCCAGTTGCTCCAAAGGTATCTCTGTCAAGTAGGAGGAACTTATTTTACAGTTTGTTAGCTTTATTTTTGAGTTAAATATGGAGACTTAAAAGTATGTGGGCCTCCATTTGTACACTTGCTTCTGTTCCTCAAATGTTATGGGCCCTCTTGCTCTTGACTGTCAAGCCAAAGCCAGAGGACGAAGCTGAAGAATTGGAATGGTTATGTAATTTTACAAGACTGCGATGCTCTAGCGGTACCTTGCCAACCTGTAGAAACCTAAATACAAGCCCACGTGTATTTATCTATCACTGCTGACTAACATGGTGAAAATAAGAAGGAGATTGGTCCACATTGCTCCGGTTTTCTGTGGCCTCCCCCCTCCTCCCAGTTTGCCAAGGGAGGGAGCAAGACAGTTTTCAGGGGTCCTCCTGGGACTTGGGAGGCCCCAAATTGGGAACCCCAAAGGCCCTTGAATTCCAAAGCCAGGGTTTGTGCTGGACAACAAAACCAGCCAATTGTCCAGAGGACTGTCCACCTTCTCCCCACTCCGGGCATTTAAAGAAAAAGAAAAAAAGACTAAAGGGTTGGCATCCCTAGGGGTTTTGGCCTTGCTTTCTCTTCCCCTTCCCTCTCCTCTCCGCCCCCCAAGTCCCTCCAGCTGAGTAAATTAACAAAGGAAACAAAAGTTGCTGAAAGAACTAGTTTAGCAAAAGCGATTTTCACTCGTGCTGTTGGTTGCCCTGAACCTGGATAAGAGTCTCTGGCGGGCTCAGTCCCAAGACCGGCGTTTGCCCCTATTCCTGCGCTGGCGGGCCGGGCTGGGGCGCGGGGCGCGCACCTACGCCGAGGGGAAGCCGGCTGCACCCCACTGGCGCCCTCCGCCCCCAGCCCCGCGCGCTGCTGGACGTCGCCCGTTTAAGGGGCGGGGCGCGGCTCCACGTGCTTTCTGCTGAGTGACTGAACTACATAAACAGAGGCCGGGAAGGGGGCGGGGAAGGAGGGAGAGAACAGGCTTTGACCGATAGTAACCCCAGCGCTCAGCGCCGCCGAATCTATAAAAGGAACTAGTCGCGGCAAAACCCCGGTAATTCCGAGGCAGAGTGAGTGCTGCCGGGGCCGGCAGAGACGCGCCGACACCTCTCTCTCCCCCCGGCGCAGGTGGGCAGAAGAGGGGGCGCCGTGCAACCAGCGCCGCCACAGCCAATTTCTCGGGGCGCTTTGCTCCCTTTACCCCCCTTCTTTGCCGAAGGGTTTTTCAAGGGGTTGGGGAAAGCCACAAACACAAAAGTGGAAAACAGGTAAGAGTCTCTCCAGCGACTTGGACGTTATTGTTTCGTTTCGGGCCGAGGGGACTTTGGGAAGCTCTAGGTTTGGGGGACTTTAGTCCGAACCCCCACATCCTCACCTACTGCAGCGCAAACAGGGGCTCGTAAATGTGGAGAGGATGTCCTAGGAGGAGCTCTGGCGACCCAAAGACGCGACATAGCTGCGCTCAGGGTTCGCCCGCGGTGGAGCTCGGGGAGCATCTCTGGGCGCGCGGAGACCCGAGCGCAGTAGCTGGGGCGCAGGGGAATCGGGGGCTCCTGGTGGTGCTGGAGGCGCTGCCGCTGGAGTAAGGAGAGTGGCAGGTCTGGCACTGAGCTATTATTCCCTTTGTTTGGAAGCGCCTGAGCCGGTTGGAACCCTCTCTGGCTGCGGGTCGGCCGGCGCCCACCGGGAAAAATGCCAGCCGTCAGAATCCCCTCTGTTCCTAAGGAGTTAGTCCGGGTTGGGCTCTGATCTGGGGATAGGTCCCCTACGCCCCCGGACTGGAGCAGCGCTTTGTGGCTCACCAAGAATGCGAGTGGGAGCCCTTAGCGCTAGTGCTCTTTTGAGGCCTCGGGGGTTTTGTTTGATCAGGGGGTTCCTGTTCCATAGTCTCCATACGCTTCCAGGAGCTGCCATCTCTGACGCTGTGGGAGGCTGGGGATGGGGGTGGGGGAGACGGGCGGGACTGAGGGACGAGAGTTTTGTTTCTTTAACAAACGTTGGGGGCGGGGGTGCTGCGGAAACCTGGAGCTGAGGTGACCATTCCGCCCGCTCCCCCCATCTTCCTGCCCTTTGCTGCGTGTCTCTTGGAGCAGCTTTAGGCAGGGCACGGATGGGGAAGCTGGGGTGAGACGGTGCAGCAGAATGACCGAGAGTAACCCCGGCGGGCGGTGCAGAGCTCGCGGCTCCGCGGGCGGGCTGCGCTTCGCGGTTGGGGGGAGGGAGGGTTGGGCGCCGGCTGCCGGTGGCCACGGGGGGCATTGATCCACAGCGCCTCCTGGCCGGGTGGCCTGGGAATCGGCTCCTTGGCCGGAGTGAGGCCAGGCTGTAAGAGGCTTTGTCGCCCGCTGCGGTTCCAACCGAGATCCGGTGAAGACGGGTGGTTGTAGACTGGGAGGAAACCTGGGGGATCAGGCGAAAGTGCTTCTGCTTGTGTTTTAGAATGGTTCTCAACTCCCAGAGAGTTGCTAAATGGAAGGTTCTTAGGGCGTGGGCCAGTGCTAGGGTTGTGTGTAGGTGCTTGTTTTTCAGCACTCATCAAAAAGAAGGGAATAAACAAGATAAAAGAAAACAGAGAGAGAGAAGGAAAAAGGGAGAAAAAGAAATGTGACATTGGAAATAATTGGCCTTTGTCTTTTGCAAAAGCGATACCATCAGCTTTTAAAACCAGGACTTTTCAGTGAAACAAGGAAGTGAGTGCGTGGTATATGCATTCATATAATAGATGATAAGTTTGATATTTAAAAAAATTCCTTGGTGATAAAAATCAGCTAGTCACTTTGTAAGGACCGATTCCCACCTCCCATCAAAGAACACCTCACAAAATTTTGCAAGTTCAAAAGCAGAGTTCTAATGGTTCTTTAAACAATAGTTTGGGACCCAAACCTAAGTTTCGATCTTTTCAGACAAAATTTAAAACTCAGCTAAAGAAGTACTTAGTTTCTTATCTCCCCTTTTATTTCAGCCCATTTTCCTCATACTTACTAGGAAATTAATGGAGGCTTTCTGTTGTTCATGTCATTCTCTTGAGACACTTATCCTAAATCAAAGGGAATGTGAGAGCAAAGGGAGAAGGTTCTGTAGTAGAATCTCTTCTGATGGTAAATAATTTTCAAGTACAAAGTTTTCTTTGTCAGCCTGTTCCTCAAGTACTCCTTTTTTTAAAAAAAAAAAAACTTTTAATTTTATATTAAAGTATAACTGATTAACAATATTTGATAGTTTCAGGTGACAACAAAGGAACTTAGTCACACATACATGTGTCCATTCCCAAATGCTCCTTTTATAGAAGCTTTAACCCTTTATGCATTAACTTAATTCATGATAGAGTTTTGGGAAAACATTAGGTACACAGAGCACACTGGTATTTACTTGAGAAAAAGCAGTAGAGTCAGAGTGACCAGCCTTTGATGACCACAGTTCAAGGGGTAAGAATTGCTACTGCTGTCGGAGTAATTCCTGAGCCCCCTTGCAGGGACCAGCCTGGTGTTCCAGAATGATGTATCTGATTGTGAAATGGACACTTGTGATATGTGTCTCCCCTTCAGATGAGCATTTGAAATCTCAGCTCTCAATTTACATCTAAATAGAAGCCTATAATGAACCCTGGACACCTTTTGACTTAGGGCATATTTACAGTTCATGTGAGACTAGCTTAGATTGGAAAAGGGTGATTAGGGTTTGATTGTTTCCAACCTTTGCTCTTAATGCTTACATTAAAAAATCTTAATGCTTACATTATTAAAAATGAATGAAACCAAATGAAACTCAGTGACACAGTTTTTTATCTTCTGTAGTATTTATCTTATATGGAGAGAAGTTGTAATATTTTTTGTTAAATTTTTTTTAAGGGCTCTTCCTTCCCATAAGCTAAGTTGCTTATGCTATACTCAGCATGATTGTAAATTGTTAATATCTTTGCTGTTTTTATTTTCAGCTCCTAAAACATTAAATGGACATTGCCTTAGATTCCTTAATAACTTCTTCCTTAATTCCTGAACCTCTGACAGTCTAGAAAATTCCAATAGATATATCGTTTTTGCATTTCTAAGATACTCTAAATTCCAAATACATTTTTATTTGCTATCTAGATGGTAAAGAAATAATGGAAATTTAATACTCTTTATGGTCAATTGCCTCCATATCAAATTTTAAAGATCTTGCTGAAAATTTGCTTTAATTTAACTGTTCTGGGGGAGGGCTTACACTAAAACTGAAACCTTCTTCATATCTGCATGTGGAAATAATCATAAGTGTGGAAGTTACTGCAATGTTTATTTAATAGACACTGTTAAATAACACCAGGTGCCAAATACTATTACAAATGCTTTTCAAATACTATTTTAATTTTAAACACAAATCCACCTGTTATCCCTATTTTGCAGACTAAGAAACAGAGTTTCTGGCCACACACCTTGCAACTGGCAGAGCTAAGTTTTGAACCTATCCAGCGAGCCCCAGATTTCTTTGACTCCACTCTAAGCAGTGAGGTGGTGCAGTTTCAGTTGCTGTGGCAGACGACTTTGCAAGGATGCTTGCTGAGTTCTGGTACATATATCTGCTCTAGTCCTTAACGGAATCTACAGCCTGTGTCTTATTTCCCTTGTTGCTGTGAGTGGGCCAGCCAAATTCTCTTCAGCGTGTTGGGACATTGATTGCGTAGGGATTGCAACATCATGGGAAGGACAGACAGTAAAATTTGCTCAACTCTAGCTCTTGGTTTAACATAAAAAATTTGCTGTTGTTTCAGTCAAATATTTCTAAGTCTGTAATGATCTCCAAATCTTTCCCTGTGTAATACATAAAAAATGGATAGAGGGTTTGGTTGTAAAAGGATAAGGAACAAAAGAAAAAGGGAAGGGAATTATTAGCTTAGCTGTCAAATCTTTGGTGAATTTTTAAAATTGCTTATTGTACAATATGATTTCTCTTTGTTTTATCCCTCAATATGTCAGAGACCTTCTGAAATAACCTGTTTTTCTGTTACTGACGTTACTGTCTAGGAATCAACTTTAGCTTTTTTCTTATGGCATCTTTCTCTGAGCAAATCCATTTTCAAAGTCAGCTTAAATAAAGGTGAGACAGGATGGGAAATTTTTTCTTATTAGATTGGTGTAGCACCTTAGACGTAAACTCTTAGAAAAGATTTTTCTTGGTAAAAAGTTATGCTTATTATTGATTTACCTTATGCTGGGTGTTTCAAGCATTTTACATGTAATAACGTAGTTCACTCTGTCGAGAACGACATGAAATGGGTTCTGTTATCATTTTCATTTTATGGACAGGGAAACTGAGGTGTAGACAGGGTAAGTAGCCTGACCATGGAGTTTGTAAGTAAGGAGTGACGCTGAGGTTGCATCCCAGGCAGTCTGGTTTCCACGAATTTACCAATTACACAGTAAGGGCTTTGTTAAAATATTGAATTTTGACAAATGAAATACTCACTAAAGGCAAAGAATGCATCTCACTTTTCATTTGGGTATTTACGACTGAAAATAGTTCCCTGGATAGGTAACCTGCATAGATGTTGTTAGAGAGGCACATTTTAGAAATATCTGAAGCCAGAGTAAGAAAATCTTGTATGTAAAATTGTTTTCAGGTAGAGCCTTTGGTTATTCTGCATTCTGTTGAGACAGTAAGCTGTTTTAAAGCAAAGAGCTAGTTTACTCCGAGGAGCATCAGACTTGATTCCTAAAACAAAAGAAAACTTGAAATCCTGTCTTTTTCCATTTTGAAAATTTACTCTTAAGACCTGATAAGCTCTCCTGAATTCACACCTTCCTGCCAACACTGAGTTAAAATTAATTATCCCTTTCTTTTTTGCTCCCATAGGATTGGATCACAGCACTATTCATGTCATGGGTTTAATTGCATGAGGTTTTTTTTTTTTGGTTATACTTAACATTTATTTGTCTTGTTCTTGAGTGTATGCTTCTCTAGGAGGAGGTCTAGGATTCTTCTAGGATTAAGGTGCTGGAATCCTAGAGAATCCTAATTCTCTAGGATTAAGGTCCCAGTCCTTAATTTACTCTCCTTGATATGGACGGGGATTCAATAAATGCTATCTTGAATAAGTCAAAGAGAATGGGAAACTAATGTTGGTTTTCTATATTCTGAAAGATGAATTAAAATGGTGTGATAATCACAGAAAAGCATTAGAAGTAGAATTATATGAGAAATAACTGGTTAAGGTTAGATTTATGATTGGTTGAGAAATATTAGTATGTACTTAGACCAGCTTACTTTTTGTAGAACAAACAATTCTGATTCCACTCAGTTTCATTTCTCTTTTTTGAGGCAGCTGTGCTTTGAGAAAGTGATCTAGTCTGTTACATTTCACATTAAACTACTTTTATTTGCACATTAATTTATTATTTAAAAAATAAGAATGAGATAATTCACTAAGTAATTTAGAATTTAATTACTTAAAAAATCAAAATAACCTTTTATGTATAGGATCTTTTCCTTTATTAATTCTTTATGTGTGTGTGTCTGTATGTGTTTATGTGTGTTTGTTTAGAATTGCAACATTTTCTACGCTAAATCCAACTTCCAAGAAGCATTTGGAAGTTAAAACATTTTATTTGGCTACTCTTGAAGTCAAAATGTTTTATGATAACTGGTGTTAGTACCAGACACTTTTTTGGGAAGAATTTTGTATATATAAAACCAATCAGTGGTTATTATTTATTGGGACAGTATTCTGGACTACATGGAGAATATGCTGAAAGCTATGGATTCTCTTTTCAGAAAAAACATACACAGGCATGTACTCTCCAAATTTTACATATAATTACATATAATTTGATGTAATTATATTCTACATGTAATTCCAGAAACCCACTAAGCAGTCATGTGACCCTGGGCAAGTCATTTTACTTTCCTAAGATTTAGTTTCTTGATGAAATGAAAGAGGTTGAGTACATGACTTTTAAAGAGCCATTCAGACTTTTATATTCTCTAGATGTGTGTTTAGGGAAAAGTGTGATTCTTTGATAGGAGCTGCCCAGAGAAATGTCCTGAGGGACAGTATTAGTGTAACAGATTGTGTGGGTTTTGAGAGGTAGAGTGGAAATACCCATAGAATACATAGGAATGTTTTGATTAACGTGATGACGGAAGAAAAGAAGATGGTGGGAGGAGAGGAAGAAGAAGTGAGATGGGGTTGGAATTAGATCTATTTATCCACATTAGGTGGATGAAGACTTGATTCATAGAACCCAAAGAAGAATTTTATCTTAAATACAAAGGAAAAAAGTGGTTGGTGATCTCAGTAAGTTTCAGTGGAGCAAGCATGATGGAGTGAGACATGATGAGACATTTGTCTCATTTCCGACTCACCATCTGGAGATTCTCTCTGAAAGAAAATATTCATTTGGACTCTCTATTCTGGGCATCTCCATTTTGAGTATAGATTTTGTTTCTTATAGTGCAATCCTATTAAGCCAATATATAATAGAAAGCTAACTGACTTTTGAGATATGTTCATCCTCCAAGAAAGGATGAGAAATAGACTAACCTTATAAGGATATTTCTAAATATCTCAGAAGACTCTCACTGGGGGCAGATGGGCAAGACAAAAAGTTTTCTAAAGCATTGCTTTGAGTTAATTGTTTCAAAGATCATAAAAAATTAGGAGTGGAAGGAAGCAGAAGGGAAAAAAAGGAGCAAGAGGTTTCATGATTGAAACAGACATGGGAAGAGGGAAGGAACTGCTAAGAAGTTGTTTGGGTTTCATAGCCCCGTTTACTCTTGCTTTGCAAAATTTCTGTAGGATGCCAGGTTGGGAATAGTTTTTGTCAAGAGTCAAACCAAGCTTGTTTTCTGGAAGAAGCAAGTCCTCAAGGGTATGGCAGCTTGAATTTGATTGGATCTGGGATTTAGATGATCCAAGTTTGACATAAAGGTAACACTAATGGAAGCAGCAGCTTTCCTTGGAAAGGCTGTAAGAGAGGATGTAAAGGTCCAGAATAATGGCTTTTAGACTGATCTGTAGACTCTTCTCCACTCTCCAATGCAAGGCTTTGGGATGAAAGTGGCAGTTTACTTTAGCTGGAGTGAGGTGTGATTTCTGGTATTGGAAGGAGGGAAGAGGAAGATACCGTATTTTTAAAATGTGTGTGTGTATCTATTTGTCTATGGGGGCTTCCCTGGTGGCTCAGAGGTTAAAGCATCTGCCTGCAATGCAGGAGACCTGAGTTCGATCCCTGGGTTGGGAAGATCCCCTGGAGAAGGATTGGCAACCCATTCCAGTATTCTTGCCTGGAGAATCCCATGGACAGAGGAGCCTGGTGGGCTACAGTCCATGGGATCACAGAGTCAGTCACGACTGAGCAACTTCACTTCAATATACAAAAAAATACCATTAAACTGAAATTCATTCCTTTAGCAAATATTTTTCAAACACCAGGTAGAGTACTCGGTGCTAAACAAATGTCAAAAGACATTAAGGATCTGATACCATAAGGATTTTGGCATTCAAGGCTCTTCCAAATAAGACTCTGACCATTTTGATAGCTTTGTCCTGGACCGTATGAGGCATCCACTGCACCATGTTTTCTCACTGGTGATGAGACATAGTCTGGCTCAATAACTGTTAACTGACTCCCTCTATGGGTTTTCTTCTTTTCTCTGATTTCTACTTTAAGAACCCCTTCGTGCTTTTTCTGAGCTCATTGTTCTGGAATTCTTACATCCATCCTTCGTGGTTGATGGATTTTGTTTATACTGTACCTTCTCCTCTGATTCCTCACTGAGAAAAATTTTGTCCCTTGACCGCAGGTAGATGAGCATAGTGTGGGCTGGGCCTTCCCCTCCGTTGCCTCATTTACTCCTCACTAGAACCTGGAGGTAGGCAGCATGTAAACCCCTCAGATTCTTTCAATGGACTCACACTTTTATAGTTATCAATACATATATTTTAAAAAAGTTAACCTTATATTGGTTCTCTAAATTGAAAACTGATGTCAGTTTTCTGAAATAAAAGGTAATTTTTAAAATAATTAGAATGAAAATGAATTGTTTTTTAAATTGTCTATAAAATAAGCCTGCTTTCTAAAGGCACTGACTCTGAAACTTGTTCTTACTTTGTTAAAAACGGGAAATTAAGCACATGTTATAGAAGCATTGAAGAGAAGATCTAGCAGGAACTTTCTCCTTAAGGTAATACAGTTTTTACAAATCTAAAGTGCCAAAGAGAGCATTTTCTCATTGTGTGATTGAGTGTTTAATACTGTGCCTGTCCATCCCCTAAAATCTTCTAAGTGTAATTTTAAATATTGCTTAAATTCATCTCATAAACTTTCCTGCACATCGGGGGAATATTGAGGCTGCTCCATTTTTCTGATGGTACTCCTGATACAAAGACTAGTTAAATATTTTGTTCCTGGTTCACGTACTTCAATAATGGCGGAGCTTGGGGTTCAAACTTGAGTCTGAAACTTAAGCTGCAGGCAGTTTTCTTAGACTCAGAAGATCTTTTTAAAATTTTAGTCTTTATTGAATTTGTTACAATTTGGTTTTGGTTTTCTGGTGGCCAAGCATGTGGGATCTTAGCTTCCCAACCAGGAATCAAACCTGCACCCCCTGCATTGGAAGGCGAAGTCTTAACCACTGGACTACTAAGGAAGTCCCCAGAAGATCTGCTCCAGTCTCCTTATATTCTGTGGCTCAGAGTGGTAGAATGGTTTGCCTAAATTCATTCCCTAGCAGTCAGTAACTGGAATTTAAAGTCTTAGCCTTTTGCTTTTTTAATCCAAGCTTCTTGCTACTGTACCAGAATTTAGGGTGGTATTTACAGTGTCCCTTTAGGAGAAAAAAAAAAAAAAGAATCCAGTCTATAGGTCTGTCCTTTCAGCTTACAGTGGACACTGAATCTTTAATATTGAACTGGCCTCATATATTCTGTCTGTTGGTCCAATTTGAGTCTTAATGGGTTTTTCAACTGGGTTTTCTTTTTCTCTCAAAATAAACACTGCTCTTTGGCTGTGAGTTCAAATCAAGGAAAGGCCCACAAAAGTCCCAAAGGTTGAGTCTTTCCCTGGGACCATTTTCTTCATGCAAAAGTAGAAAAACCTTGTGCTAATTTTGGCTGTTTAGGATTAATTGTGATTACAGGCGGTTTTTTAGTTTTCTTTTAACTTTAATGGTTGTATTAATTATAGGAAGTACTTCAAGTTCAAGATAAGAAAAACCTTTGGTCAAGTAGTGTTTCTTCAGTTGTCAGTCCTGTTACAGGACTTGCAAATTTAGTGGAATTAGTACCATTTTCCCATTTCCAACTCCAGTCCCATTTCCTATGGTCTCAGTATGGCTTTCTCCTTAGCTGTCTGACACTAGGTTCCAAAGGCCTCCATTGAGAGGAGTGGATGTGCCTCTAGAAGCTGCAAAGACCAGCAAGGCACACTGTCCTCAGGTGGAACTCCACTGGGGACTCCGTGCTCAAGTGATAGAGACACTTAGCATACAGTTGCTTGGGAGATGAGAGTGTGTGCATTTTAAAATGCCACTGTCAGTTGCAGTTGATAAAAGAGGCTAGCAGGAGTTCCACCCAATAGTTTGGTTGCATCTTTCCTTGAGCATTTTGTTATCTGGCACATAACATGTGTGATTTGTGAAGATCTTAATGACAGTAGCACTTTCAAGAAGGAGTACTCAGAATCATGATAACATTGAAATAACTCAGATCAATTTCCACTGGGAACATCCTTCCAGGCCTCAAATAATGGAGCTCATGTTGCCAGTATTTTTTCTTTTTAAAGGCTAATATCCTCATTTTTTGTTTTTCAGGTCAACTTGTGATCTTGTTCCTCTGTAATTTAGCAGGGCAGTCAACAAAGTGGCTTGTTAGTTCAAGAGAAGGAGTTCAGTTTTGAAGTTGGGAGGGCAGGGCTTCGACCCTCTGACCCTGTGCCTGTCCTGAAGCCCCAACTACATCCTCACCTAGCTGGTCAGCTGGTTCTCACTGGGTTGCATCTCGGACACATGAGGCATCTTGGACAAATGACCTATGCTGGCACTGTCTCAAGAGCTACTTGGTGAAAGGGGAGGTTCTGGAGAAGGTTGCTGGGTTTGGTCACATATGAGCTAGAACTGGAAAGGAGCCACACGTGAGATTACTTGTTTTGGCAAAGGGAAAGGAATAAAGTGTTGAGGTTGAAAAACTGTATACAGGTTTTGATAAGCTTCATTGAGTGAGTTCTTGACTTGAGCCTATGAGTTTAGAGTTTGAGGCTCCTGACCAATGTTGACAGTTTTGTATTCATGGTTGAGCCCCTAGGGGAGGTGTTCCTATTAGTTGGCATGTTTACAGGCATCTGGAGCCTCCGTCTGGCAAATTGCAGATAGATTCTCCTTAGCTCACAAGAAGTCCATGAAAATGAATGCCCTTACCAACAAATTCGAGTGACTTTGGGGAAGACCAAATTAGATGCACTCCTGTTTAATCTGAATTTCTTTGAATGCAGCTGGAAAATTTGTCATGGTTTTGGGCTACCTGAACTGTCCTTTATGACATTTCTTATTTGCTACCTTGGTGAACCTGCTTTAACTAATTTTTCTCATCCCTGAGGTCTGACTTCAGAGGCCTTCACTCCACAAATGTGTACAAGCTCCAAGCGGCTCTGGGCTCAGTGTGGCATGGGACAGTAAGGTGTTGAGACATGGTAGCTTGTGTATCAGGGACCATCGGAGCACTTAGTACTCTGGAGGAGATGGTAGGAGAGCTGAAGACATGGAGGAATAAATATAAGGCCCAGATTGCAAATAGGCAATTGACCTGGAAGCTGGAGGAAGTAATCTAGAGAACAAAACTGAGAGAAGTGCTGAAGACATAGAGGAAGGCAGCCTATGTGGAACAGAAGAGCTGATTGCTCCCAGAGTGGAAGAATAGTATACATGGGTGGTAGGGGTCCCCAGATGGGGGGGGGGGTGTTATGGTAAGACACTGGTAGAAATGGTACCAGGATACCAGCAAAACCCTTTGACATCTCCCATCGATCTGGGCATGCAGAGAGTTCCAGTGTGTTCTGGAAAGGCGTTGGGGAAATAGTCCCTTCTGTGGATAGAGAAGGAGGAAGAGAGATTGCTTTAATATTAATAAGCTGCCCACTTTGTGCCCCACCTGAGTGCTTTGGGGAAGCCCAGGCAGCTCAGTGGTAAAGAATTCACCTGCCAATACAGGAGATGCAGGAGACGGAAATGACAACCCACTCCAGTATTCTTGCCTGGAAAATCCCATGGACAGAGGAGCCTGGTGTGCTACAGTTCATGGGGTCCCAAAGAGTCGGAAATGACTTAACACATACTCTGAGTACTTTACACTGTGAAGTCAGCTGCTCTAATCATAGCTGCCATTTACTGGATATTTCTTTTGTCCCAAATAATGTTGTATATATATTATTTGTTCTGTTTTATGGAGAGAATACAGGGACTCAAGGCTCAATGCTCAGGATCCCTGAGCTGGTGAGTAGCAGAGTCAGGATTCAAACCCCACTCTCTAACTCCAAAACCTCTCTTCTGTCTACCAGGCCATTTAATTCAGGAAAATAATTAAGGACATCTGGGGAAGCTTGCTGCATGGCGGCATTGGTCTACAGGAAGGAGAAGGAAATGAAGGGATTTGGGTTTGTCTGTCCCCAAGTCCTTTGAGCGCTTTTGTAAAAATAAACTTTTTAGGCTGGGAGAAGGTTGAACATCTGAAGATGTTGACCCTTCCGAGATGTAAAGCAAACAAAATGGTTTTTGCTGATATAGTACCAAAGCCTTTTATCCTAAAATGCTCTTGGAAAGCCCTTCTCCAACAACAGGGAACATTATCCAGTCAAAATTTTCTGCAAATAAAGTCTGCTCATGGAGGCAGACTTGCTTGTGTTTCTTATTGCTCAGGATGTTTGTCACTTTTATAGTTCCTTCCCTGCAGGATCCTCAACTTTGGCATTATGATTGTGGTTGAGAAAAAAGTTGTTTTCTATGTCATGTAATTTTTTTTTTTCATTTATTTTTATTAGTTGGGAGCTAATTACTTTACAATATTGTGGTGATTTTTGCTATACATTGTATGTCATGTAATATTGACAGGTATTTCATTTCTAGGGGAAAGTTTCCTTTTTCCTATATGCTACACACCCCCAACCAGGGAAAAAGCAAATAGTTGTATTGTTTGCTGAAGTCTTCCTTTCAGGGTTGCTGTGTGTTTGTTTAGTGGAAATCAGCAGCGTAAGAAGGGCAGTCTCTAACATTTTGTCAGAATTTCTCCATAATTCTACAATGATGAAACAAGAACTTGAGGACAGGATGGATTTCAGAAACTCTGGTTCTTGTCAGTTTTAGAAGTCCTGAGACTGTGTTAGCTGCTAGCAACTGGACTGTTTAGAAATAGATTTAAACTTTTTGAATCCCCTTTAAAATAGAATTGTTGACAGCATGAGGAAATGTGCTTCTCAAGGGCTCGTTATGGATTTGTACAGTATTCATGTATCTCTTCTAACTTTCCCGTTTTTGTGTATTCCTGTCATAGTCCTCATTTTGAAAATTAGCCATTAGCAAATACTTTTGTCCAGGAAATTGAATATATATCCCAGGGTGAAACAAGAATGTGCAGTTATGTATAAACTTACTGTTACTAATAATCAAGTAAGTATGGTACATTTGGTACTTAAAATTCTCCTTGAGTTACAAATTGTTAGAATTGTACTCGATCTTAGTTGTAATATGTGAGATTGAGTTCCCTGATCAGGAATCCTACTTGGGCACCCTGCATTGGGAATGTAAAATCTTAGCCACTGGACCACCAGGAAAGTCCTGGATCTGTATTTTTAAAACAGGTCTTGTGATAGCAGAGCCTCTTCTAGAATGACAGGAATCTTCTAGAATGATAGAATGGCTTCCTTTTATCTGTGACTTTTATCATGGAAGATTTCTTACATTATTTTTTTCTCCTTAAATTTGAGTATTAAGGTGTTAGATTAAGATGTTATAAGTAGGAACACAGTTTCAGGGGTCACCAAGTACCAGCCCATGACCTTTCTGCAGGCCTCTAAGGGTTTAGTGGCAACTAAGGACAATTTCTCTGAGTTGTGAGTCTATAGTATGTCTGGAGAGTGCGAGGGGATAGAATTTAAGGATTAGCATGAATGGCCTTATGGGTAGAGAGCCCAGTGACAACTGGAGGCCAGAAAAAAAAACTGAGGCAGTTAAAATAACTTCAGGCTTAATAAAGCTGATGGCTATCTTGGGAGAAATCATGGGGAGACTTTCCAAGTCGCCTTCTTCCACCACGGCAGCCATGCCCTGTCATCAGCCATGGGTGCAAAGAGCCTGTTCCAACCTGGTTTTAACCTCACTATCATTTTCCATAAATGTGGCTACTGATCTGGAGACATACACTCAGAGAGGCAATTAAAACACAGGCCTCTTCCAAAGAAGCTTGCTCTGGTGGTCTTGCAGGTTTCATATCTTCAATTCTACAGAAACCTCTCCATCTCTCTGGAGATGACATGCAGCAGTGCCTGTGATCCTTGTATTTGCATCAGCATCTGAGGAAGAGGTCATTAGTTGAGCTTTTGTGCCAACACATTACTGCAGTTCGTATGTTATATAGTTATATCCTGCTTTAAATCTGCCTCTTGCTTTTGTTACTGGCTAGTTATCTACAAGGAGATCCAACCAGTCCATCCTAACGGAGATCAGTCCTGGGTGTTCATTGGAAGCACTGATGCTGAAGCTGAAACTCCAATACTTTGGCCACCTCATGCGAAGAGTTGACTCTTTGGAAAAGACCCTGATGCTGGGAGGGGTTGGGGGCAGGAGGAGAAGGGGACGACAGAGGATGAGATGGCTGGATGGCATCACAGACTCGATGGGCATGAGTTTGAGTAAACTCTGGGAGTTGGTGATGGACAGGGAGGCCTGGCATGCTGCGATTCATGGGGTCGCAAAGAGTCGGACATGACTGAGCGACTGAACTGAACTGAACTGAGTTATTTATTGACGTAAGACATCCAGAAACAGTTTCATCAGGAGAGATTTCAACTTCTGTCTCACTTCTGGAAACTATGGGGAAATCTGTCTAACAAAGAATATACACATACTTATTTATTAGTTTGCTTGTTTTTTTAGAGAAAGAGCTATCGTAAAACCACTGTTTTTGAAAGATGAAAGTCAGTTGCTGGCTGCATGTTCTGTGTATATGAGCTATTTGGGTGGAACTGATAGGGAAAGTGTGTTCAGAAGAATAAACAGTGTTGTAGGAGGAATACAGCAGTGGGAAAGTAGGAGCAGTTGTTGACAAAGTTACTTCTGGAGAAACCTGGAGGCCAGTTCCAACTCTTGGGGGTGAGTCTGGGCAGGCCCCTTGCTTTTGATGGGCCTTGGCTTCTCTGTTAGATTGGGGTGTGGTGGGAGTGGGTCTCCAAAGCTGCAATGAATTCTTTCTATCAGCTGGGGGTTGGCCTTGTGCAAGGCTGTTCTCTTCTGCTTCGAGGGGCCAACTTCTCAGTTCCAGTGAGAAAGGGCAGTTGTGTGGTTCCCAGTGGAGACTGGTCTTTCTTGGAGCAAGTGAGTTGGAAGTTCACTGCCCCTCTTAGATGGAAGCTCAGTGCTTGCAGTGTTCTTGTAGGAAGGAAAAAGACCAACCAACTCTTTGTTACTGCACAAACTAAGAGTTTCGGATAGTAGTGAAAACATGTGCAGTTTTTTTCCTCAGTACATTTCTGTAGACAGATTTAATGTTTTGGAAGGGTTGAAGGCAGTCACGGGATATAGTTCCTGTTTTCCTTTTGATGTCAGTAAGTGGGAAAAAATCCTCCCACCTTGTCTTTTTAGCATGTCTACTGCTTTCTCTCTCTTCCTTTCTTCTTCTCTCTTGTCTCTGAAGCTTACATGTGAAGTTCAAAAGGGCTGAACATTTTGGTGAGGATGGGGGTTGGAGGAGCAGTGCAGTAGCTGCTGACTGGGGTCATCATTTCCCCCTTGGCACTGGGCTTCCTGTGAAGCTTTACTCTTTTCTTTTGCCGCCATTGCTGAGTCTGCCTGGCATTTCATATTTTGGTTTGGGGAAAAGTTAAAAGAATTCACAATCCCAGCTGTCACTTTGGTGACCCCTTTGCCAGTAGCATATGGCACATTCTCATTTCACTGACCTAAGGAAAAAAATTACCCACCTATCATTATTCTCTTTGCTCTGCTTTATTTTTCTTCACTATTCTTATCACCCACTGCCTTAACAACACACTGTTATTTGTCAGGTCTTCTTCCACCTTGCTAGAAGTTCCATGAGAACACTTTTGTTCACTGCTGAATCTCCAGTGTCTGGGACAGCACCTGCACATGTGTAACCACTTGCCACAACCATGGTGTGGAATATTTCTCTCACTTAGCGCTCCTTGCAATCTGTCCTCTCCCCTCCCACTGGCAACCACGGGTCTGATTTCTGTCCCCATTGTTTCACCTTTCCAGAATGTCACATAAGTAGGTTCATGTCGTATGTAGTCTTTTGTGTCTGGCTTTTTTCTCTTAGCATAAGGCTTTTGAGATTTCTCCCATGCTGTTGAATATATTAGTAGTGTGGTCCTTTTTTATTGCTGAGTAGTATTCCATTTTAATTTATTCACCGATTTATGGATCTTTGGATTGCTTCCAGTTTGGACTGTTGTGTGTATGACTTCTATGGATGTTCACATACAGGTCTTTGTGTGAACGTATACTATCATTTCTTTCAGGAAAATACCTAGGACAGGATGGTTGGGCTGTATCATAAGTCTGTGTGTAATTTTACAAGAAACCACCAGAGTATTTAACAAAGTGGCTGTTCCATTTTCATTCCTACAAGCAGTGTATGATAGTGCCAGTTGCTTCTTATACTAATACTTTAAAATTTAAAAAATTGTAGTAGTTCCAGTGGATGTGTAGTGGTATCTCACTGTGGTTTTAATTTTCATTTTTCTACAACTAATAATTACTTATTTGAGAAGGTCATGGTTTAGCAGGCTGTGGTATTCTCTAGGTATTTAATAATTTTAAGATATCAGTGGCATTTGAAGTGAAAATTTCTTTTAAAAAATTGGCCAAAGATGTAACTGGTCACTTCCATGAGGTCATACTGTACAAAAAAGATTGGGGTGTGGAAAATATGTTAAATTTTGGCAAAGAGTGATTCACCTGGGTGACTGATGTGGAGACCTGGAGAGGACATGCCTAGGACTTGGCATAAAGGTGGGGAAAAAGCAGGTTTCTTGGCTCCTCTGGCCTTGGGAGGGCCTGCTCCATCCTTAGCTAAACCTGTGTTTGTGGGAAGCCAACCTGGATTCAGTGACACTTTCCTGGATATCCCAGGAGTCACCAGCAATCCTCACGGCTGTCCCCAGTGTGGGGTGAACATAGACCCCCCTCCCTGGGGACAGTTTGCCTTAATCAGTTCATCAAGCTTGATAAATCGTTTACCATAGGCCCAGGAGTGCCACCACCCTTCCATCCTGAATCCCTATTTCTCATGTCCATCTCATAGTTAATTAATTAAGCAAATATTCCCTGAGGGCTTACTCTATGCCTTATACTGTTTTGCATGCTTGGAAAACTGCGGTTAAGAAAGAGAAATGATCCTGTGGACTCAGAAAGTGGCAGAAACGATGCAAGGGAAAACAGAGGCTGCTGTGAGTGCATCTAGGAGGGGTTTTTAAAGAGATGTGAGTGCAGGGGAGGTTTCAGGACAGGACCCTGTGGTTGAGGAAGGTTTGGCCCAGCTGACAGTGCTAGAAGCAGCCATTCAGGACAGGGAACATGCAGGAGGCCCAGTGGTAGCAGAGAGGGCTGCCCATTTGGAGCCATGAGTAGTTTTCTGGGGCTTGGTTTAGAAAGTGGGGAGTGATGAGAGAGGAGGCTGGAATCACTGGGGACCCAGCTAAACCAAGGTGAGGACTGCACTTTATTCCCAGGGCAGTGGGGTGCTGACAAAGGCAGTTTTAAGTGGGAGAGTGGCTTGTTTGGAACTTTGGTTGAGTGGCATCACTTTGGTTTCTCTGTGATAAATGGATGGAGGGGGCAAGACTGGAGGCAGGGAGTTCAGGGAAGTGGCTGCTGTGGTCGTCCAGGAGCCGGAAGAGGGTGGCCTATTGACTGGCCATGACTGTGAAGCGGGACGCTTTCCAGCCAGTAACTGGAAATGGGCACAGGGGCAGAAATGAGTGTGCTGCTAGCTTTGAAGCGTTGAGAAATCTAGTCAATACATAGTACGGCCTTCTTTTTGGTTTTGGTTTGTTTGTTTGCTTCCTTGAAAAACTGATGTAGAAATGTCCCTTTGGCCTCAGTTACCTGAGCAGAGGATTTGGGCATTGCCAAAACCTCCTCTTTGGATAAATTGCTCCCAGCAGTGGTCACCATGTTGAGGTGGGAGGAGGGAATTATGCAAGAGGCCCAGGGCTATGCCAAGGTGGGTAGGAAAGTGGGGCAAGTACCCGGCGAAGCTGGAGCAAAACCTTCTACCGCTGCACAGGCTATTTCTTGCTGACGTCGCTGCGTGTCTCCTGGAGGGTCTCTGAAGCTAGGATCCATGTCTGGAAATGCAGAAACCCCGCTTTAGGAAAATACTCTCCAAAAAACTTCCTCCTGGCCGTTCTCTTCTCGTGAATATCCTGCAGAGGTGTGTCTTCTTTTCTTCTGAGATTCTCCACTCAGATTTAGGGGAGTCTGTGTCCTGGTTTGAGCCTGAGGGTCTTTAATACTAGGCCATTCTGATTTCATCCTTCCTACTTTGTCCCTCCTACCTTGTCAGAAACCCATGATGAGTTTGCTAAAAATGCTGCTGCTGCTAAAAATAATGGAGTAGAAAAGAATGCTTGGACAGGAGATAACCATTTCTCTGTAAGAGGTAGGGATGGACCAGAGAAAGAAAAGTGGGGAGGAGGGAGCTCATTTCTTTGCCACTTACAGCCTACCATATACTTTGCTGGGGAACTTATATATTTATTTATATTGTCTCATTGACAATTGAATATCTATTGAATATCCTGCAAGGTAGGTATTGTCACCCCCATTTTACACTGAGGAAATTGATGCTCAGAGGGCATAAAGTTTTGGCCAAGGGCACATAGTTGAGAAGCTGGGCCTAATTCCTATCTAAGCTCTCGTTCCTTTTTAAACTATAAACTTATGTTCCAACCTCCTCATTGTTACTTTGAGGACCTAAAAAGATTTGTGTAGCTTCTAAATCAACTAAGTGATTCCTGGAGAGCACCTTTTGAATCAGGAAAATCTAGCTAATTATTTATTTCAGTGTTTCTGGAATGCAAGCCCTGTCCCAGGCCACTTACAAAATGATTTAGGATTACAAGCATGAAGCTCACAACCAAATTTTGGCTCTCAGCACTCAGAGAGACCAGGGGCCATCCTTAAACAACAAATTGTGGAGGGACACAGTGCTGGTTTAATTATTTTTAGTGAGAATTTTTTGGGGGAGGGGCGTCTGTGTTCATTTACAAGTTTGCTGAGCAAATGATAAAGAAAAGAAAGGTCTTAAGGCTTGACTCTTTCAGAGGAATCCCAGATTTGTTGGCTTATCAATGAGTGAATTAAAATACATAATAGTAGAGTCAGTGATTCTTCTCAGACACTGTAGACTGCTTACGTTCCCATTTCTTTTGTAGAAGTTTTTAATCCAAGTCCTTGTGCTGTGGGGGCCAAGAGGGTGAAGTCCTGCTAGAGGTTGACCTTTGCATTGAGGTCTGTTTGGACTCACAGACTTTTAGTCCAGTACTTAGTTTTGTATCCACAAGCAGTCACTACATTCTAAGCCCTTTCTGCTGTTTGTTCCTCCTGCCTAATCTCCCATCCCCACCTCCATTCCACCAGAGACCACGATGATTAAATGAGCCATTTTAGAGGTAACGTTGGTTTCTTATTTCTGCTAAGAGTTCCTGGGTGTGAAGTGGTGTCAGGGCTTAGCTTTGACCTGTGTATCCCTCCCTTCTCCCAGTTTTTATTTTCTGCCTTTTCCCTAGCTTTAATTTTACTGTAACTACTGGGATTACTCCAGCATTAAATAAATACTGTTGTTGAGGGGCAGCGGGGACACGCGGAAGGTTGTTTCTGGTTTATGAGAGCCGCCCCTTTCCCCAGCATGGCAAATCGGTCCTCCAAGGAGGCATCTGTGACACCTGACAAGGGTTAGGTGGGCTCACGTGCAGGTGGAGCGAGGCCAGAAGTGTGCATATGTCCAGACAGTGGGAACTTGTCAGTTTCACAGCTGATGCTCTCTGCCTGCCTTGGCTGCCTTGTCTTACTCCATGGGATATTGTTTTCTCCCCACACACAGAACACTTGGGGTTGTCCTCCTTACTTAGGAGCCAGGTGTCCGTGACATTTCCTTGGTGTTTACTCCCAGTCATCTAAGACACGCTGTGACTTTTCAGATTAGGAAACTGCTCTGTCAGTGGTGCCATTTATCATTGGAAGGACTCAACTTTGTGGCGAGATGAAAATGTAGTCTGCAGCAAATTTCAGACAATAGTGTAAGTCACTCCAGGTTCAAGGCAAAATTTATAAATGCTGCTGACATTTTCTGAGAAGGAAGGCATTTTCTTAGAGAAGGGAGGCAGGTCTCTGGGATTTCAGTATGCCATTTACAGCTCTGGTGTTTTGGGCACATAAGATTGATCACTTAGGTCTGCCTTCAATTTTTCATTTTTTTCAATTTTTCATTCCCAATGGTCTCATCAGTGGAGCTCCAGTGATTCAGATAATAATGACTTACTCGCAGACTAATGCCAGAAAAGCTCCAGCATGCCTGTTTACCAGAGACCCAAGGCTGGAAGTCAGGGACTCATGCGTTATGGAGAAGTAGTCATGGGACAGAACTGGGTTTTGAGGGCTCAGGTGAGGGGGCTGGTGCAACAGCCCTCACCGGCGTATGGCTTTGCAGCAAAAACTAACATCCCCTCTTGCTTTATCTTTCAGTTAATGACCAGCCACAGCGTCCCTGCTGTGAGCTGCAGCCGCTTCCTTCCCAGGCCCCCGGAGCCACACGCAGGCTGCCCTGGTGCTGGCTGAGGTAACATGGCTTGCTGGCCTCAGCTGAGATTGCTGCTGTGGAAGAACCTCACTTTCAGAAGAAGACAGACAGTAAGCCTGGGTTTCTCCGGGGGTCCTCCCCTGCTTTTCTTCCTGATTTTGAGTTGGGGGTGAAGAAGGGGGCGGAAAAGAGATTCTTCTTGTTTTTTAAAATTTATTTATTTTAATTGGAGGATAATTCCTTTACAGTATTGTTCTTCTTGGTTTTCTTAAAGTGATTGAATGTGTCTGGCGCTGGTGGACCCAGGACTGTGTGGGGTCCTGACTTAGCTAGCCCTGCCTCTTATCATAGGAGGCAGATTTGCAACCAGGCGGCGATCATAGCTTTTGTTTGCGCTAGTGCCCAGGCCTGAGTTCAGACCCCTGGAGCCTGGCACACATTGCCCCTTGGCCATCTTACTCCTAACTTTTGCTGCAGCCCTGGAGGCTGCCTGGCTCTCCAAGAACTCCTAATGATCTGGGTGGTGGAGTTGAAGTGAGTTCATGGCCCAGCTCTTAGAGGTCAGAGACTGAATCTTTTAGTATGGACTCTCCCCTTTCAGCTTGGACTGCGAGCCTGGAGGAATACAAAACAGATTTGTTTTATTTCTGTGGAGGGTTCTATGCCATCACTTCTGGATGAGACAGTGATCCTTTCAAGAACCCTAGGAATACCATCTTTAACACTTGGTGAATGATATTTTTCTGTGAGAAGGTACAAGCTATAAGGCCCAGAGATTTCTCTGAAGCTCCGATATCAGCTCTTGACTTCTCCCTCCCTGGACACCCATAGAGATCCTGTCTGGTCTCCTGCGTTCAGCCGCACCTCTCTATAGCTGACTTCTAAATGTCTGTTTCCTGCCCTGCATTTTCCCCTGAATTCTAAGCCTACATCCCCTTTTGGCTGTCCTCATGAAGCTTAACACACCTGCAACAGAAATGACCATCCTCTTTAGACTCAAAGAGCCAGAAGGGATCTTGGAGATAACTTAATTCACTGTTTCTGAAACTGGCCCTTCTTTAAAAGAGCAAATATGTCAAGGTCCCCTTGTGTTCACCAAACATATTTTTTATTATAATGTTTTGTGGATATGTACGTATGTGAAACTAGATATAAACCCCTTATTCTTATAGACTGTCGTGCGAACATATGACCCGTACAGATTTATAAATTAAGTGCAAACAAAATTGCAGAACCAGTACAGTTCAAATTAACACTGTTAATGTAGTAAGGCGACTGACACTGTTTGAAGCTATATTTGACACTGGAGGCAGCAGTGTGACTATGGTAGTGAACACTTACTTGTTTGAGTTTGGACAGCCTGTATTACCATGTGCTAATGATTCAGTTTTCCAATGATTTTCCAGTTTTTCCAGTGACTTTCGTTGGATATCATTTGTTTTCATTTGGTCCGGTCTCATCATTCACAAATTGCTTCTGCACCTGTGCCTTTCTCACTGGTCTACTGCAATCACATTGGTGCTAAAGTGAAGTTGCTTGGTCGTGTCTGACTCTTTGCAGCCCCATAACTGTAACCTACCAGGCTCCTCCATCCATGGGATTTTCCAGGCAAGAGTACTGGAGTGGGTTGCCATTTTCTTCCCCAGGGGATCTTCCCAACCCAGGGATCGAACCTGGGTCTCCTGCATTGTAGGCAGATGTGTTTACCATCTGAGCCACCAGGGAATATTGGTGCTACCACAATGGCAAACACAAATAGAAACTTAGACTCATGATCTTGTGCCAGAACTTGGCTGTAAAGTAGGCATTCAGAAAATCCAGGTATGTTTATTCATATTTCCTTAGATGACCATTGAAATGAAAACACAAAGTGTTTAAAATCCTGACAGAGAACTCATATAATCCCTTATGGAATTATATATATTATTTGTATATATATACTAGTTTCAGAAACACTGACTATTTTTCAGTCCCTCATATTACATGTAGGGAGCTGAATCCCAAGGTCATTTAATGGGAGAGTAGGAATATGAATTTATGTATCCTATCTGTCTTGATTAATATTGATGATACTAAAATATAACAATATTACATAATATAATAAAAGCAAACACTTAGATTTCGCTTCCATGTACTAGGCACTAAAGTGAATTGTTAACTAGATTAATCCTTTTAAGATCCACAAAGTACTGTTGTTTCCTTATAACACAAAATGCCCAGTGTTCCCCAGTGTTATAACTGGGGAACTTAAATCACAGAGAGAATATAAGTAACTTGTCTGAGGTTCACACTGCTAGTCAGAGGCATATGTAGTGTTCAGTTCTAAATAATCTGACTCTAGAGTTGGTTCTCTAAACCACTATGTCAGATTGCTCTTCAGTGGTATTAATATTTTTTCTATCTTCCGTCTCAACATCTTGAAGTTTCTAACCTCTTCCTTTGTGCCTGCCTCCCACGGCTGTACCCAGGCCCTGGTTCCCAAGACCTCTGCATTCATTTCCTGGTCTCATTTCATAGCTGCTCTGTGGTCCAGGTCCCCAGTCTCTTCTTATTATGTTGGCAGCAGCCCATGTGATGGGGAACTGTCTTTGCTGTGCTGTGTCTGTTAGCCAGTGAGTACTGGAAAGAACTATATCATTTTAACAATGCAAGGTCTCAAGGGTAATCCAGTCCAAACCTGTCATTTTACCGATAAAGCAGGGAAGGGATTTCCCCAAGGTCAACTAAGGAATCAGGAGCACAGGGTCCCAGAACAGGACTTGGGATTGGGCCATCTAGACTGGGCTAGTGTCTGTTAGTCTTGCTGCTTCTTACTCAATATTGCTTATCAGTTTAAAATGAGCTACAATTAGAGAGATAGGCAGGCTTCATAAAAGGCAGTTTTTGGCCCTGTGGCAGGGTTCTTATTGAAGGGGAAGTAAGACGTAGCGTCCTGACACAGAAGGACTTTTTTAGATATACACCTACGGTCTGCTAACTTGTCTGCTTTACCGCCCTTCCTAATTTCTACAGGAAATGTGTTTTGCTGAACTAGAAAAGAAAAAAAGGTGGTTTATTTCAGGTTGCCAAAGTTTAGGTTGTCAGGGTTGGAAAGATCTGACCTGACCCTTGTACAGTTGATGGGAATGGGGTTTTGGGTGTGGGGCAAGGGGTCCAGAGTGGATCAGTCATGGAAGTAGCACCAGAATCAATTTCCTGATGGCCCTGGAAGCACAAGTTCTTTTGAGCAGGCTTTGCCTTATCTGCACAGGAGGTTTAATACCCATGGATCTCAAGTGCTGACTGTAGCTACTTCCAAGTGCAAATGGCTTGGATCTATAGATACATTGATTGTAGACAGTGAGACCTGTTTAGGGTCTTGGTTCCACATTGTTAGCTCAGGACATGCCCTGCCCTGTAGGCAGGGGAAGGAGTTAGCAGCTCATGACAGGTCTCACCTACGGTGTACAGAAACCTTGCTTAATTTCCCCCTTCAGAGATCCTGGATGTACTTGCTTGGCTCCATAGCCTGGCACTGGGGATATGCTTAACAAGCATTTGCTCAATGAGGGGTGAATGTGTGAAATGGGCCATTAGTTAATAGATCTTAAGGAGGCACCCCTGCTAGAGGGGTCGCATGTGCAGGGAGACAGGAAGAAGATGTAGGAGCTGGGTGCTGAGCAGTAAGCCCCAGAGCAACCTTCTTGAAAGGTGGCCATTTGCCCTTTCACTCTGTGTCCTCATTTGCTAATGAATTTGGGGGCCCTCTTTTCTTGTGCCCCCATTATGCAGACTCATGGGGACCATCAGCCAGGGGTAGCTTTCCGCTGCTCCTATTGGGCAAAGAATACATTGAAAATGAGTTGCATAAGTTGGGTGCAAAGCTCAGTTTGGGTCCAAAGTAACAGTTAACTTGTGTGGGTTGGTGGTCAGTGAGCACAAACAGGGCTTGGGACAGGAAAGGCGAGGGGCTTCGGAGTTCTCTGGATCCCCATCTGGTTTTAGGCTGAACCAGAGACCAAGGTCCCTGTGGAACAGATGGGACAGAGTATGGCCATATGGCCTTTCTTTTTTGCCTTTGCTGTTAATTTTCTCACTTAGATTTGTTTAGCCATGTGGCTGAGGAAATAGATAATTTTATTTTCTGCATATTTTAGAGTATCAATATTTGGGCACTGTTTAGTGACAAAGAATAAGCAATCAAATAAATACAAATTGAGTCCTCATTTAAGAGCCTTTGGATAATTTTACAGTGTAGATGCAAACTTTTGGCATTCCCTCCCAGCTTCCAGTTTCACCTGATACATTTCTTCTCTGTCCTTAGTCCTGGACTGGCAGTGCTGGTTCAAATCCAGCTAAATAATGCTAATTATTATCTGATTCTAATTCAATTCTAATTCCAGCTTGGCCACTGTATGCCTTAATGGCTTAGGGAAACTCATTTTCCCTGACTTTTAGTTTCCCCTTCTATGAAATGAGGACAGTTAGCACAAATAGGCATTTATTGTTTCCTTTGAATAAATATTTACTAAACATCTACTGCATGTAAGACAGTGTCCTGGGTGTACAGTGGTGAAGCAGACAGACAGGATCCCTGCCCTCGTGGAGCTTACAGTTCAGCCAGAGAAGCAGATATGAAGCATGTTGTCACATACGTAGAAATATCATAGCTGTGGTTAAGTGCTATGAAGGAAAAAAAAAAACCTGTCCTACTATGTCAGTTACCACTAGGCTGTGGGTAGGGACTTAATTTAGCATGAAAGGTCATGACATTTAAGCTGAGAGCCTTGATGTTCAATTCAAGCAGCAGTTAGCCAGGGGAAGAACAGGAGCTCAGCCATCAGGGGCACTGGCTTCCAGCCAGAGAGACAGGGTGTGAAGGCCACGTGCCTAATGCATGTCCTGGAGCCAAGGGACAGGAGTGCCAGTGCACTGAAGGAAGACTGGCTGGGGGTGAGTTGGGAGTCAGCAGGGTCAGATCATGGAGCTGGCGAGGAACAGCTGAATTTTATGCAATGTGCAAAAGGAGTCCCTGAAGTAGGTAGGTCATGATGATGAGGGTCAGATTGTATGGTCCTTGGCATTGAGGGGACTTGAAGGATGACAGCCTGAGCATACACATGTACCATTTTGTGCTCTGTTTTTGGGCTTCCCAGGTGGCCTTGCCATAAAAAACCTGCATGCCAGTACGGGAGACATAAGAGACTCGGGTTTGATCCTTGGGTTGGGAAGATCTCCTGGAGGAGGGCATGTAGTCTTGCCTGGAGAATCCCATGGACAGAGGACCTGAGTAGCTACGGTCCATGGGGTCGCGAAGAGTCAGACAGGACTGAAGCAACTTAGCATGTCATGTATGTTGCATATTTCCAAATAATCTTCATATTATACTAATTATGATTCTTGATGTGTAGGTTGTAGTTTATACTTTTGAAAGTACTCTTGTACCTGTTATCTTCTTGATTTTCACAGCAAGTCTGAGAGGTATTCATTACAATTTCTGTTTCATAGATGAAGGAAATATTGTAAATTAGTACATCAGTAAGAGGAGGGATTGGAAGTTTTTACCCCAAATCTATCATGGGATAATGCCGGTGACGTTCCTGGTAGCAATACAGGGATCCGTGCAGTTTTCATTTTATAACCTCGTACATTATTGCCAACATTGAGATATTTCTTGTGTTTGCCATTGTAAGTAAGTTACTATAAGGATTTTATACATATAGCCTTTTCTTATTTTTATATTATTTCCTTAGGCCAGAATCTCAGGAGCATGATTCCTAGGTAAAAGGGAAGTGGCCCTTGACATACATGGTCAGATGTCCTTCCAAAGATCAAACCAATTGAAAAATCCACTGTCACTGCATGAGGCTTTACAGTTCTGGGAGGCCTGGCTTTCAGATTTATTTTTCCCTTTAGCATTTCTCTTATTTGATCTTTAAGATTTCAGTTTAATTGAATTGAAGTGTATGTTGATAAGTATTCATTGTGATGCTGACAGAGCCTAGAGTGTGCCATTGCTTTGATAAATTTTCTGTTATCTTGGGAAACTCACGGTCTCATGTTTACTTCTTTACCTCTCAGAATAGTCTTCCATATTTTCATCAGTTTCTTTTCCCCATTGAATCCTGTTACCTTATCAAATTCTAAAAGTAACCTAGTGCTATTTTACTGTGCCAGGGACATTGGATAATGTCTAGAGACATTGATTGGTTGTTACAGTCCTGGGCAGGGGTGGTTGGTATCCACTGGTAGAGGCCAGGGATTCTACCATTCATAGGAAAGCCCCTCACAACCATTATCTGGCCCCCCAAGTCAAGAATTGAGAAGAATGCTGCTCTAGAAATGCTTGTGCATTACATCCCCATGTTGTTGCTGAGGAGTAATGAGAGGGCAAGTCCCCAGAGCAGCTCAGTGCAGCCATTTACTTAATCATCAGAATTTTAATTTTAATACCCAATCTGAAACAGGGCTTCTGAGTTTCTGACTTTGGTAAGAAACACCTTTATGAAAACAGTGTTCCTCTCCCTTTCTTCCACTCTGTGGTGGGGGCAGGCATGGAGGGAGGTGAATAGGAAACCGAGTAAGATTCACAAGTGTGTAACCATAGTGTGTGCGTAACAAAAGTGTGGGTGAATTTAACTCAAATGACCATTACATCTACTACTTAGGGCAATAATCCCTTAGAAGGAATGGAGTAGCCATCATAATCAACAAAAGAGTCCGAAATGCAGTACTTGGATGCAATCTCAGAAATGACAGAATGATCTCTGTTCATTTCCAAGGCAAACCATTCAATATCACAGTAATCCAAGTCCATGCCCCGATTAGTAATACTGAAGAAGCTGAAGTTGAATGGTTCCATGAAGACCTTTGAGACCTTCTAGAACTAACACCCAAAAAAGATATTCTTTTCATTATAGAGGACTGGAATGCAAAAGAAGAAAGTCAAGACATACCTGGAGTAACAGGCAATTTTGGCCTTGGAGTACAGAATGAAGCAGGGCCAAGGCTAATAGAGTTTTGCCAAGAGAATGCACTGGTCATAGCAAACACCCTCTTCCAACAACACAAGAGAAAACTCTACACATGGACATCACCAGATGGTCAATACCAAAATCATATTGATCATATTTTTTGCAGCAAAAGATGGAGAGGCATGATACAGTGAGCAAAAACAAGAGCGGGAGCTGACTGTGGCTCAGATCATGAACTCCTTATTGCCAAGTTCAGACTTAAATTGAAGAAAGTAGGGAAAACCACTAGACCATTCAGGTATGACCTAAATCAAATCCCTTACAATTATACAGTGGAAGTGGGAAATAGATTTAAGGGACTAGATCTGATAGACAGAGTGCCTGATGACTATGGATGGAGGTTCGAGACATTGTACAGGAAACAGGGATCAAGACCATCCCCAAGAAAAAGAAATGCAAAAACACAAAATGGCTCTCTGAGGAAGCCTTACAAATAGCTGTGAAAAGAGTAGCAAAAAACAAAGGAGAAAAGGAAAGATATTCCCATTTGAATGCAGAGTTCCAGAGAATAGCAGGAGAGATAAGAAAGCCTTCCTCAGTGATCAGTACAAAGAAATAGAGGAAAACAATAGAATGGGAAAGACCAGAGATCTCTTCAAGAAAATTAGAGATACCAAGAGAACATTTCATGCAAAGATGAGCTCAATAAAGGACAGAAATGGTATGGACCTAACAGAAGCAGAAGATATTAAGAAGAGGTGGCAAGAATACACAGAAGAACTATACAAAAAAGATCTTCATGACCCAGATAATCACAATGGTTTGATCACTCACCTAGAGCCAGACATCCTGGGATGTGAAGTCAAGTGGGCCTTAGGAAGCATCACTATGAACAAAGCTAGTGGAGATGATGGAATTCCAGTTGAGGTATTTCAAATCCTTGAAGATGATGCTGTGAAAGTACTGCACTCAATATGCCAGAAAATTTGGAAAACTCAGCAGTGGCCACAGGACTGGAAAAGGTCAGTTTTCATTCCAATCCCAAAGAAAGGCAATGCCAAAGAATGCTCAAACTACTGCACAATTGTACTCATCTCACACGCTAGTAAAATAATACTCAAAATTCTCCAAGGCAGGCTTCATCAGTACATGCACCGTGAACTTCCAGATGTTCAAGCTGGTTTTAGAAAAGGCAGAGGAACCAGAGATCAAAATGCCATCTGTTGGATCATCGAAAAAGCAAGAGAGTTCCAGAAGAACATCTGCTTTATTGACTACACGAAAGCCTTTAACTGTGTGGATCACAACAAACTGTGGAAAATGCTTAAAGAGATGGGAATACCAGACCACCTGACCTACCTCCTGAGAAATCTGTATGCAGGTCAAGAAGGAATAATTAGAACTGTACATGGAACAGCAGACTGGTTCCAAATCAGGAAAGGAGTATGTCAGGGCTGTATACTGTCACCCTGCTTATTTAACTTATATGCGGAGTACACTGTGAGAAATGCTGGGCTGGAAGAAGCACAAGCTAGAATCAAGATTGCCGGGAGAAATATCAATAACCTCAGATATACAGATGACACCACCCTTATGGCAGAAAGTGAAGAACTGAAGAGTCTGTTGATGAAAGTGAAAGAGAAGAGTGAAAAAGTTAGCTTAAAACTCAACATTCAGAAAACTAAGATCATGGCATCTGGCCCCATCACTTCATGGTAAATAGATGGGGAAACAATGGATACAATGATGGACTTTATTTTCTTGGGCTCCAAAATCACTGCATATGGTGACTGCAGCCATGAAATTAAAAGATGCTTGCTCCTTGGAAGAAAAGCTATGACCAACCTAGAAAACATATTGAAAAGCAGAGACATTACTTTGCCAACAAAGGTCTGTCTAGTGAAAGCTATGGTTTTTCCAGTTGTCACGTATTGATGTGAGAGTTGAACTATAAAGAAAGCTGAGCGCTGAGGAATTGATGCTTTTGAACTCTGGTATTGGCGATGACGCTTGAGTCCATTGGACAGCAAGGAGATCCAACCAGTCAATCCTAGAGGAAATCAGTCCTGAGTATTCATTGGATGGACTGATGCTGAAGCTGAAACTCCAATACTTTGGCCACCTGATGGAAAGCACTGACTCATTTGAAAAGACCCTGATTCTGGGAAAGATTGAAGGCGGGAGGAAAAGGGGACGACAGAGGATAAGATGGTTGGATGGCATACCAACTCGATGGACATGTTTGAGTAAGCTCTGGGAGTTGCAGAAGTCTGGCGTGCTGCAGTCCATGGGGTTGCAAAGAGTCGGACACGACTGAGCAATTGAACTGTACTGAACTGAACCATCAAGTGTCAGTCTTATTTCCAAGCTATGTATGAGGGCCTATTTGAAGTAAAAATGCTAAGTTTAGAGATGGGGGATGAAATCTGATTTTGATAAGTGCAACCAAAATGGCATTCCATAAGTGGAAGCAGAAGTCAAATTAGGTTTCTAGAGGGAAGCTATTGGTAAAGAAATACCTGGAATATCTCCCTGTGTTTAGAAGGCAGATTCTGTGTTCAGTGACAGAAATCATTTTAGAAGTTCAGAGTAAAAGTGCATGGGTAGAATTGTGTCTTTTATGAGTTCTCTGGTTTGAGTGCTGTCTCTTGGAGACAGTCTCTTCATTAACACATGTTAGTGTCTCAGCTCAGTAAGGCTTATAAGGATCAAAAATCTAGGTACTCTGGTAATGGGGTACATAGTGGTTTAAAACACACCCTTGAGTTGGATTGGTTTTGAATTCTGGCACTATTTACCAAATTTGTATCCAAATTTAGTAACTCCTTGAGCCTCATCTGTGAAATGGGATTTATAATAGTATTAACAGGGTTATTTGATGGTTAAGTGAGTTCATCTGCGTAAAGCAGTCAGAACACTGATACATGAATGCTAAGTCACTTCAGTTGTCTCTGACTCTTTGTGACCTTATGGATAGTAACCCGCCAGGCTCCTCTGTCCATGGGATTCTCCAGACAAGAATACTGGAGTGGGTTTCCATGCCCTGCTCCGGGGGAATCTTCCCAATCCACGGATTGAACCCTCCTTTCTTAACATTTCTTGCACTGGCAAGCATGTTCTTTACTTCTAGCACCACCTGGGAAGCCCTGACTGATGCATCATGGTAAGACCTATTTAAGTGTTAGCTATCATTATTATTGTCAGTCTTGTTCTTACCTCTTTGCCTAATCTGCTTACACCCAGTTGCTGGGAATGATTTGCAGGATATACTTTGTACTCTTTGCTGTCAGTACCATGGGAAAGATCCATTTTTTTTTTTTTTTCCCAGTCAATCAACATATTTTGAGCATCGGTCCCCCTGCAGTGTCCTAGATGTGGGACTGCAGAGATGTCCAGGAACCTAAGACTTGATTCATTGAGTCAGATCAGTGCTTTGGAGGGTTGGTGAACACCGGACTCTTTTAAGTGGCTGTCTTGAAAGGTGTATGTCCCAAACATAGCTCTATGAGAAGCAGCCTGAGCGGTGCAAAAGCATGTAGGAGTCAGTAGATCTGGGTTCAAACTCTGGTGCACTCTCTTACCAGGCTATGGCTCAGAACCTGTCCCAATCTAATGATACCAGCTACCTCACAGAGTTATTGTGAAAATTAAATATTAAAGACAAGGTGTATATAAATCCCCGGTACAGAGTAGGTTCTCAATATTGACTGTCACTATTATAAATCTGTAGGCCATGAGCTCATTTTACCTTTGTGGAACCTGTTGATATGCTTTGATTATGACTTAGGGGGGTTATTTCTCAGCTGAGCCACTGGTTTCCTAAGTTGGGCAAAACTAGCTGTTCCTCTCAACCCTGCCACTGACTATCTCTGTGACTTACCCTTCCTTGAGCTTTAGTCTTGTCACGTATAAAATGGAGATGATTATGCTTCCTACATCTCAGGGTTGATTGCAGGATTAAATAAAATAATCCATTTATAAGGTGCCTGTTACACACTGGACTCGAAATAAATGGTAGCTACTATTTATCCCAAAAGTGTACATGGTAGTTTCAGAGCTTCAAGGTTGATGACTATCTTACTCATACTCTTTATTTAATTTTGATTTTATTTTTTGGAGTTCTTTTCTGAATTTATTCACAGTTAAGCTGCCTTTTAAAAGTTGTACTCCCTTTTGTTAATATTTGTAAGTGATTTTATTTAGCTATAAGCTTGGAATGCATACAATTTTGTGTTCTGCTTTGTTCACCTAATGTTATATGGTTAATAGTATCTGTATTTCATAAATGTTGTAATAACTGTATAATGTTAAGTAGATGTGCCATAATTTAATCATTCCCCTATTGCTGTGCAATTAAGTTGTTTCCAATATTTTCCAATTATACTGTCTAAATGGACGAATATCTAAACATATGTAGCTTTTTGATATTTTAAACTTAGTTCTGTGGGATGAATTCCTAGGAATATTCTTTGGTCAAAGGGGATAAACATATCTTTTGAATACATATGGCTAAGTTGCTTTCCTAAAGGGCTCAACTGACTTACCTTTCTGTCCTTATTGTTTTGTAAACTTCACTTCATTCTCTCACTCAACATACATTTTAAAGCCCTTATCTTGAGGCAGGCTTAGTGAGAAGCAGGTGACACGGGGAGAAGCTCCTGCCACGCCAAGTGCTGATGGAGGCTCAGGGCACCTGGGGAGCCCTTGGAGGGGCCTGCAGCTCAGTGGGTAGAATGTTGCTTCTTTGGGATTATTTACAGAAATACTTAGCAAGACCAGCCCCATCTTTGCTCTTGGAGATCCCACTGATAGCATGCATTCTTCCAGAGAAGGACCTATGTGTCTGTTTTTTCCTGATGTGCTATCTAGAGCAAATTATTCCTCATAGTTATATGGTAGCAGTGTTTTTAGTTCTACAAAAAAAGTAATATATGCTCATTTTGGAAAATTTTGAAAACACTGGAAAGTGTTTTTAAAAAAAAAATCACCCATGCATGTTCTTACTGTCCTAGGACATCCACTGCTCTCATCCATATATTTCCTTCTATAAAGAAGATTTAAAAAAGAATTTAATGTAGAACCATATCAAAGGTCTTTGGAATCTAAAATATCAGAAATCCAACAACAAATAAAACAAAGAACGAAACCAAGCTGAAGCAAGGTTAAATTAATTATGATCTATTCATAGTGTGGAGTATCAAGTGGCCATCAAAATCCATATTTTAAGAGAATATTTTATGTCATGGGGAACACTCCCAGTATGATATTCAATGAAAAAGCAAAATAAAAAATTACACATGCTGTATAATCTTAATTTTGTAAAGAAAAAATATTGTTTATGTATGAATAGAAAAGAAAGACAAAAATATTAATGGAGAACCATTATTAGCTTAATTTACTAGGGATTATCTCCAGGAAGTAGGATTAACAGTGATTTATATTTATTTTTTTCTACTTTTCTGTATTTTTTTAATTTCAAAATTTTCACAATAAAAATGTATGGACTTGGGGATCAAAAAAAATCTATTTAAATAAAAGGAAAGATTTCATATCTGTGTTCTCTTGGCTTTATGACTCTGAAGACACAGTTGTAGTTACCCTCATCCACAAGAGCCCGAGATTCTTCTGGGCTTTTGGTGTTCTTCCTAATTAGAACATCGGAGTCTAGAACTGAAAGGAATGGTAGAGGTGAGGCTTCAGGCAGTGGAACTAGTTGTCTGAACACCACAGGTTCAGTTAGATTATGTCTCATGATTTCTATCCTGTCCCTATGCTTATTTATCCCCTGGTAGCTCACTGAAGCAGATCTTTCCTTTAGAGAAACCCCATTGCTTTAACCAGTCACTAACACTTATGTTCAGTGGTCATCTAACCCACTGGAGAAGATGGCAACCAGATCGGGACAGATGGGGAAGGCCTCTGCACTCTTCCCGGATATTTCCAGCCCTGGTGGCACACAGGTCCACGTGGAACTGAGTGTGAATTTCCATTATCCTTTGGAGCCTTTTTCTCAGCCCCACGGGGGCAACCTCGCTTGTGTCTTTAGAGCTGAGCTGGTGTGTATTTAGCACAGCAGTTTGCACAGGCTGTCTTCTTTCACCAAATGGTCATAACATACCTAACACCGTGCTAAGGCTGTGGAGGTTCAAAGGTGAGCTAATCCAGTGCTTGCTTTCAGGGTGCTCATATGTAGTGAGGAAGCCAGTAACAAAAACACGATTTCAGGGGCTCAGGGAAACTGTGATGGGAGGAGGATTCATGGGTTACTCTGGGAGCACAGCAGAAGGGCTTCCCGCTCTGCCTGAGATTTTAGTAAAGGAAATTGTGCCTGGTTGAGTCTTGAAGGGTGCGGGGAGGTGAGCCAGATGAAGCAGGATGGGAGGCATCTTCCCTTTCTTCGAGAGAACACAGAGGTATGGAATAATAGTAAGGTGTATAAGGTGAGAACTACAAACGGTTCAGTAGCATTAAAGCTTAGAGAGTGGTAAGAGAGGCTGGATAAGTAGGTTCATGGTTTAGTTCATCTTTTCATGGATTTCCCAAAGCTCAATAGTGTTAGGCACCCATGTTTGTTTAATTCACATTGCTTTGTCTTATTTTCCACTCAGTGTCAGCTGTTTCTGGAAGTGGCCTGGCCTCTATTCATCTTCCTGATCCTGATCTCCGTGCGGCTGAGCTACCCACCCTATGAACAACATGAATGTGAGTATCTGAGCATCCCGCCTGAGGCTCACCACTGGCAAGCAAAATTCAGGCAAAGGGCAGGGACTAAATGTGACCTTTCCTGTGGCTCTATCTTTAGGAAACTTGGAAAATGATTTGGAACAGAACAGCTAGGCTTCCGATTATTTGATAAGGCATCAACTCAGGAAACCATTTTCAGCCCTAGTGAATGGTGATAATGGTAATTATAATAATAGCTGACATCTGTTTCATACATTTTCAATCATGAAAATAAAATAATCTTACTGATAGCTCAGAGAGGGGTGATTAAAAAAGCTCCCTAAGGCAATACCTTAACATCCCTGTCATCTGGTCCCTGCCAGGCGTTTTCACATACATTATGTTTTTATCACTCAGTTGCAAATCATGGAACATATAATTTTAAGCAGCATTTGTGTAGAATATCTCAGATCAACTAATATTATTCCATTTGATTCTCATAAAAACCTTATATAATGGACTTTATCATTGTGATCATTTGCTTTAATTTCTTAATAAGTAAATAGAGACTCAGAAAAGTTCAGGGGCCTGCCTGAGGTCACATATCTATTAAGTGACAGCAATTCAATAAAACTCAGGTCATTTGACTCCCAATCATGTGTTTGGATGATGGCCTTTTCAATGAGCATAGCGAATACAATAGTGGCTAAGAACACATGCTCTAGATGTCAGGTTACCTGGTTTGAATCTTGGCTTCAACACAGGTAGTCGCCTTGGACAAGTGACTTAGGTTCCCTTTACTGAGCTTACTCATCTCTATAAAAGGGGAATAGTGCTTACCCCATATGTTTGTTGTGGGGCTTCCTTGGTGGCTCAGATGGTAAAGAATCTGCCTGCAACACAGGAGACCTGGGTTCAATCCCTGGGTCGGGAAGATTCCCAGGAGAAGGGAATGGTTACCCACTCCAGTATTCTTGCCTGGAGAATTGCATGAACAGTGGAGCCTGCTAGGCTATAGTCCATGGGGTTGGAAAGAAGCGACTAACACTTTCATTTTATTTTTTCATGGTTGTTGTGAGTGTTATCCCACAATCTCAATCTTTCTCTCCTGGCTGAGCTTGCTAGATGGATTAACACTGCAAAAATGCCCCAATCTAAAAGATCAGCATTTGTGGGGGAGTTTAACTGGGACTTTTATTCCATGGCCCCTGTGACTTTTCCTGTCATTATCCAGCTCCATCCACAGCCCACCAGCCCCATCAGTTCAGTCTCTCAGTCGTGTCTGACTCTTTGTGACCTCATGGACTGCAGTTCTCCAGGCTTCTCTGTCCATCACCAACTCACAGAGCTTGCTCAAACTCATGTCCATTGAGTCGGTGATGCCGTCCAACCATCTCATCCTCTGTCGTCCCCTTCTCCTCCCACCTTCAATCTTTCCCAGCATCAGGGTCTTTTCCAATGAATCAGTTCTTCACATCAGGTGGCCAAAGTATTGGAGCTTCAGCTTCAGCATCAGTCCTTCCAATGAATATTCAGGACTGATTTCCTTTAGGATAGATTGGCTTGATCTCCTTGCAGTCCACGGGACTTTTGAGAGTCTTCTCTAACACCACAGCTCAAAAGCATCAATTCTTTGGCACTCAGCTTTCTTTATGGTCTCACATCCATACATGACTACTGGAAAAACCATAGCTTTGAATAGATGGACCTTTGTCAGCAAAGTAATGTCTCTGCTTTTTATTATTCTCTCTAGGTTGGTCATAGCTTTTCTTCCAAGAAGCAAGCATTTTCTCTAGTAGCTCAGCTGGTAAAGAACCAGCCCCATAGGTGTACTGGACACAGTTCTTCAGGGAAGTGGTGGGACTGGGTTCACATTTGAATTGTGTTCCCAGTCTGATCCTTTGTCTTTCAGGGCACATACTGACAGTTATTCATCTGCTAATTTGCTAGTACACGTTATACATATTCAAGTTAAAAAAAAAAACAGAACCTGAAAACATTCTACCAGATGTGATTTTCTGATTTTACCAAAAAGGAAAAGCACATACAATGAAATATATACTCAATTTGTGGTCTTTCTCTGGAATTATCACAAACAAGCAAGGCAGTGTAGTGGAAATCGCACAGAGTTTAGTATCAGAAAAATTGGGATTTGTTTGGATCCCCCTTCCTGGCTCTGCCGCTTGCTGAGGTTGTGATCTTGGGCAAGTTGTTGAATTTTGACCCAGATCTCTTTGAATCCAGACCATCCATTCTCAGAAATGTTGTGAAATTCGTATACCTAAGATAAGACTTTTGCCCTCCATCAGTGCAGTTCTTGCAGCTTTACTTCCTGTTCTCAGCCCCTTCTAGGGACCTGGCTGGAAGGGCAGAGAGTTAAGCTGATGCTTGCAGAGGTGTCTTGTCTCTGGGAGCAAGGGGTTGGTATATAATTCTTCCCCATTAATCTTTCCCAGTTTGACTCAGACCCATGAAGATCCTAATCACTTCCCTGGATCACGAGAGTCCATCATCCCGTGCATCTGATGCCAAATCCTCATCCTGGTTTTGTCTGCAAATCAGATGGGACATGACACCTGGGGAAGGGTGTGCCCACACTCACTGGGCTGCAGCCTGAAGCACCTTGTCAGTGTGCTGGACCAACACCACCCTGCCTTTGGTGCCAGCATCTCCTGGAGGTTAAAAGGGGACAATCCCTTGGTCCTTCGAGTATGAGGAGCAGCTGACTTAGGCAAGGGACCTTGTTTGGTTTTCCTTGAACTATTAACAGGGAGATAAGGGGATTAACTGAGTAAATGCTCAACAGGCCAGAGTCCCTGCGGAGGGTGGTGGCAGGGACCAGATCTTGTTTCATCCTCCTTTTGGATGTTGCTTCTCTGGTTGCTATGTGGACAGAATAAAAAGACAGATAAAAGGACCCCAGTATTGAAATGCAAAATGTCGCAAGTCCCGGCTATGGGTGAGCTTCTGGGGAGACTCTGTTAGTCCATTTGCATGAAAATGTAAACTGAAAAAAATGGATTTATGCCTTAGAGGGAGGTGGGGGCTGTGAGAGGGAAGGAGTGCTCCTGGCTGGGCAGGAGCTGAGGAAGTGCTGTTCCAGGCTGGCCTCCAAGCACTGCAGTAACTCTAGTGGGCCCATTCACTCATCCTTACCCTGTGCCAGGGACTCACACTTTGCCTATGAAAACTCATGTAATACTTACCATGGCTCTGCAAGATGGATTCTATTGTTATCATCATTTCATATATGAAGAAGCTGAGGGCTTAAGGGGTCACTGACTTGACCAAAGTCACTGTTTAGCAAGTTGCAGAGACTGGATGTATATCCCAGTTGGTCTGACCCTAAACCCTGTAAAGCTCTATGGCTCTTCACCACCTAGAGCCTTGGTTCTTAATGATTGTCAACTCTTTGGGGGTCACAGGTCATCCTGAGAATATGATGAGTGCTGGAGCCTCGGACTTTCTGTCACAGGAATCCACAAAAGCTTGGTCTCAAGTTAAGAGACCCAGGTTCCAGGGCACGTTTATCTTGATCTGCTTAAGCAGCTCCATGGCTCATGTCCATGAACCAAACTGTACTTTGATGCCTCTCACCAGTGCCTGTACATGCAGTCCTGCTGTTTGTAAGAAGTTCCTCTGTAGTGAAGGGGAAGGAAAGAGAGGAGATGGCCTGCAAGATGGGGCTTGTTGTTTTGGTGGATAGAGAAGCAGCAACAGCAACTAATGTAGCTTCACAGATGACATTTGATCCTAAGTCAGCACCTTCATTGAGTGCCTTTGAGGAGCTTGGCAGCTAGTGGAGAAGGTGAACAGAGGACAGTAATGGGGGTATTGAGAAGAGCCAACACTTAAAGGGGTTGTTCAGTTGCTGAGTCATGTCCAACTCTTTGTGACCCCATGGATTGCAGCATACCAGGCTCCTCTGTCCTTCACTGTCTCCCGGAGTTTGCTCAAATTCATGTCCATTAAGTCGGCGATGCCATCCAACCATCTCATCCTCTGTTGCTCTTTCTCCTCTTGCCCTCAGTCTTTCCCAGGATCAGGGTCTTTTGCAATGAGTCAGCTGTTTGCATCAGGTGGTCAGAGTATTAGAGCTTCAACTTCAGCATCAGTCCTTCCAATGAATATTCAGGGTTGATTTCCTTTAGGATTGACTGGTTTGATCTCCTTGCTGTCCAGGGGACTCTTAGGAGTCTCCTCCAGCGCCACAATTTGAAAGCATCAATTCTTCAGCTCTCAGCCTTCTTTATGGTCCAGCTCTCACATCCATGACTACTGGAAAAACCATAGCTCTGACTATATGGACCTTTGTCAGCAAAGTGATGTCTTTACTTTCTAATATAATGTCTAGGTTTGTCATAGCTTTTCTTCCAAGAAGCAAGTATCTTTTAATTTCATGGCTGCAGTCACCATCCACAGTGATTTTGGAGCCCAACAAAATAAAATCTGTCACTACTTCCATTGTTTCCCCTTCTGTTTGCCATAAAGTGATGGGACTGGATGCCATGATCTTAGTTTTTTTTTTTTTTTTTTTTTTTATGTTGAGTTTTAAAGGAGGCCACAGGTGTAAGGGAAGGAACATGACTGAGATCACAGAAGCGAGGGTCTACCCCTGGTCCTGCCTACTGAGTCCCTGAGTGTTCTTCATCAACCACTTTATCTCACCATGGTTTCTCCTTTTAAATATGAAGGAAGAAGGAATATAAGTCGTCACCAGGGCCTCTCTGTGTCTCCAAAGGGTGAAGGGGGTGGCAGAAGGTGAAGGAATGATGATCTCATACTTGCTGCCCTCCAGGCACCTTCTGTGTATGATCTGGTGTCATGAATCCAACCCTACAGATGATGTCAGGTAGATTAAGAACTGCTATCTGATGCCACATTTCCAACTCATGATCAGTTGATGGTGGCAGTTTTCTGGGATTCAGAGAATGGGACAGGTTTGGAATGGAACAATGTTTGGGTGGAACCGAAAGAGAAAAAGGTTGCTATCAAGTCCCAAATCCTTCAAAGGATTAATGTTTCTCCTTGTGTTTTTCTCTTCCTCAATTTCAACAGGCCACTTTCCAAACAAAGCCATGCCCTCTGCAGGAACTCTTCCTTGGGTTCAGGGGATCATCTGTAATGCCAATAACCCCTGTTTCCGTTATCCAACTCCTGGTGAGGCTCCGGGAGTTGTTGGAAACTTTAACAAGTCCATGTAAGTACTGGATCAGGTTTTCTTTCCCAAACTTGTCAGTTAAAACTTTCTCTTTCCTTTCTCAGACTCCGGGGAATTTTAAATGGTTGGGTTTGAGTAAAGGTGCTTTTGTGAAGGTTTGTGTGATAAAGTCCAAAGGATGAGACCAGGGAGAATTACTGCCAAAATTTAAAACCTTGTAAGCTCATTTTGGTGCACTTTTTATATAGCTGACAGTTCTGTGGTTGAGGGCCTTTCCTGAAAAAACTGGCAGGTAGAGAGGTGGGGAGAGGGGAGGAGAGGGTGAAAGAAAAACTGGCAGGTAAGTAGAGAAGGGAGACATAGCACGTCAGCCTCATGCATTAATGAGCAAACACTTATTTAGCAAATGTTTATTGTGTGCGGGAGACGGCCGGTCCAGAGGTTGGGATGTGGAGGTGTGCAGAGGATGTGGCCTGTCCTCAAGGAGCTCACAGCCAAGGTGGGGGAACTTGGTCCTTTCTGCTCTTGGATCACCTTTCCTCCCTCACGTGTGCCGCATCACACTTCAGCGTCCATCCTTCTGTCTGCAGGTCTTTCTTGGCCCTGGGTGTAACCTCCCTGAAGGCCGTCTTTCATCACTTTTGTATTCCTGGCTCATGGTTTCAACAACAGACATAAGTAGGGCTGAGTAAGTGTTTGCTGAATGAGCCATTGAAGGTTTTTGGAAGACACGGAAGCATGGAGGGAGTTAGAAAGGACTAAAGATTGCAGGATACACAGCAGGACAGTTCTGAGGAAACTGCTGCTAGGCAGGCAGGGCCCCGTTATGACGTCACGGGCCTTAGCCTTCGTGACTTTCATGAACCCCTTTTCCCGTGCAACAGCTTTAAAATTTTTATTTTTTAACCATGTTGGGTATAAAGATGAGTATATTCCAGGCTAAATTAATTATATGCATTCATTCTGAAGTTTTTTTCCTGATTTTAAAAGAAATTTAAAAATGTTGTGGACTCCTAAGTGTATCTTGGGCCCTAGACACTTTGTCTGCTGTGTTTCATGGATAAGTTGGTCCTGGGGGCCTGTCTGTGTGTGTGTGTGTGTGCGCGCGCACGTGCATGTGAGGGAGTGCTTCCTACAGAGGCAGCATGTGGACTGGGCCTTGAAGGCTGGTAAGGTTTGGTTGTGCAGATACATGAGGATGAGTGTTTGGGGCAGGGTGGGTGGGAGCATAGCATCTCAGATGCTGGGTGAGGGGGCAGCTGGAGTGGGTCAGGGGTGGCCCACAGGGTCCCTGCAGCCAAGCTGGGTGTTCCTGGCAGGTACTTTGTTCAAACTGGAGAGACAGCTGGTCTAACCAGGATGTTTCCGCTTTTCTTGCTCCCCCTGCAGTGTATCTCGCCTGTTCTCAGACGCTCGGCGGCTTCTCTTGTACAGCCACAGAGACACCAGCATGAAGGACATACGCAAAGTTTTGAAGACGTTATACCAGATCGAGCGTTCCAGCTCACGTAAGCAAAAACCGTCTGTGAATCGGCTCGTAATTGGAAATGAACCTGCACCAGGGAGAGACAGCAGCTGACGCGTCCTGGCGCTTGTTCCTTTCAGCTCTTTCTGTGGGGTTTTCCTCCGCAGTGGCTAGGCTGCAAGGCCTCTCTGCAGGATGTATTTGAGAAGAAAGTATGGAGATTATGAGTGCCCTGGCCTCCTCTGGGCACATAAAAGAAACCCCCTAGAGAGGAATGGCACTGGCCTGGCTTAAGGACAGTTAGGGGTGCAGGTTGCTGCCAACCTCATTTTATGGAGTTGGCCATATGGTTGCCATGAGTGGGCAGATGTGTAGACAGGGGATGCTTCTGTGTGTATAAGAGCAGATAAAGTTGCAACTTGATATGGATAAGTGAAAGTTACGTGTTCACTTCTAAAAGAAAAATGCAGTTCATCATCCCCCTAATCATTTGATTTAGTCAATGAGCATTTGAACCTCTGATCTCTAAACAGTGACATCCTTATCTCTGATCCGGTGAGGGCCTGGGCAGTTTATTGCCATCTAGGAAGCAGCTGGGAGCAGGCAGCTGGCTGGCCGAGGCGCTGGCTGCAGAAGTAACTGTGGAGCAGCCTCCCAGGCAGTGGCCGACCAGGGGGGGAGGGGGTGGTGGGAGCATGCCCCCAGATGCAGGTTGTGATGGCCTGCGTGGTCTGTGGAGAATTCAGAAGCAGTCATGAAGCTAAGAGTCAGTCTCTTTTTATCATCTCCATGCACTGGTGGTTCTAAACAGTGTTGAGTGATAAATTACTCCGTCACCAGTCAGCTGCCACCACCGCTCCAGGAAAGTGCTTTTTTCTTAGTTCGGTGTTGGGAGGAATAGGTGGGCTGGCTTCTGCTGAGAGGCCTCCCAGTTTGCTATCCACTTGGTGAAAACAGAAATAGTGTAAAGTGCCAGAGGTTAAACCAGGCTTGTATTGGAGCTTTCTCTTGGGTGGCTGGACTGTGCTTTACCTGGAGGCAAACTGTATGGGAGGTGGTGAGCGGGAGGTGTTGTTTCACAAGAAAAACAGGTGTGACCGTGCCTGGGCTCCGGGTCAGCTCTGAGGAGCTCCCAGCTGCTCAGCTCCTAGGTGCACAGCCAGGCCATCTGGATGCCATCTCCTTGCCCTGTAGGCCCCCACCCTGCACACCTGTCTGTCCCAGCACAGGACACAGAGACAACCACCACCAGTCAAGGCATTTGTCTTTCCTGATCTGCTGGGGGCCCCCTGCCTGGTAGACCAGAGACAGTCAGGGTTATTTCTTCTACTGCTGAGTCAGTGTGACCCAGAGGAAAGAGTACTACAGTGTATTATCTTGTAGCTTGGTGACTTTGTGAATAAGTCCTTTTAGGCCTTTTGGGGCCACACTTCTCATCTGTAAAATGGAGCCAGTAGGAGAACTTTAGCTCATAGGATTGTTGTGAGGAGTAGAGGAGTTGAAACATTTAACTGCATATAAAAACTGCATCTGGCACCAAGGAAACACTTAGTGAATATGAGCTATGATGATTTTGGAGTGCTATCTTGGCCAAGCCGTTTAACCTCTCCAAGCCTTCATTTTTTCAGCTATGAATAATTGGTAACTTGCCGTGTGAAATGTGAACCCTCACACAGTGTCTGGCGCATGGTAGATGTTCAATAAACAGGAGCTGATTTTACTCCTGTGCATCATTGATGTATTTCTGAGCACCTGGCCTTGCTCTTCTGCCTTCCACTTCGTGGCTGGAGAAATGGACTGTGAATGGGGGACAGGGCGGGGAGTAGTTTCAGATCTCGGTGGGTGCTTCCTAAGATGCAGATAAACGAGAGACATGAGTCAGGGTTGAGAAGAGAAGCCAAACCTGCATTCAGACAACTTTCTCCCCATAGCTCTGAAGAGAGATCTCTGATTACGGTTGTCTCCTGTCAAAGCTTATCTCTCCCTTCACCCTTGTCTGCCCTGCAGCTACTTCTTAGGGCCACTTCTGCCCTGCAGCTTCCACCTTTCTTGGCTGTCTTGTAGCACTGAGCCTGGCCTCAGTCCAGAGGGAGATGTAGAGAAATGTTGGTTCTTCCCAGGTGGAATCAGTAACTTTTTACTGAATTTGAATAACACTCTAGATGTCAGAGGGGTTTCCCAGGTGGCACTAGTAGTAAAGAACCCGCCTGCCAATGCAGATGTAAGAGACGTGGGTTTGATCCCTGGCTCAGGAAGATCCCCTGGAGGAGGGCATAGCAACCCACTCCAGTATTCTTGCCTGGAGAATCCCATGGACAGAGGAGCCTGGAGGGGCCTGGAGGGCTACAGTCCATAAGGTCACAAAGCATCAGACACAACTGAAGTGACTTAGCACACACACATGCATGCACTAGATTTCAGAGAGTCCAAGGCTGGGGTATATCAGTGTAGATCCTGACTTGGAGACCTGTTTCTCTGCAGTGAAACCCCTACTCAGAGGCTCAGCTCTCTTGTGCTGTCACTCTGCAGATGGAAAGGATCTTTGGTTGGAGTCCTGCCCTCATCAACCTTCTCTGCCTATTCAGGGGTGGCAGGTGGCAGGGACCTGCCTCTCCCATGGCAGCTCATTTTGGGTATTGGCAGAATACCAGTATTAGAATATTGGTATTCTAATTATCAGAATATATTCACTGGTCTTCTGTACCGCCCAGAGAAAGAGGCTGGCCTATTTCCCTTGAAGTGTTTATAGACAACTCTTGTGTTTCTTTCCCTCTCTTCCTGAAGTCTGTTGTCATCTTAGGCTAAAAGTCCTCCATTCCTCTTCTGAAATGTCTACCACACCCCGCACTTCCTGATTTCTGCCTCTCAGAGGAGGCAGTTGGTTGTGTTTCAATGTTTCTTTGTCTTTCTTGAAGTTTATCAGAAATTACAACAGTCTTCCAGCACAGAGCAGAAAGGGATTTTCAGTCCCTTGCTCTGAGCACCATATTTCTGTAATGTAGCCTTGGATTGCATGAGGCTTTTTGGCATCCACGTCACACAGTTGACTCATTCTCCATGTGCAGTCAACCCAAGCTGCAGAGCCTTTTAAATACAGAGTGTCGCAAGTTACTTGTTCTCCATTTCTGAATTGTGCTGTTGACTTTTTGAACCTAAAGGGAGAGTATCTATCTCTTTTCTGTTTTACATTTTTAGATTCCCTATGTCATCTCTTCCTACTCAAACTGTTTCAGATTCTGTTTTTGCCATGTGTTGTATTTACTAGTGCTGCTTGTTCCCTGTCATGTAGAAGTTTGATAAATAGCTCTCTTTGTTCTCATCCAAGTCGTTGGTGATTGTGGGACCAGCGTTGGAGGTTTGGATCGGTCCACTGGAGACTAACAGCCCCTTTGGACAGTGCCATTCAGGCTGTTGCAGACCTACCAACTGATGTTGTCTTTGTGCTGGGCCACCGGGCTCCTGGGATCTGGTTAGAGGACTTATCTTGTTCTTCCCTTTCACTCCACCTGCTAACTCCATTGATACATCCACAGATAATTTGTGGGCAGGGGGATGTCTGCTCAAATACTCTTTTCTAGTCCCATGGTTTGCTGGCTTAGGGCATTGTTTTATTTCCACTTGGATGAGACCTTAGACGTCAGTTAGTTCACTTATAGACAAATGGGTTGATTGAATCAAATGTTCAGCCAGTATTTATTGAACACTAATATGTCCCAACCTCTACTCTAGGTGCTGGGACATAGAGGTGTACAGAACAAATATGGCCCCTGTCCATACGGAACTTCTATTCTAGAAAAAAGACTGTGATCCAGCCAGGGATGGGGGAGGGACTTTCCCAAGTTTGCATAGCCACCAGAGGGATATTCTGGGAATGGAATACAGCTAAACCTCTGCTGGTCCATGCACTGCTATTTCTACAGCTGTTCTAGCTGTTCCATTAATCTCCCAACTGGGAGGACCTCCAGTTCAAGAGTTAAGTCATAGGCAAGCCTACATATCCTTGAAACCATCCTAATAAGCACATGTAGGAAGCTTTACAGAGGGGCCTCACTCAGTTTTCTCATCAATGGAACTTTTTGGACCTTTTGTTTTCTTCCTAAATGTATATCCATCCAGGTTGGACAGGGGTTAAATTAATGTTTGGGAGTCTAGGTGAGGAGCATTTCACTCTTCTTAAGACCCCCTCATGACTCCATCCCAGTGGAAATGTAAAAGTTGCACAAATTCTCAAAAGCTCTGGAAGAAGTGAGAGGTCTAGATTCTGTCTCTGTGAGATGCAGTCTGGCAACAAAGAGCATTTCTTTAAGTGAATCTTGTATGATATCTGAGATGGTTTTGAGCAGTACACAGATGACAACTTTTAATTTTAACCCACCTCAAAATAATTTCATGGTATTATTGCTTAGGAAGCTGTTAAATAGGGAAGAAATTACTTAAAGTTAATTTAAAGACGATATCATTTTCTGTGGGTGTGGTGAAACTTGTGTGAGTAGTTTTGTAGAGATGGAAGATTGGAAATTGCTGCTGTGAGAGAAAGCATTTTGGGTTTTGTATTAAGATTTGTTTGGGATGAGTGATGTCACCAAGATGGTAAAAATAGCTCTTTGCTGACTTTGCTCCCCCCAAATCAGGCTTTGTCCCTCATTAAGTGTGAAACTTGGGCATGCTTTGATTTATTCTGCATAAATTAAATTTACCCTCAGTTTACCTGAAAAATGGAGATCAGGTAGTCTGTGGGTTGTGTTTAGTTGCTCAGTCGTGTCCGATTCTTTTCAACCCCATGGACTGTAGCCCGCCAGGCTCCTCTGTCCATGGGAATTCTCCAGGCAAGAATACTGGAGTGGGTTGCCATGCCCTCCTCCAGGGGATCCTCCCAAACCAGGGATCAAAACCATGTCTCCCACCTTGCGGGTGGATTCTTTACTATCTGAGCCACCAGGGAAGCCCTGGGGGTTGTTGAATGTTACATCAGATGACGTTGTGTGGATGGATGACTGATAGTGAGGTCATAGCACACAGCTGACATGCAATTAATCTGAGATAGTTACCTCCCCATCTATTTCTGGCTACCTGTTTGGCTTTGCCAATTTGTTTATCTTCTCTGGGCCTCAGCTTTCCTTGCCTTGAAATTGGGACTTCGGTGAAATAACCTGAACATGTTGCCTCTTGGAAACTTGGTACCTGGGTGGGGCATCACTTGGGTCTGACTGGTGCTGTGGGCTGGCCCCTGCTTGGGGCCCCTGGAGGGCAGGGCTGGGCCTTGTTTGTCACCCTGTCCCAAGCATCAACAAGATAGCACAGTACAATCAGGCACATGGCAAGCAGCCAGTGAATCTGCAGAATGAAGGGGAGAGATGATACCTGTCCTTTCTGCTTCACAGAGTATGTTGAGGGTCAAATGAAAGCACCTTGTAAAGTATAAAGTCCCAGCACATGTCATTTTCAAGTCGATCCATTGTGTGAACCCAGGTCCCCAGGGGTTTCAATTAATAATAATGACAAAAATGTCTTAAGAACAGTCTTGGCTTGCTTTCTTCTACAAGGTTTACTTTCCAGAAAAAGTGAAGTCGCTCAGTTGTGTCTGACTGTGATCCCATGGACTCCTCCTCTGTCCATGGGATTTTCCGGGCAAGAATACTGGAGTGAGTTGCCATTTCCTGGAAAGCCTGCTATGAGTCCAGAGGCTTGAAGTGGATTTACTGAGAAGCTAAAGGAGTTTCACTTTCAGAACCCCTTTCCAAGGCCCTGGTAGGGATCTCAGCAATCAAAACTTGCCGAAGTAGGATGTTTAAAAAATGCTCCTTTTCCTAAAGGGAGCCCTCTAAACTGTGTCAGCCTCAGGTTTCGCACAGCAGCATCTGTCCCTCCAGAGACCTAGGGGGACGGGAAGGACTGTCTTCTTTCTTGGCCTCTTCCTCTACACCACCCTGCAGGCTTGTGCACCACTCCAGTCCACTGCCTCCTCTTGGGAATCTGGCATTTTCCAGTGGGATGGCCAGCAGGCTGGCCAGAACTGAGGACTTTTCGATGGGGCCAGAGCTGCTCAGATCAGGACTGGGCCAGAGAAGGAGGTATGCCTTCGCTTTCTTCTTTGTCTTTGCTGTTTATTTCCTGTGTTCTGCGCTGTGCTTAGTTGCTCAGCTGTATCCAACTCTTTGTGACCCCCTGGACTGTAGTCGCCAGGCTCCTCTGTCCACGGGGATTCTCCAGGCAAGAATACTGGAGTGGGTTGCCATGCCCTCCTCCAGGGGATCTTTCCAACCCAGGGATCAAACCCAGGTCTCCCACATTGCAGGCAGGTTCTTTACCATCTGAGCCACAAGGGAAATCCTTATTTCCTTTAGAACTACTTAAAATGAGTTGCTCACTGATACCTAATGGGCTCATTAGCTTGCTTCCTGCTGGATGTTTCTGCTCAAACATTGATTTTGCTCCAGTGCCTTGCTCCTTTCTCGAATCCTGGCATCCGGACTACAGCTTTTCTTCATCTCTATGGCAACACGGGCCTGGACCCTCTCAAGTTTATACCAAATGTAGTGGTTAAGGCTTCCTACTTGGCTGGAAGTTGGGAGGGGCACCTCCTGGGGTGGGCCACCCTTACATCCCCTGCAAGAAGTTCCCCAGCTCCCCACTGTCCCTCATTTTCATAGGTAGCTGGGCTCTTGTCTCCTGGGCTCCTGTCTCTTCTCTTAACACTAGATGCTCTCTCAGCCTCCCCATTTCTTATGCTGGTCCAGGGACAATTCTTTGGCTTGCAGTTGCTGTTCAGTCGCTCGGTCGTGTCCAACTCTTTGTGACCCCATGAGCTGCAGCATGCCAGTCTTCCCTATCCTTCACTATCTTCCGGAGTTTGCTCAAACTCATGTCTATTGAGTCAGTGATGCTATCCAACCATCTCATCCTCTGTCGACCCTTTCTCCTCATGCCCATAATCTTTCCCAGCATCAGGGTCTTTTCTAATGAGTCAATTCTTTACATCAGATGGCCAAAGTATTAGAGCTTCAGTTTCAGCATCAGTCCTTCCAGTGAATATTCAGGGTTAATGTCCTTTAGGATTGACTGGTTTGATCTCCTTGCAGTCCAAGGAACTCTCAGGAGTCTTCTCCTTCTTGGCTTGAGGAGGCGCTGTCGTTTCTCTATTGTTATCTGCTGTGGCCTGGCTCAGTGGACAGGGTTTTGTCGTGTAGCTGGAGGGCTAGATCCCCAGTCTCCCCTGTGCATGGGACTCAGCAGCTTTCATTCTCATCCAAGATCTTAGGTCTCTATGTGTCTGGCCCTGTCTCACATTATAGCCACAGCAATCCTTTTAACAGAAGCCCAATAGGTACTAGGGCTTCCCTTGTGGCTCAGCTGGTGAAGAACCCGCCTGCAATGTGGGACACCTGGGTTTGATCCCTGGGTTGGGAAGATCCCCTGGAGAAGGGAAAGGCTGCCCTCTCCACTGTTCTGGCCTAGAGAATTCCATGAACTGTATAGTCTATGGGATCGCAAAGAATCAGACACAACTGAGCACTTTCACTCACTCACTCAGTAGGTGCTATGTGGGACTTCAGAAGATCATTGTTCTGGACCTGCTGAATTGGGCCAGGTGAGGTAGGTGGGGACAGTTAAGGGAGGTCCTTCAGGCTTTACTGAGGCTGCCAGGTCACACATTTCTGAGGATGCCATGTATACCGCAGTCCGTGTGAATGGCACTTCCCATGAGAACAGTGCTCCATGAAGTTGGGTGCCTTAGCTCAGCTTCCCCTGATGAGGACTAGGTTTATAACTGGCTTCCCACAGCTCCTGATTCAAGGGCTTCTGTAATGCCTTCTCTCCAGACCGTAGCATCCTCTGAAGCTCATGGGAACTTTGCCAGGAAAGGAGAGCAAGGAAGAACTTTGGGCAATTTGTCGCTGCACTAGAAATGTCCCTTTGGAAGACATCCCATATTGTTGAGGTCAAGGGTCAGAAGAGGGAAGGACTGGAGGGGAGGTCTGGGGCAGCACTGATCCTGACCTGACTCTTGAGTCTGTCTATCCCTTCAGCAAGACTTTAGAGTGTCAATGGTCTGGCTGTTATTTGCTATGTATTCATGTTACAAATCTGGCTTCTTTGGCCTTTTTGATGTGGCTGTGACCAAGAGTTTTGTGAAATAAGTCCTGAGGGTTATGCTGGAGTTTACTTAGGGAAATGGATCATAACTTTCTGGCTGTTGGGGTTACAGGTAATACTGAAAACTCACTGCATGGACCTTTAATTCTACTTTAATCTTTGAAAGTCAGAAAGACCTGATACCCTGAGGGCAGGGCAGGCTATGGTGACATGGCAAGGTAGCTGGCTGTGGCAGGGAGTTGAGGGAAGGAGGTTGTAAAATTATCATCTTGTAAACATCCACTTGGCAGCCGACTGCCTTGGTCCAGATCCCGGCTTTGCTGCTTAGTGACTTGTGACCTTGGATAATTCTGTGTCTTTGTGTCTCAGTTTTCTCAAATGGAGTTAATAGTCCTCTCTTAGGGCTATCATGGGGAATCATGAGCTAATAAACGTAAAGCATTTAGCACAATATTTGGCACATCATAAGCACCTCATTTATACTTCAGTTCATTGTATGGCCATCATACGAGATAGGGAATTTTGTTCCTCTTTGTGTACACAAAGGAGCTAAAGTTCAGAGAGGCTAAGTTATTTGCCTAAGGAAGCACAGCTGGCAAAGGGCAAAAAGAGGATTAGAACTCCAGACTTTCACTCTCTGCTAGTATGTTATTACAGTCTATAGGGAGCAGCCCAGGGTAGCCAGAAAATCTCTCAGGTTACAGGATACTGGGCATGGATGGACTGGGATCAGAGTGGAGACAAAAGGGCTTCTGAGAGAAATGCCAGACTTCCTCCTCTTCCTGGCTTCACAGTAATAGACATGGGTGGAACGTTCGCCAAGGCCCGTGTAGAAAGAACATCCTGTGACTCACAGCCACTTCTCCTTTCCTCCTAACCCCTTTCTTTCCATATGAGCAGCTGCTGAAGTTGAGGCTGCAGCCTCAAACTTTGTTTTCTGTCCTTGTGGGGCCCCTTATGGGTCTTCTCGGGAGATCAGATGACCCGTGTCTCAACATTAGATCGTCAAACTGGAAATCCTTGAAATTTTGGGGTGATTGCAATTCACGTCCATATGCACTTACCCGAAGTTCTGACTTGAGACCTTAGAGTTCCCCAGACCTGTCAGGGCCAGGCAGCGCCTCAAAACCCAGCCTGTTGGTTTCCATCCAGGGCAGGGTCTGGTCCCAGCTTGGGCTGCCATCAAGGGGATGTAGCACTGCACTGCTGTATGGAAATATTGCTCAAACTAAATTGAATCAAAGGTCAGCTCTGCCCAGACAAGAATAGAAAGCACAATTGTACTCGACTACTGGACGGCATGTACCATGGATATCAGACTGCCTTTGGAGAGTTTGGATTGTTAACATCAAGAATAGCGTTTCATGTCTCTTGCTTTTCCAGGATGAGATTTATTTACCCTGTGGGTGGCAAAGAGCAGTATGGAACTCCAGTTTGTTTCTCCTTGAAATCTTTCCGTTTCTAGCGCTCTCATCACTGTTGTGTTTAGGTATAGAGGGGTGATCTTAGAGTGACACTGTCCAACAGACTAAGTTGTACCAGATCATGATGCCATTTTACATTTAAATATGTTATTACATTCAAGTCTTACAACATCTCGGTATTATTATCCCCATTTTATTGATGAGGAAACTGAGACTCACAGGTTACATCTTTTGCCCAAGGTGACTGAGTAAAGCTATGAACTGAATCAGTGTCTGTCTGATCTCAAGGTTCAGCATCTTTGCACCAACTCATGTTGCCACGTTGCCTTATTCCATGAGTGGCATAGCCAGCTTTTGGTGGCAAAATCTTTATAAAGCATTTTAAAAGAATAAAATGATTTACTTAATTCCTATGTAGTTGAAAGGGCCAAAGGTTAAGCCAGAGCTGATTGGGTTCAGATTTACTGCTTGCTTGCTCTGTGGCCTTGAGCAGGATGTTAACATCTCTGGGTCTGTTTCCTTATTTGAAAAATGGGACAAATAATACCTTTCCCATAAGCTTGTTTTAAGGATTGTAGAAAATAACACATACGATGTGTCTGATGCTCGGTACATGTTAATCCTCTTCCTCTGCCAACAAAGCACTACCTTGTCCCTTAAGACGTTTTGTTAATTTTAAAAATAAGAGAAACTTAAGCAATTTATATGTTATATATGAACAATTCTTCCTAATCCAGGCCTGGAAAGAACCCATTCTCAGCCCCTAATTCATAAACTTATCTTCCTTTCCCCTGTTCCCTGGCTTCTCAGGGCCCTGCAGGCTGATTCTGATCCCTCACTCACGGTGCTAAGAGCCTCTGGTCTCATTTTTAGGCAGAACACCTGAATTCCTCCAACTCTTCTCTTTCTTCCCAGATCATTTTCTGTTGGCCCCTTCTGTTTGATTTGGTCTTTCTGTTTCTGGACTCTGTTTCCTCCTATTTTGGTCTCACCTTCTCTCTGTTCCTTGCCTTTTCCGGGCATCCTTCCCTTCCTTTCTACCTCTCTGGCGTTCAGAGGGGCCTCCACACAGTGTTCACCCAGCTGTTTTTTTGCTTTGTCTAATGATGACTTCTTGTCTCCTCTTTCTCTTTAGGTCCAGAACTCCCTGGGGCTAATGCTACCCCACCAGTGTTATCTTTTCTTTCCTTCCCAAGCCAGCCTGACTGTGCCTCCCATGCCTACTGCATTTACAGAGCTCCTGACCAGTGTGAGCAGCTCACCCACTCTCTCCCTCTGGGGCCACAGTCTCCATCGCCTGTTTTGGGGCCTGCTTACCATTCAACTTCTTATCAGCTGTCATGAATCCTTGTTCCAGGGGCTCCTGACCACTTCTTCCACCTTGCCCGCTTCTCAGTAAGGCAGGTATGCTGTTGCCTTAGCAGTTGGATCCAGGAAAGATGTGTCAGGTCTCTTCCCATCCCCTGATTTCAGTGTTGACTGATTGGAGTGGCAGAGCGGTCTGGGAGGTTCACAGCTCTGTTCCCCTGACCTTCTGTCCCTCTCCTCTTGGAAGGCAAGGGCAGGGATCCTGTCTTTGTACAGCATCTCTTTTATTACAGATTCCTGCCTTCAAGGAGCGCTGAGAAATATTACTACTTGGAACTATAGCTCTAGTGTTTTGACTTCAGTAGCTGTTTAGAAATTTCTTGATTAATTAATTAATCAAATTAATCAAATTCCATTCTATGTAGAATAAGGACTTTGTAGTTCCTGGAGCCGTGATGGTCCCATGGGTCTCAGAAGACTTTGGCTGCCCCAGGACTTGCCATAAAGGAATCAGGAAGCACAACCCTTAATATTGTGGTTTCTCTAAGGAACTCTTCACTTGTGTCACCTAAGACTTTATCAACATTTGTTTTGTTTTGAACTTGTTTAATTTTTCCACTTGTATTTTCTGTTTGAGTCAATTCCAGGAGATAGTGAAGGACAGGGAAGCCTGGCTTGCTACAGTCCATGGGGTCACAAAGAGTTGGATATGACTGGGCAACTGAACAACAACAAATATTCTCTTGCAATATGTGTGAGTCAGTATTCAGGGCATTCTATACTGTCATTACTGTTTACCTGATCCACCCCCTATATAGCTGATCTCCATTTACAGAAAAATATAGGGTTGGAGAGTTTAAGCCTCCAAGGGCACATAACTGGAAAATTCTGGAACTGAGATAGGAACCAGGTTAGTCAGACTCTCCAGAACTTGGGATCTTTCAAGTCGGTATCCTCGGCAAGCCCTCACTGTAGAGAAAGAAACTTCTGGGTTGGGAACCCTTGCCCAGATGAACAGCAGGAGTTCCCAAAGCTGTGTGCATCCCAGCTCCCAGCTTCCTCTCATCTGCTCTAAGGAGTCACCCCAGGGAGCAGTCAGGTCACCCTGTCTTACCCCCTTCTCCAGAACCCTGAACTTTCCAGGGAAGCCCTGGTTTTCCTCGGGAGGGTCCAACTGTCTCAGTGAAGCAGGCTGGAGCTATCCTTGAAGAAGAAAGTGGAGCCCTAGCATCACGAAAACAAACTGAAACAACAAAAAATACCCCAAAAGACACCTGAGTATGTTTGTTCCCAGCTCTTTTCTGGCAGAGAGATGTTTCACAGTCTTGTTTATACAAGGTCCTGCTTAAGCGAGTAAAGCCAGGAGTGAGAATCTGGCTGCAGTTTCTCTAGGCCGTTGCCCCTGGAACAAGGTCAGGGCTGGGGGACCTCCTTGGGTCCTTTTAAGAAGAGTATCTGGGCCTTGGAAGCTGACATGATCTTTCTCTACTTCTCTCTTTTTTTTTTTTTTTAATTTGCCTCTTCCACCCACTTCTCAAGCAGCTGATCGCTGTGGTTTCTTTTCATGTTAAACAAAGGAGACTACAGCGATCTTGAAACTGGAGCCGGGGACTGGAGGGCACTGACCGGGAGTAACCCCGCTGCAGGCTCTGCTGAGGACTGCCCTCCTCCGCCTTCCTGGGCTGCTGCGCTCCCTCCTCCCTGCTTCTCTGCCCTGCTCAGGCAGGCTGGGGAGAAGCAGAAGGAACACTGAGTGGCCATGAGAGCATCCCCCTCACGCCCACCCCCTGTATCCCCCTGGTGCGGTGATCCTCCCTGCCACACCCTTCTCCCCTGCCAGGAAAGTGTTTCCTTAGCCTGCTCAGAGAGGCCTGGCCCTGAGGACTGCCAAGGAACTGAGGATTCTGTCCTGTTCGTCCTCAGCCCACAAACACACATTTCACTTGTTTTGTTCTTTGGACGCCAAGCTCCTGAATTGGTTTCTTTTCTTTTTTTTTTCCCCTCTTTTTCTTTGCCCCACCTCCCTGCATACAAAGCAAAGCTCTCTGGAAAAGGACAGACCACTGCTGGCTTCTCCAGGCAAAACCAAGGAGGCTGATTTCAGCTGATCAAGTATTTTGGTCCACATTGGAGATATGGCAACAGGAGCCTTATCTTGGGGCCTTTTGCTGGATGGTGACTTTCAGTCTTCTCTTCGGGCAGCAGGGACCCATGTTTAATTTAGTGACCAGTCCAGTTCCCTGATGACCATATTCTGTGACAGTATTTATAGCCTCTCAGTTACCCTTGTAAACTCTTGAGGCTCTTTCCCTCCAAAAGACTACTTTCATTTTCTTGATCTTTGTTTTCACAACAACCTATGAATGTTATTAGTTCATCTTATATCTAAGGAAACTGAGACCCAGAGATATTCAGAAATGGAGAAAAGTGAGGTTCACAATTGAAGTTAGAAAACAGCTGAGCTGGGACCTGAGTTCAGATTTCCTAATGCCAAGTCCAATGCTGATTTAGTTTAATCCCAAGTGTACCTTTTAGTACCAACAATAAGACAATCCCTGAGATCTTCTATAACCCACACATTACAGATAGGAAAATCGAGGTTATGTCAGCTCACAGGGAAAGAGTTAAATGGCCAAGTAAGTGACTGTCTTTTCCATTAAGTGTTTTCTTTCTAGTGTCCAATGACTGGTTTTTCTTACTAGTCATTTTCTATCTATGCCCATCCCTGCAGTGATGTTGTAGAGGTGATCATTCCCATTGATTCTCTGTAAAATGCTAGATTTCTTTATTCTTTTCTAACGTTCTGATTAGGCAAACCAGTCAGCTTCAACCTTTTCTTCACCTTATAACAGTGTCAGCAGAAAGAATTCATAATTCTCTCTGACTCAGGAGCTCAGCCAGGCAAATACATAACACACACATACACACACACATACCTTGGATCATAAATTCAATATTGACTTGGTTGGCAAAGTCACTTCTGTGTTCTTATCTATTCTGAAAGCATATACTTTAGGATCAGACTAGCATTGAAGCTAATGAGGTGTCTTTCCTGAAAGTGATGACGGTATTAACCATCTTTATTGAGGACTTTTCTTGGTTCTAGGCCTTGTGCTGGGACTTCAGGTACATTTCTCTTTTAACCCTTAGCTCAGTGCGGTGAGGTAGATGCTCGTCATCCTCATTTATCCTGTTATGGACACTTCTCAGGCCCTGCTTCCAGCTCCCACATGCCTGACTGCCCTCCTGACGCTGGGTTGATACAGCTGAGGAGGTTAGAAAAACTCTAGCACTATCTTGACCTAGTTTGTCTCACACTCATATCCTGTTTCACCCTTCGCTGCCCACAGCAGGTCATCTCAATTCATTACTTGATTCACTCGTATGTGTTCATCCACTCCTTTATCATCCACCACTGATGGGATGCCTCCTCAGTGCCAGGCACTGCTGTCCTTTTGAGTAAGTCCTGGCCCTTGAGCACTTCTGTTCTTCTGGAGAAAATGATGTGGTCTCAGACAACTGTAGCTCCGGGGAAGCACACATAGGAGGCTATTGGGGTATGGGGGAATGGCCACCTGAGCGAGCTTGAGGGCGTCATGTCAGGACAGGCTTCCTGGAGGAGATGACTCATGGCCCAAATCTTAAAGAAGGGTCCAAGTTAGCTAGGGCAAGAGGAGAAGGGCCATTTCAGATATCAGGCTTTCTTGATATTATTGGCTTCTCCACTCATTTTCCTGCCAAGAAAAAAAATGGAGAAAACTGGAGACCACAGGTACAAAATCACCCTCCTCTGGCCTCACATTGTACCTCGTCCTCTTCCTTTTCCCATCCTGCTCCCCAAATCTTAGGTTCTGAGGAAGCTCTTCTATGCTTATCTGCTTGTGTGTTTATTTATTCACTCAGAAACATTGAGAACCATGTGCACATAGCACTATGTCTACAGGGTGCCCTGGTCCCTGCATCACTGGGAGGTCTTCCTTACCCTCTCCTCATCAGCCACAGCCTCTGGAGATTTCTGGCTCTCTGTTCTTTTCCAGAACCTGGCTTCAGTCTGTTCAGCCTGATTCCCCCCTTGAAACAGATAAGGCTCATCTGGGTCAAATGCTTCCATGAATTGCCTTCCTTTGGCTCTGTCATCCTCGCTCTGCTTTTTCTATTGATTTGCCTCTTCATCACCCTTGTCATCCTTGGAAGTTCCTTGAGGGAAGTGTCTGTGTCCCTACCTTTTTTCTATACATCATTGTGGTACACTGGTCAAGGTGAGTGAAGTAAACCCTTCTCAATAATCCCAAAATTGTTATCATTTTTTGAGCAACTCCCATGAACCCCCTGCTCACTATCCAAGCATTGGCTAGTGTCAGTGAAAGTCACTCAGTCGTGTCTGACTCTTTGTGACCTCATGGGCTGTAGCCCTCTAGGCTCCTCTGTCCATGGGGATTCTCCAGGCAGGAATACTGGAGTGGGTTGCCATGTCCTCCTCCAGGGAATCCTCCCAACCCAAGGATCAAACCCAGGTCTCCTATATTGCAGGCTCCTATACTGAGCCACCTGGCAAGCATTCATGCATTACATGCAAATCTCTCTAATCCTCATACCTTTGAAAAGTGGGTACTGTTACCCTTACTTCCTAGGTCAGAAGTCTTGGACTTAGGAAGGCAAAATGAATTTCTCAAAGCCATGCAATTCATAAACAGCAGAGTCCAGCATCAAAGTTAAGTTATTCTGTCCCTATACCCCTGAACTTTTCATTTCACTAATGTTTCCCAAACTTGACTGGAATCATCATGGTGGAATTTTATAAAATTCTGATGCCTGTGTCTTAGCACCAGAAGTTCTGATCAGGCAGAAGTTGTTAGGGGGTGTGGCCTGGGCTTTGGGATTTTTATAAAGCCCCCTCAGGAGTCTCACGGGAGCTTAGGTTGAGAACCAGCGCGCTCCGCACTGCCTTCCTGCGCCCATGCTGCCTGCAGCTTAGTGTTCGTGGCATGTAAATCTGAATCCACGTATGTGGTGTCCATGTGACCAGAATGCAGGTTCTTCGTAGCCAGGGATCTTTGGCATTCCCTGCTGCCACCCCGTACCGCATGGCTGCCTCACCACCCTGTGCACGTGCCCTGCCAAAGGTTGTTGACTGTGTAATCAGCCTCTTGGCTCTCCTGGGTCATCCAGAGGATTCACTGAGAAGTGGTTGGGGTTTGATCACATCCAGAGGTTCTCATCAGCAGAGCCTGTTGACTTAACTGAAACGTCACGTAAACGCACTGCGCATGCTCCTTTGACTAAAGCATGTTGCTTGTGACCTAGACCCATCGCATGTGCAGTGGGGTCAGCCTTCCACCTTTCAGCAGCCTTACTCTGGAGGGAGGAGGTTATTCCGAATTTGCCTAGCACAGTGTCGATTCCTGCTCTGGCTTTTCACTCTCAGGAGTGGCCTGCCTGGTCACAGACCAGGTTAGCTCATGTGCATATTCTGTTCTGCCTGGGTCTCAGGGAAGTTTTTTTTTTTTTTCACCCCTCTCTTTACAGATGAGGCAGTGGAGACACAGCTAGGTGAGATGACCTGGCAAGTACATGGATGCAGAACCCAGGTTTTCTCACCCCTCAGTGTGGGACTTTTTTCATTGTTCCATACAGTCAGTGTCAGGCTTTCCAGGTCAGACTGCAGTTGAAGCCACTAACTTTCCTGTCTTCTTCCTGTTTACCCCTGCCTTTGGGCTACTGGGATGCCGAGGGTGTCACTTTGTGTCTCTGGGAATGCAGTTCTAGTGACCAGGGGTCCTGTTTACTCTTGGGGTGCAGCCTGGGAGTTGCCCCAATATCTGCGAGCCATTCTTGGACCTGTACAGCTGAAAGGAAATCTTCTTTGATGCTCCTCAGATACTTCTGAAATCTTCCCAGCCCTGATCCCATCTCCTGGTAATTATTTTCCAGTCATCATTCATTGGTCAGTAATTCTTTGCCTGATCTGGGCACTAGGATGCAAGGATAAAAGATAAATTCTGTGTCCCAGAGGCATAGTCTAGGGGAGATAATATGCAAATAAAACAACAGCCCTAAAAGGATGGTCCTCAGAACCCTTGCATTAGAAATACAGAAGATGCTTATTAAAATGTAGATTCTTAGGCCCCACTCTAGAGCTACTATTTCAGGATCTCCGGGAATCCAGCCCAAGAAATTACATTTTAGCATGTCCCTAGGTGAATCTTCAATGCTCTGAGGTTTGGCAGCTACAGAAGTGAATGCGATCGTGAGAAGGCAGTATCATATGTTTTGGGGAGCACCAGGCAGGTGGCAGGCTGCAGGAGCACCTTTTCTCAGGAGGGACACTCACTCGGCCAGGACCACTTCTTAAAATGTGTCATGGGGAATAACTGGGAGTTAGCCAAATAAGGTGTAGCCAGAGAACTGTTTCTCTAGAGATGTGAGTCAGGCTCTGTACCTTTCTGTGGTGGTGCTTTAGTTGCTAAATCGTGCCCAACTCTTGTAACCCCATGGACTATAGCCCACCAGGCTCCTCTGTCCATGGGATTTCCCAGCAACAGTACTGGAATGGGTTACCAGTTCTTTCTCCAGGGGATCTTCCGGACCCAGGGATTGAACCCGGGTCTCTTGCGTTGCAGGCAGATTCTTTACCAACTGAGATTATTAAAAGTTTACTTTAGCAGAACATGCCTGAATCAGACAGCACTGATGAGAGTCTGGCTGGATTTTGAGACCTCCTTCTACTTTATCTCTGCACATCACCCCCTTAGCTCCCACGATTAACTCCTGTCCTCTTTTTAAGCCTCACCTCACAGCCCTGTTTTCTGATCAGACATCTATTTCTCGTCAGTTAAGTGATTTGGGTTTGCTAGGTTTGCCCCCTAGAGGTCGGTTCATGCCAGGGCCTGTGGGCTGCAGTCTCTCAGTGATGTCTTGATGAGCTGGCCTTCTCTTTATGAATGAAGTTGGGTTGTTATGAGAGAGGGGCAGAAGGAGAAGTGGACACTCAAATGAAATATGGCAGAGAAAATGAGAGCATTTCAGTAAGGGGGACCCGCGAAGCATCTGATTCCCTCACAGTTTGGAGATAAAGAAGCTGAAATTCGGAAAGATGATATGAAATATCCAAGTGATACCACTTAGGCACAGCCTCCAACTCTAGGGACTAAAATTGGATTTCTGGCTAGTGCTTTTTCTGCTTCACTACACTGGATTGGAACCTTTTCTGTAAAGGTGGAGGCTTTATTATTTAAAGTGATTCTGTAGGAAACCCTGCAGCAATGCAATCATTTACTAGTGTTGATTTTTTTAAATGTATGCATGCGAATTTTCTTAAAGCAGGGGCCGGCCTGGGTGTGGGAGCTCTGTATCACGTGTTCCATGTCTGGAATTGAAAGGAGACCAGGCCTGTGAAAGCACCTTGATATGCATAATGCTCTGCACCCTGGTTCTCTAAGGGTGGGCCCCAGACCAGGGGGTGACAGCATCACCTGGAAGCTTGTTAGAAATGCAAATTATCCAGCCTCACCTCAGGCCACTGAATCAGAAACTCTGGGGGGTAGGGGACCAGTTTTCACAAGCCCTGCAGGTGATTCTGATGCCTCTTCAAGTTTCAGAACCACTGTTTTGCATCAAGAAGAAACCAGCCCTTGGGGCTTGTGGGAATAACGTTTTAAATATCTCTGAGTTTAGCTGTCTGAGATGGCAGTGGGGTAGATAGGAGCTGTGGGGTCAGGGTCACAAATCTCAGATTTGTTTACTTACTCTTGGAAAAGCGAGAAAAGGCTATGTGTGTGTGTGTGTGTGTGTGTGTGTGTGTGTATGTGTACAGAATTGTCATACTTCACAGCTTCAGAAAGCAATCTTTTCACGTCTCTGCTGTTAAGGCAAAATTCCCTGAACCTCATTTCTCTATGTGCTCAATTGGTTTAAAATGAGGTAATCAATATTAGGATATTTTGCTCCATTGTGCTTTTTTTTTCTTTTTAGTTATTCATGAAATGAAAATGAAACACTATTTCTCCCGCAGGCTTGAAACTTCAGGACTTCCTGGTAGACAATGAAACCTTCTCTGAATTCCTGCATCTCAACCTCTCTCTGCCAAGGCCAACTGTGGACAAGATGCTGGGGGCTGATGTCAGTCTCCGCAAGGTAAGCTGTGATCTTCACCTTCCCTGGTGGGGCTCATGCAATGACATTACACGAGAGCACCTGGAAGGAAATGAATAAACTCCTGTCTTTGTAATGGTGCTGAACGAGGTTGGTGGCTCCAATGCAGCATTGTCTATTTTTACCTCCCTGCCCAGGCTCACCCTGCCACAGCATCCAGAGTGGAAGGTGCAACCTCGCATCATGGGCCAACTGGTTGAAATAAAACTGATTTCCTGCCTGTCAATTGGCATGTGTTGGTTTTGTTTATTTTGTTTGTGAAAGTCACTCAGTCGTGTCCAACTCTTTGAGACCCCATGGACTGTACAGTCCGTGGAATTCTCTAGGCCAGAATACTGGAGTGGGTAGCCTTTCCCTTCTCCACGGGATCTTCCCAACCCAGGGATTGAACCCAGGTCTCCTGCAGGCGAATTCTTCACCAGCTGAGCCACAAGGGAAGCCCAGGCATGTGTTGATAACGTCTTCCTAAAGGGGAGATGAATTTGAGATGAATTAAACATTAAAAAAAAAACAACTCACAGTTCTGAAACAATAACTTGGGTTGAGGATTGTTACCTAAAATATCTCTTGTCTATAAAATCTAAAACATATTTTTAAAATGTAGTACTTTCTTTTTTAAATTTTAAATTTATTTCTTTTTAATTGGAGGATAACTCTTTACAATATTGTGTTGGTTTCTGCCATGTATCAACATAAATCCACCATAGGTATACATATGCCCCCTCCCTCTTGAACCTCCTTCCTATCTCCCACTCCTTCCCACCCCTCTGTATTGCCACAGAGCACCAGATTTGAGCTCCCTGCATCAGAATAGCAAATCCCCACTGGCTATCTACTTGTAATGTTTCTTTTAAAGATAGATGAGAAAGATAGCTAGAAAATATAGGATAGAAGTTAATAAATAAATAAATAGAAATTAAATAAAAAGAAATAAATAAAACTATTTAAAATTAAATAAATAAAATAAAAAAATAAATGGAAAGATATCTATTATCAAGGAGAAAATGCTTAATTTTTTAAAAACTTATAAAATCAGGAAGTAATATTAGTGTTTATGTAAAATTTTAACCTTAGATTTTAAAAAACCCTCCTCTGGCATTATCATACGGCTCCTATGCAGTGGGCAGCAAGCCCAGATTGCATAGTTATTGATTTCCAGAGGATCTTCTCAAGTTTATTCTCTGGCAGAAAGGGGAACTGCTTCCTTACCCTGTCTCATGTTTGCATACTAGCTTGACTTTGCCATAAGCAGAAGTAGTGGAACTGTTTATGCCCCAAAATAAACTCTTCGCTTTACATGATATAGAATTTTTAAAATTAGAAAAATGTTCTTACTGCTTGCCCTTATGAAACTGGGAAAATATGCCTGTGTTTACCAATTGTGTGGTTGGGAGATGGGCCAAAGGCAGCAGGCTTATAAAAATCATTAGCATGATTTCCATTGCCCCCTGCCAATTTCTTATCTGTCACATCCCACCAGTTTAAAATAAGGGGCATCCTAAATATGGAAGTGGTCCTTGCAAGGTAATTAGTCTCTGTAGTCACTGTTGTCACTGTCTTAAATACTAAAGGTCGGATGGCAGCAAGGGCTAGTTGAGAAAGGAGGAAAAGCAAAGTGTACTTGCGTATCTGGTAGCAGGTGCAAACTTAATGGAAACCGTGATAGACCAAGTGCTCTGTAGTGTTAGAAAGCTGCATGGGTCTTGAGAACCTTCTGGTCCATCATTCCCATGAGGTTGTACGAGCAGGTCAGGCTGCCTTAATTGAAACAAACAGAGATTGTTGTAACAGAGTAATAGAGTCTGAATTGTTCGTTCATTTGTTCCACAAATATTTATTGTCCACATGTTCTAGCACTGAGGACACAAAAGGAACATGAAAAAACAAGGTCTCTTATCTTATTGAACTTTTGCCTAGTGGACAGTAAGGGCCATATGTGAAGAAGTGTTTATTTAGGTCCAGCAAAGCTAGTTACATGATATGGCCAATCAGAAGTTCTTTGCTATAATGTATAGAACAGTCAGTTCTAAGTCATTCTTATTTGTCAGTGAGATAAGAGGCTTGACTTTCTAGTACTCTGCTTCGATACAAGTAAAAGGAAGAGTTCCATATTCTGAAATTGTTTGAACATAGTTCTTTGCCTTAGTTATATATCTTTATGTACAAATAAATAGTATAAATACATTTCCCCCCACAATTTAGCCCAGTTTAAAATATCATTTATTTCAAAATAATGAGAACTTTCTATTTTCTCTAATAAGAGTGGTTTGAGGAGTTCGGACTCCAGATTCCTATTTGCTGAGTCGTGTGTCCCACTTTTGAGAAAAAGGGTTGGACTCAGGATTTCCCTTCACAAGGAGAGGAGTATGGAGGTGATGAGTCAAATGCCTCATTCTGGTTTTAAATGTCCTGTAGCATCATGCCTTGCTTCATCCTGAAGTTCAGTAGAGACCCAGTGTTCTGGACAGGGTATAGTAGTGTCCATTCCTCAAAGCAATATTGATATGAAGTTCCCCCAAGAGGCCCTGCTTCCCATCTTTGTAATCCAGTTTTACTTCTCTGTCTTTGCATGAAATGTTTATAGGTATTTTTGCAAGGCTACCAGTTACATTTGACCAATCTCTGCAACGGATCAAAATTGGGAGAGGTGATTCGACTTGGTGACCAAGAAGTTTCCAGGCTTTGCAGCCTGCCGAGGGAGAAATTGAACGCAGCAGAGCAGGTGCTTCGTTCCAACCTGGATATCCTGAAGCCAATCCTGGTGAGTAGGCTTGCTGTGTAAGGAAGCTTTGAGTACTAATGCTTTTCGAATGTGACATTTTTCCCTGGACAGCATGACTTTGTTTTCGTAGAAACATAGGGCTTGCTGGGAGTTAGAGATGTGATTGGCTCAGTGGTATTCCTTTCAAATTCTGAGCTATCTGCCCAAGAGTCAGTAAGGAAAGAGTGAGTTGGGTGTGGCTCTGAATCCAAGTCTGAGGTCCCTTGTGCCTGTTTCAGAGAAGACCTACTTTTTAATGGTTTTTAATGTTGTAAGGGTTCATTTGAAGAAGGAGTTTTCTAGATTAAAAAAAAGTCTCAAAACCATTAATGGGAAGATGAGTGTCCATTTTAAAAAGCCTATTGGAAAGGAAACACTGAGATGTCTCAGTGGGAAAACCCTGGGATTGAATGGGAGCACATGCAATAATTAACTTAAAAAATGACAAAATTGCTTTCAGAGGTTAAAAAATACCAACAAAGTCTGATCATCAGTTGGGAATCACTTGTTCAAAGAAGCAGTCCATGAGACTATGCATTCATTTCTAATCCAAGAATAGGGCTAAGTCTGAGCATCCTGGTTGTCAGCGCTGTGTCTAGTTCCAGAATAAGTATCTTTTTTTAGGATTTCTGGGAGCTCTGGTGAAATGCCTTGTGAACAACATGCTTCAGCATCCATCCAGCGTTCAGGTTTCCTGTTTACCAGACAGCTCCCTGATTGTCAGTAGGTTCTTTGAAAACCAGGGGAAAAGCCCTGGAAGAACATGTCTTCAAAGAGATGTTCCTCATTATAATAGAAAGACATTGGAAACTCCTGGGACTTCTGGAAACTTCTGGCACACCATGATTTCTCTAGAGAAAGATGGGCCCTCCTGAGGTCCTAAGAAGGTTCGGTTTCTAGACCCTGTACCTGGATCATCTCCTAGAATGTTCCTTAGAAACACATCCCAGAGTTTACGCTCTTGACTGACCATCGAAGAGTCCTTGCATCCTGCTTGATTCTCTGGCGCTAACAGCTTCTGCCTGAAGTGAAGGTAGTAGTAAAACTGAATTCTGCTGCTTCCACGGCAGGTTTTATTGTGGCCCCCATCACTGTGAAGGGCTTAGCCCCAGTGCTTAAGATCTGTTTTTGTTCTCTTCGAGAAATAGTATTTTCTAGTTCAGTGTTTTAAAAATGTATTGAGTTTTTTTTTTTCCCAGTGGTCTGTGATTCTGTAGTATAATTTCCAGAGATGTTTGCAGCCCTAGATAACTGGCCTCAATAGTCAGATAAGCTCACCTGTGAAGACACTTGCAGCCTGCTGGCTCTTTCTGCATCGTGAGTCAGAGTCAAAGGTTGTTGCAAATACTAGCCCATTTCCTTGGACTATTTTGGTTGTTTTGCTTTGCTTCACTACAAGACAGAAATGTTCACCCTTTCAGCTGGGATGATTTGAGCTTTGGAAAGATGGGTGTTTTTAGAAGACAGGATAAATTTATTCTGGTGCCCATTCATCGTTTCATTTCTGTTTACTCATTAAACACCTATTGTGTGCACAGCCCAGTAAAATCCCTCCAATTATGTAATTTCTGAATTATGCTCTAAGTAGAAAGACAGCAAAGCCTTCATAATCTGACAGTCAACAGTTTAGGATATGACTTGAAAAATCTCTCCCTAGTTGGGAAAATTAGTGTGATTGGGAGTGTGGAAATGTACTGTCAGAACTGTCAGCTACTTCACAGCCCATCCTGTCGTGTTGTGGTGGAGCCTTGTAGACCAGTTGGTTCACGGCAGGTGTTGATTAGGGTGGCTGCCATATGCTTCCTGCACATCTCTTGGGCATAGGAGCATCTCAGGTTCTGCTTCTGCCTGTCAGCTGTTACTGTGAGATCTCTCTTCCTAAAATCAGAAAATGGGGCTCTTGAATTAGAACATGGTGAGTGGCCAGGATGGCTCTGTGTAAAGATGTTTTAGTGGATACCGTTGGGATGAAATGACTTCCAAACATTTTGAAATGTGACTCTTATAGCAGTGCCTTAATTGGAGCACTGGGATTGATATTCGATTTATACTAAGCAGCCTTTTGGTTCTGCCACTTGGTTGGAATTTTGATACTGGTGATGGTAGATGGGTGCGCTGTGAGACTTCCTTGTACACAGGCAGTTAATTGTGCCAAGAAATACAATAGGGGCAGCAACCAATATTAGGGGGTGGGAGAGAGACAAACTGTTCTGTCAGTATATATTTCTGCACCAAAAGTGAATTTTGAGGAGAGACATGCTTTGAAACATTTCTGCTCTCTCTCTGTGTTTTTTGGTGTGGCTGTTTCTCTGTTTTTCAACCAAGCTATTCTGATTCTTTCTCCTGGATGTCCTTCAGTCCCCTGGTGACCACTTGGACCACAGTATTTTGACAACAGTGGGGAAGTGTGGCAGGGTAGAAAGGATGTAGGCTTGGGGTCAGCTGTTTCTGGGTTCAAATACTGCCTCAGCATTTTACCACTTGTGTTACCTTAGATGAATTAAGCCTCAGTTTCCTATTTTTTCACATAGTGATAATGTAGTTTGCCCTTTGCTGTAATTATTGCTCACATATATGAAGAGCCTGGCATAGGGCTAGTACACATTAGATGCTCAATAAAAAGAAGTTAATAATTTAATTTATGTGAATAATATAAATTATGTGCTTGAAAACAGTGGCTGGTAACATCGACATTTTCTTCTATAAATCAGTGGTAGGAATCAGTCATTAATGTTCATTACTTTTTATATCTGGATACCACTCTTATGGCAGAAAGTGAAGAAGAACTAAAGAGCCTCTTGATGAAAGTGAAAGAGGAGAGTGAAAAAGTTGGCTTAAAACTCAACATTCAAAAAATGAAGATCATGGCATCTGGTCTCATCACTTCATGGCAAATAGATGGGGAAACAATGAGAGACTTTATTTTTGGGGGCTCCAAAATCACTGCAGGTGGTGACTGCAGCCATGAAATTAAAAGATGCTTGCTCCTTGAAAGAAAAGCTATGACAAACCTAGACAGCATATTAAAAAGCAGAGACATTATTTTGCTGACAAAGTCTATCTAGTCAAAGCTATGGTTTTTCCAGTTATGTGTGGATGAATGTGAGAGTTGGACTGCAAAGAAAACTGATCACTGAAGAATTGATGCTTTTGAACTGTGGTGTTAGAGAAGACTCTTGAGTCCCTTGGACTGCAAGGAGATCAAACTAGTCAATTCTAAGGGAAATCAGTCTTGAATATTCATTGGAAGGACTGATGCAGAAGCTGAAATTCCAATATGTTGGCCACCTGATGCAAAGAACTGACTCACTGGAAAAGACCTGATGCTAGGCAAGATCGAAGGTGGGAGGCAGAAGGGGATGACAGGATGAGATGGTTGGATGGCATCACCGACTTGATGGACGTGAGTTTGAGCAAGCTCTGGGAGTTGGTGAGGGACAGGGAAGCCTGGAGTCCATGGGGTCACAAAGAGTCGGACACTACTGAATGACTGAACTGAACTGAAAGTGTATTTTGTCGTATGATACAATCGATTGACATATTCCAGAGATTAGCATGTGGACAGCTTCAGGGAGAGTGCTCATTCTGCCATAACTGCCTTTGGATTGGAACGTACATTGGAACACTATTTCATTAAGTCTTTGAAGTGTTTCTTCAGTGCCCTTGGCTTTTTTTATTAGTCCTATTCCAGCCCTGTGTACTCTCTTGCTTGTATTCTGAGAGTGACTCTGAAGCACAGTAAACACTACCCATTAAAGTTTGTCGTGCATAACCAAATAGAGCAGTAACTTTGGGAAGCAGAGCATCTCTAAACAAGGCATGAGATAATTCATCAACAAAACTAACACATATTTACTGTCTGTCTGCTTTGTACCAGTTACTGGTTGAAGGCACTGAAGTTTCAGCAGTGAACAAGGCAAGACTACATCCACATGGTACTTTCATTCCAGTGGACACTGAGAATGGACTTTAAGATTGGGATTGGGAATGTGAGGAATTCTTCACAGGTTCTGGGTTCTGTAAAGTGAGGGCTGCCCTTCCCGGCAGCTCCCTGGCAACAGTCTTGTTCAACATGGGACACCGTGATCCCCAGTGAAAGCCTGTGTGGTTAAGTAGAATTGGGCTCTAGTCCTTTCTCAGTGATGTGAAGATGGTGTCTGGTCCTTTTGGCTAGGGAAACAGTGTCTGATTTGAGTTTGCAAGGACAGGCATACAGACTGACCTTTATTTCAGTAACAACTTAGACACTGCACAACCGTGTAACTAGATTGTCTTGACTTCTGGTGGTACCTTTACCCGAAAACAGAAAGTTCTGTCTCCATGGAGCAAAGTGTTCTGTTTCTGTATCTTCTGATGTGTGTAGTCTGCTTTTGCAAAGGTGGAACTCTGTTCATGGGATGAAGGAGGTAAGGTGAGTGGTGCCCTGAAGTGCCCAGAGGACTAGCGAGCTCACAGCTGGACTGGGCAGGGATGGAAGGAGCAGGCAGAAGAGGCGTGAACAGTATTCTTGTCTTGCAGGGTCTTTGTTTAGCGTCTTCTTGACCCTTTGATAAGGACTCAGCTTGGCTCATAGCTTTTGGGGATTAGATATTTCTCAGTCTGTCACATGCAGTCTTTGAAGCATTTGTGTAGGTGTTTTGTACCTACAGTGTTTTGCAGGAGAAAACACTTGGTTTTCCCTCTCCTCTTGCCTGGAACACAGACTGTTATGGGAAGTATCAGGTTTTGTTTGGTTTTGTATAATTTTACTGCCCACCTGTTTACAACATGTGCTTTTGCCTGACAAGCAATTGCAGTTGCTATCATTTGGTAAATTGTAGAATGACACGTCTCAGGGATTTACTCTTTTAGACTCTGTTCATCTAATTCCTGGGAGAACAGGGGAAGCACGGGACTGGGGATAAATTACTGAACTAAGCAGTGTGTTAATATGATGACTCAGCTCCATCTAGACAGATGTTTTTGCCTCAAATATGCTATTTTTTCCTTGAAATAGTATAATTAGTTTACTTGAAATAGTATAATTTCTTTCTTGCTATGTCTAAGATAAAAGCTTGAATTTTGATCCTGAATTATGTGGTAGTAGGTGTATTTAACTTTGCCTAGAAATAGCAAAAATGAAATATTTTAATGCATTAATCACATATAATTTAAAATTTAATATTTAAGTTGAATTGCTTTTAAAAGTAGTACTGTCCTTAGACGTGAGTTATAATTCAATAAGAATTGTTAAAATGTTCCTCAAAGGACAATTTTTATTGTCATGTAAATGACTGCAAAGAGACAGTAATTGTTTTGGGTGATGATAGTCTTTGTACCTGGTATGTGGCTTACTTATTTTCAATTTGAAGTAAAACATAAATCCTAGCCCTGAGTTGGCTTTTCTGAATATGGGCAAAGTGAAGCAGAGACTGTAGTCTGCTTTATGAGAATATTTCAGGGAAGTTTGAAATGTACCAATGAACGCATTAAAACATGCATTTGCAGGGAGAAAACAAAATTGTGTTTTATATTGAAAATACTATTTAAATATATGTACAAGCACATCTCATTGTAGTAGGGGAGTCCCTGCAAAATTTTGAGTGTGGATAAGATTTTTTTAGAACTTAAAAGGATTTCCAATTACATTTTAATTTCACAGATGCTCTGTCTTGTATTTCTATCTGGCTACCACTTCTGATGCATTAATAGTCATCTCTCCTCTCACTTGTCCCTTTGTACAGCTATCATCTATAAACAAACACTTCATTTATTCAGCAAATCCCACACACTGGGTCAGGGAGGCAGTGGTAAACAAGGTATAGATGTGTGTTTCCTGCTTTTGGGGAGAGGAGGGAAAAGAAAGGAAGAGATGCTCTTCAGAGCAATAGCCTCTCTGCTGGGTCCTGTGCATCAGGAGACCTCTGATGGGGTGTCCTAACCTGGTCTTTGAGGATTAGGAAAGAAACATCTTCTAAGTTGGATCCTAAAGAATAGAGGTTAGCCAGGTAAAGACAGGAGAATCTTCCATGCAGAGGACATGATGTATGCATGGGGCTCAGAGGAAAGAGGCAAGAGAAGGTGGCATTTAGAGGAAGTGTGCATGATTGAGTAGTTCAGAGTGGATCAGAGGTAGCTATGGGGAATTTGATGGGGAGAGGAATGCTAAGACATGACACTGTAGAGGTGCTGAGGGAAATGTTCATTTAGCCTTTGTGGGCTATTGGGCCTCATTCTGGGAGCAAGGGGAGCCACCATAAGGCTACAGATGTGACTTGAGGAGGTGACTATGAAACAGAGTATGTTTGTGAATTTGAGTGACCTTTGAAGCAGGACTCACACCAGTCCGTTTCTCACCCTCCTAATGTGCTCTTGCCTTTGCTTTTTACTTTTCTTCCACACTTCTTGGGTGCCTAGTTATTATGTGCCAGGAACTGTGCTGGACAGTGAGTTGAAATAAAACACGAACTCAGAAATTAAAATCAAATTGACTTTGATAAGTTATTGCCTTTTTTAAAAAAAAATTTCAGCCTTTTACAATTTAAAGTAAATTTTTGGTGGGGCACATGCTGCAGCACACACAGAAATAGAAATATAATGTTGAACACATGAAATTCATGTAACATAATGTTATAAACCATTGTTACCTCGATTTTAGAAAAGAAAAAGAGAATTCATGTGGAAGGAAAATCTTAGGGAGGAAAAAAAGAATATAAAGAAGTCATCTATTAGACCCAGAAAGAATGGCATAATGGCTTTTGTCATTATGGAGCCAGTGCTCCAGAATGTCATGGTTTTAGGAAATGTTGCAATGTTGTGATTAACACATATTACAGAAATGGGTAGGGGCTTTGAGTAATTTACTTGTTTGTCTGTTCTTCTTATAATGATAGTATAGTATTTAGTTATGATCTAAAAATATTGAATAATACATGAATTCCTGTTAGCTTAACACAAAATGTACAGTCTTCACTAAAGATTTAATTTTTCCCCTTTCCCCTGCTTTCCTTCATACAAGAAAATCTCACCTCCTGTATGGGGGAGCTCAATGGGGACCTCTATGAATTTATAGCCAAGGGAATGCTTTTGGTTAGGAAAAGTAGTAGTAGAAATTCCAAACTGTGAATGGCTTACTGGAGCACTTTGGAAATACTACTGGTAAGCTCTGTCTGCCTTTGTCAAGTAAATATGAGCAAGAGACCACAGGTCATAGTTGGTGCAGGCACTTGGTTCTCAGACTTCATTGTGTGGCCTTGTTTCAAGGCATATTGCCTGGGGTTAATTTTGTTCAAGGAAGTTAGACATCTTTCGAGTCTGATAAGTCTTCAACCTAACCTATATTCCTATCCTTCATTCCTGCCAATCTCCTTCCCTCTTCCTTTTTTCTTATTTTTCCTTGAATTAAAAAGAAAATTATGAAATAGTTCCTTTCAAGAAATAAGACACTACAGATATAGTTGCTGTCATCTGTATATTCCCCTCTTTCCTCAAAGATAGCTGGTATCCTGGAGTTGCACATTTTTATCCAACTGTATATATACTCAGTTCAGTTCAGTCGCTCAGTTGTGTCCGACTCACATTTGGTTAATAACAACAATATACTGTATTGGTCTGCATGTGTTCACATTGTATATGTGTGCATGTTGATCTGCAACTTGTCTTTTTCACCCAATGTTATGTTTTTAAGATTTATCTATGTTGATAAATCCAGTGTTCTTGCCTGGAGAATCCCAGGGATAGAGGAGTGGGCTGCCCTCTATGGGGTCGCACAGAGTCGGACACAACTGAAGTGACTTAGCAGCAGCAGCAGCAGCATGTTGGTAAATGTGGCATCTGGTTAATTTTTACTGATGCCTGGTATTCCATTTTTATTCTCAGAAATTTTTTTAAAAAATCCATTCTTCTTGTCTTTGGCTTATTTTTTCACTTTGTTGATGGTGTCTTTGCTGCATAGTTTTTACTTTCAGAAGTTTAATTCCCATTTTTGATTTGGACTTCTGTATTTTAAGAAGACCTTCCTTACCCCAAGTTCATAAATACATTTTCTCCTCTATAACTTTTAAACTTTCATTTTTAGTTTTAGCTATTCAATCTACCAAGAATTTAATTTCACATAGTGGTGTGAGATGGAAAAATTACTCTCTTAGATGAGTAACTACTTGTCTCAGCAACACTGGCTGAATAGCCTATCTTTCCTTATTAATTTGTAATATTAAATCTGATTTACATCAGTCTCCTCTCCGTATTTTATAATATCCAAGCCCCCCAAAGTGAAAGGAAATAGTTTTTACCTCCTATGTCTCCCAATTAAGACCTCTCAGTTTGTAAGTTTTCCTTACCACGGTCTCTGTGTAGGTTAACTTTCAGTGTGGTAGCCTTTAGGTATAATGTGAACTTGAAGAGAGAAGGGCAAAGCAAACAAAAAGCCCCCCACCTGGTTTTGCTCATGATTGCTTCATGGAAGGAATGAACATTAACACAGCCTGTGAGCTGTGTCACAGAGACCTACTGGAGTGTGGCATTTAAATGAAAGCCTGGGCCCATCAGAGGACTGGGAGTGTGGGAAGGCTGGTCTCTGGTGAGTGAGCTGTTGTAGGAGAGCTCACTAATTGTGCTGGACAAAATTATCCATAGAACTTTTAGATTTTATCAGAAAGGAACATTTGGGGTTATGCTAGGATATTATGATGATCATGATACTTAGTCTTCTGCATCTGCTATTTCCCAGAGCTAATGATGAACTCCATCTATTCATACTTTCAGCTGTCTTTTGTGTCATCTGCCATAGGATTTCACAGCAATCTCTGAGATAAGACAAGTATTAAAATAGTTCAGTTTTCTCTAGATATCCAAGGATCTGATATTGAGCAAAATGATCCTTATAGAATTGCCAAAGAAAGATGGGCTTTTCCCTGAGATTTTTTTTTTTTTCCCCCATTGGACAAACAAGAGTGATGAAACTGACCCTGCATTATTTTTTCTTTGGAAGCCTGAAAACTTCAGAACCAATTCTGGCCTCAGAGTCTGTGCATCATTTTTCTTTTTCTTCTCTAGCTTAGACCTTCTGTCCTAACCTATCTTACCTTGGGCTTAAATTAATTATTTTTTATATTGGCTATGCAGCTAAGTGGCATATAATAGCAGTATGTAAATAAGTAAATATAGTGATTTGGCTCAAACTAAACGTAAAGCAGGTATTCTTAAATTATTTTAAATTAATTTTTAATATACATGAAAACAATACATTTTAATATATTAAAATAAGTTTGTTTAGAAGTTAAGTAAATTTCCAGTGTTAGAGACAGTGCTGAGTTGAGTGGAATAAAAAAGAATTCCTTCTTCCCATGCTTTTGGCAGTTTTAAAAGTTATCCTTTCTTCCTTTTTTGTGAACTATCACAAATTTTTTTCTCAAGGCCATTTCCATGTTGTCTTTCTAGCAAAACCATAGACAGAGTTGGGAATTTATGGTCAGCTTTACACTGGGCACATATGCATCAGACATTTTTATTTATTGTGTAATCAACCAGTTTGAAATACATATTCCTACATCGTTTAAAAGCATTCATCAGAGAATTAGTAATTCTTATCTGAGATGAATAACCTACAAACATATAGTTAGAATAATTTTAGTGTCTTATTTTGGTTAGGATTGGGTTTCTTGTGTTTCAAATTGAAGATTATGAATAGTTTTAATCAACTTGTTTATTTTTAAATAGAGATTTCAGGTTTACATTGAGTTTAGAAACAGTTATTTCTTTATTTCTCGTTGCAGACAAAACTAAACTCTACATCCCTCTTCCCGAGCGAGGAGCTGGCTGAAGCCACAAAAGCTTTGCTGGATAGTCTTGGGAATCTGGCCCAAGAGGTAAGTCATATCTTTTCAGTCTGAATGGGCAGACCATCCACTATGACTTTTTTTACACCCTAAGTTTGGTTCAGAGAGTCCATTTGATGTGAATGTCATAAAAAATATAAAATCAACTTTAGAAGCATCTGTGATCTTAAAATTACTTGGCTTGATCTCCTTACTTTAAAGATGAAGAAACCAAGACTCGTGGATGTCTCAGGGTTAGTTAGCTAGTAGTTAAAGGCCTGATGTCTAGCCTAGGACTTTCTCCGATTGTTACTCTTAGTTCTGAGTTAATGACTCATTAGTAGAGGAGATGATTCCTCCTCATCCTCCATGTAGTGTGTTTGTCTTACAGCAACCTCTCCTTATTTCTTCTTCAGTATTAAAGCTGGACAGTCTTTTTACCAGAACGTCTGTTTACTAACTGAAGGGGAGAACCTGGTACCCCTATTGGATCTTTGCCTTGTGAACTTATAGCCCCTGAGTTCAACTTTGGGAATAGAGTCTCCTGATAAATGTTGAGTTTGCTTTTCGGGTCCACATGTTTACAAGTGTATTAGAATTACCTAACTTCCTACTTAATAGAATCACCTTTGTCATAAGATCAGAGGGCCTGACTTACAAAATTAGCAGTTAAGCACTTCTCTGCCTCCCAGTCAGCATGTGCTTGCCTTTCTGACACTCAGCCTTGTTTCAGAGTAGACTTGGAAAAGAGGAACCAACGGTCTGGAGCCTATTGTGTTGAGAGCTGAGCCAGGAAGTGATGGTCAGAAACCACATAGGCCTTAATGTATAAGACATTGGAAATAATTTGTGGCAAAATTTTCTCAGACTTGGTCCAGCCTTATTATGAACTGCTTCTTTAACTCATTTTTTGGTGTTTGTATGATTTTTCTCAAATATCAAAGCTCACTTTATGTCTTCTATGAATAAATACTTAAAATACTTTGGCCACCTGATGCAAAGAGCTGACTCATTGGAAAAGACCCTGATTCTGGGAAAGATTCAGGGTTGCAGGAGAAGGGGGCGACAGAGGAGAAGATGGTTGGATGACATCACTGATTCAATGGACATGAGTATGAGCAAACTCAGGGAGATGGTAATGGACAGAAAAGCCTGGCATGCTGGAGTTCATGGGGCCACAACGAGTTGGACATGACTTAGTGACTGAAGAACAACAGCAGGAATAAAGTATTGTATGGTTACAAAGGAAAACGCAGAATGTTTGGGAAGTACAGAAAGCACTGTTTCAGCTCTGTCAACATGTTACCTAGTATGTTGCCGGAGCCTGCCGGCAAACGAACTGGTCGAGAACGCAATTACCAGAGTACCTGAGAAATATAAGACTTAGACAGACTTAGAAAGACTTAGACTTAGAAAAATGGGGTTGAGAGGGACAGAGTCAGCTTGCGTCTGACTCTGCCAACTTTATGAAGAATACCACACCTATATATATGCTAACAGGAGTTGCTAATAGATCAAAGGTTTGCATATGTGCAGAGCTACAGGCACAGGTGTTTTAAATTCCTCCACTTAAGATCAGTAAAGCATCACCCTAGCACCCAACTGAAATCAATAGAACATTAACTAGATAGAAAACAGGCTTCAATCATGACGAGTTTATCAGCAACAGGTGAAAGATGCTACAGCAATTTCCTTGAGGGAGGTGAGAAAGGCCAACCTGTGCTTTAATAAATCAGGGGTGGCGGGACAGAGAGGGACCTCTTGATCTCTCTCAGAGCCAAGGAGGAGCCTGAGCAGTCAGGCTGGCTCCCCGCAGTATGTCACTTTTGATTCTGTTCTTTTTCAATCCTGCTGCTGTATGCCTGATTGAAGAGGACTGGCTTTCAGGAGGAGAAGCACTCTTCCAGGCTGCCATCTGTTACTCTGGTTATGAACGCTGGTGACCTCTCTGTAGGTGGAGAAGTTGGGTCTCCTGGGGTTCTTCCAGGAGGCAGCATGAGAAGCAGAAGCTGCCCTGCAAGTCCATTGCCATCTCTGTTGAGTCCCGTTAGCTGCCTGTACTCTCTGCCAGCCCTAGAAAAGGCAGAGCAGGGATCTAACATTGAAGCTGCCTCTAAACTCAGGATCTGGTTAATAGCTGTTTCCTCTTACATCACTGGCCTGCCTTTTGGCTAGGGTTAAAAAACAATTGAAAGCATGTGATGTTCTGTTGCTGACATGGTAGAAACGCTCCAGCTGAACAATATACATTTTTCTTGGCAGCTGCTTCCTTGAGTCCTGCTTATCCCCTGGTCCTGCCACCCACCCTCTCAGTGGAACACTGAGTCAAGTGTTTTTGACTTGTCAAAGTCAAGTCACTTTTGCCACCAGTGACTCATTATCTAAGAGTTTCTCTGGGACAAATGGGAGAAGATAAATAAATAAGTACACTTGTTGATCTGCTCGGTGTTTGGAAAGAAAGTTGGTTGTTTTGACTGAAGCACAACCCTTGAAAGGTAAAGGGAGGTAAGCTGCCATGTTCCCTGCAGCTTCCCCCGGTTTCCTTGTGTGATCCACATGACAAATGTGATGAGGCCTACTGTGCCTATTGCACGGTGATGCTGAGGCTCAGAAAAGCCAGACAGTGTGCCCACAGTCGCCTAGTAGGTTAATTGGCAAGACTGGATTCTGAACCCAGGATGGTTGGCCTCCAAAGCCCACATTCTTGCAGCTTTAGCACTTTTTGTCCGAACCCTCATGGTAACTGGAATAGAGTCGGAAGGAGGCTATTCAGAGAAAGAAACTGGACTCACAGGGCTGGCAGTTGTGAGGGAATGGGGACTTTCAGAGCCAGAGGGGTGAAAGTGGGCTTGAGCCTCACTTCTGGAAGGTGAGCCTGGGGAGGCAGGGTAGGGAGCAGCGTTTGGTTGTCTGCCCACACCTGCCAGGACCCTGGCACAGCTGGGTGCCAGGGACTCCGCAGTGAGCACGCTCACTTCTCTGTTGTGGGACTGCGTGACTGGTCCGTATACAATGGGACAGCAGGGCTGCCTGCAGTGAAGGGAAACGAAGCTGCTTAAGAGGGATGGAGAGGGATGAGGTAGTATTTTAAAGGGGAGGGTGATTCATGGAGTCCTGTCTAGTCAGGTGACATCTGAACGTGAAGGAAATGATCGTAGGGCCTCCACGGCAAGCAGGAGGATCCATAGATCTAGACACTGAAGTGGGGCATGATCAAGAGATGTAAAGACCAGGGAGTAGGCTGGTGTGGCTGGAACAAAGAGAGCAAGTGAGAGGGGAGTCAGAGATGAGGTTAGAGCAGGAGGTGAGTGCCATGCAGACCTGGTAAGGCTGCATTTACACGGAGTAAGATGGGAGGCCACTGGAGGGTCTGGATCAGGGGTGTCTGGTGTGACTGAGGATGAGAGTTGTTTACGATTCCAGTGTTAGGCTGAGAAGAGACTGTGATGGGGCAAGGGCAGGAGAAGGCCATGGCAGTGGATTGAGAAAGTCTCAGTAGTTCATTCACTCCATAGATGATGATCAGATGCCACCACCTGTGGGTTGGAGGCTGAGCGGCTGCCTTCCCTGTGGTGGGAAGCACTTCATGGGGGAGGTTTGGGGCAGGAGCTGAAGTTAGAACACGTAGGAGTCTGCCCCTAAGGCAGGTTCTGGGAAGAGCCAAGAATTTGGAATAACTCAGTTGCTTACAGTGCTTCTATCCAATGATGTGCTGACTTTCTGTGGGAAGAGATTTGTCCTTTCGGTCGGGAGATGGCAGGATGGTGGTGGCGAGAAAGAGAAGTGAGTGGCCTTTGTGCTATCCTTCAAAAAACTCTAGGGCTGTTGCACCCACTAGCAAAAGGAAAGAGGGCCTGACTGCCTATCCCCCTCCCTGTCTGTATACCTCAGAAGATAAAGTCAGGAAAAGCTGGCCACCTAATTGTGTTTTCTGGGTGTCAAAGCCTCCCTCTCTGGAGCGGAGAGTCTTTGTGACCTCTGACCACCCCCGGAGCACCTGGTTCCCCTTTGCAGGCTGAAGGCAGGGGCAGGGTCTGTGGCACCCAGCACCTTCTCACTCACAGGGATCAGCGGGCTCTGTGAGAGAGAAAAGCGGGTCGTGGAGTCTGAGCCTAGACTGCCTCCAGAGCAAGAGTGGTGTCCCGCAACCCCTCCCTGTGCTGCCACACCTCAGCCTGGGCACGCAGTGACAGGGCGAGGAATGGAAGGGTATATCAATGACGTATTGTGGAACGTGTGGAAATACAAAGTGCTCGGTGAATAGTTAATCATAAGAGCCACTGGGCCAAGACGTCCACGTGGTGCTAGAGGGGCTGGAGGACATTTGTGTGTGAGACAAAGCGCTGGTCACATGTAAGTCCCAGACTCAGCCCCCGGCTGCCTGCGGCCTCTGCCTCTTCCAGGCAGGGGCTGGTCTGTGCAGGGCCCTCTTGGAGAGCAGATATTGTGTGATGTTCTTGCCACGCTCTGTTTTAGCTTCATCGTCTTGATCAGAAGTGGGGTCCTCAGAGAAGTGACTTTCCAAAGGTTGTGAGCCAGTGAGGACATGGCTGGGATTCCAAGTCGAGGTCCCATCGTGTGCTCCTTCCCAGCGCCTGGCGCTTAGCTGAGACGAGGGTGGGGATTTCACACACAGTGCTTTTTCCGCCAAGGGGCAGAGGGTACCTCAGTTTCCACCCTGAAGTTTGAGGTGTTTTAGAAATGAGGCCATGACCGAGGAGGTGAGCAGTTGCTGATGTACACATGTGAACACATAATTCTTCAAGGAAAGCATCCTCTTCTGTAAACCCGATGATAATCTGAATGAGATAAAGCCCCTCACCAGGGGCTCCACCAACTTCTAGGCTGTACTTCAGTCTTTAATGTGTATGGGAATCACCTGGGCACCTGGTGACAAAGTGGATTTGAACTCTAGATAGACCAGAATCTGCATCTCAAACAGTCTCTCAGGTGATACCAGTCCCTCTAACAACAGAGGGGTCGCGTGGCTCTGGCGGTCCCCATCACAAGGCTTCTGAGAGGCGACGTCAGACAAGTTACGTTCTGGGATAAGGCTTTGTAGAGGTGAAGAAACTAACCTGTTTCTTTGTAGAGGTGTAAGGCTTTGTAGAGGTGAAGAAACTAACCTGTGTCTTCAACCTTTCCCCCTCTTTTTCCTTTTCCACCTGCTCCCTCCCCCAGCTGTTCAGCATGAGGAGCTGGAGTGACATGCGGCAGGAGGTGATGTTTCTGACCAACGTGAACAACTCCGGCTCCTCCACCCAGATCTACCAGGCTGTGTCCCGCATCATCTGCGGCCATCCCGAGGGCGGGGGCCTGAAGATCAAGTCCCTGAACTGGTACGAGGACAACAACTACAAAGCCCTCTTCGGGGGCAACGGCACGGAAGATGACGCTGGCACCTTCTACGACAACTCTTCGTGTGAGTGTCTACATAGCCGGGCCCTGGCGCCACCTCCGTCCCAGACTCAGCCCTGTGGGCCTCCTCTCTCGTGCTTACCCTCATCCTACATAGCAGCTGGGTATTTGTTTACATTTCTGTTTGCCACCCAGACAGACCTCCTAGAGGAGCAAATCTTCTCCTCATCAGCGAACTGTCCCCACTTGTGTGAGAGGGGCCTGGCACGTCCCAGGCATACAGTGTTTTTATCAAGTGAATGGATGATTGAATGTCACTCTCTCGTTTCCTGGGGTATGTCTGAAGGTGGTTCCCAGAGTGATCTTCTCATTCTCCCTGTCTCCCTTTCCTTTTCCCCCTGCTCTCCTTGAGATGTGCTTTATAATAAAAACTTAACAATAACAACAATAATGAAAGATAGCATTTAGGGAACATTTCCTGTGTCCTTTGCATTTTTTTTTTTAAAGTTAACTCATTTAACCCTTATGGTAACCCTGTAAGGAAGGTTTTTTGTTTTTGTTTTTTCTTTTCTTGGCTGTGTGGGACCACAGCTTGTGGGATCTTAGTTCCCCTACCAGGGATGGAACCTTGACCTCTGGCAGGGAATTCCTTGCAAGGAAGGTTTTATAGCCCCACATTTTATAGGCTTGGAGAGGTTCAGTGACTTGGTCAAATTCACACTGTAGCTAATCCACAAGAACCCAGATTAAACCAGGTCTGCCTGGCTCCATGCTTTTTGCCCATAAACACATGACCTCCAGAATACCTGTTCATGGTGGCATGTGTGCTGTCAGACTCGGGCATTTGATCTGCTGTTTGTTTTTAGTTCTTAGCTACAAGGTGTCATTAGAGAACCTTGTTACACCATATCTGCTCCCCACGCTTGGGCAGTTTTGTGGGGACGTGTGTCCTGTGCCTGAGGCAGCGAGGAGCCGGTGTTACAGCTGCAGACAGTAGCATCGTTTTCCTTGAAAACATGATGCAAGTAAGCCTTTCTCCGTTTCTAACCGCAGGTGTGTCTTTCAGACACTGAGTGAGGTGGCTTTTAGTGTGTTACTGTAACATAAGAACCTTTTATTCTTCTCTGGAGTGAAGCACTCCAGCCGTGGCAGGTTACTTTGTGAGCCTGAAGGGAAGGGTGCTGTAGGCAGTTTTCTGAAATGCCATCCCCTCTGCTCCCTCGCTTTGTAAGTCAGCCTGAGGGAGCCTTCATTTTCACAACAGCTACAACTGTGAGCAAGTCCTCTTTTTTGTTTTTAAATATTAGCTTTGCAGCATGTAGAGGATACTTGGAATCTAAAAGAACCCAGAGTGAAATTTTAAAAAAATTTGGGAATCTTTCTGGATAATCAGACCTTATTATCTATTATGACTTTGGATTTTTCACTTGGGGATATTCATTACATTTATTACAGGTATTTGTTATGAGACTTAGTAATTGAAGGGAGATTTTCTATTTCTGCTTGAAAACTAAAGTCTGAAATTCAACCCTCTGTTTCCAGTGGAAACAAAGTGTTGAAGGCTGGAGTTAAGTCATCTAGAGTTACAACTCTAGGCTTGTGCATGGTAAAAAGTATTCTTCTATATTGTCTCAGTTGTGACATCATCAGTGTTAAAATAAACTTTGATTATTTATCCAGCATTGTTCTAGGGGCTCCACCGATATCGTCTCAGTTAATCCTCTCCATATCTCTGCTAAGTAGATGTCATTAACTTTAATTTTATAGAGGAGTGAACTGAGGCACAAATCTGAAGTTGTTACATAACCATTAATTGGCAGGGCTGAGATTTAAACCTATGACTGACCAGCTGGTTCTAAAGCTTTTGTTAGTTTCTACAAATGTATGACCATGCATACAAATATTTGCCTTTCATTCTTTTCACAGCTCCTTATTGCAATGATTTGATGAAGAATCTGGAGTCCAGTCCTCTTTCCCGCATCATATGGAAAGCTCTCAAGCCCCTGCTTGTTGGAAAGATCCTGTATACACCTGACACTCCAGTCACAAGGCAGCTTATGACTGAGGTAAGCCACCTGGGCCCGAGAGGCCCTCAACAGACTCTTCCTAGAATTAAGAACAAAAATATAAAGGTGGCTTCAGATGGAGTATATTGAGTATACTATTCTGGGATTTCCAAAGAATGAGGACCTCTAGTCTGACCGAGGCCCCTGCTGACTGTTGAGGGTCAGCTCTCCAGTCTTGGGTGTTTGAATCCCCACTGCAGACAGGCACTTCTTGGGGATGGGAAGGACAGTTCGAAAAGGGCTTCTGTGATGGAGTGTCTTTTCAGGGAGTAGCTGAGTTTCTCGTGTCTCTGCCCCTCTTCTATTTTTTGCTGCTCCTGGCTTCCTGGTTGACTCCAGGTGAATAAGACCTTCCAGGAACTGGCTGTGTTTCATGATCTAGAAGGCATGTGGCAAGAGCTCAGCCCCAAGATCTGGACCTTTATGGAGAGCAGCTCAGAAATGGACCTTGTCCGGGTGAGTGTCTCTCTGATTACTGTGTGCCTGCTTGATGCTCTTTAGTTCCCAAGAAGAGACTGAGAAGAGAGTTATTTACGTTGAACCCAGTATAGAGGGACTGAGCACTGCTCAAGCCGCAGGGCGGTCATTTGGCAGAGGTACAGGTGATGGTGCACAGATCACACTATCTCATGCACGTCAGCATCAAGGCGTGTGACAGTCAAAATCAGAGTTCCAAGAAACTTAGGACTGGTATTTGGAGGAAGATTACAAGATTACAAGACCTTGACTGTTTTCTGGATGTAGAGCCACAGTGCCTTACTCAGCCCTACTGGGTCCTGGTAGGTCTTGGACAGAGGTGTGCGAGCAAAAGGCTGTTCTGACCTGCAGACTCATCACAGATACTTGCTCCCTGAGGCGCCGTGTGAGTGAGGAGCCGCTGTTACTACGTGGCGGGGAATTTCACTTAGTGCTTCAGAACCACTTGAAAAGGGATAAGTGCTCTAAAGACAATTGGATTCAGAAGCGGAGGAGTCTGAGCAAGAATGAAATGTCTCCTTTGCTTGAGTCTGAGTGCTATTTAATCACATCATCCTGCCTTGGGCTGAGTCAGAGAATCATTAGACTATTTCCTGTCTCCATGGTGAGAGAGGCCTCTTCCTTTTGTTCCTGCTGCTATTAAGAAGCACAGATGGATTTTGCCAGGTTTCTTGTCTTGACACGTCATTGATCAGAAGGGCAGCTGGGTGTTTTGGGTGGTATATCTACCCTGAGAGGTACTCTCACAGGCTGAGGACCCTCCCAAGATGCCCTAGGAGGGACCATACCCTGGGGGCCTTCCAGTGATGGGAAAGCTGAGTCATCTTTGTTGCACTGGTCCTGCAATTTAATTCTTAAATTGGGAGGCTTTAAAAACAAAGGGACTTTAGTCAGGGAAGCATGAACAATAATTTGTCTGGATTGAGTGAATAATTCCTGACTAATAATAATAACAACAACTTATACCCATCAAAGATGGTCTCTGTTGGGCTCCAGTTTCTCCTCCAAAAGAGATTCATGTGGTCCAGCCACAAACAGTGTCATAGATCTTGCTGTGGTCTCAGACATCTTCTTCTGGTCCTCTCCTTAGAATCTACATTCCTTCTTGTTGGACTTCTCTCCTTCCGAGCCTCAGAGGGTAATGAGGAGCCATATTGAAGGAACTCCATCAATAGATGGAGTTTGTAGGCAGATAGATGCTTCCCCTGCTCTTAAATAGAGAGTTTGACTTGGATGCTCCAGCAGGTCACAGGCTGTCAGTTCTTGTGGGATGAGACCCTTGTCAACATGGCCATGGCATTCATTGGGAATACTGCTGGAGAGCCCAGGACGTGCAATAGGAAATGTAGGAGCTGTGGCTGGGGAGAAAGGCACAGTGTGTGGTAGAGAGGGCCTTGGGTGTCAAGCCAAGGACTTTTACTTGAAGCTCTCACACACCATTACCAAACCCATGGAAGGGTTTTTGGCAACGTATACATTACTCTGGTTTGACAGGTGAGTTGAAGAGAGGAAAGATGGAAGGCAGAGACCAGGGCAGAGGCTCACTGGTGGGGTAAAACCTGGAGACTGATTGGTTGTGGAGGAGTGAAAGAGAGGGTAGTTTCAGGGTGATTCTTAATTTCTAGCCGATGGATGGTAGGGATGTCCAACAAGTCAGGGGATACTAGGGCTTGGAGTGTAACTGGTTGGTTAGGCTGGAGACACCAGTTAGGGACTCATCAGCCTGTGTGTGGAAGTCGAAGGAGCTTCCTCCAACTGCTTTCTTTTCTCTACTAAGGAGTGTTTATTTTACTCTATAAGCTTGGACTTCTCTGTCCACTGCACCCCCTGCAGCCTCACATTTGGTACATTAGTCCGTGCCTGAGACTTCTGGTTCTGTTGGGGTAGCTCTTTTTTTTTTCAACTTTATTGAGGTGCAATTGACAAATTAAAAGTGGATGTATTTAACGTATACAACTTGATGTTTTGATATATGTGTACACTGTGAAATGATCACCACATTGGAGCTAAGTAACATGTCCCTTCCTTCACCTAGTTACCTCTTAACAAGTGTCAGGTGTACGGGATGCTATCATTAACTATGGTCACCATGCTATACATTAGATCCTCAGATCTAATAATGGGAACGTCATACCCTTTGACCTCTGTGTTTCCCCAGCCCCCCAGCAACCACCCCTCTACTCCGTGATAGCTCTTATCTTCTGCTGTGTCTGGCTCTGTCTGCACCTGTTCTATCTGGAGGCACCCACAGATCTAGAGACATTTCTTTGTTGAGTCATGGAACTCATTGATACTCAACTGCTCTTTCTGAGCTGCTGTTTGTCTCCTTCACCTTCAGCCTCTGCATGGACACTGCTCCTGAGGGCGATCTTCATGCCCTAGAATCATGTAGTCAGTGATCCCACTGGGATACATCTCTCAGGCCTTGCTGCTCTCCTTGGCTGTACTGCTCAGAAGCTGCACTGGGCGGGGCAGACCTCGCCTCAAATACTGCATGTCTTCACTCAGGTTTTATTTGTTCGGTTCAAGTCTCAAATAAAATCATTTCAGAATCACTAACCCATTCCCCTGTGCACCTTTGTGAGATACCATTTTGTATCTATTATGTTAATAAAAATACATATCCTAACTGATGACAATATAATTTGTTATTCCCTATAGGAAAGCGATTTGGAATGAAAATTGTAAGAACCATAAAAAGTGTGCTATCCCGTGTACTTCCATTCCACATACCCTCAGGGATGTATCCCATACAGAAATAATTTTAAAGAAAGAAGACACCCTACGAAACAGAATGTTATTGCTATAATAATTGTTTTTTTGTGAAAAATTAGAAATAGACTAAATGTTTCACAGTATGGGAATAGTTAATGAAATTATGGTTTATATACCCTGTAAAAACTATTATGCTCCCATTAAAATAATAAATATGAAGCTACATGGGGAAAAGCTTATAATGTTAGTAGAAATGAGACTAATTTTAAGAATAGCAGAGTTTGACCTTTAGAGATTCCATTTCAGTAGAGTCAGAGTTTCATCTGCCTTCTTGAAGGTATGACAGGAGTTGTAGCTGATTCTCTTTTCCATGAGCTGAGGTTGAAACAGACCCATTTTTCTGGCAGCGTATCTTTGCAGGCCTCTGCTCTGGTCTTCTGCACCTCCTGATTGAGCGCCTGATTGATTTTCCTGCTCTTCCATGTTGACCCATGTGGAGAGCCAGCCAGCTAAGGGAAAAGAAAGGGAAGATAGGCCTCCTTTTCATCATGACCCATGCATCCTGTAACTGGGAAAGATCAGGTTTCACTTGGTTTAACAGCAGCATTCTTTCCCTAAGCTAAACAGGTTTGTCTTAATTCAGTCTAGAAATTAGGGTCTTTATGAGGAGTTATCAGCCTGGGTCTCAAGAGAAGAAGATGATATAATGCAGGGGGAAGGTGCAATAGAATCTGAGAGCCCATGTCTCATATCCTGGCTTTGTTACTTATTAGCTGTGTGACCTTATGGTTAGGGACTTCTATCAACCTGTTTTCTCATCTGTGAAATGGAAACTATTAGACAAACCTTCCTTATGAAGTTGTATAAGGTAAAGTGTTTAATCCAACAGTAATTGTATAGAGTATAAGTATGATTATTGTTACTACTGTAGTTAATAGCATTTACTGTTAAGCTGTACTGGAAACTAGATTCATACTGGACTGACATTGACTGGTCAACTCCATGCCTATTAGTGTATGACTCATCTTTGGTAAAAAGTTATTTTTTTCAGCCTCAGTGGTCTCACCTGTAAAATGGAAACACTGTTACCTACCTCACAGTTTTTATAAAGATAAAAAAAATGAAAATGTATGTGAAAGGGTTTTGTAAATTGTATAGCACTCATCAAGACTTAGTTGTACTTTGTCATTGGAATGGCAGACACTGTTGGACAGCAGAGCCAATGATGACTTTTGGGAACAGCAATTGGAAGGCTTAGACTGGAAGGCCAAAGATATCATGGCATTTCTGGCCAAGCACCCAGAGGATGTGCAGTCCCCCAATGGCTCCGTGTACACCTGGAGAGAAGCCTTCAATGAGACCAACCAGGCAATCCAGACCATCTCTCGTTTCATGGAGGTGAGGAACTGTTCCATGGACCATTTAGAAAAGGCTTTGGCTTCTTTCTCTGAGATGATGCAGTAAGATTCAGACTGGAGTAAAGTTTAGAAATTTTGTGTAGTCTTATTTCCAGTAGCATCCCTCCAACCTAATACATGTTGTGTATGAAAAGACACTTAAAAATACAGGTGGTGTATGAAAAGGCACTCAAAAAAATGTTAGTTGAATGAATGAGACAGACAGACAGAAACAGACCTGACTTCTAGCTTTATTCTGTCTGACTCAAGAATATCTCTATCCATTGTCTTCTAGTTTTTCCTGTTTTGATATCCAGCTACCTAATGGCAGCAAAGCATTCCCTTAAAAAAGCATTACTTATGAAACTTATGTAAAAATCTAATAGGACTGATTACATTTAAAAAATTTGAATCCTAAAAATGATGTGACTTAATTAGGGACACATGAAATTTTTTTTGGTCTGTTTGATTAGTTGTTATGACTCAAAATTACTAAGAAAACAGAAGAAAATGAGGCCTGATCATTGTTGAAATCCCTTTCCCTCCACAAAAAATCAGTATGAGTAACTTGGCTCTAAAATACATTCAACATTTCTCTTAAATTGCTAAGGTGAAAACCCAAGTAATCCATTGTCAATGGAATATTGGAGAATGATGTGAGAGGATGCGGATTAAAAAAGACACGCACTTAGCGCTTCTCTCTTAGTGTAGACGCTGCCTTGGCCGCTGCTCTTTTTCCTGGCCGTCAGCTGCTCGTTTTCCCGGCTGTCAGCTGCTCACGATGGTTGTTCTTCCTTTAGTGTGTCAACCTGAACAAGCTAGAACCAGTAGCGACAGAGGTTCTGCTCATCAACAAGTCCATGGAACTCTTGGATGAGCGCAAGTTCTGGGCTGGCGTCGTGTTCACTGGAATCGCTCCCGGCAGTGTCGAGTTACCGCATCATGTCAAGTACAAGATCCGGATGGACATCGACAATGTGGAGAGGACGAATAAGATCAAGGACGGGTAAGTGGAATCACGTTGTCCCAGCCAATCTTAGAGAAGCCAGGAGCAGCTAATGTGACGGGAGGTCCTTTAATGATTTTGTAAGAATTTCAAACAAAGATAAATCAGTGGCATGATTTTGGTGTAACTGGCACATTCATGGTGGAGACAGCTGTTTCAAAGGTCATAAAATATCCTTGTCTTTTCTTTTTGCATTTCCATTTAAGGGAATTAGTCAGAAGGAATTAAATCAACTGGAACAAAGAAAGAGGGAAAAAGACACTAGGTTCCCTGTGCTGATGGTATCCATTTCTATAAAAGGGGGCAAATAACCAAGATAAAAAATGATGAAGTGAATTTTGACACGTCCACTTGTAGTAATGTTAGGAAACAATGGAGGATGGGAGAAAACCAAGCCAACAAGCGGTTTGCTCATTCCGACTGTATCTATTTAAAAACATATCTATTTAAACACATCACTGAGGGCTTCCCAGGTGGCGCTAGTGGTAAATTACCCTCCTGCCAGTACAGGAGACGTTAAGAGACACAGGTTCAATCCCTGGGTCGGGAAGATCTCCTAGAGGAAGGCACGGCAACCCACTCCAGTATTCTTGCCTGGAGAATCCCATGGACAGAGGAGCCTGGTGGGCTACAGTCCATAGCATCCCTAAGAGTCGGACAAGACTGAAGCAATTTAGTATGAGATCATACTGAGGTCGCAAAGTACGATGCAGAAATAAAAACAGTGGCTCTGTAGTGGTGGTGGGCTTATGGGTGATTGAATTTTTTGTTGTGTGGTTCTAAGGAATGTTCAATCATCTGTGGCTTGTTTTAAGGTACTGGGACCCTGGTCCTCGGGCTGACCCCTTTGAAGATATGCGGTATGTCTGGGGAGGCTTCGCTTACTTGCAGGATGTGGTGGAGCAGGCAATCATCAGGGTGCTGACGGGCACAGAGAGGAAAACTGGCGTGTACATGCAGCAGATGCCTTACCCCTGTTATGTTGATGACATGTAAGTTACCAGTAAGCTGCCACCTTTACTTCACTGGTTAGCACTGTCCCCAGGTGGGGTGTGTACATACACACGCCTGCACACACACACACATGCCAAGAGAGGAAACAGAATGCTGTGGTTAAATTTACATGTGTGTTGATACTGGTCAAAAAATTGATGAAAACAAGACTGTGGCTACTGCAAAACAGTTGTTTTTGAAGTTGTGTGGAGATTCAGGAAATAAGATGCTAGATGTAGGTAGTTGACAGTTTGAGGCATAGGCATACATCAACACATACCACACACCAGTAATCCTCACTCCTTTCTGGTCTACGGTTACCAGAACTTTTATTTTTCACACCCTATCCTTTTGGTCAAAATTGGCCCAATCTCCAAGTTTAAAATGTGTCATGACGAGCACATGCCAGATACATTCACACATCCACATGTCCCCCAAATACAGAGGTACAGTGTTATGGACCTTGAAAAGCTGACTTCACATCAATTTTTCTTCTTCTTCTCAGTAAGTAGTAAACCACATTTTCAAACAATGCAAATAAAACTGAACAAGTCCATTTTATCTTAGACTTTTTAGATAACCTTTTAGTGCTTAGTCACTATGCTGCCAAGTGGGGACTGTGGCTCTGTGGCTCATGATTTCTTGTGAGAGAGCAAGAATGGGCAGAGGTGTCGTTATTGCAGGCATCTGAAGTATGTCATGTCTCTTCCAAATTCTGGAAACTCTTTCATTCTCTGTTGTGTGAGGGTGAGGATGAGAATGAGTATGTGTGTGTGTGTGTGTAGAGATCAGACTGCAGAAGTAACTGGGTTACTCTCCTTGTATTTCTCCCAGATTCTTTTGGAACCACCCTTTTACTTGCAGGGTTCATTCTAGCTTTTCCAGGTCACCTGGATTTATCTTGTTTTTCCCCACCTGGATTTATCTTGTTTTTCACCTTCAGGAAGATTAGTCAGTATTTTCCAAAGGAAGAGTTTTTCCAAGACCCCCCCAAGCCAAGCTTTACTCTAGAAAGAACATATTAAGATGGGGACATGTCTGTTGTGACATACCCTCTAAGTGCATAAGTGGTAAAGCTGAGACTTGAACCTTGAGTTTCAGAGTCTAGATTCTGTGTCCCTTTGACTTCGCTGCATTTCATTTTCTCATTTGGAATCTGAAATCTGAAGTGTTACTGACAGGAACTGCCCGAAGTGTGTTTCTGCACCATCTGTTATAACAGTTGTGCAAGGCAAGCTGATAATGAGATGACCTTGAAGATGCTGAACTTTCATGAGACAATGAGTTGGGTTTTTGGTTTTGTTGGCTTTGTTTTAGTACTTTAAAATCACATTTAGCTTAATGACCTCTGATGTCTAGTTACTAAAGCAAGCCCTCAAAGAACTTTGGCATCACTTTGTTAATAGTTTTTAATCACTGCTTTGCCCGCTCACAAAGCATTCCTGTCAGGGTGCACAGGTCTGCCCATCTCGGGCTTGGTCCTGGTGATTTCTCTTGCATGCAGCCCCAGAGTTGCTGGCCCAGGAGCCTGGCTCACTCTTGCCTTTAATCCTCCCCTGCCCTTCCAGCTTCCTGCGGGTCATGAGCCGGTCCATGCCTCTCTTCATGACGCTGGCCTGGATCTACTCAGTGGCTGTGATCATCAAGGGCATCGTGTACGAGAAGGAGGCGCGGCTGAAGGAGACCATGCGCATCATGGGCCTGGACAACGGTATCCTCTGGTTCAGCTGGTTCATCAGCAGCCTCATCCCTCTGCTTGTGAGCGCCGGCCTACTGGTGGTCATCCTGAAAGTAAGGCTGCTTCACTGGTTCCTCCCTGTGCTCCCCAGGCTACCGGCTCAGAAGAAAAGCACAGATTGTTTGGGAGGGATAGGGTCAGAGGTGCAGTCCCTGCAATTCCTTCATTTTATAGTTGGGAAAAGTGATGAAACTTGGTGAGACCCCGAGAAGGGCAGCAACTTGCCCAGTGTCTACCCAGCCGGTTAGTAGCTAAGCCGGACTGAACCTAGGAGTCTCATGTCCTAGGTGAGCATGTGCTTAACTACACCATGCTATCTGCTTGGTGATGGCTTGTGATGGTATCTGAGAGTTACTCATTTTCCTAGATATATGTATTGGGTGATGATTCTGCCAGAATTTCTAAAAACCATAATCAGAAGGATAGATACTGTTGTAGGTTAAGGTTTTCTGGAAGCAGAGGCTGAGATAGAGTTTGGTGTATGTTTATTTCTTAGGAATCTATATATATCCAAGGAACAGAGAGGATGCAGGATTGAGCAGAGACAGGAGTTGAACTGTGGTGCATGGCTAAGCCCCTGGGCACTCTGGCCATGGAGTTGAAATGTCCAGCCCTTTAGGTTACCCCAAGGCCTCCCTCTCTGACAATCCATAGTCTTAGGCCCCTCAAATAGTAACTAGAAAGATGCGCCCCAGAGCTGGGCAGCTTTCTGCAACTGGGACAAACCCAGAGCAGTTGGCACCTGAGGCTGTCCGCTGACAGCCAGTCAGCAAGCCTTTCCATGAAGGGGACTCTGTACAGTGCAGTTCTGTGTCCACCCCTTACATTAATAGATTTACGTGCCAATTTTTTCTCAATTGTTTCATTAAAGAATACGTCTTTTAAAAACAAATGTTGTTAAAAGCAGAGGGGTACCAAGGAAAAAAAAACTAACAATTAATTGAATACTAGCTACTAATCATTACAAGTGAGTACTTACTGATTGCCAAACACTATTTAAAACACATGCATGTGCTGTCTTATGATGTCCTCACTAAGTAACCCATTTAACATACAAGGAAACGAGGCCAAGGAAGGTTAAGGACTTCCCTGAGGTCACCCGGCAGTATGGCAGAGCAGTTCTTGCTGAAATCAAGCCCCACCTCGTGTTTTGATATCTGACTGCCAGACCTGAGCTCTGTGGCCAGGATGGGGGTCCCGTGGTTGGTGGGTGTGAACTGCTCTGCCAATTGTGTGTTCGTAGGTCCTTGTGAAACAGAACCAACTACTTGAGAGAAATTTGGCAGGTCCACAGAGTTTGGATGGTTGTGTGGCTCCAGAATCCATGGCACGGTCTCACAGGGGATGGCCTGGCCATTTTCCTTGGCTTTCAGAGAGAGAGGGGTCACACAGGATGCTATCTCCTGCAATTCTTTCTTGGTGCTTATAGTCCTTATACAAGGTGATATTATTTCTTGGAGAAACAATGAACAGAATTGTCTGTTGAGATGAACCTGGGTGAATATCAAGCCTGGACTTTGTTCTGTTTCTGACTCTACTATTCTTTTGCTGTGTGGTCTTGGGCTGGTCATTTCCCTTCTGTAGACTTCAGTTCACTCACCAGAAAAATGAACAGCGCTGTTTCTCTATATCATCTTTAAGAGACTAGGAATAAGCCCTGGCTGCTTCCCATGGATCATTGCTTATTGAGAGTCTTACTCGGTCTCTTTCTTCCCAGTTAGGAAACCTGCTGCCCTACAGCGACCCCAGCGTGGTGTTTGTCTTCCTGTGTGTGTTTGCCACGGTGACCATCCTGCAGTGCTTCCTGATTAGCACGCTCTTCTCCAGAGCCAACCTGGCGGCCGCCTGTGGAGGCATCATTTACTTCATTCTATACCTGCCGTATGTCCTGTGTGTGGCGTGGCAAGACTACGTGGGCTTTACCCTCAAGATCTTCATGGTGAGTCGCTCTGGCCCTTCGGCAGTACCTGCAGTCACACCCGCCCCTGGCATTTCACCCCTGCTTTGTAGTCCAAGCTGAAAACAGAAGTTAAGAGATTCTCTTTCCATGGGGACTTAAGCCTCAATTCTAGACTGTATGCTCCTTGAAGGCAGGGACTGTGTAGTTTATCGTTAGGCCTCTGAGTGAACACTGGTTGAGTTTGATAGTTTTGAGGGAGCCAGACTGCACCAGCTGCGGGTAAATGGCCCTATCCTTTAGAGCATAGAGGCTTGTTCTGCCTTTTATGTCCCAGCTCTGTTGGCCATGTTAAGCTCACCACAAAGTCACAGCCACAGATAGAACTGAAAGTTCTTGAGGTCAGAGCTGGCTTGTTCTGGACCTTTGTCTTCCTTGTGTCCAGTTTAACTTGAGTAATATTTTCTAAACTTCATGACTGAGGAACAGGTGCCCCATCTCCCCACGAATCCCTGACTTTACTTCCTTCTTTTGTACAGAGGAGGAGAGGCCTTTGAAAGTATGCAAGTCCCTGTAAGAGTGAGTTGTTTCCTGAGTTTCCCATAAGATGCTCCAAGTGTTTCTGTCTGGACCCATTAGGTATCAGCAGCCCCAGACAGGTTCCTATGACACTGAGCCCATCGCCGACCAAGCAGGGAGCTTGAGAGGACCCTGAAAAATGCCTGTGTGTGTCTATGTGTGTGTATAAGGTACAGTTGCTGAGCCCTTGAGACATCTTTAGAAGCATAAAACTCTAAAACTCTAGTTTTATATGCCATCATATATGCATTTCTGAAATGTGTGTGCATAATGAGTGCTTATAAATAGAATCACTTTATATGCTGTCAAGGAGCCCACTCCCCTGAAGGGACTCTATAGATGAATATTTCCATATCTTGTAATTGATCCATTTTGCAAATTCACATTTCTCCAGGTGGCATTTACATTAGCAGTGATAGGAAAATGAGAGACAAGGAGATGGATGAATGAATTTTGCCTCTTTTACACAGAGCCTGATGTCTCCTGTGGCTTTTGGGTTCGGCTGTGAGTACTTCGCCCTTTTCGAGGAGCAGGGCATTGGGGTACAGTGGGACAACCTCTTTGAGAGCCCCACAAAGGAGGATGGCTTCAACCTCACCACCTCCGTCTCCATGATGTTGTTTGACACCTTCCTCTACGGGGTGATGACGTGGTACATCGAGGCTGTGTTTCCAGGTACACTGGACTTCCACACTGCTTTTGTCTTCATCCAGGAAAAAGAAATTTCTAACCGTTTCATTTTCCTCTCTTTGTGCTGGAATTTCTGCAGGGCCCAGGTCTTCTTGGAAAGTGGTTAGGGCTTTAGACCTATGGCAAACAAATTATCTCTAAGGAGAAGCTACTGATGCTAAAAGTACAGCTTTTACTACTGACCTAGCTCTTATTTCTTGAGCACTATGTGCCAGGCACCTGCACAGTGTCTTATAAATGATGCTTTGGTTCAATTTAATACTCATAAGACTGTTGTGAGGGAGTTACTGTTCTACCCAGTTTTTGCAAATGAGAGGAGTATGACGCAAAGAAGTTAAACAACTTACCTGTGGCCACATAACTGGTTAGAGTAGGTGCTGGGAGGTGAACCCAAGTGGGTTACACTGAGTCAGCTTGCCCAGGAGAGCCCTCCCAAGCTGAACCAGGTCTGAAATTCTGTATCCCCCGAGTTACCACCAGCAGAGGTTCCTGAGTACAGCTTATGAATAACAAGATACACATTGGTGCTAAGCCCTTGCCTGTGCTTTAATCGAAAGTCATAAAAGTTCATTTTTGTACTTCCCTAAAAAATCTTCTTGACTGAGGCCTGCCTTGAATATATTTTCATAGAAGATCAAATTCTGAGAGAGTGAGGTTTAACCCTTTCTTGGTTCACTTTCTGATTTTTCTCCAAAGGAGTGGCCATGAAATATTGATTACCTCTCCCTACTCGAACTACCTGAATGTCCCACACTGAATGTGCAATTCTGTGTTGTACAGATCTGGATTCAGATTCTGAATCCTTCACTTCACTGGCTGAGTGATCTTGAGTGGGCCACTAATCCCTCAGTCTCCTCGTTTCTAAAGTGGGAACGATAACCTGCCTCATGGGGTTGCTGGAAAGATTCAGAGACGTGCAGGGTGTTTGTCGTGCATAGTAGAGCTCAGCAAATGTCAGTCCCTCCTCTCCCACCTCCATTGCGTTCTGTCCTGTCTTCCACCAGCTGTGTCAGGGGGAGACATCAAGGAAGCTGTGTCTGGGATACCTGGGGGTCGCTGGGGCGTTACAGAGTTCAGCTCACATCTGTGCTTGGCTTTCAGGCCAGTATGGAATCCCCAGGCCCTGGTATTTTCCTTGTACTAAGTCCTACTGGTTCGGCGAGGAAAGTGATGAGAAGAGCCACCCTGCTTCCAGCCAGAAGGGAGCATCAGAAAGTGAGTTTTGCTGACCTGCATCCCCCTGACTGCCATGCTGGTGCCCCTCCTGGCCCTCCTTGAGTGGGCAAGGAGTGGCTCCCTCCCTGAAGAGTCTAAAACCCCCCTGGGGGCAGAGACATCCCATGAGGTGCCCCTTTCCAAGTTCTTGACTGCATTGTGTCCAGGGCTGTTGACTTCTGGGGGAGTTGCTCTCTGAGTTCCTACGGGACATTTCCTTTGCTTTCTTGGCTTCATTAAAAAAAAAAAATGACTTTGATCTCTCCCTTCACCTCCACCTGTCCCTCACACACATATACACGTACTTTGTGCTCAGTATGGCTTCCTAAATCTTTCAGAAGTCCCTCCTCTGCTGACCTCTTCTGTGCCCTGCCCACACTCGCCAGTGTGACGTGTGACGTCCTTGGTATGGCTCATGAGATCCCTTACCACCCACCCCTGCCCGCTGATCCAGCTCCTCCTCCTGCCATTTCTCCTCTTCTTCCCCAGCCTCTCTGAGCCTTTCTCACTGTATTCCGATCACCAACACTAGTGCCCAGTAAGGCCCTAATTAAAGATTTGTTGCCTGCTTGCCTGAGAAACCAGAAATAGCCATGGAGAGAGGACAGTTGTAAAATTACAAGACCCTGCGTCTTGACCTTCCACTTGTTAATGTATTCTGTGGGCTGATTTTGTCCTGTCTTCTCACAGTCTGCATGGAGGAGGAACCCACCCATCTGAAACTAGGTGTGTCCATTCAGAACCTGATGAAGGTTTACCGAGATGGCATGAAGGTGGCTGTTGATGGCCTGGCCTTGAATTTCTACGAGGGGCAGATCACCTCCTTCTTGGGCCACAATGGAGCTGGCAAGACCACCACCATGTAAGAAGCGGGTGTGGCTCTCTCAGAATCAGCTGCAGGAAGGTTCTTTCCTATAGTCAGAAACTCATACCTAAGGACATTATGTTGCTTGCCCAGGGCAAGGGCAGAGCACCTGAGGAGTTGATGAGTGTAAAAGTATCATCTTATCACGAGAATGCTTTCCAAATGCTGGATTTTCCTAGATATTATTTCTTCAGGTCAAAATAGGCTGGGGACCTTTTGATGACCTTTCCCATTTGGTTCTCAAAATTCTGCAGTGTTTTAGAACCTGACATTGTGGCGGATCTGAGAAAGGGTTTCTTTGGGACTGGTTTGGTCAGGATTGGGAGGCAAGGATGTGAAAAGGAAGATAGGCTGTGTTGGAGGGAGAAGGCAATTTCTGGAAACTCTGTCTCTAAGCAGATGTGAGGAACAGCTGGGCAGCTGGCTGTAAGACTGCCTTCTCTGGGACCTATAAGAACCTTAATAATGAGCAGTTTCAGAAGGGAACACGGGCCATAAACACACCAGAGTTACCCTCATAGGCTTTCAGTGTAGCCCATCAACCATTTCAGAGGGTATATTGGTGGGAGGGGGGAGGTAACTTCTTTTTCCTGTTATGTATTTTTTAAATGCACGATTAACATATTGCAAACATTGCCGAAAACCTTTAAAAATCTTTAAAATCTAAAAAATCCTAACACACAAATTATTTTCGTCTTTACATAATTGGTTCTACTTTGTCCATTTGACTCTAACATGATTTTAGGCACACAAAATGTGTGTTTTAAACTGTACTTCCCATTGCAAATTGGAATCTTTAGTTAAAAAATGCCTGTGCTGAAATTGCCATTTCCAATACATAGGCCCACCCCTATCTGTTCACTGAGGCAAAGAGTCCTTTGCTGTGTGGGTGTCCCCTGGGGTCTCTTAGGAAGGAAAGAGGGTGGAGGGTTGCCACCTCTGCTTTCCACCCGGGCTCTGCAACCTAGAATGGAGCATCTCCAGGGCAGAAGTGCTAACGCTGACTCCTGTACTTTCACATTTTTGTCCTCAGGTCCATCCTGACTGGGTTGTTCCCTCCCACCTCGGGCACTGCCTATATCCTAGGGAAAGACATCCGCTCCGAGATGAGCACCATCCGGCAGAACCTGGGGGTCTGTCCCCAGCATAATGTGCTGTTCGACATGTGAGTACCAGCGGCCCCTCTACGGAGGTGTGTCAGGAGTGATGGGCAGAGTTGGACTTAAGCATTTTTACCACCTTTAGGGGTGGCAGGTCTCACCTTCCTGGACATGTTGAGACTTCATTGTCCTTCAGTTTTAGAAAAGTGAGTTGTGGGGTGGGAGGTGTTACATTGGTCCAGCCAGTGGATGGGGGCTGGGGAAATGGTGCCGTCTATTGCTGTCCTTCTAGAGCAAGGAACCCTGTCTCCCCACACACCCTCCCTGAGGCTGCCACAGCTTTCACCTGGTGGTACCCTGGGCCCTCAGGATGTGGGCTGCATGCTTCCTGCTCAGAACTTTGCTCCCATTCAGCCTGCCCATCAGCAATCAGGGAGCCCCTGTGGTGAGCAGACAGAGACGTGAGCTCTGTGACCTTGGGCAAGGGCACCACCTTCTGGGCTCCGGTTTTCTTTTATCTAAGTGGGCAGCTCAGACTTGTGTCCTCTAGAGGAGTCCTTCTTCTGTCAGGGCTGAGGTCCTTTGCAGTTCAAGGGAGTTGCTCCAGGCTGAGGCAGCTCCTTGGTTGGTGGGCCATGGAGAAAGGCTCTCCGAGGACCTGCTGCTGCCTGATGGGTGGAATAGAGTGGATGTGACCTGTCACAATTTTGGTGTTGTTTCTTGAGCAGCTCATGTGGCTGCTCACTGTGGTTCTGCCTTGAATCCTTCCTGGAGATTATCTTGCAAAAATGGATAAAGCTTAAAAAAAAAAAAGTGGGGAAAGAAAAATGTGCCTGTCATGTTCTGGGTGATGAGGTACTGTGTCTGTGTGTCCTGGGGGCCCAGAGTGACCTGCCCCTCCGTCCCCAGGCTGACTGTCGAGGAGCACATTTGGTTCTACGCCCGCCTGAAAGGGCTCTCCGAGAAGCACGTGAAAGCTGAGATGGAGCAGATGGCCTTGGATGTTGGTTTGCCGCCAAGCAAACTGAAAAGCAAAACAAGTCAGCTGTCAGGTGAGGCCCAAAGCTGTCTTCCTCCTCCACCTCCCCTTCTACACACACACACACACACACACGAAATATGGCTGCCCTAGGGTCCCCTGCTTCAAGGAAGGGGAAGGGTGGGTCAGAACCGTGTCCCGGACTTGTCCCCAGGGGGGTGCCTCCACTTGTCTCTTGCCTTTAACCCTCTGCCATCATTCAATGGGCTGGTCTGGGGCTTGTCTCCTCTCGCCGTAGGTGGAATGCAGAGAAAGCTGTCTGTGGCCTTGGCCTTTGTTGGGGGATCCAAGGTTGTCATTCTGGATGAGCCCACAGCCGGTGTGGACCCTTACTCCCGCAGGGGGATATGGGAGCTGCTGCTGAAATACCGACAAGGTCACTGATGTGTATTTACTCTGTTCTGGGCTGGGAGGGGGAAGGAAGGGAGGAAGGGAGGGGCTCTCAAAGACTGGCTGTATCTCAGGGCTGTTCTTGCTAGAGCAGCAGAATTTCTTCTCAAGGAGAATATGGAGCTGAACTCCGAGCTCAGCCCTGGTCTGCAAGTAGGAGGCCTGGTTTACAAGACACTTCAAGTTTGCACTTCAATCCCTAGGGGCCTGCATGGAGGAGAGAAATGGGGACAAAGGGTGTCCTCTATGGGCCCCCTGGGCCCCCTCCAACATAGAACTTTCCCTTGCCTAGTATCATGGTCCCCTGCAGACAGATTCCTGAGAGCCGAGGCTGTGTCGTCCTGTATCTGTGTCCCCACGTGGTGCACTGTGCTTGCATGTTGACAAGTAGAGGAACACTTGAGTGGGTGGGAGAGCTGCAGTCGGTTTGTGTGACCCCATGGACTGTAGCCTGCCAGGCTCCTCTATCTGTGGGATTCTCCAGGCAAGAATACTGGAGCGGGTTGCCATGCAGTCCTCCAGCGGATCTTTCCGACCCAGGGCTTGAATCCGCATCTCCCTGGGGCTCCTGCATTGCAGATAGATTATTTACCGCTGCGCCACCAGGGTAGAAGATACAAAGGATGGTATGGTACAAGGCACACAGGTTTGGAGTCAGCTCAAGTTGGCCCAGACTTTGGAAAAACCATTAAACTTACCTCAGTGTCTTTATCTATAATGGTGGTTAATTCCTACCTTATGAAAAGTGGAAGTCACTCAGTTGTGTCTGCTGTTTGCGACCCCATGGACTGTAGCCTGCCAGGCTTCCCTGTCCATAGAATTCTTCAGGTAAGGATACAGGAGTGGGTTGCCATGCCCTCCTCCAGGGGATCTTCCCAACGCAGGGGTCAAACCCAGGTCTCCCACATTGCAGGTGGAGTCTTTACCAGCTGAGCCACCAGGGAAGCCTGCCTTATGAAGGATTTAGTTGAATGAGCCCCAGCACACTAACACATAGATCACCTAACACACTGCTGGCCTGGAGCTAGCTCCCAGATAAACATTCCTGCCCTTCGTTCTATGAGGATGCAGAAGCTGTCCTCACGACATTACCAGCCTGGGGGTCACAAGCACACAGCCTTGAGGTCTTCCTCCCAGGCGTCCCCCGGCTCTTATTTCTGCAGCTGTGGCCCCTGTGAGCAGTGAGGATGGTCAGCCTCACCTGTGCCATGTCCCTGTGTTTGTGCCCGGCAGGCCGCACCATCATCCTCTCCACGCACCACATGGATGAGGCGGACATCCTGGGGGACAGGATCGCCATCATTTCCCACGGGAAGCTCTGCTGCGTGGGCTCCTCCCTGTTCCTAAAGAACCAGCTGGGGACAGGCTACTACCTGACCCTGGTCAAGAAGGACGTGGAGTCTTCCCTCAGCTCATGCAGAAATAGCAGTAGCACTGTGTCATACCTGAAAAAGGTGAGTTGCAGTCTCAGTGCGTCCGGGGAATCGGGACTCTGGCTATGACTGGCTTGTCCATACCTGCCCCGGTCTGCTACCTTGAGGCCACCAGCTCCCTGCTCTGTGCCCTGTGGAGTCATGTTGTACCTCCTGCATGGAAAGCTACAGAGACTTCTGTTCCCATCGCGTTAGCTCTGCTCAATCCCGTTTCCTTTTTCTTACAGAAACACAGTGAGTATAGGAGAAGGTCCTTACAGGACTAATGTTGTTGAGGAAGAGAGGTTTGCCAAGAGTTAAGAGCCTTGGCTGCAGAATGCCCTGCTGTGTCTCCTCATTACCTTTAAATCTTCTTGACCTAAACTTTTAAACTACAAAACAGCAAATATTTATTGAGCACTGATTTCATGCCAAACACTCAATCCAGCAGACTCTGGGCATAAAAGAAAATCATGATAATAGTTGTAGCATTGTTATCATTTGTAGGCTTTTTTTTTTTTTAAAAAAAAAACATCATCTCAGAGTACAAAGCAACCCTGGGAAGGAGGTATTGTACTTAATATCCTAGACGATGGAAGTGAGGCTTGGAGGGATTTAGTTCATTCAAGGTCATCCAACAAGTGCATAACAGAGGAGGGACCAGAACCCAATAGCAAGATATGTACTCCCCTGTAATGCAGTACATGTCTGAGATTTATTTGTGTATTCCAACAGTGGCACTCAAAACACTTAGCAATATATCCCATCCTTGACCTCCTGTCCACTTGTTTACCTTTTAACTAGTGTCTGGTGAGTCAAAGTATAGTCTGAGGCCAGTGGCATTGGGATCACTTGGGAACTTGTGAGAAATGCAGAAACATGGGCCCAAATCAGACTTGCTAAATCAGATTCTGCGTTTTAACAAGGTCCTATGGTGAAGAGACACAAATTAAAGTTTGAGAAGCTCCAAACAACACAACCAGGCGGGTAAATCCCATGCCCAAGACTGTTGACGAGAGCCTGGTCACAGCACTTATAGGTTTGTGGGGGGTTTTCTGGCCTTGCTACATGGCTTATGACATCTAATCCCTTGACCAGGGATTGAACCCCTGCCCCCTGCAGTGGAAGCACGGAATCTTAACCACGGAACCATCAGGGAGGTCCCTACAGTATGCATTGGCAGGCCAGAGTTCTTTTGAGCTCTGTTTCCTGTGCACACAGCACACACATGTTAGATCAGACAGTGGCTTCAGAAGCCAAGACTGCCTGGCTGCATGCCTCTCAGGAGAAACTTTTTGCTCCAGTTCTCACACACAGGAGCCTCTCGGAAGCCCCGCCCCGGTGAAGGTGGTGGTGGCTGTACCTTGCTCGGTCCCTGACCCCTTCTCACCTCCTTCTTTGCCATCAGGAGGACAGTGTTTCTCAGAGCAGTTCTGATGCTGGCCTGGGCAGCGACCATGAAAGTGACACGCTGACCATCGGTAAGGACTCTGGGGTTTCTTATTCAGGTGGTGTCTGAGCTTCCCCCAGCTGGGCAGAGTGGAGGCACAGGAGGAGAGGTGCAGAGGCTGGTGGCGCTGACTCAAGGTTTGCTGCTGGGCTGGGCCTGGGTGGCTGCGGGAGCAGGTGCAGCTTGGTGGCGGAGTGGCCTAACGCTTGCTGGGGAGCCTGGGGCTTGGTCTGGGAGCCAGCAGGGCAGTGTCCTAGAGAGCTGAGATGATTGGGGTGGCGGGTGGTTCCCCACCCATTCAGCTGAGATGAATGGGTCTGGTTGGACACTGGACACCTCCCTCATGAGGGATGTCTTGGAGTCCAAAGTCCCCACTGAAACATGTGGAATGGAAGCCTTTACCGTGGGCAAGTCTAACAACTGGCTCTTCCCAGGAAGACCTCTCCTTCCATAAACTGATTAACCCTCTGTTGAGATAAATAGAGGAGCCTCCTCAAACAGATTAAGAGAAAGAGGAAGAACCTCTTAAGGTTCCTTTAGTCAGGTTTTCCATTGAATAATCCTAGCTTTTTGGCAATAGACACAGCTTTCAACCTCAGAAAGTCATTCAGCCATCCACCCCCACCTACCCACCGTACACTGAGGGCCTACGCTGTGCCCGGCTTTGGTGATGCAACGGTGAATAAGACCCAGTCCCCGCCCCCAGGGACCCTCGGGCCAGAGATGAACCTGTGGAATGACTTCAGTGTCTGGGCCAGCTGTGGTGTGCAGGCAGTGGGCTTCTGAGGAGCAGGCAGAGGATGAAGGAAGGGGGCCCCTGAGCTGGCCAAGCCGTATCATATCTGTGCTGCGGTCCCTACAGATGTCTCCGCGATCTCCAACCTCATCAGGAAGCATGTGGCCGAGGCCCGGCTGGTGGAAGACATCGGGCATGAGCTGACTTATGTGCTGCCCTATGAGGCAGCCAGAGAGGGAGCCTTTGTGGAACTCTTCCACGAAATTGACGACCGGCTCTCAGACCTAGGCATCTCCAGTTACGGCATCTCAGAGACTACTCTGGAAGAAGTAAGTTCAGTGACTGACTGTCAGAATTGAGCAGGGCCAACAATCCTGGGGCCAGACAGGCAGCCTGCATGTCTGCTGGGGGAGTAGGATCACCATGGACCTAGGCACTGAGCCCTCAGGTCGTTGGCACCTGGGCAGTGTTGGTCCCACTTAAGCCTTTAAGATTTCAGTGGGAGATGGTAGGGAAGAAATGAGGATTGCTCCTGGGGTGACCGAGTCATGACCACGCCTAGGAAAAGTCCAGCATTTATGGAAAACCTACTTATATCTTGGGCTAACCTGGGTGTGTTTTGTTTTTGTTTTGTTGTTTTCAATCATTGTAACTCATTTAATCCTCATAACAAGATGAGAAAATTGACATGAAGGGATGCTGAGTTAGGATTCAAATCAGGGGTTTTGAGCTTCAAAGCCCACACTCTATTACTGTGTAAGCAGTGCCCCTCTTTAGAGAAACCTCGAGGGTTGGAAGGGATATAAAAAGTGTCTGTCCTAGTAGTCCCCAAGTTAGCCTGTGCAGCAGAATCTTCTGAGAATATTCTAAAAATGTCAACTCCAGGGTCTTTGAACCAGAATTCCTGGAGGTAAGACCTTAATGTCTGTGCTTTTATTGCATGCTTCCTGGGCAGCGTCTGTAGATCAGAGTTTGGGAATCACCTGTCTAGTTCAGGTTGCCTTCTGATGTTGGAAACCCTGCCATCACATTTCTAGTGATAGGGAACGCCTCTTCTCCTGATCATCCTGTCTTGGATAGCCTGTTTTGGTGCTGGCCTGCTCAAAGATTTCGGGCCAAAGACTTGAAGAAGCCACTTGGCTCATTCCCTGTAGGTTCAGAACAAATTCCTCCTTCTGCAGTGTCCTGATGTCATAGCTTTAATTTGAAAGTGACTTTCTGAATTGATAGCTTTCACCACTGGGGAAATGTTCTCTGGTATAAATGGCTGCTCTCCTAAGTGACTCTGACAAAGTGTTCTCAATAAATGAAGCTTTCACGTTATGTCTTTAGGGGCTCGCGTGTTCAGTCATGTAATAATCATGACAGTTGCTCTCACAACGTGGTGCTTATTATAATCCTCTCATTCTCATTTTTCAGATATTTCTCAAAGTGGCTGAAGAGAGTGGAGTGGATGCCGAGACCTCAGGTAAGCCTCCAAAGGGACTGCATGCCCTCTGGGCTGTGCCACCTGTAGACTCTCTTAGCTCACCAGGGTTTGGCCTTTCCCTTCAAATTGTTTTATGACGTTCTTACTTTTACTGAATAGGCTTTTAAAATTTCAGAGAATTTGTTTTATTACAAATAAAACTTGGGGTTCCTTCCTTTTGTCTCCAGATGGCACCTTACCAGCAAGACGAAACAGACGAGTCTTTGGGGACAAGCAGAGCTGTCTTCGCCCTTTTACTGAAGACGATGCTATGGATCCAAATGATTCCGATATAGATCCAGGTCCGTTTGGGCGAGATCTGTGTTTTGTTGCTTGAAAGTGAATTTCCCTCTTGTGTTTTCTGGTGTTATCTTTCAAGGCCCTCGAACCAGGATGATAGATGCCTACAGGGTCTAAAGAGAAGAGAGAGAATGAGAAAAGCCACTTTCCCCTTTCTGGTGCTGTGCATACAATCAGACCTGAAAGAGCCTGTCCTGCCCACTTCCTGCACTGCACTGAGACCTCTCACTCGAGACACACATCAGAAGACAGCCCTTTATTCCTCTGAATCCATTTATTATCTTTTCTGTAGAGTCCCAGTTTTCTCACATTCATTAGGTGTTTAATTGTGGAATAAATGTTCTTTGAATGGGTGGATGATTTTGCAAGAGTGAGGTGAATTTGCTACTAGAGTTGATTGTACCCTTCAACTTAGCTATTTTCGAAGACTGTATCCGTGTGTGTTTGACTGGGATAGAGAAGGGGAGACAGGAAATCAAGCAAATATTGGTGAGATGTCAGGTCACTGCAGTTAGAAATTGTCTGTATAAGATGAGGATTTCTAGAAAACTTTTCTGAACAGAAACCTTCCTGGCTGTCCTGTCCCTGTGCCATGTTGAATGTGCGACTCTCGTGTTTTCCGAAACTTCATACATTGTTAGCACTTAGATCACCTGAATGTGTCCACCTCTTAGCTAGAGATATAATAGGCGGGAGACAAGTTGCTGTTATATGTTCTCAAAGTATGTCAGCCTACAGACATGGCCTGTTTTATAGAATATTCTGTAAGAAATTGAGGATGACTCGATTCGTTTGAATGGCTTGATATAACTATTATGTGTGAGCACGTCTCTTCAGCTGTCTCAAGACACCTTCATTTTTCTGTGCTCATCAGACAAGAACCAAAGGCAGAGACTGCTACTGCGGTACATTTGGGGCCATACCTTTTCCATGGACATGAATTTGTCATAAAAGCCCTTCATTCCTTTACTTCTACCTCCAAATGCAAGCCTCCAAGGCGGTGGCTAAAGATGCAGGAGGGAGGAGGCTGGGGATGTAAAAAATGCCTGATATAATCTCTGACCTTCAGTGATGGCTTTCTGCAGAATCCAGAGAAACAGACCTGCTCAGTGGGATGGACGGTAAAGGTTCCTACCAGGTGAAGGGCTGGAAGCTCACACAACAGCAGTTTGTGGCCCTTTTGTGGAAGAGACTGCTGATTGCCAGACGGAGTCGGAAGGGATTCTTTGCTCAGGTGAGCAGTGTGTTCCTGGCCAAGGACTCAGACTTCCTTAGTGGGCTACAGGCTCCCGGCCAGTGAAAGCAGGGTAGCATCATTGTTAGAAGATGGACACTGGAGCCAGATTATCTGTATTTCAATCCCAGTTTGCTTCTTGCACTTACGTATCTGTTGACAGATTACTTCTCTGAGCCTCAATCTCCTTATCCATAAAATGGGGATGATAATAATAGTACCTATGATATGTTATGAGTACGTACTTGGAATGGGTCTCAAGTTAGAAATTTCTGTGTGTGTTAATTTTCTCTTAGAGGAGAGTGTAACAAGGACAAAGTCTAGAAAAACTGGATGAGCAAATTAAACTTTCAAAACTTCAGAGATGATATGCCTAGATGCACTCAACATATGAATTTATTGGAGACTTGATTTTTCTCTAAGTTGATGTTTAACTGCAGACTGATAGAAAAGATAACCAGGGGTCAGAAAAAAAGTGGTAAACAGAAAAGACTTGTTATTCTCTGTTTGCATGCTAACTTGTTGGGTTGGGAGGATTAAATTATTCCAGTCTACAAAATCAAGAAGTGTAAAGAAGTTACAGAGATTCTTTCCCACAGGCTATGCAAAGAATATGAGTTTGGAGCATGTAGATTTATGTATGAATTCTGGTTCTGCTACTTCTTGGCTGTGTGGCCTTGGGCAAGTTGCTTAGTCTTTCTGAACCTCAGTTACCTTGTTTTTTGATTGGTGATAATTATATTACTAGTTAGGGTTGTAGTGATAATTAAATGAGATAATGCTTATATAGTATTTTCCCATGGAATTAGTTACATAATGATTAATTTTCTCCATTGAAACTTGAGAACATTAGAACCAGGGGCATTATTTGAATCTTTTTTTTTTTTTAAAGGGTAAATCTCTCAGGAATAAATGGAAGGAGCTTAGAGTTTGCTTATAAAATATGTACAAGTTGTTTTCAGAAAAGGTACAAGTGTAAAGTTTAAGGTGGTTTGTTCATGTGCTAAGTCACTTCCATCGTGTCCAACTCTTTGTGATCCATAGCCTGTAGCCTGCCAGTCTCCTCTGTCCATGGGATTCTCCAGACAAGAATAGCAAAGTGGTTTGCCACGCCCTCCTCCAGAGGATCCTCCCGATTCAGGGATCAAACCCGCATCTCTTATGTCTCCTGCCTTGGCAGGAAGGTTCTTTACCACTAGCACCACTTGGACAACCCCCTTAAGGTGGTTTAGTAAGGATTACTTGTGCTTTTTGAGGCTGTCAGATAAAGAAATGGCAGCTGTTCCCATTCCCTGGAGGCAGTGCTGTATAGTGATTTTCTCAGAGTATGGGAGCTGAATGGTCTGTCTGCAGATTGCAGACAAGAAGACTGAGGCCATAGGGGTTGTGACTTCAGATGGATACAGGAGAGAGACAGAAAGAAGGAGAGACAGAACGAAGCTGCCGTTCTTCTGGCTTCTGGTCCATGCTTGGGCTCTCAATTTTCCTCGGTGCTGAGCTGGGCTCATGGCCAGTGTGGTCTTCCTCAGGTTTTCAGGGAGAAGAGGGACCCAGTGTCCTGAGTCACCCTGACATGTGACTGCTGTTTACTCTGTGAAGTCCTCAGCTCGGTGCCCCTGCCAGGTGGCCACAAACTCAGGCCTTGTCTTGCCAGCTTCCAGAAATTCACCCAAGGGAAGGGGTTTAGATTTCAGCCTCCACTGCTTCCAACCTGCCACGAATGTCTTGATGGAGCTAGGCCCTGCACACACCCCAGTACTGGCTGGTCTGAGGCTACCTGGGCTGGAAATGGTCTTCTTTCTAACCTCTGTCCTTCTCTGGCAACTCTTCTCCATCCTTGCCCCCTGGTTATAGATTGTCCTGCCAGCTGTGTTTGTCTGCATCGCCCTGGTGTTCAGCTTGATTGTGCCGCCCTTTGGCAAGTACCCCAGCCTGGAACTTCAGCCCTGGATGTACAATGAACAGTACACGTTTGTCAGGTATGCATTTGCCTTCGGCACCCGGGGGGAAAGGAGGGCTCAGGCTGACCAGAGTGTTGTCTGTGCTGAGGGCCAAGGGGAGGGGACTCAGTTACACAAGGGCATGGATTTATCAGCTATGGCTACAGCCTCACACAAGCTCATGATAGATGCAGGAACAGCAGTGAAGCAAACCTGAAGTAACAGGGCTTTGAACTCCTTTCCTCTCTATTTGCTGTTGTCAGGAATATACATGTCTTATGTAAATAATCTACCCTTGCAGAAAAATCTGCTTGAGCTATAATATACTTGGATTCTTACACTATGTCTTTATTTTGCGGTTGAACACAGGGTTTCCATACACTCAGACCCTCACACCTCCAAGTTCTTGTTTTCTGCATGGTGCAATTCACATATTTATTATTTAGTCTTAAGGTTACAGATAATAGCTCGTGTTTTTTTTTTAAGACAAAAGTACTGCTATTCTGTAACAATCCAGTGCTTCAAACAAAAGAACAAAGGAATTTCTCCATCTTCTTATGCAGAAGTTTTCCTCTGTCCCACAGTATTTGCAAACCTTTCTATGGAGAAGTGTGCCAGTGATGTCCAAGGGAAGCTTCAGGGAAGCTTTAAAGAAAAGAAAAAAGAAACATAAGCATGCAAACTAGTCTCCTTTTCTCTAATTCCATTCTTCCTTCCTATTTAGTGCAGATTTACCTCCTTCTTTTCTTTCCCAGCTTGTGTTGCCCGGGGCTGTGGAGCATGGGCTTGTTTTGTGTTTATAACTTCTGCCCATCATTATTTGTGCTTTCCAGTTGTCCATGCAAACATTAAGCCCATAAAATCTGCCTTCCTTTCTCTAGAAAACCCCCCTTGTCTATGCCTAATGATTAATTGTGAAAGTACTTTTGAAATACTGATCTTTAATGAATTCATGGGCTTCCCATTAAAACGTATGTGGGCGCACATGTGTGCACCCCTCCATATTTATCACTTATTTACACAAGTTCCGCTTTTTTGGAGTGCTGTACGTCATCTTGACACCAAATAAACAACGAGAGGCTGAGTTCCTTGTGGGTGGGTTCTGTGTTTCTATTTTAAGAGCTTGGCAGGATTTGGCACACGGAAAGTACTTAATAAAGTGTTTAATTTGGGGGGAAAAAAAAAGCCTTTCCCCTCCCATTCATGGTTTAAATGAGTTGCTAAGCTGGCTGCTTTTCATGTATCTACAGTAATGATGCACCTGAGGATGTGAGCACCCAGGAACTCTTAAATGCTCTCACCGGAACACCTGGCTTTGGGACTCGATGTATGGAAGGAAACCCGATCCCGTGAGTGCCACTTGAGCTGTGAGCCCCTCCACTGCTGGCTTCTTGCGCTTGTCACATGGTTTGATCTCTGCACTGCTTTCGTATGCCACCTGGTGATGACCATCATTTACCCTTTGAACCAGTTTTGATTTTAAAGGAGCTAATGTAGTGATTTAACCCTAGCATCTAGGAACAAACATAACAGACCAGTAGACTCTTCTAGCATCCTGCCAGGAAAATGATTATAGACATTTGTTTTATGCTTTAGACATTAATATTTAATTTAAATAGTACTTCATAATGATCCCTTTCCCCCAGCTCCTATACCTGACTGCAGAGATAGGCACCCATTATGTATAATTTGTAGTTTTGCTCATCAGTTTCTTCCCTCTAAAAGCCTGAACGGTTGACATCATTTTTATAAAAATGGACATTTTCTTCTTTCAGAGTTACATATTTTTGTCATATTTTCCTTCAAAGTCCTTTTTTTTTTTTTTTAAAGTAGGTAGCATATAAAATAAATTCAGTGAAATACTCATTTGACTGTCATTGTATATGGGGAGAAGGCATGTCCAGAGATCTCTCTGAGTAAAGACAGTGAAGAGTGGTGAGGAGCTTCTGAGAGCTCAGCGAAGGTAGAAGCGGGTTCAGGTTTCCAGGCTTGGGTAGAATTTGCACTTGAGGTTGTTAACCACAGATTCAAGGATTATGGAGAGTGTGGGAAAGTTTAGGAAGACTGGAGAAGGGCAAACTTGAATTCCAGGTTTTAAAGGGAAGATAGTGAGCCTGCAGGTGACAGACCAGTGAGCATACCACCTGGGTGTGCAAGTTTTAATGTGTGCTTGTTAAACACGTAGCTGTTATATACTTGTTGGCTCTAATTAACTCTGGATACTTACTGAACATTTGCTAGTATTTAGTACTTAATATGGAGAAGGCAATGGCAACCCACTCCAGTACTCTTGTCTGGAAAATCCCATGGATGGAGGAGCCTGGTAGGCTGCAGTACATCGGGTCACTAACAGTCAGACATGACTGAGCGAGTTCACTTTCACTTTTCACTTTGATGCATTGGAGAAGGAGATGGAAACCCACTCCAGTGTTCTTGCCTGGAGAATCCCGGGGACCGGGGAGCCTGGTGGGCTGCCGTCTATGGGGTCGCACAGGATCGGACACGACTGAAGCAACTTAGCAGCAGCAGCAGTATTTAATAAATGTAAATCCTGACAGTTAATATCGGTTCCTAAAGAACAAGATGACCAAGGTGGAGAAGGACAAATTTCATAAGATTTGTGATGAGATTCCGCTTGGAACCAGAGAGCAATCCATAAAACTGTTCGTTTGATGTAAGAATCATCTAAACCCTGTGGCTTGGCTTCAAATCGTAGGGTTTTAAAAGTGTAAGGGATATGAGAAATGCCTTGTTGAAATGTGACCTGTTGAAATAAGTCATTTTACAGTTTTCTGGAGAAAATAGGCTCCAAGAGGGCAAGTGACTTGGTGGTCTCACAGTTATTCAGAACTCAGACATAAATGCCTGACTCGTCACCTGGGATGCCTGCAAACAATCTAGCTCTTTGTGAGCCAAACACTCTCACCTTGGCTCACTCCCCCAAATTCTTTACTTGTTTTAAAACATGTAAAAAGTGAATCTTGACATTCTTCCCCAGATTTTCAGCATAAAATGTAGACTTTTCCCGAGGCGTATGTCTTCTGACTCCTGCCTCCCTCTTCTCATCTCCCATCACTCTTTCTCATAGCTCATCACATTCCAGCCCCGCTGCCTTCCTGTTGTTCCTTATTTGTAGAACACTGGGGACCTTTTCAGCTGCGCTCTGTTGCTTCTGCTTGTAATGTTCTTCCCCCCAATCCCTGCCTGGCTTGTTCTCTGTCATCATTTAGGTTTTGGCTGAAATATATGACCTCTTCAGGTGGTCCTTTCTCACCAGACATTCTCCCTTTATTTTGCTTGCATTTTGGCCATCAAAGATTACATTATTTGTTAATTAATCTTTCCTGGGAACATAAACTTCATGATGGCAGAGCCTTTGTCTTTTCACCCCAGATTCTCAAATATGCAGGACAGTGTCTGGCACATAGTAGATGCTCAGTGAGTGTTTGTTGAGTGAACCTGTGGGTGAGTGATTGCATGCTGGTGATTGGGTTGACTTGAGTTCAGTATATGAGCACTTAGGCCTTCTTTGTGTTCCATGGTATTTAACTGTAAAATGAGTCTGTAGCTGACAAGTCTGTGGGACGGATCAGTAACCAAGTTGTGAGGGATGTATGTGTATTCGCAGTTGTTATTGATTGGTCCTGTGCTCCGAGGTGACAGGTGAGGCCAGACCCTCTTGGGTGATGCTATCCTTGGTGACCCTTTTCAGAGAAAGGCCCTGCTTGGTGGGAGAGGAGAAGTGGACCACCGCCCCAGTCCCCCAGACCATCACGAACCTCTTCCGAAATGGAAACTGGACGATGGAGAACCCCTCGCCCACCTGCCAGTGTAGCAGCGACAAAATCAAGAAGATGCTGCCTGTGTGCCCCCTGGGGGCAGGGGGGCTGCCTCCTCCTCAGGTGAGGCCTTTCAGTGTGCTTGAGTGAGCGAGGTGTAGGGTGGACTGGGAAGAAGGAATGGATGACATATTTTGAAGTCAGCCTAGGTCCTTCCTTGTTTGAGATACAGCCAGAAACAACACTCTGGATCAGTGGTCTGTGGAAGTCAGGCTGCAGCCTCTTCTGCAGGGCTGGTCCCAGGACAGACTGACAGACGCAGCTGCATCTCCACCTCTGCCATAGAGGAGCTGGTGACCTTGGATGGGTCACTCTGGGTCCCTGGGCCTGTTTCCTCACTGCTGAATTAGGGAGGCTGGCCTGTGAAACTTCTGTGAGGGTTATAACTCTTGACAATCCTTGGAGGCTGTGAGTGAGAGAAGCAATTCTGAGTCATTTTTTCCTGAGAATTTCAGGAAGAGGCTTGCTTGCGATGCCTCTCTGCTGCCTTATCAGCATCCAGGCTGCAGGACGAGGACAAGGAACTTTAACTAGTGTTGAAAAAGTAGTCCTTAGTGGTTGCTGCTCCTTAAAATAGCACTTCATCTCTTCATCAGCGTAACTCCAAGGAGGAAAATTCACTAGGCATAGTCAATGGTGCTGCTCCCTAGAAACCTTTTGTAACCGTGAAGAATGATACTTCATGGTCTATTGCTTAGCTGTTCAGAGTAATTTGCTGGGAATCACCTTGACTTGGCATAAAGGGCAGAATGGACCAGGCCTTGGTGATCGGCTGATGACAGTGTCCAGGCCCTGTGGGCAGGGTCTGCTCACACTGTGGTACATGTTTGAGGAACATGTGTCATTTTTGTTCTTGATTTGATTTCTGTTCCCATTCTGGCCCATAAAGACACATGTGCTTGGTTTTTCTGATGACAGAGAAAACAGAATACTGCCGACATCCTTCAGAACCTCACAGGAAGAAACATTTCGGATTATCTGGTGAAGACATACGTGCAGATCATAGCCAAAAGGTCATCATTTACAATCCTTGGCCCCTGCTTAGTTGTTACTGATTAGAGGAATTAAAGGCCTAAAAAATAGGAGATTGAGTAGTGGTGGGAAACATCACAGTTTGGCTTGATGTTGTCCTTTTGAAGTTTAGGATATTCTTTCAGATTAGAAAAGGTAATGGGAAGTATTATGAATATTCAGATTGAAGACTGAGGTTGCCTGGTTCCAGAATGAAAATAAATCTGGATTTAAATTCTAATTCTGCCACTTATCTGCCGTTTGACCATGGCAACCAGTTATCCTTTTAAAGCCTTAGGCTGTATATAACATGATAATAATGTTGCTCCCAGTAGTTTGTTGTAAGGATTAAATGAAATGATACACGTAAAGTACTTCTCATGGATGGAATGAGTGATAAATATGTGGCATTATCAAGAGAGCCCTGAGTTCTCAGAACTTCTCTGTGGAGCCTTAGAAGAGCCGTGTAGCTTCTTGGGGCATCACTGCATCGTCCTGAATGCATTAGCTCCCCCATTATTTGCAGTTTTGCTTTCGTCAGTTTCAGTTACCCATCATTAGCTGTGGTCAGAGAATACTAAATGGAAAATTCCAGTAACAAACAATTCATAAGTTTTAAATGGCATGCTTCTCTGAGTGGTGTGATGGGAATCATCCCACTGTGTCTCTCCTGGGATGGGAATTGTCCCACTGTCCAGTATAGCCACACACCATAAATGCTCCCTTCCCTGGCCCTTTTGGTGATCAGATGGACTGTCATAGTATTACAGAACTTATGTCCAAGTAACATTTTATTTTACATGATAGTGGTCCTATTGACCTTCAAAGAAAATGACAGGTGATAGGAAAAAATAGTATATGTAGGGGTTGGTATTATCTGTAGTTTTAGGCATCCACTGAGGGGTGTTGGAGTGTGTCCTCTCCAATTAAGGAGGGGACTGCTGTACTTAGCTGATGCCCAGAATATGCTTGCTTTAGCTTCCTTCCCATCAGCTTGGTTATATTTGTTCCCCTAAGTTGGAGTTCCAGTGACTTTTAATGACAAGGGTATGCTTGAATGACAGTTACTGTTTGTTTCCAAGAAAGAAGCTTAACCTCTCCATATGTTAGCCATAATTGAACTATTATTTTTGAATTTAAAAAGTTTGTAGTTTGATCACGTCTTTGTTGGTTTTTTAATTGTTTTAATACAAGGCATGACCTTCCTAAAAATAATAAGGTTTTGATATATGGAGAAGAAAAGACATGCTTATTAGGGCTTCTTTCCATTGGCAAAACCCTACAACACCAGCCTGATTGTAGAGTTATTTCTGTCCCTTTGTTGTATCCCCAGGTAGATGTTTCTAACTTTTGTATGATCAGGAAAAGGATCAATGTTTCTTTGGACTGATTTCTGGTTTCTTTGTCTTTGGCCCTTGCTACAGCTTAAAGAACAAGATCTGGGTGAATGAGTTTAGGTAAGTTGACTCCTCTGTGCTTTTCTTTTTCTTTTCCTTGACTCCTACACTCAGGAGGATGGTTTTGATGCAGTTTTCTTGGACCCTGGGAAGTTGTTGGTTTAGGGATGGTTTTACCCTTAGCTCAGTGCCCAACTGCCACTTCAGAGGCCTTTGGAATTTTTGCATATTGATGTCCTTGAGGAGATTTAGAAGTTCCTTGTGGGTCTCTAGGGACTTGACAGGAAGCACGATGTGAGGGAAAAACCTATGCTAATTAAAATTATCAAATCAGATTCCTAGGAGTCCTAGGGGCTCAAGAACAATTTTTCAGGTCTTTGTAATAACCAAGAAGGTCTTATATGAAATAGGAGGCTTCAAAACCATTTGTTCATTACATTTCAACTCATTTATCTTTCTGAGTTTTTTTTTTAAATAACAATGTTTCTTTTAGGAAATAAGAACAGAGTTCCATCAGGAGAGTAAGAATCCTTTTCTTTGCTGCAGTCAGGCTCTCTCCTCTCCACCTCCCACCACCATCCCTTCCCGTATCCCTCTGAGTTTTGAAGAAGCAGATGGGACTGGGGAAGAAAACCGAAGGAAGCATCCTTGAAGCCCTTTATTACTCATGAGAAATGAGATGCCTTACATAGCTGCCTCAGAACTTTGTTTTTTGACCCTATCTCCCACCTTTCTTCTTTGCCTTTTTTCCCCAAGAGCCAGGACCTACTGACTAACTGAATAGAGTGGATGCAGAACCTTCTCTGGTTCTCCTGCTGTGAAAGGGCCACAGCCCATCTATAAGCCCTCCCTGGCCTCTCTGGCCAATGTCTTCCCTGCTCATCCTGACTCCCCATCTGCTTGCCTTGAGACCCATGTTCAGGCTGAGCCACCAGGGGTGGGAGGAGCATCTGTGAGATGAATGAGCATTCTTTCCTCAACATCTCAGATGTCTCATTCTGTGTATAATCAGACCCAGGTCCCTCTCACTTGGGCAGAAGCTGTAAGAGTTAAGAGACTGCCAGGATCCATTAGAGGAGACCAAGGTGAAACTTCCTCTGAGTCCTATTTTGGTCCTACTTTGAACATACAGTTCCTCTAATTGAACATTACATCCTCAGGCAGTGTCTGCTGGTGAGTGACAATGGGCCCCACACTGCCTGTGTTTTAATGTCAGGCTATTCTTTTAGGTACGGTGGATTTTCCCTGGGTGCCAGTAATTCTCAGTCACTTCCTCCGAGTGAAGAAGTTAATGATGCCATCAAGCAAATGAAGAAACACTTGAAGGTGGTCAAGGTACGGTACCCATCCCAAGACATGTCAGACAGAAAATGAGTTGCTGGTACATGGGAGTAGTTGACAGATCTGATTACCTGGTAGCTTATTGTTTAAGATTTTCAAGTACAAAGCCATCACCGAGCACTTAGAGATCATGGGCCAGCCAAGACTCAGTCACTCACTGTGTACTTACTATGTGAAAGTGCAGGTCAAAAATAAGTTCAGGGACTTCCCTGGTGGTCCAGTGGTTAAGACTCTGCACTTCCAATGCAGGGTGCCTGGGTTCAATCCTTGGTCAGGGAAGTAAGACCCAATGCAGCCAAAACAAACAAAAACGCTCGAGAAAGAAAGCAAGTTCAGAGATTTTAGATCTCTCAGAATAACTTAAGTATAGCCAGTGAACAGAGAAACTGGGCATCAAACATACTTTTCTAAAACAATCATTGGTTAAACAGGAAATGAATCACTTTCTTTAAACCAGCAGCTAGTTTTAGGACCTGATTAACATTCACTTTCTTTATCTATATCCCAAGTTTCCCTCTTCTAAGTTGGAATTGGGGTTCAGATGATATGAATTCCAGTGTCACAGACACCAGGGATTGTCCTAGAATCTCTCCCTTAAGCCACAGACCCCATATCGGATGCATCTGCTTGTTAATTGTAGCGGGGGGCCTTCGGATGATGTCAAGGGAACATGGTGAAGAGCCCTTACCACCAGTTACAGGCTGACATCTGCCTCTTGGGACTTTGAATCACAGGGTTTCCCTCTGGTTCCTTTAAGACGTGTGACTTGTGGCAACAACAGTGCTTTAGATTTCCAGTCACTTATTTTTCAGGAGCCAGTTATTATTTATAGGGTTCAAGTTGCGTTTCAGTGAATGAGGCAATAGCCGTGTTTCCCTTCACAAGGTTGTCCCATTGTCCACAGACTCCAGACTTCCTGTTGCTCCTTCCCTGTGAACCATCCCAGCTGAGGTAGCTTTTTGTTGTTCACAGGACAGTTCTGCAGACCGATTTCTCAGCAGCTTGGGAAGGTTCATGACAGGACTGGACACGAAAAATAACGTCAAGGTAAAGCCCTTTGTTCCAGTGGCTTTCTGATGAACAGTAATTCCTGTGTTGCCCCAGAGTGTCAGCTTGTGATAATGTTGATTCATGACAGAAAAGTCTAGTAACTTTATCGGTGAGGCTGTAAAAAGAACTTGCTTTGCCGCCAATCACACCAGGGGAACCATTATGAACATGACTGAGTAACTTAACCTGTTTAAGCCTCAGTTTCCTAATCTATAAAATGGAGGCAATAACCATGTCTACCTCAAAGCTTTGGTGAAGATTAAATACGTTAAAGATAGTCAGCACATTGCCTGACCTCACAGACAGTGCTGGGTACATCCCGGCCCCTGTTACCTCTTTACCATGTTCTCTGATCATGTTTTGTCTTCAGGTGTGACTGAAATTTCTGGAGTTCATGTGCATGTTTTGTGTCTGTGCACCTACCTTCAGGAACAGGGGTTAGGAGCAGTACTTTGCACCTGGTATGTTTTATTTCAGGTGTGGTTCAACAACAAGGGCTGGCACGCCATCAGCTCTTTCTTGAATGTCATCAACAATGCCATTCTCCGGGCCAATCTGCAGAAGGGCGCAAACCCCAGCCAGTATGGGATTACTGCTTTCAATCACCCACTGAACCTCACCAAGCAGCAGCTCTCAGAAGTGGCTCTGTAAGTGTCACTGTGTCTGATTTGGGAGAGGGGAGGGTGTTGGGGGAATTCTGGTGCAGGGGAGCGAAGTATGAAGCTGGTTGTAGAGTAACAGCTGGGGAAGTAGGTATGTTATGTATGTCTGGGTTGGTCCAGGCTCTGGACAAAAAATAATCAATTTATGAATTGGCTGGGCAGAGATTAAACTACACAAGATAGATGCCTCGTGATATGTTAAAGCCATTATTACATTTAGTGAATTCATTTAAAGTAAGTTAAATTGTTAATATGATTCTAAAATGTTTTAACTCACTCTTAACACAATATTTAATTAAAAAATAAATTTCATTTGTTTTGAAACAACTATTTTTAAACTTAGTGAAACACACTTTTATCAGCTTGTGTGTTTATTAATTCCTGGAGAGGGAGAGAGAGACAGTGTGTGTGTGTGTGTATGTGTGTGTATGTGTGTATGGAGTTAAAGCCAGTATGATCTAGTTCAGAGTGTATAGCCTTTGAAATCATAGAGATCTGGGTTTAAATCTGTTTTTTTAAACTTTCTAGATATATGGTACTAAGTGAGGCATTTCATGTAAATGGACAAGTTCAGCCTTCAGCACAAGGTTGATAGTCAATACATGTTAGGTTCTTTTCTTGTTTATGGAGTATGGCACAGTTATAGTTTCTGCTTCACTTGTATGGAATATCAATGTATGTCACTAGGATCTTTATACCAAGCTTATATAGAATTTATATAAAGAAATAATTTATATTATATCCCATTTAATGGGCTTATAAGGCTATTTTTCTTATAATAAGGATCTGATGGAATTTTTGTGTTAGATTGATATGCCATGCTCTTTTGTTGTCAAACTCATTTACAGCCAGAAATTGTTGTTTGAATAGTTTCATGCTAATATTTCTGCTTTATTTAGTTTTCAAGCTACACTATTCCCTTATGTGTGAAAATTTATAGCTTGTTGCTCATAAAAGGTCAAGAATAGTAGAACAAAGTGAATGCTATTAGGCCACTCTTAGACTTCCTTTAATAGTTTCATTTTGGCTGTGGACTCTTTTTGACCTCAGTAGAAGTAGTTTTGCATGTGAATTATCAGGACTTTTTTTTTTTTTTTTTTGCTTGGAAATAATCATCTTTAACTCTGAATAAAATATATGTGGTGAACAGATCTTTTTCCCTGGGATATGCTTCAGATATTCATGTGTGTGTGTGTGTGTGTGTATGCTCTGATTGTGCCCTCAGCTGCACTGTCTTTTTCAGGATGACCACATCAGTGGACGTCCTTGTGTCTATCTGTGTCATCTTTGCGATGTCCTTCGTCCCGGCCAGCTTTGTCGTGTTCCTGATCCAGGAGCGCGTCAGCAAAGCAAAGCACCTGCAGTTCATCAGTGGAGTGAAGCCTGTCATCTACTGGCTCTCCAATTTTGTCTGGGACATGGTAAGAACACCCATCTGCTGCTGCTTCAAAAACCTCCATCAGGGCTCTAGATTGAATGGATGAAAGGGCTTCTGGCCTTCACCAGGAAATGTTCTAGCTAATCAAAGATGAATGAAAGAGGATAAGGCAGGCACAATTGTACACTTTCATGTCACCAAACATGACCTTTAGCACCCTGCTGATCTTATACCAGAGAAAATCTGTCCAAAGGGACTGCAGCTGATACCATCACCACCTCATTCCCTAAGTGACAACCTTTTAAAGAAACTGAGATGTAACACTCTCAGTCAGAACTCTAAGTCAGTGCCTCTAAAGTCAGTGCCTCGAACTTGTCTGATAAATTTTTAACCTCCAAAGTCAGGATATTCTTTGTCTTACTAGGAACTCAATCTATCATTTGAAAACTTCTTACATTTTACTGGCAGCTTATCCATCCATTGCAAGTCTGTTTTCATGTCAGCTGTAATATAATGCTTCTGTTTGAACCAATATGGAGGATGTCAAAGAATTCTGAAGTTCAAATCATTTTTATAAAGCAGAGTTGAAATATATCTCCCTATGAGTTCCATTAATTGTAGGCCACACAGAGAATTTAATTCTTCTCCCATTGGATATACCCTCAAATATTTGAGGACACCTCTTATTTAACTTAAATCTTCCTCAGATAAGATGATATACGAGAACACACCTTGTAATCTCTAAAGCACGGTAGAAATGTGAGTGATGATGATGATGTCTGTGTGGGTTATAGCAAGTCTCTCAGACTTGTCACTGTTCTGACCTGATTGCCTCTCTGTGGCCCATACTCCATATTGTTAATGTGCTCTTTGAAGAGCAAAGTCGTCGGGTCTAGAGGCAATTGATCTTTATCCCTTACTCCTCTTCCTCAGCCCAAGGGTACTGCATTTTGGAAGTAGCGCGTTCTTATTGGCAACTTGTAGAGAACCGAAACCTCTGCTTCATAGGTATTGTTAAATGGGGTCTCTTTCACTGTTTACTAATGCAGTTGACTTTTTTCAACCTTTTTATATAGATTTATTTATAAACATAAAGGTTGTTTAAAGCACATATAAAACTTTATCCCTGTTAAACTGAATTTTATGGGATGTCCATTTGTTTTGTTTTTTTGTCTTAATCCAATAACTGCTTTATTGAGTAAGCACATACAGACTGACTGCTCACTATGTATCCAACTCTGCCAGGCATCATAGATTCAGAGATGAAAGATCAAGTCCATGACTCAGGAACACTATTATCTTTTTGTATATTATCCATCTCTCCCTGTTCTAGAACCTCTGAAATTTGCTGTAAGCGTGTCTTCATCTAAGTTGTTGAAAAACAGTTGAGTAGGATGGGGCTGAGGCACAGAGCCCTGCAGTCTGAAGCTACAAATTCTTCTAACAGCTGGCAAGCCCACTGCTACCTCCCTGCCTGTGCTCTGCTCTGCCAGCTGTGAATTCCCGTAATTGTCTTGTGGTCAAGTCTTTATTTCTGCATTTTAATGCTTGAGACACTGTCAGGACAGACTTTAAAATTAGTCTTGGTGTGATGAAACTGTCCTGACATTGATGTTATAAGTGCTTACCTCATAAATAGATTACAAGAGAGCTTGAACTTGGGCAGACTGTAATATAGCATTAATGATGAAACAGACACAGTCATCTTCGGGAAGAGTAATGGCAGCTTACTTGCTGCCTGTGAAATTGAAATTACTCTGACTGGGAATCCATCCTTCAGTAAGTTTACTGAGCGTGACACCGTGGCTTATCTGTTGGAAAGACAGAAAGGACATGCAGTTTATAAAATCAGCCGGGGTTAAAAGGCTTGTCAAAATGTACTGTCCAGTATTTTGATTAATAGTTTTTGTGGCTTCATTAATTCAGAGTTATTCTTTAATATGTTTATCTGCCCTTTCTTGTCCAGTGATGGTGAAGACCTGAGATGTCTTTGACTTGGGGGTGACCTTGCTTTCCTTGTTTCACTTTTAGTGCAACTACGTGGTTCCTGCCACGCTGGTCATTATCATCTTCATCTGCTTCCAGCAGAAGTCCTATGTGTCCTCTACCAACCTGCCTGTGCTTGCTCTTCTGCTTTTGCTGTATGGGTAAGGCACCTCTGGATGGGGCATGTGGAATCCAATGTCCGAAAGAAAGCGGAGGACCCAGTGGACATATATCTTTGTGCCTCACCAGGTGGTCCATCACGCCTCTCATGTACCCAGCCTCCTTCGTGTTCAAGATCCCCAGCACAGCCTACGTGGTCCTCACCAGCGTGAACCTCTTCATCGGCATCAATGGCAGTGTGGCCACGTTTGTGCTGGAGCTCTTCACCAACAATGTGAGTTCTGTGGAAAGAGATGCTGGGATGACCATTTCTGGAGCCAGAGGATAGTGTTTATCATGATTGTATTCTACTTGGCCTGTGGCGTGGACCGCCTGGACCAGTCTGAACTTCTGCAGTCTGTCTTTCCTGGGTTTGCATAGCATCTCTTGCTTCTCCTTTTCCTTATATGTCTCTGATCAAATCTTTCTGTTTCTTTTGACAAGTTCCTTTATACTCCTTTCTGTTTAAATGTTGCCTTCTCCAATATTTGGTCCTCCGCCATTTTGTTTTCCACTGTAAGTACTGTCTCTGGGTGATGCCATTCATTCTGGAAGCTTCTACCACAGCCTCTCAATGTCTCACATTGTTCTCTCTCAGATCTGTACCTTAAGCCCTGACACTTCCATTGAACTCTCGCCCCACAGTCTCACTTGCCCAGTGGGTGGCTCCGTTTAGATTAACCAAAAGATACCCTAGACTGGTCACATCCCAGTCATCTTCCCTTCAGAAGCCAGTATTTCTCTTGCCATTCCTGTCACCCTGGATGGCATTACCATCCCCCCACCCCCAGTCACCCCAGCTGGCAGTATTAGAGTTATTTATATGCTTTGCTTTTGCTTATGTCTCCCACATTCAGTTGGTGACCTTGCCGGTTCCTTCAACTACAGATCTCTCAAACAAGGTTTCCTGTCCACTCCTGTTGTCATTGCTTTTGTCCATACACCTTAACTTAACCCACAAGGCCTTTCAGAGGCATACCATCCTTACTGGATAGTCCCCACCATGCCGTTCCCTAACATGGTAGGCTTCGACTGAATGGTTCCTTAAACCCTCCGTCGTCCCATCGGCCTGCTTCAGGATCCCCAGCCCAGCCCACATGGTCCTCACCAGTGTGAGCCTCTTCTTCAGCGTCAGTGGCAGTGTGGCCACTCTCTTGTTGGAGCTCTTCACCAACAATGTGAGCTACCACCCAGTTCTGTGATTCCTCTGTCAAAACTAAGCTTGAACATGAAGTTTTGCTTACCTGCCATATAGGAGGTACTCTCTCTCTCGCTTCTCTGTGCCTCAAAGCTCACATAGTTCATGCCTCCAGGACAACACATCCAATTATGCAGTAATTTCCTGTTTCCATATGTCTTTTCCTCAGAGTAGAGACTGTTTCTTATTCATCTTTATCTCTCCTATACCCTAGCCCAGTGCATCCAGCACTTAGCAGCTTACTTAGTTGTTAGGTATTTGGCCACTGCTAGATTGATGTATTTGAGAAGAACTATTTAAATTCCAACAAAATCCTGAAACTGAAATATATTGACCCAGACATGAGCAACTTGCTTTTAAAATGCTAAGCAAATGTTTTGTGTTGGATTTGCTTTTGATTAAAAGCAATCATGTTTCTAAACTTTGCTTATTTTCCTCCCATACTCGTAGCATTATTCCAAATTTTCCAAAGAGCAAAAATTTTCCTATATTATATATCATTAGCTATGGCTGCTACTATTTATTGGTATCTGACTCAAAGATTCAGTTTGACCTCAAGGAATCAAGCTTTTTCTTCACTCTCATATTTTAGACTTTGGTAAATTTTTAGCCTGAGTCACAAAAGACCTACAGTCTCTCTCTTATTTTTTTAGAAGCTGAATAACATCAATGATATCCTGAAGTCAGTGTTCTTGATCTTCCCACATTTTTGCCTGGGACGGGGGCTCATTGACATGGTGAAAAACCAGGCGATGGCTGATGCCTTGGAAAGGTTTGGTGAGTGACAGCAGTGGCTACAGGATGTTTTAACAGAGATGGGAGTTTGCATGGGTCTTGATACTTTGGCCTTTATTTTGGAAAAAGGCTGGTGACTGGGCCTAGGACTTCCCTCCACTGATAGGGCTCATGTCAACACAGATGGTTGTGGCTTGGGTCTTGTCTTCACTTGTGTGAAAGGTGAGAACATGGTTTTGGAGGTAGGGAAAATACTGGTTTCAGCTTGGACCCAGTGCCTGGTACCACTGGTGGGGGTTGTCAAAGTCATTGGAAAAATCAAACTGCAGCTTTGAGAATTAGATACAGGCCAGAGAAGCGAAAGGCAAGATGCAAACTTTGGCTCTATTAGGAAAATCATGGACCTGCAGATGGGGTCATATACTACCTTTTATACTGTCTATAAAAAGGTAATTTACTGCAGCTCTTTCTACCTTTAGAGTCTTTAAAAATATCTCTCCTGTGCCCACATTACTATTCTTTATCGACTTGCTCATATAGTTAGATGGGCCATGTTATTTAATGGGCATAGAAGAGGAACTATTTTTTTAAGCTTGGAGGTACAAAAGAGATATATAAGGAATTTAAGGAATATTTATATAAAATGAAGTGAATTGAGTTACTAGATTACATTGTGCTGTGCTCTCAGTCCTGTCCGACTCTTTGCGACCCTATGGACAGTAGCCCACCAGGCTCCTCTGTCCATGGCGATTCTCTAGGCAAGAATACTGGAATAGGTTGCCATGTCCTCCTCCAGGGGATCTTCCCAACCCAGGGGCAAATCCAGGTCTTCTGCATTGCAGGCAGTTCTTTACTGTCTGAGCCGCCAGGGAAAACCCCTAGATTACATTATATGCTACTGAAAGGAGCATCTTTTAATGTGCTTTCTAATCTTTCTTAGTGAAGCTAATAATTTGTTAAAATACTGACCCTAAAAATTACCCTGGATTGCTTGCCTTTTCACAAAGAATTTTTGGCATGTCTCATTCAAAAGGAAGCATTAGATTTCTTAGATGAAGTTATAGATCTAATACATGTTGACTCTGAAATTCTGATTGATACTGCATTGCAGTACGCTTCCCTAAAACCTTACCCTAAGTCAGACTTGGAAACTGGTGACTCCTGTATTTTTTCACCCTTATCATGGGTGATATACTAAGTGGCTTCAGTTTTGTTCGACTCTTTGCACGCTTATGGACTCTAGCCCGCAAGGCTCCTCTGTTCATGGGATTCTCCAGGCAAGAATACTGGAGTGGGTTGCCATGCCCTTCTCCAGGGGATCTTTCTGACCCAGGGATTGAACCCGTGTCTTTTACATCTCCTGCATTTGCAGGTGGTTTCTTTACCATGAGTGCCATGACCAGCTCCCTATCATGGGTGATAACCATTGGTATTTGTAGAAAGAGGCTTCCCTGGTAGCTCAGTTGGTAAAGAACCTGCCTGCAATACAGGAGACCCTAGTTTGATTCCTGGGTTGGAAAGATCTGCTGGAGAAGGGATAGGCTACCCACTCCAGTATTCTTGGGCTTCCCTTGTGGCTCAGCTCGTAAAGAATCCGCTTGCAATGTGGGAGACCCGGGTTCAAAACATAGGTGAATTTGAGCCTAAATCTGAAGAAGGGCTATGATCTCTGGTGCCTCCATTCTGATTGGATCTCTGCACTGTGTCCAGGGGAGAATCGCTTTGTCTCACCACTGTCTTGGGACTTAGTGGGCCGAAATCTCTTCGCCATGGCTGTGGAAGGGGTGGTGTTCTTCCTCATCACTGTGCTGATCCAGTACCGATTCTTCATCAGGCCCAGGTGAGCTTTCACGCAGAACTCGCTGAACACCTGGTTGAGGGTCACAGCGGAGGGAGCACAGGGAACACTTACTGGTGGTTGGGTTGACTTGAACTCAAAGCAGATAATCAAACTGATTCTCCTAACGTGGGCATCCCCTGACCAACAGTACTGACAGTGCTGGAGTGTGGATTTTATAGGACTGATGTAGAAACTGGGTCTTTGACTTAGAAAATAACTTGAAAGGTTGACTTTTTTTTTTCCTTCTTAATTTTCTTCCTAAGACCTGTAAAGGCAAAGCTTCCTCCTCTGAATGATGAGGATGAAGATGTGAGGCGGGAAAGACAGAGAATTCTTGATGGTGGAGGACAGAATGACATCTTAGAAATCAAAGAGTTGACTAAGGTGAGACAGTGAAGGCAGGCTACAACTTGCCTTCAATTTTTTCAGCTTTATATGTTAGAAACTAGCATTTTGCTGACTCACTTAATAAAAGGAGCATGCTTCCTGAAATGTGCATCTATACCAAGTTTCTGTCAATTTAATTTTACTTAAAATACACCATGGAGACTTCTCTAATTAAAAAAATCCTACTGAGAATAATTGTAAAGTGAATTCTCATTCTTGAGTATGTTTGTTTTTCATGTTTACATTTATGTGTTAGTAAAACATCTAATATTGTATATTGGGTCAAAGCTGAAGTTGGGAAAATAAATGATTGATTTTGAATTTCAAAAAAGCTGGTAAATCCCCATTGATTAACAGGAGTATCTGTTTCAGCCCTTTCTAGGTGCCAGAATCACAACAATTCACTTTTTGTAATATGTTCAATATTTGCAATGTTTTGATAACAAATTTTTATCCCATAGAACTTAATTTTTAAAATATCTGCAATGTCTTTATATTAAATAAAAATTATGTAGATATTAATGACAAATATATATATTTTTAAGTCTGATGTTTGATTAAAAAATACAAAGAAATTCATTTATATTTTGAGCATCAGGGTCATTCAAAAGCCAGTTGCCACAGAGACAGACCAAGGCTTTGGCACATCAAAAATCTGACTTAGTCTTATCAATGAGTCGAATTTCATGGTGTGTTTAGGTCATAATTCCCTCTTCCACAGTTGCCTGGGACAGCCGTGAGTACTGCAGCTCATGACTTTGTGCATTTTGCTGGTTGCAGGTATACAGACGAAAGAGGAAACCTGCTGTTGACAGGATTTGCGTTGGCATTCCTCCTGGTGAGGTAAAGACACTTTATCTATATTGCGTTTGCCCCTATTAATTCAGACTGTCTCTACTCCAGTCAAACAACAATGTCTGTAAGAAGTTAAAAGTGATTTTAAAAGGCTACTCCATTTATATCTATGTGTAGCAGTCAGTCATTGAAAGTTTGAAGGCCCCATATATCAAATGGAAAAGGAAATGGCAACCCATTCCAGTATTCTTGCCTGGAGAACCCCATGGACAGAGGAGCCTGGCAGGCCGTGGTCCATGGGGTCGCAAAGAGTCGGACACGACTGAAGTGACTAAGCATGCACGCACGCATATATCAAAAGTAGTGGCCCCGTGTATCAACAATTTTGGATAATCTCAGACAATTTAAGTACATTAAGTACAATTTAAGTACAATTTATGTACATCTAGAAAGTGATTTTGGATCCATTCAAGATGATAATGAAATTCAAATAGATTTAAAAAAAGATATTCTCTTTATTTATGTTTGTATTCTTGTATGCCCTTTAGCTAGATTTGATGGTGAAATTTGACTTGTTGGCTTTCATTACTGTTTTTCACTCATTAACTTTGGCTTTAACCCAACAACTCAAAGAATATTGACAAATACATCCACATTTAAAATGGTTCCATTATAAAATGTATGATTAAACATCCATATGACTTCTGAAAACCTAGAAAATATTTTACTCTTCATTAAGAGGGACATTTTAGGATCATGTTATATAAAAATGAAGCTGAGGTAACTGTGAATCATTTATATTCAGATTTTTAGTAGTTTTCTAATATTACTGACCCAATCATTTTCAGTGCTTTGGACTTCTGGGTGTTAATGGAGCTGGGAAATCATCAACTTTTAAGATGTTAACGGGAGATACCACTGTTACCAAAGGAGATGCTTTCCTTAACAAAAATAGGTGAGAAAACAAGTCTATTTTGCCACAAAGATTTTCTAAAAACTTTATTTAAATGAATATATTGTGATTTTGTTGATATAACAGCACTGTATAGTTTCTAAAAATGCTGAAATATAGTAAACTGTGAAGAAGAAAATAAAAATCCATGATCCCAGTACCTACAGATAACAACTGTTTACATTTCCTTTTAGTCTCACTTTATTTTTTTTAATAGATTTATTCAGGTATAAGTTATGTACCACACAGTTTAGTTGTTTTAAGAGTACAATTCAGTGACTTTTAGGCAATATGCAGAGTTGTACAACTGTTATCACAATACAATTTTACAACATTCCCATCAACCCAAATGTCTATTTTATATTCACATATAAATATATTATAAAATTGAGATTATATTAGATCTAGATTTTTAAATTAGTTTTTTGCTGCTAATGACTGTATGATGACTATTTCCCAATGTGTTTCATATTCTAAGATGTAGAATTTTACATTGCTGCATAAAATGCCTCTATGTACATGTACCTGTAGTTTATTTCACTATTTCCTTATTGTTGGACATTTATTTCACCAAATCTTTTTACTGGATATTTGTTTCTGTTTTTTACTAAATATGTCCTTGTATTCATGTTGATTGTTTCATCAAGATAAAAGGTTATCTACTTGTGAAATTGCCCTCTCTAAAGGGTATGCCAACAATGAATGTCACCACTGGGCTGTTATTTGAGAATGCAGAGACCACTGAGCAGTCTGATCTTAAGGAGTACAGTATGCCTACAGTACAGTCCTGCTAGGCAACCTTGAAAGTGAAACCCTCGAGCATTCTAAATACGTGGAACTTCTCTGGGCTTTTTCTGTGGAGAAATGGTACAAATCTGTGGCTTTCAAACTTTTTGATCATGTCCCATAGTAGCAAATGCATTTTACCTCTCAGTCAAGTAAACGCATAAAAACATGTAAACAGGCATACAGCTTAAATAATTTTGTAAAATACTACCTATTCTTACTGCTTGTAGTGCATCCAATATTTCTTACTCCACTCTCTGCCATGCTGTTTTAATAATACTAGTTGTGACCCACTAAATTTATTTCATAATGTACAAATGGGGGATGACTCACAATTTGGACAAAGGGCTGCTAGCCAATAAAATTGAAAACATCAAGGAACTTAATGTACTCATGACTTTTCTCTGCATCTTACATTTGTTTTAGTAACAGTGTAAAGGAGGTTTAAGAGGACAGAATTTCTAGAATAGCAGGCCTGAGGCTACATACATGCTTCCCCAGGTTTGTTTCTAGTACCAGGCTCCTGGGGTATATAGCAATAGTAGCAATAACTGGTCCAAACTAAGGTTCATCATATTGCCTGGTTCTGAATACTGGTATGGGCAGTGAAGCTGTGAGGTCTAGGCACAGGGTCTGTGAGCACAAGTCTGGAAAACTCTGGACCTGGGCCTACTAAATTGATGTGCAGAGAGGAATGAATACTGTTGAGCGGCCGAACCCATGGCTGTCCAGAGGTGACTGAAGTGCAGCCATCAGACTGGATGTGACACTGAGCTTCCTCCTACATCAGGGATCCTTAACCCTAGATTGGCTTCATGGGGCCTTAAAGCTGCCTCCACCAGTATATGTAAAATTGTGTCTGTAGTTACATTTTTTGTTGTCATCAGGTTCTCATCATGAAAACCTTCAAAACCAGGGGAGTTTCTGGGTTGAATATTTAGCAGGACTGTGGGGTTTGGATCATGCCGTGGCCAAGTCAGTGTATAGGCAGCAAAAAGCAGGAGTTCACCCAAACTGCTGGGTCTCTTCTGGCTTAAATGAAGCAACGGAGCACATGGTGCGTATGACTGGGCCACAAGTCAGGAATGGACACTTCGTGTTAAAGCCCCTGCATAGCGTGACTAAGACTGTTGATATAGATAGCGCCGCAGTTGGGGTGGACTTGGGAATTCTGAAATGGGACCAAGCCTGCAGATTGAGGTGTTGGGGGAACTAGGGGCAAGGACTGGGCAGGATGGAGGCAGGAACCCTGACTTCCAGGAGGGGCTGGCATCCTGAGGGCAGAAAGGCTGTTCCTTGAAGCTATAAGCAAGTGTGCTCCTGGTCTGTTTATTATGCACAAACACACTGTATAGAATGTTAGGCAAGATGGTCTGACCAGAATACAAAATGCTTAAAAACCTGACCAGCTCTGTTTTTCTTTGCAGTATCTTATCAGACATCCATGAAGTGCATCAGAACATGGGCTATTGCCCTCAGTTTGATGCCATCACAGAGCTGCTGACTGGAAGAGAACATGTGGAATTCTTTGCCCTTTTGAGAGGAGTCCCGGAGAAAGAAGTAGGCAAGGTACTGTGGGCAGTGGAAAGCCAGCCTGCCTCCTGTGGCATCCTGACAGCCTACCTTATGGCTGTGACCTTCACACATGGCCATTGGCTTCAGGCAGTTCTCCCTTATGGATGCAGCGACAGGAAGTGCTGGCTCTTTGCAGCTACTTTCGAAGTGGGAAGCTGCGGTGGTGGTGTGGGGATGGGAGATCAGGCTCACCCTGGAGGGCAGAGAGGGAGCGCTGCCCCCTGTGCTGTGGGCACTACCCAGGTCATGATCGTATAGGATCTGGTCCTACTCAGTGAAAGAGTTCTCACATGCAAGTGTAAGAAAGCGTGATAACATCACCAAACCCAGCAAACGTCCAAGAGCTTTTTTATCACTCTTAGGTTGGCGAGTGGGCGATTCGGAAACTGGGCCTTGTGAAGTATGGAGAAAAATATGCTGGGAACTACAGTGGAGGCAATAAACGCAAGCTCTCAACAGCCATGGCTTTGATTGGTGGGCCTCCAGTGGTGTTTCTGGTGAGTGTGACTGCATGGAAAAACCTGTTCTGGCCTGAATGGAAAGCATCTCTATTCTAAAGTCCTGGATGTCCAGGATGTGCATGACTGGCTCAGCAACGGCAAGCCCCACCTCACCTGATGAGCAATAGCCTCAGAGAACCAGAGGGAAGCTCCCCTGTCCCTCTTCTTAACACACATGGGGTATATCTGCCTTGCCCTCAGATGTTCCAGAGGGAGAGATACGCCAGGGACCTTGTTTCTCTGGCATGGAGAATCCCAACAAGTGCTACTGAGGCTGGGTATAGGATTTAACTTGCTCTGGACCATTCTGTATGCCATCCATGTGTTCATCCTCTGGAGATGGAGAGTGTTGATATAGCCTCAGGATTCCTAAGTAGCGCCTTTGGGTACATAGTTCCTTACATATGGATAAATGGAAGACAGAAGATCAAACTAACAGTGGCCCTTGACCTTTTTCTTCTGTAAAGGAGAAGGGCACTGAGGTTATTGCAGGAAGAAGCCTTGGACTGAGGCTTTAAAGTTATCCAGAGTGTTTAGATTTAGAATTTGTTCCTCTAAGACCAGCAAGTCTAAGATCATGGCATCCAGTTCCATCACTTCATGGCAAATAGATGGGGAAACAATGGAAACACTGATAGACTTTATTTTGGGGGGCTCCAAAATCACTGCAGGTGGTGACTGCAGCCATGAAATTAAAAGATGCTTGCTGCTTGGAAGAAAATCTATGACCAACCTGGAGAGCATATTAAAAAGCAGAGACATTACTTTGTCAACGAAGGTCCGTCTAGTCAAAGCTATGGTTTTTTCAGTAGTCATGTATGAATGTGAGAGTTGGACTATAAACAAAACTGATTGCCAAAGAATTGATGCTTTTGAACTGTGGTGTTGGTGAAGATTCTTGAGACTCGCTTAGACTGCAAGGAGATCAAACCAGTCAATCGTAAAGGAAATCAGTCCTGCATATTCATTGGAAGGACTGATGCTGAAGCTGAAACTCTAATATTTTGGCCACTTGATGTGAAGAAGTGACTCATTAGAAAATACTCTGATGCTGGGAAAGATTGAAGACAGGAGGAGAAGAGGACGAGAGAAGATAAGATCTTTGGATGGCATCATCACATCATCGACTCGATGGACATGAGTTTGAGCAAGCTCTGGGCATTGGTGATGGACAGGGAAGCCTGGCATGCTGCAATCCATGGGGTCACAAAGAGTCGGACACAACTGAGTGACTGAACTGAACTGAACTGAAGACCAGCAAGTAGAGTATAATAGGCTAAGCCAGAGTGAACTAAAATTAAAAAAAAAAAATTATTCAATTTTTGAACTGACCTCAGTAGCATTCCAGACAAAAATAATTTTTAGTATATGCTTGTCAGTCATGAAAAGATGATTGAAACCAAATGACTTTTCCCTTTTTCTTTCTGTTTATTTGGAGAAATTTAATTTCACAAAAATTAAATTTGAGTTTTCTACTTCAGTGACAGTTATAAAAGTGAACTGGTTATAAACAAGTATGAAATATTCTTTTATGTAAGGTCGGTTTTTTGATCCTTCAAGAAATAAACAGAATGGTAAGTTAAACCTTAGGCTATTTCTAAAATGCTTCTGCATTTAAGACCAAACCTATCTTTGATTTTTTTCCAACACATAATAGGACTTATTTTATTCTGTTTACAGGATGAACCAACCACAGGCATGGACCCCAAAGCCCGGCGCTTCCTGTGGAATTGTGCCCTAAGTATCATCAAGGAAGGGAGATCAGTAGTGCTCACCTCTCACAGGTCTGTAGTGAAGAGTTGGCTTGACTTCGTTGTTGTATAATTTTTAGGTTTTCCAAGTAGTATATATGATCACTGTGTAAAAACAGAAAACACAGAAAGGCAAAGAAAAAAAAAATTATGGTCACCTGATACATCACCAGGAGACAACTATTATTATCACTGGGCAGTATATCTTTGCAGAGTTTTCCTCTGCGAATCTGTACACAGTGTATATGTTTTTTACAAACAAAAATGCAAGCTTTGGCATATATACCAAGTTCTTTTTCACTTAACAATATTGAGAACAGTATTCCAAGTAAGTTTAATTTAGATGTGTCATCATTTCTTATAGCTATTAGTAAATAGTATTCCATTAGGATATACCCTAATTTACTTAACCATTCCTCTTTTGTGTAGACACTAGGAACATTCTCAGCTTTTTCACAATTGTAAACGACACGGCAGTGAGCATTATTTTCCCTACATCGTCATGAAATTTCTAGCAGGAAGCAGTTATACTCTAGGAAGCTAAGAATCTGTTTCTTTGAAATGCCAGATGTCATGGTGATGTTCTGATGGTTACAGGAGCATCTTTCTCAAACTAAACCTCATTCTGTTTCCCTACAGTATGGAAGAATGTGAAGCTCTTTGCACTAGGATGGCAATTATGGTCAATGGGCGGTTCAGGTGTCTTGGCAGTGTTCAACATCTGAAAAATAGGTAACAGGGACACTTTCCTTGGGATCCCACATAATGAGAAATTGTGTATTTATTCTTTTGTGAGTGTATACATAGTGGTTCTAAAATAAAGGGAAATAAACTGAACAAAATGGTGTAGTGCAAAGAATAAGGACCTTGAAGTCCAACAGAGCTGCGTGCAAATTCTCTCTTTACTTTTTACTGGTTGTATGCACTTGGGAAAATTATTTAACCTCTCTGAGAGTCAGTATTCTATGAATAGCTACTTTCTGCTTTTGTTATAGAGATGTAGTGGGGAGATTTATACGTGCCAGTAAGGTTGGAGCATAGACTTTGGAGTCAAACGCACCAGTTGGTTTGACTGGTGTTGGGTCCACACCCCAGCCCTACCACTACTGAGTTTTGTATCATGAGCAAGTGACCAACTCTCTAGGTTTCAGTTTCTCTTAATATCTCAGATGTCCAAGTGTGGATTAAATGAAGTCATGTCTAAAGCACTTGGCAAGGCAGCTCAAATAGAATAGGTATTCAGTATTTGACAACTGGTTCCTTTTCTCTGAAACTATTTCTTGGTCTGGCAGGGACCACTTTCTCTTTCAGGACCCAAGAGTTAAATATTCTTTTGAGAAGTTTCCCCAGAGTCTTTAATTTGATTTTCTTTTTCCTGCTTTCAGGATTATTTTTTTTCCCTGCTTTTAGGATTTTCTTTTTCCTGCTTTCAGGTTTGGAGATGGTTATACAATAGTTGTACGAATAGCAGGGTCGAACCCAGACCTGAAGCCTGTACAGGAGTTCTTTGAACTCGCCTTTCCAGGAAGCGTCCTGAAGGAGAAGCACCGGAACATGTTGCAGTACCAGCTTCCGTCTTCACTGTCTTCCCTGGCCAGGATTTTCAGCATCCTTTCCCAGAGCAAAAAGCGACTCCACATAGAAGACTACTCTGTCTCTCAGACAACACTTGACCAAGTAAGCTTTGAGTGTCAAAAGTAGATTTGCTTTTTAGGGTGAGGATTCCTCCCCCTTCATTATGGGTCCTAGAACAGTACAGATTATCGGAGCATGAACTCCTGATCGTCTACTGTTAGTTATGCTTTTAACCTAACCTCCCTGAATCTGAAAAGGGAGATGATGCTACTGATTTCATAGGGTTATTATGAGAATAAATTATCATACTAATCCTAAAAACTGCAATTTATTGAGTATCTGCTATGGGCAGGTTTTAGGCCAAGTGCAGTATCCCATTTAAATTAAATGACATCAGGTACGAAAGAGATCCTGGCACTTAGTAGATATTTAGCAAATGTTAGTTTTCATCCCCCTTCCCTTTAATCAAGTCTGTATGAGTCAAAATAAATAGATGATTGAGCAGTTGGTTGATTGGAGGGGCAATATATAAGGGCAGTTATTTACTTTTTTTAATGATTAATGCTTTTTCAATCATTCCTTTCTGCCTCCTACACAAAGTTTTCTAGTTAATCTATTTATTCAGTCTCAGATTCTTGTATATGACATAATTTCCATATGGGGAAAAGTGCAACTTGAATAAAGAGAGAGCAAATTAGAGGTGTTTATAATGGTCCGTCTTTATTTTGACAGGTATTTGTAAACTTTGCCAAGGACCAAAGTGATGATGACCACTTAAAGGATCTGTCATTACACAAAAACCAGACAGTAGTGGATGTTGCAGTCCTCACATCTTTCCTGCAGGATGAGAAAGTCAAAGAAAGTTATGTATGAAGAACCTTGTCCATATAGGGTGACTGGAAGAAAGGAGGAACTAGACCTTCCTTTGCACCATGTGAAGTGTTCCAAAGGAAAGGGCTAGAAGATTTTGTGGGAAGAAGTAAACTGGATACTGTACTGATACTATTCAATGCAATGCAATTCAATGCAATGAAAACAAAATTCCATTACAAGGGCAGTGCCTTTGTAGCCTATGTCTCATATGGCTCTCAAGTGAAAAAGACTTGAATTTAGTTTATTACCTTATACTCATGTGAAACTCTAGTATGGAACCCAGTGGACATATGAGTTTGACATACTTTTTTTTGTTCCTTTGTATTCTTACTGGGGTTGCAACAACAATTCATCAAGTAATCATGGCCAGTGATTATTTTTCAAAATCAAAAGGCATGCATATGCTCATTCATTACGCCGTGCCATGCCAAGAGACTGGCTTCCCGGTGACATAGCCGCTGCTGGCAATGAGTGTGCCAGAATTACTAGTGCCAAGTTTCTCAGAAAGCCTGAAGCACCATGGTATGCCTTGCACACTTGTGAAAGCTGTGCTACTCAGAGTCTGTTGACATCATCAAGTACCAGTTGATGAAATGGTGCCACATGTGGGGAAAGTCCTGCTTTGATTCCCTCTTTGAGCTGCTCTGGTGATGGTGACATGCAAACTACATGGTGACATACAAAAGCAAAACTTGGTTTCATTGTTGTCCCTTGCTTGGAACCACGAGTCTCCAAGATTATCTTTCTGGGACTCTAAGTGTACTTAGATCCGGGTAAGAAGCAAAGAATCAGCAACCACACTGTTGGGGCTGCAAGCTGGGGAGGCCATGGCATGTGATGAAAGAGATGATGGATTTGGAATCAAGGGAGGTCTGTGTCCATTTGTCCTGCTTGTCTACTAACACGGTACAGTGCATCTCAAGATCTTGTTGTTTGACACAAACATAGTATTATTTCTGGCTTTTTGAATTAATCTAGAATATGAAAAGATGGAGTTGTATTTTGAGAACAATCTTTGTACTTTTAATGTTATTTGGAATTGTAAGTTCTATTAGTGACTTCTGAAAACTTAGAGTGGCCTCTTTGTAGAACCCTGTGGCACAGAGGAGTATGGCCACACTGGCTCGCTAGCTTTAATTTTTCACGTGTGTTTGCAAGTGGATTATCTGACTAATGCCTAGTGACTTGAAAACAGTATGATGGCCAAGATCTCATGACAACATTATATTTAAGTATCTTTAAGATCATTAAGCATACTTTTAGTATCAGCGCATTGGTCAAGTATTCTTTGAGTGTATGTTATAACTGAGTGAGTATGGATGGATGGTGTGGGGAGAAATTAAGTTTCAGTAGATTTCCTGTGCCATGTTCATCAGATAACTGGTTTACAAATACAGGTTTTGTTGTGGTTGTGGGAACCCACTGAAAGAATATTGGGCAGCCCACTTTTTAAAAATAGCAACAATGCAAAAGGCAAGAAAGTTTATGTCAAAGGGTCACACGATTAGCTTCAAAACTTGTTGAATAACATAAAACTTGTGCTTATGGCATTTAGTACCTTTGAATATTGGCTTTGAAAATCTCAGATACCCCATTCTGACAATCTCAAATTTTTTATCTCTTCAGTCACTATCATGGGAAAAAAAACAGCAAATGCCCCCACATGAAAATTATTTCAGACTTTTCCAAGTCAGTTTAATTGTTTTTAGTCAGTAAACACTTGTTAAAGATAATGTTATCTGTCTTGAGACAACAAAATTATGAGAGAAATACTGTTTGAAGTTAAAGTGATCTTTTAGTATCATTATTAATGTCTTTTCCTTTTAAAAAATTAGATATTAATTCTAAAAGTACAAGATTTCAGATCTATTCCAAATATACATTTTTTCTTTTAAAATTTACTGCATGTTATCATGCAACTTGTTGCTTGGAGAAAGAAAATGACCTTTAGAGATTATTGCCAATATTTTCTAAAATGATAAATGAGTAATAATGACAATTTCCCAATAATTATTGGCCTAAACTCATATTTTATGCTATCTTCAATGATATAAAATTCATGGAATGATGTTTCTCCTTGTTTAGTATTTTCCAAAATCAAGCTTCTGCTAGATTCCCCATTTCAGCAGAATCATGTCCTAAATCTGTGTTGTATTAAAACCATGAGCAGCTCCTTATTTTTGATTATTCTACTTCAAGGCCATATTTAAAAAAATCAAAGGATACTGTGAACTACGTTGAAAAATGCAACATTTCAGTATAGATTTAAAGGCTATCTTAAGCTAGAAACAATCTACAGCTACTCATCTACTGCATTAGTATGGTTATTAGATATCCAAATTGCAGTCTTTAAAATTTTTCTGGGTAAGCCTAATTATACTAGAGATTCTTACCAACTCTCTTCTCAGTCAGGTAAAATTTCTATATCATCCCTGTGGAAATGTAACCATGTGAGTTTAACAAAAAAAAAATTTTTTTTAAGTGTTCAGAGATTTCTGCTTCTGCTTCTTTTGGATACCTGAAGCCTTATTAACTGTGAATATGAAAAAATACAAAAGAAAACCATAACAAAGCCCTCTATACACAAATACCCAGCATAGGTCATTGTTAAAAAACCAATAACCAAACCTCAAACTACTGTATTTCAATACCTGTACTGAAGGCATATGCATTGTGACTATTAAATGTTGCACAGCATTCACTGTATAGTAATCATTGACTAAAGGGATCTGTTTTCTTCTTGTGGTTGTATATATCAGGTAAAATTTTTTTTCCAAAGAGCCATGTGTCATATTATATTGAACCACTTTGACATTGAGATATTAATTTCTACTCTTGTTACCATTTACTAGTAATATAGTATTATAGAAATATTGTTCTAATCCTCTTCAGAATTGTTGCATCCCTTTTTATAGAATGTTTATACTTCCGTACGTTTTAAGAATTCTGTTCTCCCTTCTTATACCCTAGGATGAAACCATGTTTTTGTGCTTTGTCTTTATCATTGACCCTTCATTCCAAGCACTTTATGCTGTCTGTAATGGGATCTATTTTTGCACTGGAATATCTGAGAATTGCAAAACTAGACAAAAGTTTCACAATAGATTTCTAAGTTAAATCATTTTCATTAAAAGAAAAAAAAGAAAAAAAATTTTTTGTATTGTCAATAACTTTATAGAAAGTATTAAAAAAGGCATATTTCTATGTTGTTATAAGTCACGAAATAAACCTGTGATGGTTCTGTTGTGGTCTATACTAATTTATTTTCGTGCATTCATAGCACCATCTACTGTTAAAGCTTATAAAGTCATTACAGAAGTAAGAAGTGTCTGCTTGGAGAAGGGAGGATACTTGGATCAAAAACAGAAATTTAGAAAAGACTAAATGTCCTGTTAATCACAAGAGAATCAAGGGGACTACCTGAAAATAAAGGGTGTTTTGAACTCTCAGGTTCAGTTTAAGAGGCTTTAGATAAACTTATTTTGCTTAATGATTATGAAGCTGCAGAGATCTCCACAGTTACTCTGTAGCTAAGCCATTTAATAAAAACTTCATTGCTTCACTTGATACTGAGGAAGCACAAAGCAGCAAAACAGAGCTTTTGTTTATTCAACCAAAAGTACAAGGACTGTCATGGGTGTACCCTCTTTGTATATAAACATTTACAGATTCAAAAAAGCTCTGGAAACTTTGGAATGCTAATGTGCAACTGTATACGAAAAACCTTGAGAAGATTAGCCACCCTTTTCAAGTGTTTTACTGTGTTGTCAGATATTTCATTTAATCCTCAGAACCTGCCCTAATGAGGTAAGTAGTACCATTTGACATAGGAGTAGACTGTGGCTCAGAGAATAAGGTACTTGTCCAGAGTGACACAGCTAGTAATTAGCAGAGGATTCTTTTGGTGAAGTTAGGTATCCAGTTAAAATTGTCCTTGTAAAGTCACTTCAGTCTCATTCTGCAATAACATAACAAATATTTACTGCACATTATTGTGCACCAGATAATCTTACAGTTCTGGGGATATGGTGTTGAAGAAGACAGAATTCCTGCCCTAATGGACTATTGAGGACGTTATAGTCACAATGGGTGTGTGGGCAAATAAATGTAATAGCACTAAGTGCTAAGTAGAAAATACCACGTAGTGACAGAGGGGAGTCAGACTTCTGCGGAGTGACATTTAAGTTCAAATGTAAACAAAACAAACAGGAGCCAACATTTGAAGGTGTGTAGGAAGAATGTAGGATGAGAAGGTTGGATGGCATCACTGACTCCATGGACATGAGTTTGAGAAAACTCCAGGAAATGGTGATGGACAGGGAAGCCTGGTGTGCTGCAGTCCATGGGGTCACAGAGAGTCAGACACAACTGAGTGACTGAACTGAACTGAACTGAGGAAGAATGTTCCCAGGAGAAAGAACACTCTGCAAAAACCACAAGTGGGAAAGAGCTTGGCGAGTTGGAGGGAATTCTAGTGTCTCTGGAGTTATAGGGGATGGAATCAGAGATGGTAGGAAACAGAACCTGTGGGGCCTCATCGTCCAGGTGTTTAAGGTACTTGGATTTTATTATGAGTGCAATCAGGAGCCACTGGCGAGTTTTAAACAAGGTAGTGGTTTGATCCAATCTTTGTTTCAGAAAGAACTTTGTTGGTTATATGGGAAGAAAGGACAGTGCGGGGCGGGGCTAAGTAGGAGATGATGGTGGTTTGGACCAGGATGATAGCAACAGAGGAAGGAGTGGTAACACTGAGGATCTATACAGAGATACAGCCAACAGGACCTGCTGGCAGGCTGCATGCAGGAGATGAGGGAAGAGAGATATCAAAGTGATTTCTAGTTTGTCTAACTAGGTAGTTGGTTGTGTTCAAAAGGCAGTTGGTATTTCAGTCTGGAGCTCAGAGGCAAATATGGGAAAAAAGATAAAAATGTGTGAATCATATATATGATTAAGCCTTGGGACTGAAGGAGCTTACCTGGAGAGAAAGAAGAGAATATGCTTGAGGTCTGAGATGCTACCCACATTTAGAAGACAAGCCATCATAGAGATCAGAGGGACTGGCCAGTGAAGAGGAGGAAAATCTAAGGCTAAGATGTGAAGTGAGAATTGCTCAGTCGTGTCCAACTCTTTGTGACCCCATGGACTATACAGTCCACTGAATTCTCTAGGCTAGAATACTAGAGTGGGTAGCCTTTCCTTTCTCCTGGGTATCTTCCCAACCCAGGGATCGAACCCAGGTCTCCAGCACTGCAGAAGATACCATGTATTGAAGCTCAGAATCAAATACTTTCAAGAAGGCAGAAGTGGTCAACTGTGTCCATTACTGCTGAGAAGATGAGCAAGGTAAAAGCAACTGAATTTGGTAAGAAAGAAGTCTTTGGTGATCTTCAGAAGAATCATTTCAGCAGACTGACAAAGATACAGACCTAATTGGATTTGGTTCAAGAAAGAATATGGGGTAAGGAAGGGAAGATAGTGAGTATGAAGTAAAGTGTTAGTTGCTCAGTCATGGCTGACTCTTTGCAACCCTATGGACTGTAGCCTGCCAGGTCCCTCTGTCCGTGGACTTCTCCAGACAAGAACACTAGAGTGGGTAGCCATTCCCTTCTCCAGGGGATCTTCCCGACCCAGGGATCAAACCCCAGTCTCCTGCATTGCAGGCGGATTCTTTACCATATAAGTCAACAGGGAAGCCTGATGGTGAGTATATACAACTCTAAAGGAGGTTTTGCTTTGAAGGGAAACAGAAAACATGACAAGAGTCAGATTACAAAACTTCTCTTTGGATTCTTTTCTTGTCTGCTAATAGTATAGATAGCACCTGAACACCGTCTCACCTTTCCTGATTTTTTTTTAATCCTTTAGACATTTCTTCTCTCAGGAGCCTAACACACTGTACCTTGTTTTCCAAATTTCCCTTGGCTAATTCATTATATACTATTTTACATTTACAATCTGTTTTAGAAATTTAAAATAATATAGCTATAAATATAGACTATCAAAAGAGATTGGATTTACCAAACCTAGTTTTAGCAGGCAGAGGTACATAACTAAAATGGAAATTAAAGGTGTTTCAAAGAAAACTCTAGCATGTCTGTGGCAGTACTAAAGAAACCCTCCTTCTGGGATTACTATCTGCTATTTTCTTGATGTAACTTAACATTTCCAATAAAGTTAGTAATTTATCACTGTGTTACCATCCTGTGGGTGAGTGCATGTGAAGTCGCATCTCTTATGTCTCCTGCATTGGCAGGCGGGTTCTTTACCACTAGTGCCACCTGGGAAGCCCATCACTATCCTATAGTAACACAATAAAAGCTCCAGAGTTGATAATATCAACATAAAATGAAAATTAAGAAAAAACAAAACAGATATGTAGGCTTTTATTAGAGCAAGCATTTCCATAAACATGAAAGTGAAAGTCGCTCAGTCATGTTTGACTTTTTGAGACCCCATGGACTAAACAGTCCATGGAATTCTCCAGGCCAGAATACTGGAGTGGGTAGCCTTTCCCTTCTCCAGGGGATCTTCCCAACCCAGGGATCAAACTCAAGTCTCCTGCATTGCAGGCAGATTCTTTACCAACTGAGCTATCAGAGCAGCCCATAAACATAAAAAGTTATCTTTATTTTTTATTTTTTATTTTTTTAGATACTCCTATTTCTCTATTTTTTTTTAACTAAGCTATTTTTTTATTTTTATTTTTATTTTTATTTTTTTTAAATTTTTATTAGTTGGAGGCAAAAAGGTATCTTTAAAACAAATAGATGTTCCACGGATCTTCATTAAATGGTGATCCAAAATGAACAAAAATTAATAAAACTGAAAATGAACACATTTCAGGATATAAAACAAGTCTTCTGAAGTTTTAAAAAAAATTATTTTCCAAGTGAAAGTGACAAATAATGTGAAAATCATAATTAAAACAGGTGATACAGTACTTTCCCAAGGTAAAGAAGTATATTTGATGTAATATTCTTCTGGATCCCATTTGATATCATAAAATAAATTTTACTGGGAAAAAATCTTTTTAAAAAGCTCAGATATCACAGATATGATAAAAAACATGGCCATTGTATATAAAAACACTCTCAGGCACAGAAATGTAAAATCATCATATGAATATAAGAAATGCCTATAGAGCAAAAGGTTATTAAAATGAGAAGAGATGTTCTGAAACAAATGAAAAATCATGATCAAGAAGTAGTGGCAACTACATATTTCTAATATATAATAGATAATGAAATGCCTAGGGGAAAATGAACAGAACTATCCTGAGGTGGTAGTGACATATGTAGAGGCATAGTGAATTAACTTACTACTTTCTTCAAAGAAAAGTGAGAATCTCTTTGAAGAATCAAAGCAGATTAGCAGACACATCTTATGACAGTTAACGAAATGCTTCTTATATCAGTGGAAAACTTTCAATGGTGAGTATGATGTAGGAGTCAGAAGTATATTCTGCTGAGACACTAGGTAATTGACACTTTCTTGAACTGAAAAAGAAATTCATAAGGCATATAAAGTTATTGACTAAATCTGATTTGTTGTAATAACAACTTGTGCCTAGTGAAATAGCTTACCAGCTGCCACCACTCCGGGGTCCTCATGAGACTGATGTCTCCCAGCTGCATGGCTGTCTGCACTCTAGTTCCACCAGGGAACATGAACTACAGAAATAAATGCTAAAGACTGTGGCATTACTACCAATAAGAAAGACAGAAACATTAACCCAAAACTGGAAGTCCTATTCTTTCAATGAAAATAATAAGTATGAAAAAGGTAGCACTAAGTATGTTGGTGATGAGATTTCAGAGAGGTCAGAGATTTGGGTGAGAAATTTATAAATGAATTAGTCAAACTGGTGTTATAAATGAAGAAACTGAAAGCTTTTACTTTATTTTTAAAAAGTGAGATTGTATAAAAATTGTATTTACTGAATATTTGACTGATGCCCAGAAGCAATTAAAAAGTAGCCAAAACTTAACCTCCCAGGGAAAACCTGTATTAATATTTATTGTATTTCTTTGTAAAGAAAGAAGTAGAAAATAAAGGTCTTGCTGTTATATTTAGTAATAGATTCTAAAAAGTCAACAATGAGAATTTTCTATGGCAATATTATTCATTTTTAGTACTTATGTAAATTTCTTCTCGTAATTATAACATCTTATTATCCCAACCGCATACTGCTTATTATTTGTGTTCTTCAAAATAGTGTGATATTCTAAAGAAGATTGAAATACATGTACTTAAATTACTTAAAAAGTTAAAAATACTTATAACACATGTTACTTGTATAGATTTTGGAAAATGCATATAAACAAAAAGAGAAAGTAGGAATAGTTTCTAATCCTACCACCCAGAATTAATCCTACCACTTTTCTATTTTGGGTTTCCCTGGTGGCTCAGATGGTAAAGAATCTGCCTGCAATGCAGGAGACCTGGGTTCGATTCCTGGGTTGGGAAGATCTCCTGGAGAAGGGAATGGCTACCCACTCCAGTATTCTTGCCTGGAGAATTCCATTGACAGAGGAGCCTGGCAGGCTACAGTCTGTGGGGTCGCAAAGAGTCGGATACAACTGAGTGACTTTCACTTTCCATATTTATGTATATATGTATATATTTTATATGTTTATATACTCATCTACACACAGCATATATGTTTATGCTTATATAACATACATGATATGTATGATGTATGTCTGAACACTCTTTGTGGACTCTGGGAGTTGGTGATGGACAGGGACGCCAGGCGTGCTGCAGTTCATGGGGTTGCAAAGAGTTGGACACAACTGAGCGACTGAACTGAACTGAACTGATGTCTTTACTTGGTGAAAACGGCATCTCATTATTATCTTCTTTTTTTTTTCATTTGTTTTTGGCTGTGCTGGGTCTTTGTTGCTGTGCTGGCTTTTTCTAGTTGTGGTGAGTGGGGGCTGCTCTCTTGTTGCAGCGTGCGGGCTTCTCGTTGCAGTGGCTTCTCTTGTTGCACAGCATGGGCTCTGGGGCATGTGGGTTTCAGAGGTTGTGGCACACAGGCTCAATCGTTGCAGCTACTGGGCTCTGGAGCAGAGGCTCAGTAGTTGTGGTGCCTGGGCTTAGCTGCTTCACGGTATGAGAGATCTTCCAGGACTAGGGTTCGAATCCATGTCTCCTGCGTTGGCAGGCAGATTGACCTGCATGCAGACTTCTCAGGAAGCAGGTAAGGTGGTCTGGTATTCCCATCTCTTGAAGAATTTTCCATGGTTTGTTGTGATCCACAGACAAAGGCTTTAGTCAATGAAGCAGTTGGTTCAGTTCAGTCACTCAGTCATGTCTGCCTCTGCAACCTCATGAATTGCAGCACACCAGGCTTCCTTGTCCAACACCAACTCCCGGAGCTTGCTCAAATTCATGTCCATCGAATCGGTGATGCCATTCAATCATCTATCTCATCCTCTGTTGTCCCTTTCTCCTCCTGCCTTCAATCTTTCCCAGTATCAGGGTCTTTTTTAAGAAGTCAGTTCTTCACATCAGGTGGCCAAAGTATTGGAGCTTCAGCTTTAGCATCAGTCCTTTCAATGAATTTCAGGACTGATTTCTTTAGGATTGATTGGTTTGATCCCCTTGCTGTCCAAGGACCTCTCAAGAGTCTTCTTCAATACCATAGTTCAAAAGCATTAGTTCTTCAGCTCTCAGCCTTCTTTATGATCCAGCTCTCATATCCATACATGACTACTGGAAAAACCATAGCTTTGACTAGATGGACCTTTGTTGGTAAAGTAATGTCTCCACTTTTTAATATGTTGTCTAGGTTTGTCATAGCTTTTCTTCCGAGGAGCAAACATCTTTTAATTTCATGGTTGCAGTCACTGTCTGCAGTGATTTTGGAGCCCAAGAAAATAAAATCTGTCACCATTTCCATTGTTTCCCTGTCTGTTTGCCATGAAGTGATGGGATTGGATGCCAATAAAGCAGAAGTAGATGTATTTCTGGAACTCTTTTGCTTTTTCTATGATCCATGGATGTTGGCAATTTGATCTCTGGTTCCTCTGCCTTTTCTAAATACAGCTTGAATATCAGGAAGTTCTCAGTTCACATACTGTTGAAGCCTATCTTGTAGAATTTTGAGCATTACTTTGCTAGCAAGTAAGATGAGTGCAATTGTGTGTTACTTTGAACATTCTTTGACATTGCCTTTCTTTGGGATTGGAATGAAAACTGACTTTTTCCAATCCTGTGGCCACTGCTGAATTTTCCAAATTTGCTGGCATATTGAGTGCAGCACTTTCACAGCACCATCTTTTAGGATTTGAAATAGCTCAACTGGAATTCCATCACCTCCACTAGCTTTGTTTATTGTGATTCTTCCTAAGGCCCACTTGACTTCACGCTCTAGAATGTCTGGCTCTAGGTGAGTGATCACACCATCATGGTTGAGTCACTAAGATCTTTTTTCTATAGTTCTTCTTTATATTCTTGCCACCTCTTCTTAATATCTTCTGCTTCTGTTAGGTCCATACCATTTCTGTCCTTTATTGTGCCCATCTTTGCATGAAATGTTCCCTTGGTAGCTCTAATTTTCTTGAAGAGATCTCTAGTCTTTCCCAATCTATTTTTTCCCTCTATTTCTTTGCACTTATCCCTTAGGAAGGCTTTCTTATCTCTCCTTGCTAATCATTATTATTATTATGTTTAATTACAGACGCAACATGAAGGACATTTAAACCATCCAATTATACTAGGTAGATGGAAATAACCCTTAAGAATAATTAATTCTTTTTGTATTAGATGGATGCTTACTATATAAACTTTGCTCTGTTTAACATTCTGAGACTTAGTGAACTTAACTTTAGGTAGGAAATGGCCTGCCAAAAGTATCCTCTATGTCTGCCTATGTGTGTGTAAATAATGTGTATGTATACACACTCATATGGCATTTGTGGTTATAAGTCTGATTGTTTTGGATATCCTTTGCCAATTTCTGAAGCTGATTGATCAGATTTGTCTATTACAAGTGTTGGTACAAAGCTATGGACGATTTGGAGCTTATGTTGTCTAGTTGATATGTCAGATTAAACCAGTGATTAAACCAGTGAAAGGATTCACTGATATATCTTTGGTTTTGATACACAATTGCCTATGTATGTGATTTAATTATGTATAATGTCCTATTTATAATATGAGTTCATTCTGCTTGTGTCTGCTACAAGTTATGTTCCTAGTGCCCAAATGTCTAAGCTTACAATGAAAGCAGGTGTTCCCACCAAAAACAACTGCAGCTACTCCCTGATTTGGTGGACATGTTTGCTGTGTCATTTTATCCAAATAAAAGTAGACAGTGTTACACAAATAAACAACTGCTTGGTATAATAGTTTAACAGGTATTATAAATAAAATACATCAGAAAATGAGCTAGTAGGTTGTTACTATTGCTTTTTCAGTTGATTTTCAGGAATTTGTATTTGAAAACAAATATATGGACAAGGCACATATAATTTTGTTATTTTCAACAGGGGGAGCCCAAGGAAAGCTTAAACAGCTGTGAGGTAAGTCTGTGTGCTTGCCTGCAGGTGATTTTTGTTGCATAGCAGGAATGAGAACTGTCCCGGAGGAAGAATCATGAGTACTTCAAGTTCCCTTATATTCAAGTTGGGGCTCATTTTCAGCAGCAGTAGCTTCCAAGTCACCTTCCAAGTCAGATAGCATGTGATCAACATTTAGTAAAATCAAATTCAGAATAACGTGAGAGATACTTTTTTGCTTTGCCCCAGTAGAGAGACTCAGGATAAAGACTATATTGTGAATCTTAAGCGAAGGGACCATGATGACTCCGCTTCAGTTTTTACAGAAAGTTGTCTCTTTGTAAACCCCCTTCCTGCCCTATCCCTTGAGAAAGGACTACAAACCTAAACATCAAAAGGAGAAAAATCTGTTAGATTCGCACATTAGTTCAATTCCCACAATTAAAGCCGTGTGTTTTGTACATTTCTCATCAAGTTTAAATGAGGTTGTCATCTTATGTGCTGTGAGGTGCCTGACCCTCCTTGACTCGGGCACTGACAGCAGGAGAAAGGGGCAGCTGAGCAGATGCTCCGTCCCCTGTACCCTGGGCCCCCTCTTTAAAGTTCTCTGTCTGCAAAATACTGGGAGGTTGTGTATTCGTTTAAAACGGGGAGGCCAGTTCTGTTGCCAGCGTCTGGCTGACCGTTTTTTCCATCCCCCTTCAGTCTGGAGGGGCTTGTCAAAAGACAAGAGGCTGGACGAAAACGTGTCTCAGGCCACTGAGGCGACAGCCACCTCTAGGGGTGGCAAGAAGGCAGCAGCTACCCCTTCAGGGGTGTCCTCAGGGCCGCTGGGCGCCGAGGTTAGAAAAGCTTCTTGTCCGTAGCAGTTTGCAAGCCGGTCCGAGGCGACCGTGGCAGTGGGTCTTCCTCTAACGCCACCCTTTCCTCCCTCATCCCAGGCGTCCCGGGGTCCCTAACTCCCAGGTTGGGACTTGCCGAATGGAGCTCGCAGAAGCCCGGCCTCTGGTCAGTAAGCGCATGCGCGGCCGGTGCGCTTACGTCAGAAGACTCTCCAGGCCCCTCCCCTCCCGCAGGAGGCGCCGATGTCTGAGCGACCAGAGCACGTCAGGCTTCTCTAGAGGGCAAACATGTTGAGGCTTCGAGCTCTGAGGAGGGCAGCAGCTGGTATGCTTCCTCAAGTTCCTCCTCCTGTGACCTCCGGGCTGGCAGGGTGCTCCCTGCATCAGGGTAGATGAAGTTTCGGGGCGGGTCCGCTCGTCCTGTGGGGACTGGGCCTGGGGGCTCGTCCTGTGGGTCAGCCTAGTCAGGGAGGCATCTGCCTCTGGCCCAGAGCCAGGAATTTGGTGTCTGTCTTGACCCCTTGGTGTCCTTTTGTTCCTTGACGGATCATACCCCCACTGTCAACTATGTGACTTTAGAGTTGGCTGAATTTCACCTCATCTCCGTGCACACCTGTGTACAATTAGTAAAAGTTCGTGTGTAAAATGAAAGTGTGTAAGATGACTGGGAAGGCAGTATGGACTCCTGTGCATATCATCAGTTCAGTTCAATTGCTCAGTCATGTCGGACTCTTTGCGACCCCATGGACTGGCACACCAGGCCTCCCTGTCCATCACCAACTCCCCGAGTTTACTCAAACTCATGTCCATTGAGTCGGTGATGCCATCCAACCATCTCATCCTCTGTCGTCCCCTTTCTCCTCCTGCCTTCAGTCTTTTTACCAGCATCAGCGTCTTTTCAAATGAATCAGTTCTTTGCATTAGGTACCCAGAGTATTGGAGTTTCAGCTTCCGCATCAGTCCTTCCAGTGAATATTCAGGACTGATTTCCTTTAGGATGGACTGGTTCAATCTCCTTGCTGTCCAAGGGGCTTTCAAGAGCCTTCTCCAACACACTTCAGAAGTATCAATTCTTCATCACTCAGCTTTCTTTATAGACAAACTCACATCCATACATGACTACTGGAAAAACCATAGCTTTGATTAGACAGAACTTTGTTGGCAAAGTATTGTCTCTGCTTTTTAATATGCTGTCTAGGTTGGTCATAACTTTTCTTCCAAGGAGCAAGTGTCTTTTAATTTCATGGCTGCAGTCACCATCTACAGTGATTTTGGAGCCCCCCCCCCCCCCCCCCCCCCGGCCAAATAAAGTCTGTCACTGTTTCCACTGTTTCTCCATCTATTTGCCATGAAGTGATGGGACCAGATGCCATGATCTTAGTTTTCTGAATAATGAGTTTTAAGCCAGGCTTTTCACTCTCCTCTTTCACTTTCATCAAGAGGCTTTTAATTCTTCTTCACTTTCTGCCATAAGGGTGGTGTCATCTGCATATCTGAGGCTATTGATATTTCTCCCGCAATTTTGATTCCAGCTTGTGCTTCATCCAGTCCAGCGTTTCTCATGATGTACTCTGCATATAAGTTAAATAGCAGGGTGACAATATATAGCCTTGATGTACTGCTTTCCCGATTTGGAACCAGTCTGTTGTTCCATGTTCAGTTCTAACTGTTGCTTCTTGACCTGTATACAGATTTCTCAGGAGGCAGGTCAGGTGGTCTGGTATTCCCATGTCTTGAAAAGTTTTCCATAGTTTGTTGTGATCCACACAGTCAAAGGCTTTGGCATAGTCAATAAAGCAGAAGTAGATATTTTTCTGGAACTCTCTTGCTTTTTCAATGATCCAGTGGATGTTGGCAATTTGATCTCTGGTTCCTCTGCCTTTTCTAAATCCAGCTTGAACATCTGGAAGTTCATGGTTCATGTACTGTTGAAGCCTGGGTTGGAGAATTTTGAGCATTACTTTGCTATTGTGTGAGATGAGTGCAATTGTGAGGTAGTTTGAGAATTCTTTATATTTTGCATTTAAAATGCGGGTCGTGTTTGCCAGGGTTAATTTTTACTCTGGTGATTTGTGTGTGGATAAAGACCAGTGAGCCTTCACTCTTCACTCAGTGCACTGTCTCTCCATATCACCACCTCCAGTCTAACCTTATTCAGCGCTAATTACAGAGAGGATTTCTCAGTTACTCAGAGGAATGGGGGCACTGACCGAACTAGATAATGAAAATTTGAATTTATACATTCACATTTTGAAATTAAGTAGTTTTTAAGCTTTAAAAACAGGAGCAAAAAAAAAGGAGCAGACCCGTGATGCTGTCCTTAGTCCTGTTATTGGCCTGCAGAGTAACCCTTTTTATAATTTTCAGCTGTTTTTCCAATGCTCTTTTCCCTTTTTATGAATTATATACACTTCCTGGTGCTTCTTGATATTTTTAGTTATACATATTTCCTATTGCTGGAAATCGATTTAGGTCTGTTACATACCACTCCACCCAAATATACTTCCTTTCCCTCATCTGATTAATCACATTAAGAATAGTTACCTTTATACTGTATTGATGTTTATACTTTTATTATTACATTACCTTGTTTCACACATAACTAGACACATAATATATAACTAAATCCAGTTACATAATAATTACTTTTATGCACATACTGAAGTGATATTACTTACACTATCAAGGCTAAGGAATTACTGCAGGGCTATGGTCTGTGGTTGCATTGATTGTGCCTTTGCAAAGACTTTTGAATCTTGTGTTCAGAAGAAGGGAGGCTTTTAAAATTAGTAATCCCAAAGATGGTGGGTCAGTTTTCTAGTTGATGGGCATCCATATCTAATCAAACAAGATAAAAAGTGTCATCTGTACCTGGACTGGATCTTTAAGTTTAATTTCTTAGACTTCTAGAATTCTCAATTCTCTTGTTCAACTGGTATTACTTAAATTATTTTATTCCTCATGCACTTTTCCAAAAACTGGGGTGCAGAGTTGAACAAAAGACAAAGCTGGTGTCCTCTTGGTTTCCTCACGTTAGAGGAAACACATGAACAAATGAAGGAAATATATGTTGAAAGTGAAAGTTGCCCAGTCCTGTCTGACTGTTTGTGGCCCCATGGGCTATACAGTCCATAAAAATCTCCAGGCCAGAATACTGGAGTGGGTAGCCGTTCCCTTCTCCAGGGTATCTTCCCAACCCAGGGATCAAACACAGGTCTCCCGCATTGCAGGCGGATTCTTTACCAGGAGAACCAGGGAAGGTATTAGTAAATATGGTGAGGAAAAACAGGTAGGATATGAGAAAGAAACAAGTAGTATATAAAGTGCTGAAGGGAGGTAGCATAGACTGGTACCTATCTTCAATGGCAATTCTCACACCCCACCTTTTTTGAAAGTTAGAACTTATGCAGCTCAGTGCAGCCATGTGACTAAGTCCTGGCCAGTGGGATATGTTAATGTATTTATGACCTACTGTACTGATCTTAAAGCAGTGTTGGTTGTTGCCCTCTTTATCTCTTTATTTCTTCTTGCTGAAATTGGATGTAATGTCTTGACTTCTTGGAGTATGAGGGGAAACCACATGCTGGAGATGGCAGAATGATGAAGCAGCCTAGGTTCTGACACCATGGAACACCATACTAGGAGCTCTGTATTGCCTGTCTCTGTACTTGCTTTTTACATGAGAAATAATTTTCTAGTTGTTTAAACCTATGAACTGATCCACTGTCCTTCACTCAGTGTACCCTCTTAATCTGGGCACTCTACAGGCCCCCAAATATTTGTGTTTCTTGGAGTTTTTTCTGCCAGTCTCTGGAACTTCTGTGATTGAAACTTTCTGCCTCCACTTAATCTTCTCATTTTTCTTTTTCTACTATATCTCTACTTTTTTGAGTTTAAGTATTGCAATTTTATCTTCTGAGTTGTCTACAGAATTCTAAATATCTACTTTCTTGATATTCCCCAGAATATTTTTTTTAAATAATATTTTTTTTCATGGCTTAAATATTTCTGTATCTTGGATATTAATTACAGGCATTTATTTTAGTCATTGCTTTAAGGCCTTCTTTCTGCAGTATTTCTTTTTCTGTCAAGTTTTATTATATTTTTTCATTGATTTCTTTTCTCTCTTGATACTGGGTTTCTCATATAATATTTTTATGGTTGTGATCCTTGATTGTCAGTCAGTTCACATTCTAGACAGTGACAAAGAGAAAGCTGAGAGCTGTTTGAGTACCTGGAGGAAAGGGGCTGTCAAACAGTGGTTGTCACTGTAGGTTTTCTGACTGGATCATTTCAGTGCTTGGGAAATGGCCTCATTGTTACAATGTGTAAGTCATTTCTCTTAGCTTAGCCGATTACCCCCATGAGGAATCTTCCAGGGTTGCATCTGTGAGTTCCAAGCCTTACTGCCAGTTTCCTATGACTGAGGAAGGTAGAATGCTGACTATCTCAATATTTGGTTGATAATTATTCACATAATTTACTTGTTTAAGACTAGTTTTGACACTGTCAGCTATATCTGGTATTCTGGAATGTCATTCAACCTTTCAAGAATGTATTAAATAAGATATGCTAAACTGCTATAACAAATAGACACCAACATGTATGTCTCAAACATAACAGGATTTTATTCTCTACCCTGTGACTGACTTTTCCATCCTTACAGCCTCATCATCAACTGCATCTAGTCAGCAGAAGAAGAGAGAATTTCCAAGGAGAAAGTACTTACCAGATAGTGAAGAGTAAAATCCATGACTGCAAATTATAGAAGGAAAACATTGCTAAGTGCTAAGAAAGTTTCCTGTTTCTCACAGGGTTTTAATTATCCTCAAAACCCTGTGAGTTAAGCTTTATCTCCAAGTGAGAAAGCTGAATTTCTGAAAGAGCAGTAATTTTCTTATGTTGACTGCTGCTAAGTGGCACATCCAGGGTTTAAGGCCAGATTTTAAACCCTAGTTCAGTTTACATTTATTTTAAATCAGTTGAGTAATCAATTAACTTTTTAATGTTTTATCTTTACTTGACCATCATGGACTGTTTTACAGCATCTTTATAATTTGTTATGCTTTATTATTCTCACCATTGTATGGCAGACCAGAGTATTAATAATGCAAGGGGCTAATAGGATGTATCCAAACCCATGGGACCTGTTGTCTCTTTTGCCCCTTGTTATCTCCTTCAGGATATTGCCTAGGATTTTCTCAAACACACTTTATGATTGAAGCTCATATGTCCTTCTGTCTCTTGTGAAGGTTGGCAGAGACATTGTTTATAGCAAAGCAGCACTACTTAGATTAAAATTCCCTCAAAATCATTGTGCTGTCTTCTGAAGATAACTTAATGGCATTAGTTGAAGTACTCTTTATATTTGAGATAATTTTATTCTTATATAGACACTGGATATTAAAAATTATAGTTCCCAATTTACCCAAGTTTTTGGAATCATTGGAAGATCACACTTACCACAAATAAAAATGGAAAATAGTTAGGGAAAAGTCATAACTTTACAGACTGCCTCAGTATTAATTCTATCTCATAGCATTTCTCATTGAATAAGTGTCCTGAGCCTGTTAGTGTGGAATGTCTGTTAGTAGGTTCATGTGACTAGTTTCATTTGTAATTACCTCTTCAATGAGAGCTAGGCCCTCATTTGGATGGTTAATTCTTTCATCATTCCTATTTAGCTGCCCTTCTCATTTTAAGAGTTTCTAATAAACATTCTTTTTTAAACATTGATTATTTTCAAATCATATATCTTATTCTTCTATTTCAGAGAACATCAGTGATACCTATTTCACAGATAAGATTACATCAAATTCATGTAGGCGCTGTCATGTGTATTAATGACTTGTACTTAGTTTTTTCTTTCTTGTTCTCTTTCATTTCACTTTGTGAAGTTGATATTTCCATTTTACAGATTAAAACAAAAACAGCAACCAACAAACTCAGGCTAAGAGCCAAAGGTAACCAAGTCATTCAGAGATGGGTCATTCTAGTACTCCCCAGTAATCCAGTGTTGGAGTAGACAGTTGGTATGCATTGGCATGTTACGCTTTACCAGGTTCTCTACCTGTGGATCAAAAACATTTAAAAATAATTCCAGAAAGTTCAAAAAAGGAAAACATGAATATGCTGCCCACAGGCAACTATTTACCTGGCATTTACATTTTATGTACAACTAATTCCATAGCATTTGCATTTTAGTAGGTATTATCAGTAATCTAGAGATGATTAAATCTAAGGAGGATGTACATAGACTGTATGCAAATAGTATACTGTTCTATATAAAGGACTTGATCACTGCAGATTTGGGTATCTTCCAGGGTCCCGAAACCAATCCCTTGAAATATCAAGGGACATATGTACCATAACTGTTATTTCTCCCCATTGATTTTTAAGTGTTTCCATATGTTTATAACTATTGTTTCAGTGAGTAAATGCTACGTATGAGTAGCTGACAGGTAAACAGGATCACCTAACAGTTTATTATTTAAGACTTTAAGTAGAAAGGCATCACTGGCATTTAGTGATCTTCTATCAGTCCAGACTGAGCTCCAGTTAATACTTGACAGTGTAGATCCTATCTATATTGCTTCGTGGAGCATGGCAATTATTGTTTCTGCTTATTTTCTACAAAGTATCAGTGTAGGTCACTAGGAATTTTATATGACCATACATAATGGGTGTATAAGACTGTTCTTATAACAGGCATCTGTTAGAATTTTTGTTTCTGTTTGATTAGAGTTGGACTATAAAGAAAGCTGAGCGCCGAAGAATTGATGCTTTTGAACTGTGGTGTTGGAGAAGACTCTTGAGAGTCCCTTGGACTGCAAGGAGATCCAACCAGTCCATCCTAAAGGAGATCACTCCTGAGTGTTCATTGAAGGGACTGATGTTGAAGCTGAAACTCTAGCACTTTGGCACCTGATGTGGACAGCTGACTCATTTGAAAAGACCCTGATGCTGGGAAAGATAGAGGGCAGGACGAGAAGGGGACAACAGAGGATGAGATGGTTGGATGGCATCACTGACACAATGGACATGGGTTTGGGTGGACTCTGGGAGTTGGTGATGGACAGGGAAGCCTGGCGTGCTGTGGTTCACGGGGTAGCAAAGAGTTGGACACGACTGAGCGACTGAACTGAACTGAATATGCTATACGTTGTTGCTTCCCAGTTTACTTACAGCCAAAAGAATTTAACTTCTTTGGGTTATTTCACACTAATATTTCTACATTTAAGTTTTCAAACCAAAGCAGTCCTTTGTGTCTGAGAATTTACAACTTACTGCTCTTATAAGGTAAAAAATAGTGAACCAAACTGAACCACCATTAGGCGCTGGTGGTTCAAGCCTGTTAGTTTTGAAACTCTCAAACCTCTTTCTTCTTTTTAATTTAATTTTATTGTATTTATTTATTCACTTTTGGGCTAGGCCATTCCCAGACCAGGGATGGAACCTGGGCCCCCCGAGGGAATTCCCTCTCAGACCTCTTTCAATAGTTTCATTTTGGTACTGGACTCAGAGAAATCAGTTTTGCATTTGCAAAAGCTGTCAGGTTTTTGAAAATGAAATGATGTTTTAACTCTGAATAAAACAATTTTACTTATTGAACAGGTGTTTTTAGAATATCCCTGGGATATTCTTCAGATAGATATGTGTGCATATGTGTGTCTGCCTCTAGTGAGTCCTCAATTGCATCAGTGATCCCTCAGACCCTCATTACCTTTCTCTTTGCAGGAAGAGCATGTCAGTGGACATGCTTATGTCCATCTGTGTCACTGTTGTGATGTCCTTCTTCCCAGCCAGCTTTGTCATGTTCCTGATCCAGGAGCACATCAGCAAAGTGAAGCACCTGCAGTTCATCACTGGAGTGAAGCCTGGCATCGACTGGCTCTCCAATTTTGTCTGGGACATGGTAAGGCCACCCGTCTGCTGCTGTGTCATAAACCTCCATCAGGGCTCTAGACTGGATGAATAAAAGAGCCTCTAGCCTTCAGCAGGAAGTGTTATAGCTATCCAAAGATGAACAAAAGAAGAAAAGGCAGACAGAACTGCAAACTTTCATGTCACCAAGCATGGCATTGAAAACAGAGCTGATCTCACACCAGAGCAAGCATGTCCACATGGATGGCAGTTAATACAACTACCACCTCATTCCCTGAGAACCTTTCAAAGGAGCTGAGGTAGAAGACTCTCAGTTAAAACTCAAAGCTAATGCCGCTAATATGTTTGATGGATTTGAACCTCCAGAGTCAGGGTGTTCTTTGATTTACTAGGAAACTCATCTGTCCTCCAAATTCCTGAGGACCAGGTAACTGAGAGGTGATCGAGCTCCCTGTTTTTTCAGTTTCCCCATGGTGAGCTAATTCATAATTTACTATATTGTTTTTACAATGTGTTAGAAACATTAAATAACATAGCTGTAAGTACAAAGTACCAGGAGGACTTGGTAGTACCAAATCTAGTTTAAGAAGGCTGAGGCACTCAACTTAAAAACTGAAGTTATTTGTTAAGAAGATCTTGTATCATCTGTGATGGTACTGAAGAAATTCTTTCAAGGTTACTGGCAGGGTATTTATTTGAGGTGACTTAATATTTACAATAAAGATAGTATATTATTATTGTCTCATTACCTTATGGCAATACAACAACAGCTTCATAAATGAAGATAAAAATATAAAACACAATAAAAAGAGTCAGATTGTATATGTAGACTTTTATTAGGGCAAACATTTCCATAAGCATAAATATCTCACTAATATCTTTGTTAAAATATCTTTTATAAGATATTTATTAAATGTTTTTATTAAAAGTGACCCAAAATGAAGTAAAAATTAGTAAAACTGACTATAAATGAAGACACTACAGCATATAAACCAATGATTCATCAATGATGTTTAATAACAGGACCTAATAACATTTTTCAAGTAAGTAAGTAATGTGAAAAACATTAATACAGATGACACAGATAACATTGTACTCTTCCATAGTAAAGAAACATGTTTAATATTTTTATGAAGCCCATTTGGTATTATAAAATAAACCTGACTGGACAAAAACTTTTAAAATCTCAGAAAAACAGACATGATGAAAAAGGTAATAATGTATAAAAATAATTTAAAGATATTATCATAGATATGGAAATGTAATAATCATTTGAATGTAAGAAAATGCTACAAAAGCAGAGGGTTATCAAAATAGAGAATGAGAGATATTCTCAAACAAATGAAAAATCAAGACCTGGTAATAAAGGCAAGTATTTTTTAACATGACAGATACTAAAATGCCAAGGGGAAAATGAACAGACTGTTTCCTGAAGTGGTAGTGACAATGGACAGATGTAGCTTTTAAATATGCAAAGGACATAGCAAATTAACTTACCACCTCCTTCAAAATAAAGTGAGAATCTCTTGGGAGAATTTAAGCACCAATAGCAGATACATCTTATGACAGTTCATGAAATGCTCTGTATATCACTGGAAAACTATTTCAATGGTGAAAATGATGTAGGAATCAGAAGCATATTCTGCTGAGACTCAAGGAAGTTAACACTTTCCCGAACTGGAAATAAATTTGTAAGAAGGCATATAAAGTTATTGACTAAATTCGATTTGTTGTAAGAATAACTCATTCCTAGTGAAATAGCTTACCAGCTGCCACTACTCTGGGATCCTCATGAGACTGATGTCTCCCAGCTGCACGGCTGTCTGCACTTTCGTTCCACCAAAGAACATGAACTGCAGAAATAAACCAGAAATAGATGTTAAAGACTGTGGCGTTACTACCAATAAGAGACAGAAACATTAACCAGAAACTGAAAGTCCTATTCTTTCAATCAAAATAGTGAATATCACAGGTAATGCTAAGTATGTTGCTGATAAGATTTCAGAGGGGCCAGAGATTTGGGAGAGAAATTTATAATTAGTCAAACTAGTTTTGTAGATGAAGAAAGAAAAAGCTGGAAAAGAGAAGCAAAATAATGCAGCTAAAGACATAATCAAGCCAAGACCCGAATTGTATGACTTCCTAATACATGTTAACTTTATTTTAAAAAAGCAAGATTATAAAAAGTTGTGCTTACTATTGAATATTTGGGTGATGGAAAGAAAAAAAAGTAGGATATTAAGTGTCTAAGGAAAAATTCTATTAAGTGCATTTCCTTAAAAAAAAATGGGAGTAAAATCACATTAGGATCTTGCTGTATATTATGCTTAGTCTTAGTAACATATTTTTAAAAATTAACAATTTGTACTTCCTCTGGAAATAATTTTTAATGGCTATGGGAATTCCTTCTTGTAACAACATTTCATCCCAACCCCTTATTATTGGTCAATTAAATTATTTTCACTAATTCAATATTCTTTGAAATACTGGGATAATGTTCTTGTGCGTAAATTTTTATAATATATACTATATATATAGGAAAATGGAGAGAAAGAGAAAGTACCAGGCATTTCTATAAAACCCAGAAAAAACCGTTTTAATACTTGGCGTAACTCTGTCCACAGTTATGCATATATATTTGTATTTACACACACGCTTCTCTGGTGGCTTTGTGATAAAGAACCGGCCTGCCAAGGAAGGAGATACAGGTTCAATCCTTGGGCTGGGAAGATCCCCTGGAGAAGGAAATGACAACCCACTCCAGTATTCTTGCCTGGAGAATCCCATGGACAGTGGAGCACGGTGGGCTACAGTCCATGGAGTTGCAAAAGAGTCAGACATGGCTTAGCGACTAAACAATAACAGCAATACATATAAACATGTATAAGAATATATGTTTATAATTACATTATATATGACACATATTTATATATCTATTTATGTATCACATGTGTGTTACATAAAGAAGTTCACACCACATTGTTTCCAAAGTTTCCTTACTATAAACAATGCTGATATAAACTTGATTAGAGCAGCAGTACATGTACATCTATGATAAGAACATTTACCACTAACATTTGTTGGGTGCTTGCTGCAGTGCTGGGCCTGGTTTAAATTCTGCATGTGTTAACTCATTTAGTTTTCATAATAACCTTAGGTGCAGGTTATTATCACTTATGGATGAGAAAAATAAGTAAGGCACAATAAGGTTAAGTAACTCATTCAAGGTCATAGAGTTTTAATTGGTGGAGCTGGGATTCAAACCCAGGCAGTCTGGATCTGATTATTTTCTTAATATAAATTCCTAAAATTTAGACTGAGAGAAGCAAAGAGTATCTTATATACATATATACACACTTACAAAATACAGTGTATGTATTATAAACTATCCTCAAGAAGTGAAGTACTGATTTATACTCAGCATATTATATTATCATACTCCTAGTATACTGAGAATGAAGTTAAGATGAAAAGATGTGTGTACACACATTTCAGTAGTTTTTTAAATAAAAAAGTCTACACATTCATTATAGTAAATTAGAGATTTAAAAAACCTTTAATCTGATCATTTAAGTATGACCATGTATTTTATGTCCTTTCAAATTTTCTTCTGGTAGAACTAAAAACATTCATGTTTCCTAGAATGTAGGCAAAAACAATTGAAATATTAAAGCTTTTTATTTATATTTATATTGCCAAATTATTGGAGGGGGGAAAACTTAAGCCTAACACAGTACAACAATATTTGTTTTTCCCTGGCCCCTCTAATACTGTATCTTTATAATACATTTTTATTAGGTAAAAAATGACATCTCATTATTGTTTTAATCTGCGTCTTTTTAAATATATATTAGTCACCTGTGTCATCTTGGCATATGCTTTTCTTTTGGATTTCATATATATATATACACACATATATATATATAAACACACACACACATATAAATGCACAAAATTTGAGCCTTTGAATAATAAAATCAGTTGATTATTTTTTTTCCTTCATAGTTTCTTCATTTGTTTTTGGCTTACAAATGTTGTTTTCACATATTAATAAATTTATCTATATTTTGTTTCAGTAATTCTATGAATTCAGTTTTTAACTGAGATCTATAATCCATCTTGATTTTATTTTAGTGTATGGTTATGAGATGGGCATTTAATAATTATCATTTTTCTCTTCTTCATGTATTTCTCAACTGGGACAAACATGTATTTTTGCACAGTTCTACTTTATTATTTCCTTTTTACAATATATTATCAGAATTTGAATTTCTGGGGAATGATTAACTCAGTTTTTGGATATGCTAGGTTTGAGATGTCCATTAGACATGAGGCAACTGGATATAATGGGTTTTCAAATATTAAAAGTCTTAATCATTTATTCTTACAGATAAACTTTATAAACATTTTCTGAGTTTGCCACAAAAAAAACCCCACTCAAATTCTGATTGGAGTATCTTTCAACTTTAAAAGTTAAGTATACCAAACAGATGTTTTTATTAAATAAATCAGTATGGTATATATACTATGTGTATCTAAGCAGTGTGAGATTGGTTAATTTATTTCTTTGTGTTTGTCCGTGTTTTTAATATTATAATAACTATATACTACTTTTCACCCCAAAACAATCTCCTTATGTCAAGTAATATTATTTTTTAAAAAATCACAAAAGGTTCAAATAGTACAAGCTTTCATGTATAAAATAAATAAGTTGTTAAGACAATAAATTTTAAAAGTTTCCATTATAAGAAAAAAAAATTTGTAACTATGTGAGGTGATGGATGTTAACTAAATTTATTGTGGTAATCATTTCACAATATATCCATACATCAGATCATTATGTTCTACACCTTAAACTTATACAAGGTTATATGTCAATTATATTGCAATAAAACTAGAAAAAAATAGTAAAAGTACATTAAAAAAATGATGAACAGGTGATTTCTTGAGATTCTTTCCAGTTTTTTAAAATTTTATCATTTTGATAGAGAAAAGAGCAGTTCAATATTTGAAAAAGGCTTCATAAGGTATTGATATTCTATATAAGATTGAAAACAGGTTTACTTAACTCTTAAAATTACAAAAAAACTAATAATTTGGCAATAAAAAGTAAAATACACTCAACAATGAGAACAGAAACAAACTGACCCAAGGAGCTTAACAGCAGATCAACAGTATACTTTGTAATTTCATAGAAGAGACGGACAACTGTACCTCTGTTGAGTACTCCATATTCTGCATGGAACACTCCAACTAATTTTGTGTAGCCTTGATTGACATGAGTATGAACTGCCCTTTTAAATGGGTCACCCCACAGAGCTGGCCCACCAGGTTTCATCTGAAAAGTAGCCAATTCATAGACTCCTAGAATAGGGAGAAAAATATTTTACAGAAGACATTCAAGCAGTTTGTAGTCCTGTCTAGTTTGGTTCTGGTGAAAAGCTAATCTACATATATAGATTTGGAGGATCATACATGTACACATGTTTATGTAGACATTTGTTAATAATTTGCACTGTTTTTCTGTGCTTTTATGTTTAGAAAGTCTTTGTTCTAGTTTAAGGGTGAGTTGTTTTAGTTTAATGTACAGAACAAAGAAAAAGGGACTAGAAGATACAGGTAAGTTATTATCTAAAATTTTTTAACCTATAAAATTTATTAATAAAATAGTGAGAATTTATAGCAGAATAGGACTTTTTTAGCTGCCTGCATCTACACTTTCATAACAGAGATGAATAAGAGTATTTTCCCATTTCTTACAGCTCTACTCTTCAAATTTCACCACTTTTTTGCTTTATGTAATTGCCTCCTACAGGTTTGCATTTCTACCAGCAAGAGCAGGCAAACGATGAACCTCAGAGTTTTTGAGGGAAAATGAATCCTAAAGGAGATGCTTTTATTATTCCTAAATATCCAGGTAAATTCTTGAAAAGCATTTTACCTTTGGATAGAAGTATAGAGTGGATGGACAAAAAGAAACCACAGGACCAGTAGATTTGAGAAGTAGAGGAAAAACATGCAAGTTACTGAAGAATCATGAATGACACAGAGGAAGAGAACAAAGACTTGATATTATCTTTGAAGTCCAGTAGCTCATTTAGATGGTGTCAAAAGCTGAGGGGGATCTAGGCAGATAAGGATCTAAATAAGACTTTTCAATCTCTTATAATCTAAAATGCACTATAGAGTTGGGAATAATGGGGGGAATAAAATACCATTTCAATTAGTTTATGCTTTTTCTAATCTGACCTTTGGTTAAAACTGGATTGAGGTAATAATTTCTTTAAGTCAGCAAGAAGTGAAATCAGGAAGAAGACAAATCTTTAGGAATTATTTTCAAACTGAGAAATAAGAAAGAGGAAGACACAAACGTTAGACTACAGTAATATAGCTTGGCAGTTTCAGTTAATTCATTCCCCCCAAACAGTCAATTTTATAAGCAAATTTATACTTAATGATTTGAGATTGATAGTGACTTAAGGAAAATACTTTAAAAAGTTTATGTTTTTTTAAATTATGATAAAATATCATACATTTTCCCTCATTTACCCACATGTGTTCCTTGTTCCCAAGGCCCAAATTCTCAACCTTTAGTGACCACGTCAACTTTTTCTATAATACAGCTAAATTTTAAGCATCAGAACAATATTAATTTGGAAAGATACTTCATTATTATTTAATGCTCATTTTTAAAATTAAGAGCTCCAATTTATTTTTATCTCAACAATCAACATATATTCCTATATTAAGCAAAAGATTAACTTCATTTTCCCCACTAGAAGTTTAGTTTTTATAGTTTAAAATCTTAAGTAGTTTCTCCATCAAAGCTCAAAGTGGGTAAGACAGAAGGACTTACCTTCTTTTGGAGGTTTTACTAATTTGCACCATGGCACCAGATAAGTGATTTCACTCTCCTGTTTATCAATAAGAGCCAAATTTGGAATGAGAAATTGTTCTTGCCATTCCTTGTCTTTGGCCAAGGCTTTCCGAACTTCAGTTCGATGAGCAAAATTGTCTATAGGAAGGAGTAAGAAAAATAAAAATGCTTGATTTAAAACCACCTCTACTTTCTCTGGGTTTCATTCAATTTTATAAACATTCATCGAGGCCACATATGAACTGTGCTATATTACTGGAAATACCAACACTGTTCCCAGTTGTCCATGGTCTTAAACAGGAGCAGCAATGTAATCAATTAATGATGTCATACAGTAGTGAGCTTTATATGCTCTAGCACTTAATAGGTAGTTGTGAGAGTTAGGTAAGTTATTGAATCTTTCTGTGTCTATTTAACTCCAGGGCTGACGTGAGGATTAAATGAATTAGTACATGAAATGAGCTCAGCACAGCACACTGTTTGATACCTAGTGAGTACTCAATATATGTTAACTATATTTACTAATTTTATTGAGGCATTTAAATTATAGTGCCAGTTTAGAAAAACACTTTTTATTTGTTAGTGATGATGGAGAAGAGTGGTCAGGTCAAAGTACAATTGAATTAAATTTAACATGAAGTTAAATTAACATGAAATGAAGTTAATATTTGCTTTTAGGCCTCTCTGAACAAACAGCTTCTAAAGAAATAGTGCTCCTTCTCTTGTCACCCATTCTTTTTAACCCATTACTATTTCTCCTGTTTGTTACCCATATGTTACTAACATATGGGCCTAGTACTACTATATTTAGTAATAGGACCTTTTAAGACTAATGGTAAAAGAGTTTTCTATGGTTTATGCTGTGTAAATAAGGAATAACAGTTATCTTAGAGCTAATGTAAGTTATATCAGGACGTTACTAGTAATTTTCTTAGTGGAACATGATTCAGCTGGTGGTGCATAAAGGCATAAGTTGTGTTTTAATGGGGTTTGTTCTATTACAACAGGGAGAGCCCCTAAACTATGGCCATGCTAAATACAGAATGAGTAAGAGTGCATGCTCAGTCGTGTCCGACTCTTTGTTACTCCATGGACTGTAGCCCATCAGGCTCTTCTGTCCATGGAATTCTCCAGGCAAGAATACTGGAGTGGGTTGGCATTTCCTACTCCAGGGGATCTTCCTGACCCAAGGATGGAACTCAATTCTCTTGTATCTCCTGCACTGGCAGGTGAATTCTTTACCACTGTACCACCTGGGAAGCCCTTTACATACAGAACTACTTTATGACTATTTGGACACTGATGACCAGACAGTAAATCAAATTATTAAGTCGTGTCTGACTCCTATGACCCCATGGACTGTAGCCCATAGGGTTTCCCAGGCAAGAATTCTGGAGTGGGTTGCCATTTCCTTCTCCAAAAATTATTTAGGTATCATTAAGTCCTTATGTGACATCACAAAGATCTGATACTGCAGTAATAAATATTCTGGGGATTCCTGTAATCGTTCTCCTTTTTCTAAACCCGTGGTTGGTCAGCTTCAGTATCAGAAGAACGAACTCAGTCCCTTTTCTTTTACCTCCATAGACTAGTATGACAGTGAATTTCTGGAAACTCTGGGGGCACAAAAAATCAAAAGTGGCCCTGAAAACAACAGAATTATTGAATCTTACAGGTGGATGAGTGGTTTGAAGTTAACTATCATCCCCTGAAAGTGAAAGTCACTCAGTTGTGTCCAACTCTTTGTGACCCCATAGACCATAGAGTCCATGGAATTCTCCAGGCCAGAATACTGGAGTGGGTAGCTGTTCCCTTCTCCAAGGGATCTTCCCAACCCAGGGATCGAACCCAGTTCTCCTGCATTGTGGGTGGATTCTTTACCAGCTGAGCCACCAGGGAAGCCCAAGAATACTGGAGTGGGTAGCCTGTCCCTTCTCCAGCGGATCTTCTGGATCCAGGAATCCCCTATCAACTTCTGTTTCCCTAAAGTCCCCTAAATGTTTGAATGATTTTGGCTAAAACATTAATATCCAGATGTAGCTTCAATATAAAGACAAATAATTCTTTTCTTTATGACCCTAACCCACTTGGGTTCTTGCAATCACTGCTTTAAACTTTTCATAAAAAATCTTTACAATAAGCCGCTCTAAACTTTTTTTTTTAGAATTAAAGTTTAGTTTACAATATAAAGGTTCCAGTGATGGGCTGTTAGGTGTACTGTTGGGAAGAATAATCACTGAATTTATTTTTGGTATTGCTTTTTAAAAGTGTTACTTAACCTGTATGTTATTAAAAGTAACATAGATCCAAGAACTAAGTCTCATGTAATATCTAACAGAATGGACATCTGTACTGAATGCTTAAGCTATTGACTCATACCATACTTCCAGATATGAAACACTTTATTCATTCTGCCTCCAAATTCTACACTCCAGCATCCAACCAATTCAGAGTGAGCTGTCCGAAGATGAATGTTTTTCTTAACATTTTCCAGGAATTCATTCATCTTTGAGGGCTTAAGATAATAGGTACGGAATTCATAGAATGTTCCATCATATTGTCTGGGGCCTGTAGCAAAAGATGAACACACCTGAAGAAAGATAAGGAAAATTTAAATATTCTGGGAAAGACGGGTTTATAATATTATGTTACAACCAAATCTGAGTCTGGAAACAAGGGACACACATTAGATTTATAATCTGTTTGGACTTCTGTTGTCTTCTCTCCATAAAATTTTAGAGATACGTCAATAAAGATGCCCACTTTGAAACATTCTATAGCTACTGTTTCCTAGGACGGCGTCTACCATTAGTCACTTTTTCATGAGAAGTTGCTCACAGGAAAGCACTGGGGCACTTTCTTTACAAAAGGACTAGAATTAGGATCCTAATAGTCTTTACAAATAGTTTATTACCTCTTATTTAACCAATATCCCACCTTTATTGAATAGTATATATGCTAGAGTTAAAACATTTAAAACAATTTCTAAATATACAGGTATTTTGGCTAGCACAATGAAAATGTGTTTACTGGCAAAAATTTGTTTTTTTAAGGTTCCTAAAACAATGGAAATTCCTGGTCAAAGTATTTTTTAAATCCAGTGAAGCACACAACTGGTCAAAAATAGGACAGGAGTTTAACTAATGTAATAGGAAACTATGACCTAGCCAATTGTATTGTAATACGGTGATATCCTGTGTAAACCCTAGAAAAAGAAAAAAAAAATCAGTGTCAGAATTGTCTGAATAGTTACTAGGTTTTAATTACAGATGCAATCTGCAGAAGGGTATTTAATCCACCCAATTATAGTAGGTTGATGTAAATATCAGTTAAGAACCATTAGTCACTTCTGTAATAGTCATATGCTCACAATGTAAATTTCTAATTTGGTTCTCTGAGTGAACTTAACTTTCAGTAGGAAATGCTTTGTGTATTGTATGTGTTTGTGTGTATACATAGGTATAAACAAATACTATATATATATATATATATATACACACACACAAATATACACACACTCATATAGTATTCTAGTTTACATATCCATCCTATTTAAGTTTTGTTAGCATGTGCACATTTCCTGAAGTTGATTATACCAGAATTATCTATTCAAATAGTTTAGGTACTTATAAAGTTGATGAATTTTGGCCGTATTTTGACTACCTGATATGTTAAAGAAAGCAGTACACTTCATGCTGTGACATATATTTTGTTCACCGAACACAGTAATACATATATTTTACTTAACTGTGTATAAGGCTTAATTACAATCTCTTTTGAGGTCACTCCAAGTCTATGATGAGTCATATTCTTATTGCCCAATTGACTACACTTGCCATCAAAAATAAGTGCAGCTGCCCCTGCATTTGGCAGATGTTCTTTTGGTGCCATTTTACCAAACTTTACTAACACAATATTAAGCAAATAAAAGCTGCCTACTACTTATAGTTTAAAAATATTATAAATAAAATATATCAGATATCAGAAAATGGGTCAATGGAGTAGTAACAACTTTTCAGGGAATTCATATTTGGAGATCAAAATATGTGATCAACAGCACACATTTTATTATCACTGGCAGAAGAAATATACAATAGGAAAGCTCAGGGAAAGGTTAACAGCAAGGGGTATGTGGTTTGTGAGAAGTCATGAAGTGATTTTTGTTGATGAGTGCTTCCTTTTCTCTAAATTAGGGCTCATTTTCCTTAGTAGTGACTTCCAATTCATGTATAAGATAACATCTGGTTGACATTTAATAACGTCAAAGTACAGAATAAAATTCTAAGGAGTAATTCTTGATCCTGCCCCAGTAGAGAGAATCAGGATAAAGGCTGTAATGCAATCTAGAGTGAAGGAGCCATCAATGGTTTCTCTTTAGTCTCCACCAGAAAGTCAGTTTGAGAAGGAAGCAAAAGCCTGAACATCAAAAGGAAAAATCTCTAGGTTAGATTCACAGAATAGGCCAATCCCTGACAGTTAAAGCTGAATCACAATAATCTGTTTTGTACATTTCTCATCCAGATTAAATGAAGTTGTCATCATCATATTTGCTACCAGGTTCCTAACAGTGGCAACCTCAGGGGACTGTGACAGCTGCGCAGATGCTCCACCACCCGAACCCTGGGCCCTCTCTTTAAGGTTCTCTGCCTGCAAAATGCTGGGAGGTTGTGTATTTCATTTAAAAGGCGGAGAATTGTTCTGTTGCTCCTTCAGTCTGGAGGGGCTTGTCAAAACATACTAAGAGAGGCTGGACCAGTGCCTAGTACAGGCCCCAATGCGTCAACAGCAACCTCGCGGGTCCGCAAAGACGCAGCAGCTGGCGCTTCAGGCGTGTCCTCACGACCAGCAGGCACCCAGGCTAGGCGACCCTGGCAGTGGGTCTTCTCCTAAAGGCACCCTTCCTCCCTCCTTCCGCGCGTCCCAGGGACCCCCGCCTCCGGATTCCGAGACTTGCTAGAACTTCTCGGGCAGCACCGCGCGGGCCGGTCTGGGCCACTGACGCATGCGCGGCCCGCGCTCTACCCCCGCAGACGCCCCCGCCCCCTGCTCTCCTCCCCCAGGAAACGTTTTGGGCGCGCGTCCCGGCGGCCGGTACCTGAGGCGCCATCGTTGGAGCGGCCAGGGCCCTAGTCAGGCTCCTTCGGAAGGCAAGCATGGTGAGGCTTCGAGCGCTGAGAAGGGCAGCGGCCGACACTCTTCCTTAAATTCCTCCTCTGGTGTCGTCCTCACTGGCAGGGAGCAGCGCCTGCACTACTGCGGGAGGCCGGCTCTGGGCGGGTCGGCTCCTCCTCCTCAGGGGGAAGGGCGTGGGGCTGGCCGCGCCGTCAGCCGGGCCTCCTCCGCACGCCGAGCTTCGGAAGCGTTTGGTGTCAGCCCTGACCCTCTCCGTTTGTTCTCTAAAACGTTCTTTTCCTCAGCGTCAGAAGTGATATTAGAATTAGCAGAATGTTGACTTCCTCGTTCCTATACCACCTGTCTGGGCCCATCACCTCATCTCCTTGCGCACTTGCGTACAGTTAATTGGTAAAAGCGCGCGTGTGGAACGCGAGTGTGTGACCAGGGAGCCATCACTTCTCAGTGCATTTTCCTTCCCCGTCCCTACTCACAGCGTGAAGCTGTAAGGCTCCAAATAATTTACATTGTATTTTTCACGAGCTCAGAGGAATGGGGGTACCGAGCTAGATACGAACAATTCAAAGATAAACATACGTTGTCAAAATTTTGTAGCCCTTAAACAAAACCTCTGGTCTAGTCTTCCCTATCCCTGATTACTGCTCATCAGAATAACTACCTTCTAACATTTCGAGCTGTTTCTTCTAACGCCTGTTTCTGTATTTTAAAATAACACGCATATTCCGCTGTTTCTTATTTTTTTTTTTTCCTTTCTTTTCTGTTTAGATAGCATCTTTTGACTCTTTCTGTGGAGGAAGAGAATTTACGTCTCTAGTATAGCACTCCCCCCAACTAATTTCCCTTTCTGCATCTAATAGTGTTTCCCCTAAAAAAAAAAAAAAAAAAAAATCAATTGATTACATCACTAATTTACATTATTTACATCATATATGTTGATGTTATTCTTGCTAATAGTTGCATTATTGCAAACATTAATGTAATATTTCTTGTATTATCAGCACTAGGGGGGTTAGTTGTGCCTTGTGCAATGACTTGAATCATTCCTTCAGAGGAAAGGATTATTTTACAAAACAAAGCAATATCTGTGCCCAGACTGGATCTTTATGTTTAAATTAATTTTCTTAGACCTCCCTCCCCTATGCTGGAATTTATAATTCATTTCCTCATTCAAGCTGTATTAATTAAATTTCCTCTATGCTGACTGAATCACTTTTCTAGAAACTGGGGTTCACAGGTGAATAAAGCACAATGTCTGTGTGTCCTTGGAACTTCCAGGTTAGGGGAGGCAGACAAATGAAGGAAAAATATATCAGGGATTAAAACAAGGAAAAACAGTAGAATAGGGAGAATAGAGAGTGCTGGAGGGTGGTAGCAGAGATCGCTGGCTATTTCCCAATAGTCATTTTTCTCCCAAACCCCCTTAAAAAAATACCAATAGAACCCGGGCAGCTTGGTGCAGCCATGTGACTAAGTCCTAGCCAGTGGGATATTTTAGCACATTTATGACCTGCTGTAAGCTATCTTAAAATAATGTAGGAGGGATTGTTTCACTCTTTGTCTTTTTCTTATTTCTGCTTGCTGGAATGTGGAAGTAATGAGTTCTTGGACTTTGAGGTAGAAGCCAGGTGCTGGAGATGGCAGAAAAACAAAAGAAGCAGCCTAGGTTCTGATACTAGGAGCCTTGGCCTGCCTGCTTCTGGACTTATTTTAGGAGAGAATTCATCTTCTAGTTTAAGCCACTGCTGTGTGGCATATACCTATGATCTTAATCACGGAAGGGTGACTTTTTAAAATTTCTTTTTCATTTGTTTCTCTTTACCTTTTATTTATTAATCACCAAGTTCTTTGCCCAAACTCAAAATGGTTGAAACTGTTAATCAGCTTTTCAGCTTCCTCTTCTAGAGTTATCTGTAAGGAGTCTTTTAGTCTCTTGATCCAGTGTGGACTAAATGTTCTCTAAAGTGGCCCTGTAATAATTCTTGGATCTCCTTTCACTCATCTGCTAGAAAATCTCATTTGCCTTTGAGAGGATATCCTTTTTCCAGGATCTTTTATCTTTTTTTTTTCTGCCTAATTTTAGGAGAGGGTATATGGGAATTAAACTTTTGAGGCTTTCAGCTCTAAAAATTTGTCAACTTCCTTAATTTATAGTTTGGGTGGATATGAACTTCCACACTGGAAATAATTTTTCCTTTTTTTAAAGGTACTGCTCCATTGTGTTATAGCTTCTGGTGAGATGTTCGTGCCATTTTAATTCTTGATCCTTTGTATGTGACTTGTCTGGAAGCTTTTATATTCTTCTCCTCCCTAAATTTCTGAAATTTCACAGTGATATTCCTTGGGATAGATCTTTTTTCATCCATTGTGTCTCATTCAGTTGACCAGCTGTCTTGCTGATCCTGTCTGTGATGCCGATTGTCTTACTGTATTTCCGTGTGCACACTGCTCACTGAACCCATGGTAGGCAAGGCATGAGCTAGGAGGCTGGCAGAAAATGTGAGGAGCTGTAGGAACTGCAGATGGGTTTATTCTCTCCTGACTGGCATAGCAGCCTTAGCCCCAGACATAACATAACACAACATAACCACACACAACCTTTAGGGCTTCTCCAGGTGAAGCTTATGCAGGTGTGCTGCACCAAGTAGCCCATGATCAAGTGAATGATGTGCATGTGCAGTGCCATGAATGATCTCAGCTGTTACATAAAGCTCATGACTGCATGTGTAGTGCTATAAGTGATCTCAACTGTTCCATAGTCATTGTTTACAAAACCTGGGGTAAGAGAGCCTAACCACAACATCTTGGCTAATTTGCTTTCTCCCAACACTACCCCCCTCCACCCCACCCCTGTCCACTCCACCTCCCCGGAAGCTCTTAAATTATGAGAAATTTGTTGTGTTTCTTGGATTTTTTTCTTCCTCCTCTATCTCTGGAACTTTTGTTATTCAAACATCATGCCTCCACTTGATCCTTGAATTTTCTTTATTCCTACTAATTTTTAAATCTTTTTTTTGCTTTTTTTTGGGGGAGAAGGGTCATGAAATGTTCCACATTTATTTTGTAACTCACCTAATAAACTTTAAAATGCCTGATTTAAATGTCCAGTTTATTTCCAAAAGCTCTTTTTAACCTCTTTTTTCCAAGAATGCTTTTTCCCCCTACTGTCTTCAGAAGTATTATCATCTTTTTGTCTCATTGGTTTAATATTTCTGTTTCTCTGGGGGCTTAAAAATTGTTTCAAGTCCTCATTTGAGTTTTATTTTGTTTTCTATATATTTTATTATTTTTCCTCTCTCTGGTACTGAAGTTTTTCCTGAAGTGTTTTTATATTTGTCTGTCAACTCATTTTTTAAAGTGGGACTATAAAAATTTGAAAGCTCTGTGAGTATGGTGGGTCTTGCCAAGTCATGAGCTTTACTGTAGGGTGATCTGACTGGGTAGTTTCCTTCATTAGATATTGATTACCCCAGCTGTTATTGTCCGCTTTCTCTGCAAGGAAACTTCTGGTGTCCTACCTGTGAGGTCTAATCTTTGTTGTCAAGTTTTTGAGGCTAAAAAGAGAAGAAGCCAGAGATCTTGATATTTGACAGTATCTTTAGAGAAGGAAATGGCAATCCACTCCAGTATTCTTTGCCTGGAGAATTCCATGGACAGAAGACACTACAGTCCACGAGGTTGCAAATAGTCATACACGATGAAGTGACTATCACTCATTTACACTTCAAGAACATATACTATATATACACATATATATACTAGGCTAATGTATATCATATAGGCTAATATATGTGCCATATATATATATATGTATGTATGTGTAAATATACATACATTATATACAGATAAATAGTTTAGGCTGTAATACATATTGCATATATATTATAACATATATAATCTAGACTAATTTGCTGTTACAAATTGACACCAAAAGTGTATTGTGACTCAAACACTAATTTTGTTTTTTTAAATGAGCAAACAGTGCGTTTACTTAGATGGCAGGCAGCTCTTCTATACATAAAGACCTAGAGTCTTCAGTGCTGTGGCTTGACCATCCCCTAGAGGCTCATCATTAACTGCATGCAACCAAGAGCAAGATAGAGGAAATCTCCAAGAATATTTCCAAGAGGGAAATGCTTATAAGATAGGAGTAAAATTTATGGCTACAACTTGGAATTAGATAAACATTGTTAAATACTTTTAGGGGCCTAAGACAGTCTCCTGTTTAGTTTCTCACAGATTTTAATTATCCTCAAAGTTTATAGTTAAACTTTATCTAAATGGTGAGATTTTGAGAGATAAATAATTTCCTCAGGTTCATTGCTGCTAAGTGCTAAGTGGCCCAGCCAGTACCACTTTTAATTATTGCTCATCCGGTTCAGTGAGTGTGAAAGTGCATTTTTTACACTGTACATAACAAATAGTTATCAGTTAAAGGGTGGAGGAAATTATATGAGGTGGGTAAAGGCAACAGTCCACTTGATGATGTCTCTACACGGTTTTGTCCAAAGGTCAGGCTCATCACATCCGCAAAACGAAGTGGGCGAGGTGGATTCAACACTAGCCCAGCTGCATAGGAGGGCAGTAGCTTTACATGTAAACTCCAGATACTCGAACTCTGGTGATGTCCCTGCTAAGTACTTTCTTTGTGCTGCGTTCTGTGGTCACTAGGTGGTGGTATAAACTGGTTTCTTTCTTTAGGCCTTTCATAGTGTGAGCTATTTTTGTTACTTTTGAGTTCCTGTAACTTAACTTTACAGGTATTTAGAGTGGAGTTCTCTCAGTTCTTCTTTTTTTGTCATATGATATTATGTACTGAAGAGGACACCTGCAGTAATGATGAATTACTTAAAAAACTTTTATGAGTTGCTTTATTATAAATATAAATGGTAATAAAGTAACAAATTTTCATTCAGTGTTTGTTAGCAAATACGCTGTTCATATGGGTGAATATGTATTAAGTACTTGTTGTGTGTTGATTATTAAGTGTTATGGGGAAGGAAGAAGACTGGGTGCCTTTTCTTGAGCTTGTCAATGTCTTGATATTTCTGTATCAGTCTGTTTCCTGCTAGCATTCTTAGACTAAGCAACAGGAAAGACTTGTGAAAAGCTCAAAATTACATATAATGTGAATTTATTTAACATTATTTCTATTAATAAAGTAAATTGTTTTTAGTACTAAAACATTTTAACATGAGTTTAATGTATTATATACATCCCTTTTTAGAAATCCTTAATTGACTTTAAGTTTTGCATTTGAAAGTGAATTCTAGTGCCAATGACCTTTAAAAGCTCTTAATAAAAAAGCAATTATTTCCTAAGATAGGTTTTGCAAGTCTGTTGCTTTGAATAATCCTTGGGCCTCACAACTGCAGTTGGAGGAAAATGGTAAAGGGGAGGTATTTCTGGACCTTTTGCTACTTGTTTGGGATTTTTATTACAAAACATGGGTGACTTCTTTCCTGTGTATGTGTTAGTCGCTCAGTCGTGTCTGACGTTTTTGTGACCCAATGTACTGTAGCCCTCCTGGTTCCTCTGTCCATGGAATTCTCTAGGCGAGAATACTGAGTAGGTTGCCATTTCTTTCTCCAGGGGATCTTTTTGTGATCGAACCGGGGTTCCTGCATTGCAGCCCTCTGAGCTACTACACCTCTTATCTTTAGGCACTAGTGTGCTCAGTTTGTGACACATTTTTTTCCCCAAGAAATTCCTCTTTCAAATGAATATGCATTATCTGACACTCTCCAATGTAATTCTGTTCATCTTTGCAAATTGTCACGGACACCTACTAGTTGAGTAATCAACATACTTTTAAATCTGTTTTAGCTTTACTTGACCATCTTTAATTGCTTTTGCAGCATTTTTATAATTTTTTATTTTTAAAATTTATTCTCAACATTGTATTGAGGGCTAACGCATTAATTTAAGAGGCTTGTGGGGTATATCCAAACCCAGGGGACCTGTTGTTGTTTTGCACCTTTTCAAGTCCTTCAGGATATAGTCTAAGCGCACTTTATGATTGAAACTCACACGTCCCTCTATCTCTTATGAAAGTTGACAGACTCATAACTTATGGGAAATCAGCACTACTTGGATTAAAATTTTTCCTGAAAAAATGTAAATTAACTTCTCAAGATAATAATATTACTGAAGTTGGCTTCATATTCAAGATGATGTTCATCTTATATAGATGCTGAATATTAAGAAATAGGGTTCCCAGTTTCCCAACTGCCTTGGTGTCTCAGAAGCTTCCATTCGGCACACACACACATACACACACAAAACTAAAAATAGTGAAAAGTCATAACTTTACAGGCTGCTTCAGTGTAATTCCTGTTTCATAGTGTTTTCCTTTGAATAGTAATCCTGAGCCTGTAAGTGATTTGGAATGGGGTCTGTTGGTAGATTCATGTGACTAGAGTCTCATTTGTGATTAGCTTTTCAGTGAGACCTAGGCCCTCATTTGGTTGACCCTCTTTCCTATCCAGCTCCCTTTCTTGTTTTTAAGGAGATTTTAATGAACATTGATTATTCTCAAATCTTAGGTTGTATACCTGTCACTCTTTCTTTTAAAGAATGTTGGTGATACCTATTTCACAGACAAGAGAACATTAGATTCTAATGTACCTTATATTACATAGGGGCTGTTATATTACGTCTTTTACTTCTTTCTTAATTATTCTTTTTCATTTCACCTTGTGAGGTTGATTTTCCATTTCTAGAGTAAAACAAACAGCAAACAAGAAGCTCAAAGAAGCCAAGTGACTGCCAAGGGGTAACAGAATGAGTAGTTTGGAGATGGCTCACCCATTTTAATTGCTCTCTCATAATCCAGTGTTATAGAATATGTAATTTATTCTTTCCCATATTGGTATTTAAGTGTTCCCTTATGGTTATTTTATAAAGAATGCTTCAATAAATAACTCTGTGGGTCCCCTTGGTCATATACCTATAAGTGGAATTAGTGAGTCGATTTCATATTTTTTTGTTGATTTTTAAATTGATTTATACTCTTACTGGCAGTGAATAGGATTTCCTTTCTCCATATTCGTGACAATTCTTGTTAAGTGTTTAATATTTTTGTATCTTTTGGCTAAGAAATATCTCATTAATTTACATTTTTCTGATTTCATGTGAATTAAGCATCTTCTCATAATTTTTTAGGTCATGCCATTTTCTTCTCTTTTGGGTCCCTGTTTATATCCTCTGCCCCATTTTCTGTTATGTTGTTTATCTTAGTAATTTGATAACTTAAAGAAAAAAACAGTCTGCATACTAATCCTCTTTTGGTGTATTTGTTACTGACCTAATCTTCCATTTGTGCTAGTATTTAAACCTTCTTAATGATGCATTTTTGACATATAGATATTTCTTAATTAGTCTTTTCTTATGTTTTAGTAGTTTCTTGTGTCTTTTTTGAACTCATTTGAGAGATACTTTTCCTATCCCTGTGTATGAAGACATTTTCCTACAATACTTTACAGTTTTGCTTTGGCGTTTAGGTATTTGATTTGTCTCAAATGTATTTTGCTCACAGTGTGAGATGGAGGTTTAATTTGATTTTTATTTTTCCTTTTGATATAAATAGTCTATTACCAAAGCATAATTTATTAAATACTTCATTCATTCCCTACAGAAATACCATGTTTTTAGGGTATAAACTTCCACATTGTCCAGGCCATTTTTGAATACCCTATTTCTTTGATGTATTTTTCTTTACTTATACTAGTGCTATGCTATCTGAATTATTGTAGCTTTATCATCTATCTTGACATTCGATACGGTAGATTTATAGTTTTTATTCTTGCATTGTCTTGGCTATTCTTGACCTTTACTATTCAAGTTGAATTTAGGGGTAAACTTCAGAAAATAGCAAAATTCTCAATTTCATTTTGATTGAAATTATACTAACTTTATAGAGAAATTTGGGATGAGTTGACATAGTTATTGTTAAATTACTTAACATGTACAAAATAAAACTCCCAATTTGTGGGAGGTTTTCTTATATGTGTTTTAATGAAGAGCAATACTTTTCTTCAAAAATTTCTTACATAGCTTTCATAGATTTATTTGTGAGAACTTTACTTTTGTTGTTATTGTAAGATGCTTTTCAAAGTGCATTTTCTGACCAGTTGTAACTGCTGCACAGAACACTATTGAATTTTGTATATTGATCGTGTATTTAGCAACCTTGCTAGATTTTCTTATTAATTAAAATTTTAAGATTTTCCTTTTATAGATACTTCCTAGTGAGAAAACTTTATTTTCATAAAATAATGAAAATTTTGTTTCTTCCTTTCCAATATTCATACCCTCTTTCCTTCCATTCTTCCTCCCCTCTCTCCTGCCCTTGTTTCCCCCTTCCTTCCAATTTTTCTTTCTTTCCTTCTTTGCTTCCTCCCTTTCTTCTTTCCTTCTCTCTCTCTAACTGGGTAGGATTTCTGTGCAATGTTGAGTTTGGGACTTTAAGGGAACTTGTTAGTTATAAATTTTTTAAATAAATATTCTTTATTAGGTTAAAGAAATTTTCTTGTTTTTAGTTTGCTCAGTTTTTAATTTGTAAAAATTTGTTAATGCTCATTAAATTTTATCAAGACTTTTCCTGAATTTGCTGAAATCATTTGTTTTTATTCTTTAATTGATATTGTGGTGAATTGCAGTAACATATTTTTATAATGTTAAAACTTCCCTGGTAGTCTTACCTTCCAGATATAAATCCTACCTGGATGTTAGATATTATTTTGAATGTTGTTAGATTCTGTTTGCTAGTATTTTGTATAGAGTTTTTCTTTTCACATATTGTCCTTGTTCAGTTTCCATTTCACTGTTATTTTAGGCTTATAGAAAAGAGTTGGGGGAGGTTTCCATTCCTTTTTGTATTTTATGAAACAATTTGAATATGATATGGGTTACCTGTTTTTGGGAAGTGTATTAGAAGTACCTAGGGAAATGGGTTGGGCCTGGTTAAAATTTTAAACTACTGATTTGGCTTTACCTGTCTTTAGATTTTTTCACTTCTTCTTTTTATAAATCTTTGAGTTGTATTCTTCGTGTGTTAATTTTCAGTCTTTCTTATTTTCCAGTATATTTATTTAAAATTATTAAATGTTTTTATTCCACCAATTTTGATAGTCCCATTAAGTAATAAATATATTGAAATTTTCATCATTTTTTAAATATATAAAATATGTTTTTAAATTTCCATGTTTAAAAGACATTTTGTGGGTTTCTCTTTTCAATATTGATTTCTAATATTACATTATGGCTATAGATTGTGGTTTGAATGATATTACAGGTTAGATATTTACTGAGACTTTCTTTCCTAATGCATAAGTTTTATAAACATTTTATTGGATTTGAAAACACTGTTTACACCTTAAGCACAAAGTTGCATACACAAACATATACATACATGTATGATTGCCATAATTTTTTAAGATGCTTGACTTAACACAGTTTCTAATATCTCAGCAGTCCTCTTAAGTAGTACCAAGGACCTTAACTCTTATTTCTAATCCCTCTCATTATATCTCAGGTTTCATTTTTATCTTGTTTTTATGTTCCCCCTTTGTGAGCATTCTCTCTCTCTCTTACTATTTAATATAGTGACAGTTTGGATCCACTCACATATTTACTAATTTCTTTGTTTACTATTACTTTTTCATTCTGTTCCCTTTGTCCAGAAACAGTTTCTTTCTTTCTAGAGTTTATGGAAAAATCTTTTACTTTTTCTTTTAATAAAAATGTCTTTGTCTTTTCTTTTGAAAGATGGTTAAATTTAGTATAGAATTCTAGGTTTAGTATAGAATTTTTGGGTTTTGCTTGAACAATTTATTCATTGGCTTTGGGCCTCTGTTTTCATTGATGTCGTTTAAAATTTTTTCCCACTATGGTTTATTACATGATATTGAAAATAATTCCATGTGCTATACTGCAGGACCTTGTTATTTACCTATTTTATGTATAATAGCTTATATCTGCTAATCTCAAACTCCTAATTTAGCCCTCCCCCACTCCCTTTGCCCTTTGGTAACCATAAGTTTATTTTCTATGTGTGTGAGTCTGTTTCTGTTTTAAAATAAGTTAATTCATATCATATTTTATATTCCACATATAATTCATATCATCTGGTATCTGTCTTTTCTTTGTCTGATTTACTTCACCTAGTATGATAATCTCTGGGTCCATCCATGTTGCTGCAAATGGCATTATTTCATTCTTTTTTATGGCTGAGTAGTATTCCTGTGTGTGTGTGTGTGTGTGTGTGTGTGTGTGTGTGGGCACATGCCACATCTTCTTTATCTGCTTATCTCTCCATGAACATTGAGGTTGCTTCCATGTCTTGGCTATTGTAAATAGTGCTGCTATAAACATTTGGGTGCATGTACACTGATTTCATTTTACTCTCTTCTTAATTTTGAAGCATTTGAGAAAAACAAATGCTATCTAATATTATATGATATTAAAATATAATGAGATCATTCATTATTAAGAACAGACTGTTTCATTTTTTAAAAAATTGCTATAAATATTCTATGTGGAAAGCATCATGACATTTCTTAGATGAACTTTTGTGGACCCTTTTAGACCCTCATTTTGCTATTACATTATGTTTAATTATAAACATGCTTATGCATTTATTATGGGCTTCCCTGGTGGCTCAGCTGGTAAAAAATCCACCTGCAGTATGGGAGACTTGGGTTCAATACCTGGGTTGGGAAGATCCCCTGGTGAAGGGAATGGCTACCCACTCTAGTATTCTGATCTGGAGAATTCCACGGACTGTATGATCTATGGGGTTGCAAAAAGTCGGACATGACTGAGTGATTTCACTTTTGTTTTATGCATTTATTATCTTATTATGTAATAACCTTTCCTTTATTATAAACATTATTACATATTCTACAAACATTGATCAAAACTACTTTTTACAAATTTTAGATTTTGAAATTTAAATGTGCCAGCCAAATCATACTGTAAAAACTTAAACTGTATTTTATGTTCAGAAAAACAGAGGGGAAAGTATATTCTGTAGCATCTATACTGAGAACTTATTCAAGGGATTATCTATTCTCTTCTTCACAGTATAAAAAAAAAGTAAGTCTGTATTTCATAATTTGATATCTTTGAGAAGAGATTTAAGACAAATGCTAATGCTGTGCATATGTATTGAAACAATGCAGTTTTGCACACACTTTATTGTTATTATTTTTTTCCATTTATTTTTATTAGTTGGAGGCTAATTACTTTACAATATTGTAGTGGGTTTTGTCATACATTGACATGAATCAGCCATGGATTTACATGTATTCCCCATCCCGATCCCCCCTCCCACCTCCCTCTCTACCCGATCCCTCTGGGTCTTCCCGGGCCCGAGCACTTGTCTCATGCATCCAACCTGGGCTGGTGATCTGTTTCACTATAGATAATATACACGTTTCGATGCTGTTCTCTCAAAACCTCCCACCCTCGTTTTCTCCCACAGAGTGCAAAAGTCTGTTCTGTACATCTGTGTCTCTTTTTCTGTTTTGCATGTAGAGTATCATTACCATCTTTCTAAATCCCGTATATATGTGTTAGTATGCTGTAATTTTCTTTATCTTTCTGGCTTACTTCACTCTGTATAATGGGCTCCAGTTTCATCCATCTCATTAGAACTGATTCAAATGAATTCTTTTTAATGGCTGAGTAATATTCCATGGTGTATATGTACCACAGCTTCCTTATCCATTCGTCTGCTGATGGGCATCTAGGTTGCTTCCATGTCCTGGCTATTATAAACAGTGCTGCGATGAACATTGGGGTTGCACACAGTTTAAACTTCTGCAAATCATTCTCTTGACTTCAGATAATTTCATGATTAGAGTAAGACAACTAGTTTTAAAATGTGATAAATTATCCTAGCCTAGCCCAAAGCTAAGAAATATAGAGCACAAGGATTTTTAAAGTATGTTTTGCCTTGTGCCTTCATATAATTATTTTGATATTTGTCTCTTTTCCTATGCCAGAAAATTGGGAGGGGTGGGGGAGGGTGGCTTATGTTCTTGAACTTTACACTACTGATGAAAAAAATCTGACGTTAAACACATAGATATCCAAGTCTGTGTGCATTTATTTCTTATGAAGACACTATTTCCATCTGAAACAGGATCAGTGTGATACACAGACTTTGTCATGTAATTGTTGATTGATTTACTTCAATAGTTTGTTTCATTTGTTCTTCAGTTTTGAGTTGTACAATTATCTTTCAAAATGCTTTGAAATTCAAACCTTTTGATCAGAAGCATAAGATTTATTTTTAATAGTCCTTTTATTACTAGTACCAATAGTGTTCATCGTATCAAGTAATGTCTCATTCTCCATTTTTATATAATATTGTGTATTGCGTGCGTGCTTAGTCACTCAGTTGTGTCGAAGTCTTTGCGACCCCAGGGACTGCAGCCCGCCAGGCTCCTCTGTCCATGGGGATTCTTCAGGTAAGAATACTGGAGTGGGTTGCCATGCCCTCCTTCAGAGGATCTTCCCAACCAAGGGATCCAACCCAGGTCTCCCTCCCTGCAGGCAGATTTTTTTACCTTCCTGAGCCACCATCTTTCAGCATACCTATTAACACTTACATTCTCTAATCACCTGAATCATTATTATTGTCTTTAACCTATAGTGCCTTCACATTTATAATCATTGTTTGTGTCACATCCGTTGTAGGAAAATTAATAGCATAGAAAAGAAATAGTTTACTCAATTTACAGTGTTTGAATGAACATCAATTTCTTAATTTTTTAGTCAAGTTCTAGACCAAAAAGTTTCTGGGAAATATGAATGATTATGTAAATTGATTGCTTTAAGAATAGCTGTGTTATTAAGTGATTATCATGTGAATATATAGTAGTGGCATCTAAAATTTTATGGAATTGCAGAATAAATGCTGTAGAAATAATGAGCTTTCTCTTGCTAAGGTCTGTACAATCTGATATTCCTGGGAAATCAAAATTACTGAAGAGCACATGAAGGAGTATGGCAGACAACACATAATGCCAAAAAAGTTTGCTGTTTTCCTTTTCCTTATTACCTTTAATCTAATTCTGGTAAGTCTTCTGATATATTTCTTTTCTTTCTCCTCCCCTTACAACATCCCCCAGGAATAGCAACTGAACCCTAACAAGAGTTCACTGTAGTAAATTAAGTTTCACTGGGACCATTAACATTTATTTTTAATTTCTCTCTTGTAAGTGTTGTAAATAACCTGTTAAAAAGTTTGCCTTTTTAGAATAGTAGAACTTTTTCCTAAATTAATTAAGAGAGTTTACAATGACAGTATATTTGATCCAATTTCTGCCTTTGCTTTATTCATTTATACAACATTTAGTCAAGATCTGTATTCCTGACAGTTTTTGTATAATTTTTTCCCAACACCATACATATTATGGACAATTTAAAACATGAAGTAAAATTGAAATATTTTACACTGAGGAATATTTTACACTCGCCAACTAGATTGTGCCACAAATATTGACTAGATTTGCTTATCTCATGCTGTGTGTCTGTTCCTCTCTCTGTCCCTCCAATTAATCCATGTGATTTTTGATGCATTTCAAGATAATCTGTGGGAATTATTACCCTTTCCCTTAAATACTTCAGCATATATATTATTAACTAGAGTTTAAAGTTATATTTGTTCACAGTTTTTTCTTTTAATTTAAAATTTACATACATTAAATTCACAAATCTTAACATAATATTAATAGTTTTAACAAATGCACGCCTGTGTCACTCAAATTTCTATTAAAATACAGAACATAAAAATAGCCTCAGAAAAGTTCTTTCATGTTCTGACCCAGTTGATTCTTGCTTTATCCACTCTCCCACATTGGCAACCACTATTCTGATTTTTAAAATACCACAGGTTAATCTTGTGTGTTCTAGAACTTCAGTATATACTTTTCTAGAGACAACACTCTAGTTGCTGTGCAAAGAATAAGTTATAGGAGAACAAAAGTAGGATCGTGTTTGATGCATTTTCACAAATGGTACATATCACTCAAGGTGCTTGTGGGTTAGACTCCAGTATTGCTAAATCATTGCTGGTGAAGAAGCACTGGTCCTTTAAAACTTCCTGAATTTCTTTCCTGTGGTTGTAAAAGTAGAAGCTGCAGCTAGTTTTGAGGGGGAGCTCACTCACTCACCATTTTGGGGAGAATCCTGTTTAGGAGTGCACTTTGAGTTAGGTGTCCATTCATTTTTATTGAGAGAAGTGTGTATTCTTATGGAAGAAGGAAGTAAATAGATACTATCAATCTTATAGCAGACCAGGAACTAAATAGGAAAATGGACTTAAGAGGACCCGTGTGAAGTAAATGGCTAATAGATACCAAGAGCAATAATATTTAATATTGGTTTATTTTTCTTACTGATCATAGTCCCTTTACATTATTTGTAAGCCAAAGCAAAGGTTTTAGACATAGTGGTGTTTTGAATGTGGATATTTATGAGATATTATGTCTGTTCTTTTTTTGAAGTCAATATTATATTAGATAAGAATGACTTCAATAGGATATTTCTGGTGATTAGCAACAACCATTAAGAAGTATAAAGTACAAGTTATAAAATAAACAAGTCATAGGGATGTATACAGTATAAGGAATATAGTCTGTGTGGTTTAGTCTATTATTTGTGGGCGAAGTGTGCTATTGAGAGCTTAAGCAATACACAGGCATGAAAGATTATCAGAGAGGAATGATGCAAAATTTTAGAAAAGTTGTTGTTGTTGTTTAGTTGCTAAGTTGTGTCCAACTCTTTTGTGACCCTATGGACTGTAGCTTGTCAGGCTTCTCTGTCCATGGGACTTCGCAGGCAAGAATACTGGAGTGGGCAGCTATTTTCCTTCTCCAGGGGATCTTTCTGACCCAGGGATCAAACCTGTGTCTCCTGCTTTGGCCGGTGGATTCTTTACCACTGAGCCACCAAATGAAAACCAGAAACTAGGGAAGTGTAAACATTTCTGGAAAAAAGGGAGAGGAAGAAAGTAGATGGAGGAGGGGAAAGAATAAGAAGTAGGAGGAAATAGGGAAAAGAGAGAGGAGAAAGAAAGGGAGAGAAGAGAAAAGGCATGTGCTTTATATGGGCCCAATTGCCTGAGCTGAAAACAACTAAAAGCTCTGCCAACAAGGCAGTTTTCAGAAGGTTTACATGAACATTCTGTGTTTAAAAGAATGGGAGTCTCGTTTTTGGACTTATAAGCTGGTAAGTTTTCTTGGCACCAGGTTCTGTGACTTCATCTCAAAATACAGAAGACCTGATCTGGTTCCATACTGAGGATATAATATGCCTCATGTCCTTTCACATTTTCCATAGATGCAAGTGTTGACTCAGGACTTTCTTCACAGCTTCTTTCACCTCCTTATTTCTCAAGATGTAGATGATGGGGTTCAACATTGGGGTTACCACTCCATAAGACATTCCAATGATCTCATCAGAAGTGTTTGTGTCCTTTGACTTGGGCTTCATGTACATAAAAAGGGCTGAACCATAGAATAAGATGACCACAGTCAGGTGGGCTGAACAGTATAGAAAAGACTTTTTTTCTCCCTTCAGCAGAATTAATTCTAAGGATGGAAGAGAGGATGAAAACATAGGAGGTGAAAATAAATAGTATAGGAATCACCAGTATAACAATATTTGTCACTGTCATGATAATCACATTGATGGTAATATCCGAACAGATGAGTTTAAGAAGGGCCAAGATCTCACAGGTCATATGATCAATGATATTATTACCACAGAAATGGAATATCATTGTTATAATTGTTTGTAATAGAGAAGTCAGACAACCTATGATCCATGATCATGTAGCCATGTGCACATACAGCACCCTGTTCATGATGGTGGGGTACCTTAGGGGGATGAAGATGGCCACATATTGATCATATGCCATCACAGCCAGGAGAACACGCTCAGTGGAACATAACCCAAGAGAGACAAACATCTTCAGAGCACAGCCAATGAAAGAGATGGATTTTCTCTCAGACCTAAATATAATGAGCATTGGGGGGATGGATGATGACGTGTAACAGATGTCTAAGAATGAGAGATTCCCAAGGAAGAAGTACATGGGAGTGTGGAGGCAAGAATCCAGTATGCTGATGATAATGAGGAGGCTATTTCTAGGAAGATGATCATGTACATGATGAGGCAGAGCATGAAAAGACAAAACTGGAGTGCTGGGTATTGAGAAAGCCCCACCAAGAAGAATTCAGTCATAGCTGAGTAATTTCCCATTTCTTTGTGTCCATGTCACTCACCTTCATGGCTTAGAAAAGGACATGACTCAGGAAAGTTTACATTTATAATAGAGATTTTCAGCATACCTTCACTTCCAGTATTGTGCTTGACTCTTGGTTTTTTTGTTTGTTTAAAAGTCTCAAGAGCATGTTTAACAGGGGCCATACCACCCTCAAGGGGTTGCAGATTCATTTTTGGAGGGATTCAGTTCAGTTCAGTTCAGTTGCTCAGTTGAGTCCAACTCTTTGTGACCCCATGAATTACAGCATGCCAGGCCTCCCTGTCCATCATCAACTCCTGGAATTTACTCAAACTCATGCCCATCGAGTCGGTGATGCCATCCAGCCATCTCATCCTCTGTCATCCCCTTCTCCTCCTGCCGCCAGGGGAGCACAAAAAAATCCCATGTTTAATATAGAAGCACAGACATACTGTATCAGTTTCCTAGTGCTGCCAAACCAAATTACCACAAACTTGGTAGCTTAAAACAAATGAAATGGGTTCTTTCACAGTCTGGATGCCAGAAGTCTGAGATAAAGGTGTTGGTAGGCTCACACTTCATCCCATGGCTATAGAGGAGGATCCTTCCAGCTTCTGGGGGTGCCTGGTGCCCCGTAGCTTGTGGCCACATCTCTCCTGTCTCTGTTTCTGTATTTTTTTTTTTAATATTTATTTAATTTTTTGGCTGCACCAGGTCTTAGTTGTAGTGCGGGATCTTTAGTTGCAGTATGCAAACTCAGTTGCAGCATGTGGGATCTAGATCCCTGCCCAGGGATCGAACCTGGGCCCCCTATGCTGGAGCACAGAGTCTTAGCTGCTGGACCACCAGGGAAGGCCCTTTGCCTCTGTCTTTATGTGGCTTCTCCTCTGTGTGTCTCTTTTACGAGAGCCTCAGTCATTGGATTTAGGGCTCAGTCTAAATCCAGGATGATTTCATCTCAAGATCCTGAAGCAATGTGCTTGACTCTTGGAACACTTATAGGAATAAGAAAGGGCAGAGCTATTGTATTAATGATAGATATAAAGCTTTAAGAAATCCAAAACACCTTAGATCTACACAGCAGCACAGTCAAGGCTACTAATTCTCCAAGAGTTCTTATGGGAAGTGCCAGATAAGATTTAGGAGGAACTACTTTTCAATGTAGGAGTATCAAGATGCCTTCATTAAGGCAAATTTTGAATCTGTTTTCTGATGAAGATGGCCCCTATTTAAAAGATTACATAATATATCACCATATCATTTAACCTGGATATAATTTGGTAATTTGTTCAATTTTTAAGTCTCAAATGGAAAAGTAGGAAAAAGCGCTACTTATTTGTCAAGTTGTCATTAGAATTAAAGTTGATAAAAAATCTGTTAGGTACCTCAAAGTAATGGTTCCAACATGGCATATACATGTGATATATAATTATATTTATTTTTTGTAATATAGTAATATTAAATGTGTATTTCCATATACATATAAAGGTGAAGGAAGAACATCTCCTTTTCTTTCTGTTCAAGAAAGGTCCCAGGTTAAGGACACCATTTTTCAGAATTTAGGTCAAAATAAGTGAAAATGGAAATAGTAACATCACCAAAAACACTGAATCAATCCGTCACGTAGGCTTATCTAAACCCCTTCAGTTACCTTTTTTCTCACATACACCATTTTTCCTCTTGTGATACTGTTAAGGAAAAAAATTTTTTTTTCCTCCATGATCTTTGTCAGCAACCCCACAAAATAATCTAATAGAGAAATATCTATGTAAAAACTGTGCTGGCCATACAATACAACTTCAGCCAAAGTCTATAGCCCCTCATCTAATCACATTGTTACTCCCAGATTCTTCTAACATGGAAATTATGGAGGCACGACTGTCACCGTAAATATTCTGCAATGACCATGCTGAGTTTCTTATCAGTCTCCTTACACTACTACCCTCTTTCTTCTTTATGCTTTGTTCAAAGTGTTTTCTTATTAGAAGGGCCTCTCTTATCTTAGATATTACCTTTTCAAGGAAAGCTTTCCCACTTCCTGTTGTGAGGAGGATTCCCCTTTTATGCACCGCTGTCACAGCACTCCATACTTTATATCTCTTGTAAGATCTTTCATATATTCATTTATTCATTTCAAACTATGCCATATATACTGTAGTAGGTAATAGGGATCCCATTGTGAGGTCTTGCTTTTCAAAACGGGTCCTGAATGCAGAACGTTGTGAGAGTTATTTTGTTCTTTTAAAAAACAATTTCTGTGCTACATAGCATGTTTCAATATGAAAAAATTATGGAATATTTTACAAAAACATTTTGTCAAACTAGTCTGTTATTCTAAAATGTCAAGGGTAGAATAAAACTATGGAATCATCATTACTTATGCATATATATGCAAGAATCATAAATAAGTATATCCAAACTATATACTAAAGTGATATAATTTATTTCATGAGTTCATGAAATTTCAAATTAATATTTGAAAATCTATTAATATAATGTACTAAACAGCTAGGCAAAAAACAAAGCAAAACACATGGTTTTGTTAACTAATAAAACATAACTAACAAGATGCCAAAAAGCATTTGATAAAATGCAGTACTCATTCTTGGTAAAATGAAAATCTCTTAGTAATATAGTTATAGGAGGATGCATAATTTAGATAATGAAGATTGTCTTTTTAAAAAATTATTTGGTCACATAGTTCAAAATGATGAAACTCTGGAGTATGTGCATAAAAATAGTCAAAAGATTGGTATTAGATTATTATTATTATTATGAAGGAAATGGCAACCCACTCCAGTACTCTTGCCTGGAAAATCCCATGGATGGAGGAGCCTGGTAGGCGGCGGGCTATGGGATCGCTGAGTCGGACACCACTGAGCGACTTCGCTTCCACTTTCACTTTATTACTTAACAGTGTTTCCCCTTAATGATCCATCCAATAGACTGGAATAAGAAAAAAATGATGACATTGCATGTTCTCTCATGTTTCAACTATGATTTAAATAGTTAAGACAGTTTTTTTTTTTCTTTGAAGCTGCTGGAATTCTGGTTTGTGTTGATTGTGGGTCATGCAACACATGTGAGAAGACACATCCTTATATGTCATACAAACAAAATTGTAATCCTAGAGAACAGTAAAGAGAAAGGAAAATGGCCATGGTATAGTATTAAAATGGAAGTTTCATATCTATAAAATGATCACAATTTATATACATATGGCTGAAAAAAGTCACAGAAAAATGTTGTTTTCTCTATCATGTGAGACTTGGGTAATAATAATAATTATTATTAACTTTTTCTCATTCTCTGAATTCCCTTTAAGGAATGGATATTTTATGACTGTAAACATTAGAAATATTAAAAAGTTTTTCTTTGAAGGAAATAGTGGCAAGGATTTGCCAAATCTTGTCCCTAGTTTTCATTAACACTCAAGAAAGGATAAAAATAGTTAATGGAAAGGAAATTGGAGAATTTTTTTTGTTGATTTATTATATATACTGACTTAATGCCATTTAATGTTTTGATTTCAGGTAATTGCTTCACAGAATTATCTCCTGAGCAGAGACACTGACGTAGTCTTAATTATTGGAACAGAATTCTAGAGTCTACTATTTAGAATGGCCTGGGTGGGCAGAATAGGGTGCATTTTATGAGGCATCCAATTGTATTACACAGTAAAAAGATAAGGCAGAGGAGATACCCGTGATGAGAAGTGTGAGGGATTTTCGTGAGAGCTATTACCTTGGCTTCTTTATCTCTGCCAAAAGGAGGTAAAATTTCAGCTTTCTGTTTTTTGTGCATCTCTCTCCAAAGGATCAGACTTTAGGTTAATGTTCATCTTCGGACACTGCCTACAGAAGGGAAGCAAACTCTGCTTGAGAACTTGGATCATGAAGTATTCACCCTTCTCACTATGTTTACTGATAGAGGAAAGTAGTAATTGCTTATAAAACACATGTACTTACCTGATTTCCTGATTTTAATGAGAGGAACCTCTTGAAACAAGCTGTGCCACTCTCCTCAGAAGGAAATCCAATGCACTAAGTATTGCTTGCTATTTCCCACTTCAGCTACTTTTTCCTTGTACTTATAAAATAATGTATTCTTTGTGATATCAGACATTTCTGGTGCTAGATCTTGAGTACATGTCCAAATTTCTGAGCCCTGAAGTTGCTAATAATAGGCAATAGTGCTCTAGTCAGAACAAAGTATCTTCTCATTTTCCTACATGGTTTTGAGAATTTTATTGGGTTTTCTCATTCACGTTTCTGTGTGGAAACCAAGAACACTTCTTTGTTGCTGGAAACTTCAGTGAGCTGGACTCACTACTGGGATTGTGTTCTTCATGTTCTGACCATCTCCAGGGCTGTGCTAGAGTACAGTAGTCTTGTGTCTCAGAAAGCCTGTTGTGTCTCGATCCTCTTACTCCATTTTTCCCTTAGCTGTGTATGAAGCACTTGGCTTGAAGAACCTAAACTTCAGTCTTGGCTCCTTGGTGTATTGGCTGTATAAACTTTGGCAGAACACAATCTCTCATCATGATGTGTTGTTTAAAATGGGGGTAATGGTACTTATTTCTAGAGGGTTTTTTTTTTTTTTTTGTCTGTTTGGTTTTTTTTAGGATTGTTGTAATATACCTGAAAGTTCTTGACATAGATTGTGTGCACAATAGATGTTAATCTGTACCCCTAGGCTGCTATTCTTTCATTTTCCATGATAAAGGTGACTTATTTAAATTATGTTTGTGTATATCCATGATATTTTCTTTACTCAATAATACCTTAGTTTTTTTCATTGCTGTATTCAGCACTTTAAAAATAAAATAAGTTATCCATAATTCCCAGTTGCCAGTCATCTTTTCCTTTCTGGAAATATCTCTTCTTAAATTTGTTCTAATGTTCCCTATTAAATCTTCAGTATAGGATCCTCATCTTCTTCAGTTATAAAATATAGCATGGCTATTTGGGGTTTCAGTTTTCAAAACAGGGAAAACATTCTTTTTCGTCGGGGTTTCACTAACTTCTTGTGACAGTTGCTGCTCCTCCTCAGTGAGTGACTTCTCAGTGTTCCTTCTAGAGCTAGAGTCATGCTCTGGGACTCACATTCAAGTGTACCACCGTCACAGACTACTATAAGTAAAGGAAAGGAAAAAGCAAAGCTTTTTTGCCAAAACAGAATGCCATGTTATAAATTTGCAGTAGTAAACTAATGTGTCACATGAATACTTTCCTACCTCTGAGCCTTAAATATTTCCAGAGGCCCCACAGTAGTTCTGGTAGCCAATTTAAATCCTTTGTTTTCTGCTAAGAGACTCTCTAATCCCAGAAGTGATTTAAAGTTGAATTTTTAAATAATATAGAAAGTAGTAACTTTCAGATGTGTTAGGGTTGATATCTCAGAGAACAAATTGTATGAAAATCACTAACACTAATTTTCTTTCTCTGAATTTTTGCTTCCCTGATTATACAAACAGTACATATTCAGTATAGAAAATTTGATAAGTTCGGGAAAACCCAAAGGAAGAAATGGAAGTCATACATAATTATATTATAAATATTAATATTTCCATATATATTTCCATACCTGAGAGCACACTGTATTTCCTGATTTACTACCTGCTTTTTTATAATTAACAATGTAGTGCATGTATTTTCCCACTATCATATTACTTAGTAATTTTAATCTATTTCATAGTATCTTTAAATGATAAATAGCAAAAACATATAAGAATGGAGACTAAACAGTTTTTTGCTGGATTCTCAGCAACTTTTCACTTTTTTTTTTTTTTTTGCTTTTTGGAAGTTGGGGGACTGAGGTCAGAGATTTCCTTCATTTTATTCCATGTGTGTAAAAGCTGATTCTCATCGTCAGAACGTATCACAAAGCCAGTTTTATGGAATGGAATATCAGTGCGAGGCAGTTTTTCTTTTTGGGGTGAAGCAGATATAAGGGTGTGATAACCAACACTGTGGATACACAGCCTCAAGGATGTCCAACTCCCTCCTGCCACTGCTTCCCAACTGTCCTCGCTCACTCCACTTACCTTCTGTTGACTTTCTGGCCCCTGATCCCGCCATGCACTTCTGAAAGGTTGTTGCTGAACCATGAAAGACTCCAGGATTCTTGGCCTACAGAGGAGAATTCAGTCCGGGGCCAGAGATGAGGCTTGATTGCTCAGAGCTTTTGTGTAATAAAGTTTTATTAAAGTGTAAAAGAGGTAGAGAAAGCTTCTGACATAAACATCAGAAGGGGGTAGAAAGAGTGCCCTCTCCTAGTGTTAGCAGAGTTACATACTTTATAATTAGTTCTGGAGGTTGTAAAGATCTTACTAGACCCACCCCCATAATTTATGTTTTTAAGATAACAGGATTAGCCAGAATGGATTCTTGCAGAAACTCTTCTCAAGCAGGATACATTATTGTTATATAATCCTAAGGAATGTAGAGGGGAAAAAAAAAGTCTGTCCTTTCCTCCTCCTTGAGAATTCCATATCGCTCTCTCCTTGGGGACCCCTAGACTTCTTATCAGCCTGCCTAGGAATTGACTCTCTCACTTCCATGTCTTAGTGTTTTAACTCCATCCACACTTGCGTTCTTCTAGCACTCCAAAATTGGCTAAGCCTTGGAAGAACACAGTTCTATTTGTATTTTAAGATCCAAATATTTGCCAGGCCTTTTGCTCAGTTTTGATTCCAGGTGTGTTCTCTCAATGTCGTGATATGCTCAAAGGTGAAAAAGACTACTTCCTGACCAGGGGACGCGCATGATTTCAGAACTTGGAGTAAAAGTATTTCTGTGACTATTTGTGGAAATAGAATTTTCTACAAGTATTGATGTTTTGCTTTAGCAGGTAGTACTTTGACAGGATTCAAATTGCAGACTTGTCTTCTCTGAGGTGGGCAGCAACAGAAATCTCTGTTCAGGTCTTCTAGCCTTAACTCTGTTTATGTGTAGTTTAAGGATCAGTGAGTATTTATTTGGGCAGAGTGTATGCAGAAACTTGGGGCTCCCACTCTCTGGCGGTATCTGGCTATGGTTTTCCCATCTAGATTTTCAATTGCCATGATCTTCCTGAACTCTATCCTCTCGAAAGGTTGTTGCTGAACCACAAAAGACACTGGGATTCTTGGCCTTCAGAGGAGAATTCAATCCAGGGCCAGAGACGAGGCTTGATCACTAGAGCTTTTGTGTAATAGAGTTTTATTTAAGTATAAAAGGGATAGAGAAAGCTTTTGATATAGACATCAGAAGGGGACAGAAAGAGTGCCCCCTCACTAGTGTTAGCAATGGAGTTTTTAATTACTTATTACAGTGAATCAAAAGAATGTTTGGAGGTTGTAAAGACCTTACTAGATGCAGTCCCATAATTTACATTTTAAGATAACAGGATTAGCCCAAAGGTTTTTTCCAGAGACTGTCCTCAAGCAGGATACATTATTGCTATATAATCCTAAGGAATGTAGAGGAACAAAAAAATGTTTGTCCTTTCCTCCTCCTTGAGAATTCCAGACCTCTCTCTCCTTGGGGACCCCTGGACTTATCAACCTGCCTAGGAATCGACTCTCTCACTCTGTTTGTTTGGGTGAGTAAAACTGGAGTTTTCTCTGAATTTTAGGCACTTTGTGGTGGTGACTGCCCTTCCCTTATCTTAAAATCTCTAAAAGGGAAACTCACACAGTGCCATTCCTTCTTATAAAAGTTGACTGCCCTTATTCATTTTCTGGATGTTTTTGGCCACTTCAGGAAGGTCTTGTTTTGGTTTTTATTGTGATTAAAAACTAACATGAAATATAAACCCCATGTAACAAAACTTTAAGTGTACAGTGCAGTATTGTTAACTATAGTACAATTTGTTCAGCAGATCTGGAGAACTTACCCATCTTAGATAGCTGAAATTTTATACTAAAAAACAACTTCCTCTTTACTCCTCCTCTCAACCTGTAGCAACCACCATTCTATTCTCTGCTTCTGTGAGTTTGACAGTTTTAAATTCTTAGATGTCCTTTGGAATTAAGAACTATGACTAGAGAATCTACCCAGGAGAGAAATTTCTATGTCATGGTTTATATACATATTCATCTTTTTTGTAATTTTTTGGTTACTTTTAATAGTTAAAATTGCTTCTTTTATTTTCATTTGCTTTTGGGATATATATTCATCTTTACTAAATTTCCAAATTTGTACCCTAAGAGAAGTGTATAAGGGCTTCTTTTGCACCATATTCTTGTTAATACATTCTAGTCTGGTTATTTTGGAGAAGCATTCTTTCAGCCTCACAGAACAAGAGATATCATTTGAAGGGTGTTGGAAATATATAAGATAGACATAAGAATAAAAATAGCCGTCTGAAATGCAGAGTTCCAGAGAATAGCAAGGAGAGATAAGAAAGCCTTTCTAAGTGAACAATGCAAAGAAATAGAGGAAAGACTAGAGATCTCTCCAAGAAAATGAGAGAGAGCAAGGGAACATTTCATGCAAAGATGGACACAATAAAGGACAGAAATGGTATGGACCTAACAGAAACAGAAGATATTAAGAAGAGGTGGCAAGAATACACAGAAGAACTATATAAAAAAGATTTTATTTATTTTATTTTTTGTATAACAATGATGGTGTGATCACTCACCTAGAGCCAGACATCTTGAAATGTGAAGTCTAAGTGAGCCATCACTATGAACTAAGCTATTGGAGGTGATGGAATTCCAGCTGAGCTATTTCAAATCCTAAAAGATGATGCTGTTAAAGTGCTGCACTCAATATGCCAGAAAATTTGAAAAATTCAGCAGTAGCCACAGGAAAACTTGAAAAGGTCAGTTTTTATTCCAATTCCAAAGAAGGGCAATGCCAAAAAATGTTCAAACTGCCACACAATTGCACTCTTTTCATGTGCTAGCAAAGTAACGCTCAAAATCCTTCAAGCTAGGCTTTGACAGTATGTGAACCAGTAACTTCCAGATGTACAGGCTGCATTTAGAAAAGGCAGAGTAGCCAGAGATCAAATTGCCAAAACCCATTGGATCATAGAAAAAGCAAGAGAATTCCAGAGAAACATCTGCTTCATTGACTACAGCAAAGCCTTTGGCTTTGTAGATCACAACAAACTGTGGAAAATTCTTAAAGAGATGGGAATACCAGACTACCTTACTTCCCTCCTGCAAAACCTGTATGCAGGTCTCAAGAAACAACAGTTAGAACTGGACATGGAGCAATGGACTTGTTCCAAATTAGGAAAAGAGTATGTTAAGGCTATATATTGTCGCTCTGCTTATTTAACTTCTATGCAGAGTACATCATGGGAAATGCCAGGTCGGATGAAGCCCAAACTGGAATCAAGATTTGGGGGAGAAATATCAATAGCCTCAGATATGCAGATAACACCACCCTTATGGCAGAAAGCAAAAAGGAACTAAAGAGCCTCTTGTTGAAGGTGAAAGAGGAGAGTGAAATAGTTGGCTTAAAAGTTAACATTCAAAAAGCTAAGATCATGGCACTGGGTCCTATCACTTCATGGCAAATGATGGGGAGACATTGGAAACAATGAGAGACTTTATTTTCTTGAGCTCCAAAATCGCTGCAGATGGTGACTGCAGGCATGAAATTAAAAGATGCTTGCTCCTTGGAAGAAAAGCAATGACAAATCCAGACAGCATATTAAAGGAGCAGAGACATCACTTTACCAAAAAGGTCCATATAGTCAAAGCTATGGTTTTTCCAGTAGTCATGTGCAATGTGAGAGCTGGACAATAAAAATTTCTGAGTGCTGAAGAATTGTGATGCTGGAGAAGACTCTTGAGAGTCCCTTGGACTGCAAGGAGATCAAACCAGTCAATCCTAAAGGAAATCAACCCTGAATAGTCATTGGAAGGATTAATGCTGAAGCTGAATCTCCAGTACTTTGGCCACCTATGTGAAGAGCTGACTTATTGGAAAAGACTCTGATGCTGGGAAGGATTGAAGGCAGGAGGAGAAGGGCACGACAGAGGATGCGATGGTTACATGGCATCACTGACTTGATGGGCATGAATTTGAGCAAACTCTGGGAGATTGTGAAGGACAGGGAAGCCTGACATGCTGCAGTGCATGGGGTCTAAATGAGTTGGACATGACTGAGTGACAACAACAACAGACATTAAGAAAGACATTTCTACTTGGTTTTGTCACAAGGTTGGTGATGGTTTAGTTGCTAAACCATGGACTACAGCCTGTGATTTTCCTCTGTCCATGGGATCCTCTAGGCAAGAATACTGAAGTTGAGTGTCCTTTCCTTCTCCAGGGAATCTACATGACCCAGGAATTGAATCCAGGTCTCCTGCATTGAAGGCAGTTTCTTTACTGACTGAGCTACGAGGGAGGCCCTGTCACAAGGTTAGGTTCATGCAGATTCTGAGAGCGAATCAGGATAGGTGGAGTCCAATGCTGGCCCAATAGGTCATTAAGGGAAGTTACTGCATATATGAACTCTACATGTTTATAAGTTATTAGTACATCTCTGTGCAGGTACTTTCAGAATTCCTTTGTAAACATTGCTGAAGGAATTGTATTTTATATTATATTCTGAGACCACTAGATGGTGGCATAGACTAGGTTTATTCTTCAGTCTTTCTTTGCATACATATCTGGATGTGGGATCATGGGATTAATTTTACCTGATCTTGCTTATTTGCTCTTCAGAATGTCAATTCATTTTCCTCATGGCAATAAATTAGATTTTGTGTTTCTCCATATTATTGCCATAATTTACTATTTAACTATTTTCGGGGTATGCAGTATCTTATTTAAATTTTTTATTGTTTCTTTGATAACTTGTGATATGATTATTTTTATATTTTTGTTGGTACTGGGGTTCCTTTACAGTCGTTACTGGATAGCTTGTACTTTTAGAAACATTCTGTACTAGCCACCTTTGTGTGTGTGTGTGTTTACTATAGATAAATTCTCCCATTTATGTCTAATGTTTAAACTTTCTTAATGGTGTCTTTTGTTGTATGGAACTTTTAATTTTAAGGAGGCTAATTTTGTCATTCTTTTCACTTTTCTATTTTTTTTAAAGCTGAGGATAGGTGATTTTTTTTTTTTTTTTTTAATTTGGCTGTGTTGGTCTTAGTTGTGGCATGCAGGATCTACTTCCCTGGTAAGGGATCAAACCCTGGCCACTGCATTGGGAGCCTGGAATCTTAACCACTGGACCACCAGGGAAGTCCCCTTACTTTTTGTTTTGTGTCTTTTTAAATAAATACTATTCCTGCCGATATACTATAGTGATATTTTCCCATAATTTTCTATAGAAGTTCTAGAATTTAACTTTTTAGAACTTGGCTATTCAGTCTTTCTAAATTTACATGTGGTATAGTATGAGGTAGACATCTATTGCTATCTTTCTTTGTCAATACAAATAATCAATGTTTGTGCTGTATGCTTAGTTGCTTAGTTGTGTCTGATGCTTTGTGACCCCATGGACTGTAGCCCATCAGGCTCCTCTGTCCATGAGGATTCTCCAGGCTAGAATACTGGAGTGGGTTGCCATGCCCTCCTCCACGGGATCGTCCCAACCCAGGGATCAAATCCAGGTCTCCAGCATTGCAGCAGATTTTTTAACTGTCTGAGCCACCAGGGAAGCCCACGAATAAACAACGTGACACAATTTATCAGATAGTTCATTTGATATGTACTGATTTACAATGCCATATCAGTCATCAAACTCTCTGATACTACATGTTATCCAACTCTTATAGATGTCTAGAACGTTCTTAGACTTTCTATCCTATTCTGTTGATCCTTTCGTTTTCTGTCTTCACTAATACTGTATTATTTAAATATCTACAACTTTGTATCCAGTCATGAGATCTGGTATAGTGATTACTGTTCTTATTTTGTAATATTCTCATCCTGCAGTTTTTTTTCTTGGTGATTCTTAATCTTTTATTCTTTATGTAAATTTTAGGATTAACTTAATATCCAAAGAAGGGAAAGAAAACTTCACTCTGTTAACTTTTGAAAGAAATTGCAGAAGTCCGGGGGGAGGAGCCAAGATGGCAGAGGAGTAGGACGGGGAGACCACTTTCTCCCCTACAAATTCATTGAAAGAACAATTGAACGCAGAGCAAACTTCACAAAACAACTTCTAATCGCTAGCTGAGGTCATCAGGCACCGAGAAAAGCAGCCCATTGTCTTTGAAAGGAGTCCTCTATTACTCCTCTACTACACCTTAATTTTCATTTTCATTACACTATAACCTTGCAAAAAAAAAAAAAAAAAAAAAAGAGAGAGAGAAGCCCTATTTTAAACCGAACTTCATATATATTTCTAAAATTTTCTTTGTGTTTTGGATTTTGTTTTTAATATTGTATTTTTAAGAGTCTATCCTCTACTCTAGATTTTTAATCTCTATTTTTCAGTATATGATATAAATTGTGGACATTTAAGAATCCAATATTCAGTTCCCATTTTTATTCAGGAGAGTGTTGATTACTCTCTCCCAATCTTGACTCTCCATTTTCTACCTCGGAACACCTCTATTTCCTCCTTTCCCCTTCTCTTCCCAATCCAATTCTGTGAATCTTTGTGGGTGTCTGGGCTACGGAGAACACTCTGGGAACAGACAACTTCGTAGATCTGTCTCTCTCCTCTTGAGTCCCCCCTTTTCTCCTCCTGCTCATCTCTGTCTCCCTCCTCCCTCTCCTCTTCTTCATGTAACTCTGTGAACCTCTCTGGGTGTCCCTTATGGGGGAGAATCTTTTCACCATTAACCTAGAAGTTTTATTATCAGTGCTGTATAGTTGGAGAAGTCTTGAGACTACTGGAAGAATAAAACTGAACTCCAGAGGCAGGAGACTTAAGCCCAAAACCTGAGAACACCAGAAAACTCCTGACTACATGGAACATTAAGTAATAAGAGACCGTCCAAAAGCTTCCATACCTACACTGAAACCAACCACCACCCAAGAGCCAATAAGTTTTAGAGCAAGACATACCACGCAAATTCTCCAGTGACGCAGGAACATAGCCCTGAACGTCAACATACAGGCTACCCAAGGTCACACCTAACACATAGACCCATCTCAAAACTCATTACTGGGCACTCCATTGCACTCCAGAGAGAAGAAATCTAGTTCTACGCACCAGAACACCGACGCAAGCTTCCCTAACCAGGAAACCTCGACAAGCCAATCGTCCAACCACCGCCCCCCCCGCCCCCCCAACACACTGGGTAAAACGTCCACAATAAAAAGGAACCACAGACTTCCAGAATACAGAAAACCCACTCCAGACACAGCAATCTAAACAAGATGAAAAGGCAGAGAAATACCCAACAGGTAAAGGAACATGAAAAATGCCCACCAAGTCAAACAAAAGAGGAGGAGATAGGAATCTACCTGAAAAAGAATTTAGAATAATGATAATAAAAATGATCCAAAATCTTGAAAACAAAATGGAGTTACAGATAAATAGCTTGGAGACAGAGATTGAGAAGATGCAAGAAATCTTTAATAAAGACCTAGAAGAAATAAAAAAGAGTCAATTAAAAATGAATAATGCAATAAATGAGATCAAAAACACTCTGGAGGGAACCAACAGTAGAATAACGGAGACAGAAGATAGGATAAGTGAGGTAGAAGATAAAATGGTGGATATAAATGAAGCAGAGAGGATAAAAGAAAAAAGAATCAAAAGAAATGAGGACAACCTCAGGGACCTCTGGGACAATGTGAAATGCCCCAACATTCGAATCATAGGAGTCCCAGAAGAAGAAGACAAAAACAAAGGCCATGAGAAAATACTCGAGGAGATAATAGCTGAAAACTTCCCTAAAATGGGAAAGGAAATAGCCACCCAAGTCCAAGAAACCCAGAGAGTCCCAAACAGGATAAACCCAAGGCAAAATACCCCAAGACACATATTAATCAAATTAACAAAGATCAAACACAACAAATATTAAAAGCAGCAAGGGAGAAACAACAAATAACACACAAAGGGATTCCCATAAGGATAACAGCTGATCTATCAATAGAAACCCTCCAGGCCAGAAGGGAATGGCAGGACATACTTAAAGTAATGAAAGAGAATAACTTACAATCTAGATTACTCTACCCAGCAAGGATCTCATTCAGATATGAAGGAGAATTCAAAAGCTTTACAGACAAGCAAAAGCTGAGAGAATTCAGCACCACCAAACCAGCTCTTCAACAAATGCTAAAGGATCTTCTCTAGACAGGAAATACAGAAAGGTTGTATAAACGTGAATCCAAAACAACAAAGTAAATGGCAATGGGACCACACCTATCAATAATTACCTTAAATGTAAATGGGTTGAATGCCCCAACCAAAAGACAAAGATTGGCTGAATGGATACAAAAACAAGACCCCTATATATGCTGTCTACAAGAGACCCACCTCAAAACAAGGGACACATACAGACTAAAAGTGAAGGGCTGGAAAAAAATATTTCACGCAAACGGAGACCAAAAGAAAGTGGGAGTCGCAATACTCATATCAGATAAAATAGACTTTCAAATAAAGGGTGTGAAAAGAGACAAAGAAGGACACTACACAATGATAAAAGGATCAATCCAAGAAGAAGATATAACAATTATAAATATACATGCACCCAACATAGGAGCACCGCAATATGTACAGCAAGCGCTGAGTATGAAAGAGGAAATTAATAGTAACACATTAATAGTGGGAGACTTTAACACCCCACTCACAACTATGGATAGATTAACTAAGCAGAAAATTAACAAGGAAACACAAACCTTAAATGACACAATGGACCAGCTAGACCTAATTGACATCTATAAGACATTTCACCCCAAAACAATCAACTTCACCTTTTTCTCAAGTGCACACGGAACCTTCTCCAGAATAGATCACATCCTGGGCCATAAATCTAGTCTTGGAAAATTCAAAAAAATTGAAATCATTCCAATCATCTTTTCTGACCACAGTGCAGTAAGATTAGATCTCAATTACAGGGAAAAAATTGTTAAAAATTCAAACATATGGAGGCTAAAGAACATGCTTCTGAATAACCAACAAATCATAGAAGAAATCAAAAAAGAAATCAAAATATGTATAGCAATGAATGAAAATGAAAACACAACAACCCAAAACCTATGGGACACTGTAAAAGCAGTGCTAAGGGGAAGGCTCATAGCATTACAGGCTTACCTCAAGAAACAAGAAAAAAGTCAAATAAATAACCTAACTCTACACCTAAAGCAATTAAAGAAGGAAGAAATGAAGAACTCCAGGGTTAGTAGAAGGAAAGAACTCTTAAAAATTAGGGCAGAAATAAATGCAAAAGAAACTAAAGAGACCATAGCAAAAATCAACAAAGCTAAAAGCTGTTTTTTTGAAAAAATTAACAAAATTGACAAACTATTAGCAAGACTCATTAAGAAACAAAGAGAGAAGAACCAAATTAACAAAATTAGAAATGAAAATGGAGACATCACAACAGACAACACTGAACTACAAAGGATCATAAGAGACTACTACCAGCAGCTCTATGCCAATAAAGTGGACAACTTGGAAGAAATGGACAAATTCTTAGAAAAGTATAACTTCCCAAAACTGAACCAGGAAGAAATAGAAGATCTTAACAGACCCATCACAAGCAAGGAAATCGAAACTGTAATCAGAAATCTTCCAGCAAATAAAAGCCCAGGACCAGATGGCTTCACAGCTGAATTCTACCAAAAATTTAGAGAAGAGCTAACACCTATCTTACTCAAACTCTTCCAGAAAATTGCGGAAGGTAAACTTCCAAACTCATTCTATGAGGCCACCATCACCCTAATTCCAAAACCAGACAAAGATGCCACAGAAAAAGAAAACTACAGGCCAATATCACTGATGAACATAGATACAAAAATCCTTAACAAAATTCTAGCAAACAGAATCCAACAACATATTAAGATAATCATATACCATGACCAAGTGGGCTTTATCCCAGGAATGCAAGGATTCTTTAATATCCACAAATCAATCAATGTAATACACCACATTGAAAAATTGAAAGATAAAAACCATATGATTATCTCAATAGATGCAGAGAAAGCCTTTGACAAAATTCAACACCCATTTATGATTAAAACTCTCCAGAAAGCAGGAATAGAAGGAACATACCTCAACATAATAAAAGCTATATATGACAAACCCACAGCAAGCATTACCCTCAATGGTGAAAAATTGAAAGCATTTCCCCTGAAATCAGGAAAAAGACGAGGGTGCCCACTCTCATCACTACTATTCAACATAGTTTTGGCCACAGGAATCAGAGCAGAAAAAGAAGTAAAAAGAATCCAGATAGGAAAAGAAGAAGTGAAACTCTCGCTGTTTGCAGATGACATGATCGTCTACATAGAAAACCCTAAAGACTCTACCAGAAAATTACTAGAGCTAATCAACGAATATAGTAAAGTGGCAGGATATAAAATTAACACACAGAAATCCCTTGCATTCCTATACACTAACAATGAGAAAACAGAAAGAGAAATTAAGGAAACAATACCATTCACCATTGCAACAAAAAGAATAAAATACTTAGGAGTATATCTACCTAAAGAAACAAAAGACCTATACATAGAAAACTATAAAACACTGATGAAAGAAATCAAAGAGGACACAAACAGATGGAGAAATATACCGTGTTCATGGATTGGAAGAATCAATATTGTCAAAATGGCTATACTACCCAAAGCAATCTTTAGATTCAATGCAATCCCTATCAAGTTACCAATGGTATTTTTCACAGAACTAGAACAAATAATTTCACAATTTGTATGGAAATACAAAAAACCTCGAATAGCCAAAATAATCTTGAGAAAGAAGAATGGAACTGGAGGAATCAACCTGCCTGACTTCAGACTATACTATAAAGCCACAGTCATCAAGACAGTATGGTACTGGCACAAAGACAGAAATATAGATCAATGGAACAGAATAGAAAGCCCAGAGATAAATCCACGAACCTGTGGGCAACTTATCTTTGACAAAGGAGGCAAGGATATACAATGGAAAAAAGACAACCTCTTTAACAAGTGGTGCTGGGAAACCTGGTCAACCACTTGTAAAAGAATGAAACTAGAACACTTTCTAACACCATACACAAAAATAAACTCAAAATGGATTAAAGATCTAAATGTAAGACCAGAAACTATCAAACTCCTAGAGGAGAACATAGGCAAAACACTCTCCGACATGAATCACAGCAGGATCCTCTATGACCCATCTCCCAGAATATTGGAAATAAAAGCAAAAGTAAACAAATGGGACCTAATGAAACTTAAAAGCTTTTGCACAACAAAGGAAACTATAAGTAAGGTGAAAAGACAGACCTCAGATTGGGAGAAAATAATGGCAAATGAAGCAATAGACAAAGGATTAATCTCAAAAATATACAAGCAACTCCTGAAGCTCAATTCCAGAGAAATAAATGACCCAATCAAAAAATGGGCCAAAGAACTAAACAGACATTTATCCAAAGAAGACATACAGATGGCTAACAAACACATGAAAAGATGCTCAACATCACTCATTATCAGAGAAATGCAAATCAAAACCACAATGAGGTACCATTACACGCCAGGCAGGATGGCTGCTATCCAAAAGTCTACAAGCAATAAATGCTGGAGAGGGTGTGGAGAAAAGGGAACCCTCTTACAGTGTTGGTGGGAATGCAAACTAGTACAGCCACTATGGAGAACAGTGTGGAGATTTCTTAAAAACCTGGAAATAGATCTGCCATATGACCCAGCAATTCCACTTCTGGGCATGCACACTGAGGAAACCAGATCTGAAAGAGACACGTGCACCCCAATGTTCATCGCAGCACTGTTTATAATAGCCAGGACATGGAAGCAACCTAGATGCCCATCAGCAGACGAATGGATGAGGAAGCTGTGGTACATATACACCATGGAATATTACTCAGCCATTAAAAAGAACTCATTTGAATCAGTTCTAATTAGATGGATGAAACTGGAGCCCATTATACAGAGTGAAGTAAGCCAGAAAGATAAAGAACATTACAGCATACTAACACATATATATGGATTTTATAAAGATGGTAATGATAACTCTATATGCAAAACAGAAAAAGAGACACAGATGTACAGAACAGACTTTGGTACTCTGTGGGAGAAGGCGAGGGTGGGATATTTTGAGAGAACAGCATGTATATTATCTAGGGTGAAACAGATCAGCAGCCCAGGTGGGATGCATGAGACAAGTGCTTGGGTCTGGTGCACTGGGAAGACCCAGAGAAATAGGGTGGAGAGGGAGGTGGGAGGGGGCATCGGGATGGGGAATACATGTAACTCCATGGCTGATTCATGTCAATGTATGACAAAACCCACTGCAATGTTGTGAAGTAATTAGCCTCCAACTAATAAAAATAAATGAAAAAACAAAAGAAATTGCATTAATAGAGAGATTGTTGGGGATAAATATTTTTAAATTTCCTAACTTTACAGAAAATATAGCTTCCTGTTTATTCAGGTTTCCTTGTCTATTTTTTTAAAGTAAAGATTTACAATTTTTTTTCTCATAAAGTACTTGTACTCTTTTTATTAGATTTATTTATAGCCATTTTTATGTATATGTTGTTACTGTGAATGAGATTATATTTAATATAATTTTTTGAACTTTGTGACTGATACTAGGAGCACAATTATTGAATATCTATCTTTGATTTGCAACTATTATTAACCTAGAAAATAATGGGTTATCTGGGTAAACCCTTTGGGTAAACCCAGATAATAATGGGTTATCGCTCAGTTTTGTCTGACTTCCAGCCCCATGGTCTATACAGTCTATGGAATTCTCCAGGCCAGAATACTGGAGTGGGTAGCCTTTCCCTTCTCCAGGGGGTCTTCCCAACCCAGGGATTGAACCTGGGTCTTTTGCATTACAGGCAGATTCTTTACCACTGAGCTATCACAGAAGCCCATTTATCTTTTATTTACAACCATTACTAACCCAGACGATTTGTTTATAATTTTTCTTCATTTTCTATGTATATAATTGTATTGTCTGGGATAATGATAATTTTATTTCTGCCTTTGTAATACTTAATCTTATTTCTTTTTCTTTTTAAAATTTGATTCTAATCCAGTGTTATAGAAGAAGCAAACCCAGGCATTTAAAATCTCATGTTGAACATTAAAATGAATATATTTATTATTTCATCATTAGCTATGATATTTGCTGTGGATTTTGACTGGGTATCTTATCAGGTTGAAAAAGATTGTTTCTGTCCTAATTTGCCAAGATTAAAAAAATTATAATTGCATGTTGAATTTGTCAAATGGTTTTCCTGCATTTATTAGAATGGTTATTTTTTTCTTCTTAATACTGTGAATTATTGATATTGTGTGAAAATGAACACATTTTCTAACGTTAAAACTTTCTTGATCCCCTGGAATAACTCCTACTTAGACACTGGGTATTATTACTCAGTATATTGCAGGATTATGTTTGATAATATTTAGTATTTTTATATTTATGTTTATAGTAGAGTGACTTTTTTTTATTATTCTTACACAGTTTTTGTTTCACTTTATACTAGGCTCAAAATATTAGTTTGAGATGCTCTTCCAATTTTTATATTTTCTGAAATAAATGCATATAATAGAGTTTATCTATTCTTTAAATTTTATTAGACTTTTCAAGGGGAATTGTTTTGGCTTGGCAGTTTTTCAAGCAATTTATTCAGTGATTCCTTGTCTTTGTTTTTTCTTGTGTTTGAACTGAATGCTTAGAGTATCAATTTTCAGTTTTCTTACTTTCATATCATGTGTATGTTTGACATGTGTGTGCTGTTCTTAGCTGCTCAGTCATGTCCGACTCTTTTTGACCCCATGGACTGTAGCCTGCCAGGCTCCTCTGTCCATGGGGATTTTCCAGGCAAGAATATTGGAGTGGGTTGTCATGCCTGCCTGTAGGGGATCTTCCCTACCCAGGGATCGAACCCAAGTCCTCCACACTGCAGGCTGATTCTTTACCATCTGAGCCACCAGGGAACCCCATGACATGTATAGATGTTGTAAATAAAGATCAAAATATCTATGTATTTATACTTATAAATTTCCTTTTAGAGTTAACCTGTATCAACTGATTTTATTGGAACTCTGCTGTTTTAGTTAGAAATTGTGTTTAAGTAATTTTAATTGTTCAATATTTATTGAGACTTTCCTTGTATTTTAAGCATGTATTCTTTAGTGTTTGAATATAAAATCTTATAGACCTTACATACTATGTATTTCATGTATTATTGTCTATATCTTATTATATTTTTTATATTTTAATTAATCTTATTTACTGTAGAAATCATATCTTATATTTTCACATTTCTATACTGATTAGTTTGAGAGAGGTATGTATTAAAATAACCTATTTTTATTTAGTGTCTTCACAAAGTTTGCATCTTTTTATAATTCAGAAGATTTTTGTTTTCTTTATTTTTCTGTAAAGGCAGTTTTATATATTTCTTCATATATTTATTTTTTGTTAATGTTTATTATTTGCTATCTTTCTTTTTTCATTCTACTCTTTCCATTAAGTTAAATTTACTTTCTCCTTAGGTACATTGTTTAATAGTTTATTCAGTATGTTCTTTGAATGATAAACAGCTCTCATTTTTTGTCTAAAAAGTAATTTATGTTCAGTCTTGAAAGATAATTTAGTTACTTCAGTTTACAGTTAGTTTGCTCCAGTAATTTGAAAATTTGATTCCATTATCATTTGAATTCTGTTTTGCTGATGACATTTATATTTTATTCTTTATGCATATAATAAGTACTCATAAAATAGAATTCTTTGTTATTAAAAATAGGTTGTGCTTCCTTTTAAAAAAATCTAGATAAATGCTGTGTAGAAAACATTATGACCTCTTTTTAGACCAACTTCCATGTTTATTATTGCACTAGCTCTGCTAACATATTTTGCATTATTATTATAAATATTAGCACTCATTTATTTAGTATCAGTTGATTCCTGGTTTGGGAAGATACCCTCAAGAAGGAAATGGCAACCCACACCAGTATTCTTGCCTAGAGAATCTCATCAAGAGGAGCCTCGCAGGCTATAGTCCATAAGGTCACAAAGAGTAGGACGTGACTGAAGCAACTTAGCATGCACGCACAAAATCTCTTATGGGGCTTCCCAGGTGGCACTAGTGGTAAAGAATCCACCTGCCAGTGCAGGAAAAGAGACTGATTCGATCCTGGGTTGGATAGGTTTCACCTCAAAAATTCCGTGAGCAGAGGAACCTTGCCTACAGTCCTTGGGGTTGCAAACAGTCCTGCGAAGAATCCCACAAAGAGTGGACATGACTGAGCACATGCACAAAAACTCTTATATATGTTTTAAAATGTGAAATGTAAGTGTTCCTGCCAAACCATAAAGTGTTGACTGTATGATGTACACAAAAGAAAATGCAGAAAGACATCTTTTTAGCAACTATATAGAACATAGTCTAGGATTTTTTACTTTCCTCTCTATCTTGTAAAAGGCAAGTCAAAAAATTCTGTGTTTTGTTTTTAAAACTGAGGAAAATACTGTCAAGGGAAAATACTGACAGGTTATATTCATATTATTCTTATTGAAAGATAATGTTAATTCTGCACACACTCTACTGTTACATCATCATGTTGTGGTGGGTGGTTTAGTTGCTAAGTCATGTACAACTCTTGCAACCCCATGGACTGTAGCCCAACAGGCTCCTCTGTTTGTGGGATTTTCCAGGCAAGAATTCTGAAGTGGGTTGCCATTTCCTTCTCTAGGGGATCTTCTGGACTCAGGATTGGAACTTGGGTCTCTTGCATTGCAGGCGGATTCTTCACCAACTGAGCTATGAGAGAAGCCCGTTAGAATTTGTTATGATTTCATCATTGTACTTAACATAGCTTTTCAAATTCCCTACCTTTGATGACATACATCACTTAATTAAAAATATTTTTGTTACTGAAAAATGCTTGCCATCAACTGAGCCTTCAGTGACTCGTAATCGTTTTGCTGGTTGAGAATCTTGCCTTGATGTCGTTGGCCAATGACACATCATTATGGTGTTGCTGAAGTTTGGGGTGAGTGCGGCAATTTCTTCAAATAAGACAACAATGAAGCTTGCCAAATTGATGGACTCTTCCTTTCATGAATGATTTCTCTGTAGTATGCAATACTGTTTGATACCATTTTACCCAAAGTAGAACTTCTTTCAAAATTGGAGTCAAACTTTCAACCCTGCCCTTACTTTATCAACTAAGTTTATGTAATATTTTAAACACTTTGTTGTCATTTTAACAGTTTTCATAGGAGTAGATCTTCACCAGAAGTAGATTCCATGTCAAGAAACTTTTTTTGTTCATGCTTGAAAAGCAACTCCTTATCCTTTAGAGCTTTATCATGAAAATTCAGCAATTCAGTCACATCTTCAAGCTCACTTCTAATTCTAGTTCTCTTGCTGTTTCTACCATGTCTGCAGTTACTTATTCTTCTGAATTCTTGAACCCCTCAAAATCATCCATGAAGGTTGGAATCAGCTTCTTCCAAACTCCTGTTAATTTTTAGAATTTGAACCCTTCCCATGAATCAGGAATATTCTTAATGGCATCCAGAATAGTGAATCAGTTCCAGAATATTTTCAGTTGACTTTGCCCAGATACACCAGAGGAATCACTATCCATAGCAGCTATAGCCTTATGTAGTGTGTTTCTTAAATAATACAACTCGAAGATTAAAATGATCCCTTGATCCATGGACTGCAGACTGGATGTTGTGTTGCTAAGTTGCTTCAGTCATGTCCAACTCTGTGCGACCCCATAGATGGCAGCCCACCGGGCTCCTCTGTCCCTGGGATTCTTCAGGCAAGAATACTGGAGTGGGTTGCCATTTCCTTCCCCAATGCATGCATGCATGCTAAGTTGCTTCAGTTGTGTCCAACTCTGGGCGACCATATGGACAGCAGCCCACCAGGCTCCTCTGTCCACGGGATTCTCTAGGCAAGAATATTGGAGTGGATTGCCAATTCCTTGTCCAGAATGTTGTGTTAGCAGGCATGAAAACAGCATTAAATTAATTGTATATCTTTAATATTTTGAAAGCAAACCTCTTTTTCTGAACAGTAGGTCTCAACAGTGGTCTTAGATGTTCATAAACATATTGTACACAGATATGCTATCATCCAGGCTTTGTTGTTCCACTTATAGGACACAAGCAGAATAGATGAGATTCCCTGGTGGCTCAGATGGTTAAGCGTCTGCCTGCAATGCGGGAGACCTGGGTTTGACCCCTGGGTTGGGAAGATCTCCTGGAGAAGGAAATGGCAATCCACTCCAGTATTCTTGCATGGAAAATCCCACGGACAGAGGAGCCTGTTAGGCTATAGTCCATGGGGTCGCAAAGAGTCAGACACAACTGAGTGACTTCACTCTTTTTTATTTCCACTAAGGGCTCTAGGATTGTTGAAATTATAAATAAGTATTGGCTTCAGCCACCAGTTGCATAGGGCTTCAACCACCATTGTGGAGGGCTTGCCTCATAGCTCAGTCGGTAAATAATCTGCCTCCAATGCAGGAGACCAAGGTTCGATTCCTGGGTCAGAAAGATCCCCTGGAGAAGGAAATGGCAACTCACTCCAGTATTCTTGCCTGGAGAATCCCAGGGACAGAGGAGCCTGGTGGGCCATCTATGGGGTTGCACAGAGTCAGGCACGACTGAAGCGACTTAGCAGCAGCTAACAAGAGAATCAACTTGTCCTTTGAAACTTTGAAGACAGGCATCGACTTCTCTCTACCTATGAATATTGCAAATGGTGTCTTCTTCCACTATAAGAGTGTTCTGCCTGTGTTGAAAATAGGTTGTTTTCTGTAGCCACCATCGTTAATTAGCTTAGCTAGGTCTACTGGGTAACTTGCGGTATTTACATCAGCACTTGCAGTTTCACTTCGTGCTTTTTAAAAAATTAGTATTGAGATGGATTCCTTTCTTAAACCTCATGAAACAGCCTCTGCTAGTTTCAAACTTTTCTTCTGCATCTTCCTCACCTCTCCTAGCCTTCATGGAGTCAAGGAGAGTTAGGGCCTTTCTCTGGATTAGGCTTTGGCTGAAAGGAATGTTGTGGGCTTGATCTGTTCAGGCCACGGAAACTTTCTTTATGTCTGCAGTGAGTTAGTTACCTATTCATATGCTCACTGGAGTAGCTTGTTTAATTGCCTTAAAGAATTTTTTCTTTGCATTCCCAGCTTGGTTAACTAGTGCAAAAGGCCTAGCTTTTGTCCTTTGTCAGCTTTTGACATGCCTTCTTCACTAAAATTAATTTTTTCTAGCTATTGATTTAAGCTAGTTTTCTAGTTTTCACTTGAAAACTAGAGGAAATGTAAGGTTATTCGTTGGCCTAATTTTGATATCATTTGTCTCAGATAATAGGGATGCCAGAGGAGAGGGAGAGAGACAGGGAAACAACCTGTCAATAGAACAGTTAGAATATAAACATATGTCAGTTAAGTTGGCTGCCTTATATGAGTATGTTTTATGATGCCCCCAAACAGTTCCATTTGTAGCATCAAGGATTGCTGATCACTATAATGAATAATAATAATGAAAAAATTGGAAATATTGCAAGAATTACCAAAATGTGACACAGAGACATGGTGTGAGCAAATGATGCTGGAAAATGGCACCAATAGTCTTGCTCAGCATGGGGTTGCCGCAAAACTTCAATTTGTAAAAAAAAAAATGTAACATCTACAAAGTGCATTAAAGCAAAGCACAATAAAACAAAATATGTCTGTATAGGTGATTATCATGTGAATGTAGAAGGATGGCATTATCAAAGGTGGCTTTATGGGTATTGAATGTGAAATTGTAGAAAAATGATGCAGGAATAATCGAGATTCTTTTGTTATGGTCTGTACAATCTTCCAGGGCTTCCCTGGTAGCTGGTAAAGAGTCCACCAACAGTGCAGGAGACCCCAGTTCAATTCCTGGGTCAGGAAGATCCACTGGAGAAGGGATAGGCTACCCACTCCAGTATTCTTGGGTTTCCCCAGTGGCTCAGATGGTAAAGAATCGGCTACAATGCGGGAGACCTGGGTTCAATCCCTGGGTTGGGAAGATCCCCTGGAGAAGGGCATGGCAACCCACTCTAGTAGTCTTGCCTGGAGAATCCCCATGGACAGAGGAGCCTGGTGGGCTACAGTCCATGGGATCACAGAGTCAGACATGACTGAGTGACTAAGCATAGCGCAGCACAGGGAGTCAGTAGTTCCCGTTTGTGTAGCTTAAAGCAGATGCAAGATGTTAGCAGAAAACATATCTTGTGAAAGAAGTTTATTGATTACTTTCTTCTCATTACTTAGAGTTTAATTTTGGTAAGTCTTCTGATACTTTTCCTTTCTTCCCTCTCTCTTTCATCCTGTCCCCCAGAAATAACAATAAAACCTAGATAACTTTTCAGTGTAGGAAGCTAAATTTAAAAGGGACCATAAAATTTTATTTTCCATTACTCCCTTGTTACAGTTATAAACAATTTATTAAAAGTTTTTCTTTTCAAATAGGATAACTTCTTTCCTAAAAGAAGTTTAAGGACCTTCATCTGCTCTTGCCTCAATGAGAGTGTTATCTTGTTTAACTTAGCAGATTTCTTGGATTTAAAAAATATTTTTTAATATTGGAAAAAAAATCTATTTCAGGGAATTTTGTGAAGACTGCTTTAATAAAGAGTAGTTTCTTTAATAAAGAGTAGTTGTGATGAAAAATCATTCAATTCTTTGTCTTTTTGTTTAACTTATAAATTTAGATATTTGAAATTTTTAATTAGTAAGTCACACAAAATATTGTGTTGTTTCCTCAAAAGAAGAAAGTGAACTAGCTTCTTCGTCGATGTTACATTTATCTATTTTCGTTTAAATGCCTCAAAGAGTTACCAAGTTTTATCTAATCATGTTATTTCAAGACCTGAGTATTTGTCACCATATATTATCATTTATTTTTATAATTATGACATTTAGATTTTTCTTTTATAAGGTACAAACTTGATAACATTTTTTTTGTCAGAAATATTTATATGATTTATATAATCACAAATCAAGATTCTCATCACCATGTCACCTTTTAAATTTCTTAAATCTTTCGGAATGGTCTTGCCACGGGACAGCATGGTAAAGTGATTCTAACTTCTAGTTTTGCAAATATAGTGTATCTTTTGTTTTATTTTTACTATTACATTCTAAATACATGTGATCTGAATTTCTTTTATCAGTGAGGGTGTCAGTGGTATAACACAGAAAGTAGAATGTCAGTGTGAAATTGGAAACTGATTTTCAGCTCAGACTCCAATCAAGATACAACTCTTTCTAGCAGTAGAATTATATCAATTATTAATCACCCAAAGCCAAAAAATCCAATCAAACAATAATGGATCATGAAAGAATACATTGCCTAGAGTCCTAGTACTTAGATTTTGATATAAAAAGAGCTTCATCATGAGGGAAAGAGGAAATGAGGGAGGAAGGGAGGAAGAGGGAGGGGGAGAGAGAGACAGAATGTTCTATCACTTAAAAGAAGTTTAATTTAAAAATGAAAAGAAGTGTAGCTTTGCTAGAACACATGATGCAGAATAGTGGGGAGAGGTAAAAATTGGCTGAAAGATGAAGCTGAAGAATTGTATAGGGTCTAGATTTTGGATAACTTTGAAGGTGATTTTAAGAATTAAAAACTTTTGTTTTTTTTTACCGCTTTAGTGAAGTATGATTGACACATAAAAAGCTTTAAATATTTAATTTTTACATCTTAATGTATTTGGAAATCAGTATATACTCATAAAACTAAAAACATCACTATTAATACCCTAAACTTATTCATTACCTTCAGTTTTCTTCTGCCCCTTTTGGCTTTTTTTCTTTTTCCTTTTGTGGTAAGAGCACTTAACACAAATTTTAACCCATTCAGCAAAACTTTTAGTTTCAACAGGCTTCCCAGGTGGCTCAGTGGTAAAGAATCTGCCTGCCAAACAGGAGACAAGGGTTCGATCCCTATGTCTAGAAGATCCCCTGGAGAAGAAAATGACAACCCTCTCCATTATCCTTGCCTGGGAAATCCCATGGACAGAGGAGCCTGGCAGGCTACATATAGTTCATGGGGTTGAAAAGAGTCAGACATGACTGAATGACTAAGCAGCAACAAGATAGTATTTTTACTTGTAGGTCCTATTTTGTACAGTGGATCTCTATTACTTGTTAATTCCGTGTAAATGAAACTGTATATCATTAGATTGATACCTTCTCATTTCCTCCTTCCTGCAGTTCCTGGTAACAACTATTTTACTCTTTGCTTCTATGTATTTGACTATTTTAGATTACATAGTATTTGTCTTTCTGCGTCTGGCTTATTTCACTTAACATAGTATCTTCCAGATCCATTGGTGTTTTTACAAAAGACAGGATTTCTTTCTTCTTTTGAAAGCCTGTGCAATACTCCACTGTATGTATATATCACCTTTTCTTTATCATTTCATCTGTTGATGGACATGTAGGTTGTTTCCATATTTTGGCTATTATGAATGATGCTTCAATGAACATAGAAATGCAGATATCGTTATGAGATGCAGGTTTCAATTCCTTTGGATATATACCCAGAAATAGGATTGCTGGATGGAATGGTAGTACTGTTTTTATTTTTGGGGGGAATCTCTGTATCATTTTTTATAGATGCTACACCAATTTACACTTCCATCAAGTGTGTATAAGGGTCCTCTGTTTATCACAACCATGCCAAAACTCATTATCCTATGTTTATTTGATTAATAACTCTTTTAGCAGTTGTGAGGTGATACCTCATTGTGTTTTTAATTTGCATTTCTCTGTTGATTAGTGATGGTGAGCACTTTTTCATATACCTGTTAGCCATTTTTATGTCTTCTTTGGAGGAAATGATTATCCATTATTTTTACTCATTTTAAAATTGGATTGTTTGTGTGTGGTTTTTTTTTTTTTTTTATTATTGTAGCAGTTTCTTATATATTTTGGCTGAGGGCCTCAAAGGCACATACATGAACTCATATTTTCCATAGCACTTTGGAACATCTGTAAACAGACATGAAAATATGCTATAAAAAAAGAGCAGTGTGTAGAGGCTTTCACAACACAATACAAAGTGCGATTACAAATGTGCACCCTAGTGTTTGGAAACTGATCTTTCGCTCAATGGAGGAAAGAATTTTAGTGAAAAATAAAAAGTGCAATGCTGAACAAGGAAATAAAATAAGAAAAGAGTGTATAAAATGCTATGAATGAAAGACTTGGAAGACAGATGCTTAGGTACAACTCACAAAATAAAATATGTTATTTCCACAGTATTGGCATGACTGTACACACATTTTAAATGTGTTCAAATACATTATATTTTACAATGCAATTTTTAAAATTTTGATATTCATTTTTGTGTTGATGTATGCTATGTTTATATTCCTATTATTTTTTGTTATTTCATTTTCTATGGTAGAATTGCCTTATAGCCAATTGATTACACAGCAGAAATGTTTTAGCAAAAATATAATATCTATACCAAAGATTCAAATGGCAAAAATACCTAGAACTATCTAGCAGGTATGGGGAATAATGATATTCTATATTAAACTCTTCTTTAAAACACTGCATCACTTAAGTTTGTTCTCAAGTGAAGAGATTGGTTAAACATGACAGCCACTTGAATGTGTGTGTGTTTATAACAGTACTTATATACACTCTTCAGGGGACAAAATAAATTGTAGACAGCTTAAATACAAAAGAAAAGTAGTTATAAGATTGTCAGAGAAAAATGATGGAGAAGTACAATAGAACAGTCTGGAGAAAAAATTTTCAAGAGCTAGTAAAATGTGTGCTTTCTTGCAAAAAAGAGATTACATTATTGTAATTTAGTTACTAAAGGAAAAGGTGACTCCTGAATGCTAGAGAATTTTGGACTATCTGTGATTACTAAAAATGAAAAGTTTCTGTGACAATGAAAGAATGACCAAGCAAAAGTGAGAAAGTGGTGGAAAGAGAGACTCACTAAATGACCGAGGGACAGATCATATTAGAAAACATTAAGAAAAAGGAATATACAGAGGAAAATTAGAGCTGGGAGCTAGTGAGGGAGAGGGAGTGGGTGACATAAGGTGAGAGAATGTATTAATCAGAGTATAGATAATTTTAAGCAATGAAAATCTATTCAGACTGTTATTTAAAAGAACTATTGGCTGCATAACTGAGAAGTCTATGTATGGCAGTTTTTAGACCCAGCTTTCCAGGATTAATATTGACATCAAGCACACTCTAGTTCCTTCCCTCAGCCTACTTTCCTTTTGGGTGATTTCATTCTTATTCTGGCTCTCCTCACATACTAATAAAGATAAGCAGGAGAAAACCCAGCTTATCCTTGAAAAAAAGAGTGATTCTTTTTAGATACTCAGACAACATTCCAGCAATGAAGACTGATGAGCATGGCTTACATCACATGCTGTCCTGAATAAATAACTGTGGCAAGGGAGGATGTTTATTTTTTCATTGACCCAATTTATGTTTCATGATTATCCTTCAATCGAGATAGTGTAGTGTGATCAGGCCTACCCAGCAAAATATGAACTGAGACTGGGAGACAGTTGATTCCTTGACATGAAAAGACGTATTCTTTGATACGATGGGATGCTGGATAGAACAAAACAGTAAATATTTCAAGAAGACTAAGAAAGAAGATAAGCATGAGAGAGAAGAAAGAGAAAGTTTAAAGAAGGAGGGAGGAGAGAAGAAGGGGAAAGAGAGAGAGTGTTACAGAGAGTGAGATACAGAGTGAGAGATGGGGGCTTCCCAGGTGGCGCTAGTGGTAAAGAACCTGCCTGCTGATGCAGGTTAGATGTAAGAGATGTGATTTTTATCCCTGAGTTGGGAATATCCCAAAGGAGGGCATGGCAACCCACTCCAGAATTCTTGCCAGGAGAATCCCATGGACAGAGGAGCCTGGCGGGCTGCAGTCCATAGGGTTGTAGAGAGTCAGACACAACTGAAGTGATTTGGCACATGATGAGGCAGAACATGACAAAGAAAGCTGGAAGTCTGGGTATTGGGAAAGCCCCATGAGATAGAATTCTAACGTAGTAGAGTAATTCTCCATCACTATGTGTCCATGCTACTTGCAGAGTTCAGATAAAGACATGACTCAGGGAAATTTAAATTTATAATGAAAAAATCACTTTAACTTGCATTATACTAGATGACCTTACCTGCTTCTTGAGAAACCTTTATACAGGTCAAGAAGCAACAGTTAGAACTGGACATGGAACAACAGACTGATTCCAAATTGGGAAATACATCAAGGCTGTATATTGTCACCTGCTTATTTAACTTATATGCAGAGTACACCATGCGAAATGGCAGGCTGGAAGAAGCACAAGCTGGAATCAAGATTGCCAGGAGAAATATCAACAGCCTCAGATATACAGATGACACCACCCTTCTGGCATAAAGTGAAGAAGAACTAAAGAACCTCTTGATTAAAGTGAAAGATGAGAGTGAAAACCTGGCTTAAAATTCACCATTGAAAAAATGAAAATCATGGCATCTGGTCCCATCACTTCATGGCAAATAGGTGGGGAAATGATGGAATCAGTGAGAGACTTTATATTTTTGGATTCCAAAATCACTGAAGATGGTAACTGCAGCCTTGAAATTGAAGGACTCTTGTTCCTTGGAGAAAAAACTATGACCAACCTAGACAGCATATTAAAAATCAGAGATGTTGCTTTGCCAACAAAGGTCCATCTAGTCAAAGCTATGTTTTTTCCAGTAGTCGGGTAGGGATGTGAGAACTGGACCATGAAGAAAGCTGAGAGCTGAAGAATTGATGCTTTTGAAGTATGGTGTTGAAGAAGACTCTTGAGAGTCCCTTGGACTGCCAGGAGATCCAACCAATCCATCCTAAAGGAAATTAGTCCTGAATATTCATTGTAAGGACTGATGCAGAAGCTGAAGCTCCAATACTCTGACCGCCTGATGCAAAGAACTGACTCATTAGAAAAGACCTCAATGTAGAGAAGAGCAAACACCTATCCTACTCAAACTCTTCTAGAAAATTGCAGAAGAAGGTAAACTACCAAACTCATTCTATGAGGCCACCATCACCCTAATACCAAAATCAGACAAAGATGCCACCAAAAAACAGCAACAACAAAAAACTACAGGCCAATATCACTGATGAACATAGATGCAAAAATCCGCAACAAAATTCTAGCAAACAGAATCCAACAACATATTAAAAAGATCATACATCATGACTGAGTGGGCCTTATCCCAGGGATGCAAGGATTCTTCAATATTTGCAAATCAATCAATGTGATACACTGTATTAACAGATTGAAAGATAGAAACCCTATGATTATCTCAATAGATGCAGAGAAACCCTGTGACAAAATTCAACTTCCATTTATGATAGAAACTCTCCAGAAAGTAGGCATAGAAGGAACATGCCTCAACATAATAAAAGCTGTATATGATAAGCCCATAGCAAACATTATCCTCAATAGGGAAAAATTGAAAGCATTTCCCCTAAAGTCAGGAACAAGACAAGGGTGCCCATTCTCATCACTACTTTTCAACATAGTTTTGGAAGTTTTAACCACAGCAATCAGAGAAGAGAAGGAAATAAAAGGAATCCAGATTGGAAGAGAAAAGCAAAACTCTAACTGTTTGCAGATGACATGATCCTCTACATAGAAAACACTAAAGACACCACCAGAAAATTACTAGAGCTAATCAATCAATATAGTAAAGTTGCAGCATATAAAATTAACACACAGAAATCCCTTGTATTCCTATACACTAACAATGAGAAAACAGAAATTAAGGAAACAATCCCATTCACCATTGTGATGAAAATAATACTTAGGAATCAATATACCTAAAGAAACAAAAGACCTATATATAGTAAACTATAAAAAAAAAAAAGCATGAAAAAAGAAAAAAAAAAAACAAACAAAACACTGATGAAAGAAAGCAAAGATGACACAAACAGATGGTGAAATATACCATGTTTATGGATCAGAACAATCAATATAATGAAAATGATTATACTACTCAAGGCAATCTATAGATTCAATGCAATCCCTATCAAGCTACCAATAGTATTCTTCACAGAAATAGAACACATAATTTTACAATTTGTATGGAAATACAAAAAACCTTGAACAACCAAAGCAATCTTGAGAAAGAATAATGGAACTGGAGGAATCAACCTGCCTGACTAGACTATAATACAAAGTTACAGTCATCAAGACAGTATGGTACTGGCACAAAGAAATATAGATCAATGGAACAAAATAGCCTAGAGATAAATGCACGCACCTAAGGACACCTTATCTTTGGCAAAGGAGGCAAGAATATACAATGGAGCAAAGGCAATCTCTTCAACAAGTGATGCTGGGAAAACTGACCAACAACCTGTGAAAGAATGAAACTAGAACACTTTTTAACACCATACAGAAAAATAAATTCAAGATGGATCTATAAGCCACCTCCCAGAGTAATGGAAATAAAAGCAAAAATAAACAAATGGGACCTAATTGCACTTAAAAGCTTTTGCACAATGAAGGAAACTGTAAGCAAGGTAAAAAGACAGCCTTCAGAATGGAAGAAAACAATACCAAATGAAGCAACTGACAAATAATTAACCTAGAAAATATACAAGTAGCTCCTGCAGCTCAATACCAGAAAAATAAACAACCCAGTCAACAAAGGTCCATCTAGTCAAGGCTATGGTTTTTCCAGTAGTCATGTATGGATGTGACAGTTGCACTATAAAGAAAGCTGAGCACCAAAGAATTGATGGTTTTGAACTGTGGTGTTGGAGAAGACTCTTTAGAGTCCCTTGGGCTGCAAGGAGATCCAGCCAGTCCATTCTAAAGGAGATCAGTCCTGGGTGTTCATTGGAAGGACTGATGCTGAAACTGAAACTCCAATACTTTGGTCACCTTATGCGAAGAGCTGACTCATTGGAAAAGACCCTGATGCTGGGAAAGATTGAGGGCAGGAGGAGAAGGTGACGACAGAGGATGAGATGGTTGGATGGCATCACTGACTCAATGGACATGGGTTGGGTGGACTCTGGGAGTTGGTGATGGACAGGGAGGCCTGGCGTGCTGCCGTTCATGGAGTTGCAAAGAGTCGGACATGACTGAGTGACTGAACTGAACTGAATAAAAAACTGGGCTAAAGAACTGAATAGACATTTCTCCAAAGAAGATATACAGATGGCTAACAAACATGTTGAAAAGATGCTCAACATCACTCATTCTCAGAGAAATGCAAATCAAAACCACAATGAGGTACCATCTCAAGCGGGTCAGAATGGCTGCTGTCAAAAAGTCTACAAACAATAAATGCTGGAGAGAGTGTGGAGAAAAGGGAACCCTCTTACACTATTGGTGGGAATGCAAACTACTACAGCCACTATGGAGAAGTGTGGAGATTCCTTAAAAAAATGGAAATAGAACTGCCATATGACCCAGGAACCCCACTGCTGGGCATACACACTGAGGAAACCAGAACTGAAAGAGACATGTGTACCCCAGTGTTCATTGCAGCACTGTTTACAATAGCTAGGACATGGAAGCAACCTAGATGTTTATTGGTAGATGAATGTATAAGAAAGCTGTGATACATATACACAATGAAATATTACTCAGCTAGTGAAAAGGGTACATTTGAATCAGTTCTAATGAGGTGATGAAGCTGGAGCCTATTATACAGAGTGAAGTAAGTCAGAAAGAAAAACACTGATACAGTATATTAATGCATATATATAGAATTTAGAAAGATGGTAATGATGACCTTATATGTGAGACAGCAAAAGAGACACAGATGTAAAGAACGGACTTTTGGACTCTGTGGGAGAAGGCAAGGGGGGGGGATGATTTGAAAGAATAGCATTGAAACATGTATACTACCATATGTGAAATAGATCACCAGTCCAAGTTTGATGCATGAAACAGGGCACTGAAGGCCAGTGCACTGGACAGTCCTGAGGGATGGGATGGGGAAGGGAAGTGGGTGGGTGGTTCAGGATGGGGAACACATGACAGCCATGGGTATGGCTGATTCATGTCAATGTATGGCAAAACCCACTAAAATATTGTAAAGTAATTAGCCTCCAATTAAAAAAAAAAAACACCGTAATGCTGTTAAAGATTGCAGGCAGGAGGAGAAGGGGATGATAGAGGATGACATGATTGGGTGGCATCACTGACTCAATGGACATGAGTTTGAGCAAGCCCCAGGAGATGGTGAAGGACAGGGAAGCCTGGCATGCTGAAGTCCATGGGGTTGCAAAGAGTCTGACACAACTGAGTGACTGAACAACAATATTTTGATTTTGAGAACATTTCTGGAAATCAGGAGAGTCCTGGGTATAATTTTAACTTAGTTGATGATTAAATTAAAGCACTGACAGATCTAATACTTTATAGGGCAATGTAGTAAGAGAGGCAATGCTACCAATAACCCCAAGAATTGTGCTATGAAGTGTTAGTTCTCTATTATAATAAGAGGGACAACAAAATTCTAAATCTAGATATAGATCAATCTCATTATTAATGAATATTTTGAAATGAAACCTTTTTTAAAAATAAAGGACACTTGTTTTGTTTAAGAATAATACATAGTTGGTAAATAATGTTTGCATCATGGCAGTGTGAATCATTACTCTTTGCACTCTCCTTTGATTTGCAACTAATCAGACATCCATAACTGAAAAAATGGCCTCTGTACATCACACCAGGACACCTGAGAGATCCATTTGTCTGTACAATTAAAAGTGAGTGGATTAGACTACAGAGGAAGTAGTAGAGCAAGGACTGTGACTGTGGAGCTTGTAGCTGCAGAGGCAGTCACTGCAGGGAAGGCAGCTGCCAGTTGGACAGGGTGCCAGTCCTTCTGGCAGAGGAAGTGGTGGGTGGAGGTGGTGGGTGGCAGGTCTGCCCAGCCACATATTCTGCAGCTAGAGGGACCAGTTGCTGTCTCTGAAGAGAGACCACAGTGACTAGGGGAGCAGGAAAAAAGGAAGTAGGTAGACATAGAGTGCTGAAGGACAGCATCCCTTAAGTCTGCCATAGGAGTGAGGGAGACTGCCCATGGACCTCTGGGACCACCCCATTTGAGGATCCTCCTGTTGGGCCATGGGAACCGCCAAAGCCCTAAGTGCTAAGTACACTCGTTCTTTTGCTCTGCTGCCACTTTTCCCACCTTTTTCTTTTTTAAATGTGCAGTATTGTAAAGTAAGTATCTTCCAATTAAAGATAAAAGATTATAAAAAATCTGTCAAATTTAATTTAAATTAAAAAAAAAAGTGCATGCTCCCAATCTTAGCAGAGTCAGCTCTGGTAATAGAAAACAAACATGTGCTATAGTGCCACCTTCAGAACATAAAAGGAAGGCTTATAACTCCCAATCTGTTAAATTATTAGAATGAAAGTAAGTAAAGTCTTGCCTAAATAAGAATGGTATTTGCTCCTTCAAATGCATTAGAAGAGACACTTATCATCAAATACCATGAAAAATCATAGTAACATGGCATCCCCCAAAGAAAAATATTTTCCAACAACTAGACACAAGGGCATGGAATATTGTGATCTAACTGATAATTTAAAATAGCTGTTATGAAGAAATTGAGTGAGCTACAGGAAGATTCAGAAAGTCAATACAGTGATCTCAGGAATAAAATTATGAACTGAAGGAATGCCTTATTAAAGAGATATAAATTTTATAAAAAGAACTAAGCAGAAATTCTGGACCTGAAGAAGTTGATAAATGGTATGAAGGATGTATTAGGATATGTTGAAAGTAGAGAAGATTATATGAAAGAATTAGCGAGCTTGAGGCTAGATATGTTAGATATAGAAAAATTATTCAGGTAGAAGAGGAGATGGAATTAAGATTTTAAACAAATGAATTTCTATGAGAACTATCTAAAAGTCAATATAAAAATAATGGGTATCACACTTCAGTCCCACTCCTAGGCATATATCAAGCATATATGTATCTGGAGTTATACTTTAATAATTACATTTTAATATTATGTTTAATTAATTTTTGATTATAATTATTAGACCTTGTTGGCTTAAAAAGGAAATTTTATATATTGTGTTTAAGGTGATGGTATTGAAATTTGGGCAGACACAATATTTTCTCAGATGGGGATCTATTGGTTCTTTCAAGGACCAGTTGTGAGTTAACCTGGAAATATTTGTGATTAATTGTGAGGACCTTCCCATAGACTAAACAGCCTGTGTCTTCATTAAGTACAATTTTTTAGAACCTGAAATTTCATCTCCCTTAGTGTATAAGTTATCTTCATAACATTTGCCTCACTCTAAATTCTGTAATTCCTCTGTTTTTTTGGGTCATGAAACTCCTAGGTGCATATATTTTTTTCAGGTAAGTTAATATGATTTTACTCAGTACTGAATTATAATTTTTTTTCCTGTTCGTATGTATGTAGATGGTACCCAACTTCTGATGTTTTGACTTGTTTTTTCGACTCGAGCCTTACCACTCAAAGGAGAGTCTACTTCAAAGTTTGAATTTTTATCTTTCCCTGACCTAGTGATACATGATACTCTCCTGAGATACTGGGTAGCAGCCACCGCAGCTCACAGTCAGCCAAGCAATCATAAGCATCAGCAACTGATACAACCATTCTGAGCCCAAACAGCTCTTCTGCTTTTCACTTTAAGTACAGTATTCAATAAGTTACATGACAGTATTAAACACTATATATAATAAAATAAGTTTTGTGTTAGATGATTTTGCCCAACAGTAGATTCATGTAAGTGTTCTGAGCTTGTTTAAGGTAGGCTAGGCTCAACTGTATAATTGTTAGGGATTTGATTTAGGTCATACCTGAATGGTCTAGTGGTTTTCCCTACTTTCTTCAATTTAAGTCTGAATTTGGCAATAAGGAGTTCATGATCTGAGCCACAGTCAGCTCCCAGTCTTGTTTTTGCTGACTGTATAGAGCTTCTCCATCTTTGGCTGCAAAGAATATAATCAGTCTAATTTTGATGTTGACCATCTGGTGATGTCCATGTGTGGAGTTTTCTCTTGTGTTGTTGGAAGAGGGTGTTTGCTATGACCAGTGTGTTTTCTTGGCAGAACCCTATTAGCGTTTGCCCTGATTCATTCTGTACTCCAAGGCCAAATTTGCCTGTTACTCCAGGTGTTTCTTGACTTCCTACTTTTGCATTCCAGTCCCCTATAATGAAAAAAAGGACATCTTTTGGGGATATTAATTCTAGAAGGTCTTGTAGGTCTTCATAGAACTGTTCAACTTCAGTCTCTTCAGCATTATTGGTTAGGGCATAGACTTGGATTACTGTGATATTGAGTGGTTTGCCTTGGAGGCGAACAGAGATCATTCTGTCATTTTTGAGACTGCATCCAAGTAATACATTTCAGACTCTTTTGTTGACTATGATGGATACTAGATTTCTTCTAAGGAATTCTTGCCCACAGTAGTAGATATAATGGTCATCTGAGTTAACTTCACCCGTTCCAGTCCATTTTAGTTTCCTAATTCCTAAAATGTTGACGTTCACTCTTGCCATCTCCTATTTGATCACTTCCAATTTGCCTTGATTGGTGGACCTAACATTCCAGTTTCCTATGCAATATTGCTCTTTACAGCATCGAACTTTCCTTCCATCACCAGTCACATCCACAACTGGGTGTTGTTTTTGCTTTGGCTCCATCTCTTCATTCTTCTAGAGTTATTTTTCCACTGATCTCCAGTAGCATATTGGGCACCTACCGACCTGGGGAGTTCCTCTTTCAGTGTCCTATCTTTTTGCCTTTTCATACTGTTCATGGGGTTCTCAAGGCAAGAATACTGAAGTGGTTTGCCATCCCCTTCTCCAATGGACCACGTTTTGTCATTTTCAGGGACTAGATCTGATAGACAGAGTGCCTGATGAACTATGTATGGATGGAGGTTCATGACATGGTATAGGAGACAGGGAACAAGACCATCCCCAAGAAAAAGAAATGCAAAGAAGCAAAATGGCTGTCTGAAGAGGCCTTGAAAATAGCTGTGAAAAGAAGAGAAGCCAAAAGCAAAGGAGAAAAGGAAAGATACACCCATTTGAATGCAGAGTTCCAAAGAATAGCCAGGAGAGATAGGAAAGCCTTTCTCAGTGATCAGTGCAAAGAAACAGAGGAAAACAATAGAATTGGAAAGACTAGAGATCTCTTCAAGAAAATTAGAGATGCCAAGGGAACATTTCATGCAATGATGGGCTCAATAAAGGACAGAAATGGTAGGGACCTAACAGAAGCAGAAGATATGAAGAAGAGGTGTCAAGAATAAACAGAGGAACTCTACAAAAAAAAAAAAATCTTCATGACCCAGATAATCACTATGGTGTGATTGCCCATCTAGAGCCAGACATCCTGGAATGTGAAGTCAAGTGGGCCTTAGGAAGCATCACTATGAACAAAACTAGTGGAGGTGATGGAATTCCAATTGAGCAATTTCAAATCCTAAAAGATGATGCTGTGAAAGTGATGCACTCAATATGCCAGAAAATTTGGAAAACTCAGCAGTGGCCTCAGGACTAGAAAAGTTCAGTTTTCATTCCAATCCCTAAGAAAGGCAATGCTAAAGAATGCTCAAACTACCGCACAATGGCACTCATCTCACATGCTAGCAAACTAATGCTCAAAATTCTCCAAACCAGGCTTCGACAATATGTGAACTGTGAACTTCCAGATGTTCAAGCTGGATTTAGAAAAGGCAGAGGAACCAGAGATCAAACTGCCAACATCCTCTGGATCATTGAAAAAGCAAGAAAGTTCGAAAAGCAAGAGCAAAAACATCTATTTCTGCTGTATTGACTATGCCAACGCCTTTGTGTGGATCACAAGAAGCTGTGGAAAATTCTGAAAGAGATGGGAGTACCAGACCACCTGACCTGCCTCTTGAGAAATCTGTAGGCAGGTTAGGAAGCAAGAGTTAGAACTGGACATGGAACAACAGACTGGTTCCAAATAGGAAAAGGAGTATGTCAAGGCTGTATATTGTCACCTGCTTATTTAACTTATATGCAGAGTAGCTGGGTTGGATGAAGCCCAAGCTGGAATCAAGATTTCTGGGAGAAATATCAATAACCTCAGATATGCAGATGACACCACCCTTATGGCAGAAAGTGAAGAAGAACTAAAGAGCCTCTTGATGAAAGTGAAAGAGGAGAGTGAAGAAGTAGGCTTAAAGCTCAACACTCAGAAAACAAAGATCATGGCATCTGGCCCCAGCATTTCATTGCAGATAGATGAGGAAACAGTGGAAACAGTGGCTTTTTTTTTATTTTGGGGGGCTCCAAAATCATTGCAGACATTGACTGCAGCTGTGAAAGTAAATACTTGCTCCTTGGAAGAAAAGTTATGATCAACCTAGACAGCTTATTAAAAAGCAGAGACATTACTTTGCCAGCAAAGGTCTGTCTAGACAAGGCTATGGTTTTTCCAGTAGTCATGTATGGATGTGAGAGTTGCACTATAAAGAAAGCTGAGTGCCAAAGAATTGATGCTTTTGAACTGTGGTATTGGAGAAGACTCTTGAGAGTCCCTTGGACTGTAAGGAGATCCAACCAGTCCATCCTAAAGGAGATCAGTCCTGGGTGTTCATTGGAAGAACTGATGTTGAAACTGAAACTCCAATACTTTGGCCACCTGATGTGAAGAACTGACCCATTTGAAAAGACCCTGATGCTGGGACAGATTGAAGGCAAGAGGAAAAGGGGATGACAGAGGATAAGATGGTTGGATGGCATCACCAACTCAATGGACATGAGTTTGAGTAAACTCTGGGAGTTGATGATGGGCAGGGAGCCCTGGCATGCTGCGGTCATGGGGTCACAAAGAGTTGGACATGACTGAGTGACTGAACTGAACTGTACTAAGGCTAAGCTGTATTTGGTAGGATGAGTTTATCTGGATGTAACCCTAGTATAAGTTAAGGAATACCCAGGAGTATGTCTCTAAATCTCCTATAGTATTTTTTTTAAATAACAGAGAACTTTTGATAATATATAAAATGTCCTTATCACAGTGTGGCACAAAAATTGTATGAATACTGATAAGTATTAGTATGTCTGGATCAATGGTAGCTAGCTAATATTTATTGAGAACTGACTCTGTTTCAGTGATAACCACTTTATTAAGTCATTTATTATTTCACTGTAAGCCTGTAAGTGTTATATACAATAATAAACTATTACTCAGCCATTAAAAAGAACTCATTTGAATCAGTTCTAATGAGATGGATGAAACTGGAGCCCATTATACAGAGCGAAGTAAGCCAGAAAGATAAAGACCATTACAGTATACTAACACATATATATGGACTTTAGAAAGATGGTAACGATAACCCTATATGCAAAACAGAAAAAGAGACTCAGATGTATAGAACAGACTAGTGGACTCTGGGAGAAGGCGAGGGTGGGATGTTTCAAGAGAACAGCATTGAAACATGTATATTATCTAGGGTGAAACAGATAACCAGCCCAGGTTGGGTACATGAGACAAGTGCTCGGGCCTGGTGCACTGGGAAGACCCAGAGGGATCGGGTGGAGAGGGAGGTGGGAGGGGGGACCGAGATGGGGAATACATGTAAATCCATGGCTAATTCATTTCAATGTATGACAAAAACTACTGTAATGATGTAAAGTAATTAGCCTCCAACTAATAAAAATAAATGAAAAAAAAAAAAAAGAAACTATCATTATCCCTATTTTACAGAGGAAACAGATAAAGGGAAGTTAAAGTAGCTTGCTCAATATCATATAGCTAGAACCAGGATTTAATAACTGGCAGTCTGGATCCAGGGCTTCCCTGATGGGTCAGTGGTAAAGAATCTACCTGCCAATGCAGGAGCCATGGCTTTGATTACTGAGTCAGAAAGGTCCCCTCAAGAGGTAATGGCAACTCATGGTAATATCCTTGCCTGGGAAATCCCATGGACAGAGGAGCCTGGTGGGCTATAGTCTACAGGGTCGCAAATGACTTGGACATGATTTAGCAGCTAGACAACAGCAAAGCAACCTGAATTTCTCACTATTGGAAATTATACTGTGGTTATGTAAGATATTAAAATTAGAGTTTAGTTGAGAAATGTAAGGGCCTTTGAATTAATTTGGTAAATTTTCTACACATTTTAAATCAGTTCAAACTATATAAAAATCAATTATTTAAAACTTATGACCCTAAAAGATGATGTTGTAAAAGTGCTTCACTCAATATGGTGGCAAATTTGGAAAACTCAGCAGTGGCCACAATAATGGAAAAGGTCAGTTTTCATTCAAATCCAAAGGAAAGGCAATGCCAAAGAATGCTCAAACTACCGCACAATTGCACCCATCTCACACGCTAGTAATGTTCAAAATTCTCCAAGCCAGGCTTCAACAGTATGTGAACTGTGAACTTCCAGATATTCAAGATGGATTTAGAAAATGCAGAGGAACCAGAGATCAAATTGCCAACATCCACTGGATCATCGAAAAAGCAAGAGAGTTCCAGAAAAACATCTATCCTGCTTTGTTGACTATGCCAACGCCTTTGACCGTGTAGATCACAAAAAACTGTGGAAAATTCTGAAAGAGATGGGAGTACCAGACCATCTGACCTGCCTCTTGAGAAATATGTATGCAGGTTAAGAAGCAAGAGTTAGAACTGGATATGGAACAACAGACTGGTTCCAAATAGGAAAAGAAATATGTCAAGGCTGCATATGGTCACCCTGCTTATTTTATTATATACAGAGTACATCGTGAGAAATGCTGGGCTGGATGAAGCCCAAGCTGGAATCAAGATTTCTGGGAGAAATATCAGTAACCTCAGATATGCAGATGACACTACCCTTATGGCAGAAATCAAAGAGGATCTAAAGAGCCTCTTGATGAAAGTGAAAGAGGAGAGTGAAAAAGTTGGCTTAAAACTCAGCATTCAGAAAACTAAGGAAAAAAAAAAAAAAAAAAGAAAACTAAGATCATGGCATCTGGTCCCATCACTTCATGGCAAATAGGTGGGGAAACAGTGGAAACAGTGACTGACTTTATTTTTTGGGTTCCAAAATCACTGCAGATGGTGACTGCAGCCATGAAATTAAAAGACGCTTGCTCCTTGGAAGAAAAGTTATGACCAACCTAAACAACTTATTAAAAAGCAGAGACATTACCTTGCTGACAAATGTCCGTCTAGTCAAAGCTATGATTTTTCCATTAGTCATGTATGGATGTGAGAGCTGGACCATAAAGAAAGCTGAGTGCAAAAGAATTGATGTTTTTGCACTGTGGTGTTGGAGAAGACTCTTGAGAGTCCCTTGGACCGCCAGGAGATCCAACCAGTCCATCCTAAAGGAAATCAGTCCTGAATATTCATTGGAAGAATTGATGCTGAATCTGAAGCTCCAATACTTTCGCCACCTGATGCGAACTGACTCATTTGAACAGCCCCTGATTCTGGGAAAGATTGAAGGTGTGAGGAGAAGGGGACGACAAAGGATGACATGGCTGGATGGCATTACTGTCTCAATGGACGTGAGTTTGAGTAAACTCTGGTAGTTAGTGATGGACAGGGAAGCCTGGTGTGCTGCAGTCCATGGGGTCGCAAAATGTTGGACACTACTGAGTGGCTGAGCTGAACTTATGATCTCCATTTCTCTTTCTTTCTCTGAAATAAATCTTTACAACTCTTCCCCAGCACTTCCTATTTAATTTTTGTGTAATATTCTTACCGTCTCCACACACAACAGGTAGCATGTCCTGTTGGAACTTCAGTTTCTAAAAATGATGTAGTTTTAGATACAAAAACATTCATCACTATATATAATTTCTTATTTCATTCCAGTATCATAGCATCTTCTTTGTATCCAAATATAAGTTCAATTTGACCTAAGTGTCAGGGATTACTACCATGTCTTTCCATCAGATATAGTCAATTCTAATTTTCATGTCGATGATTTTACCTGGCTAGCAATTCTAAATTTGTCCTTCCCAATGGGTGTAGAATCAGAAGAGTTGTTTCATGAGGTACAGCTTAATTAAATTATATTAGCAACTTTGTTTTAATTGCTTCTAAGGGACTTCATCCCCAAAGTACTAGAAATTTTCTAAATTCTACTCAAACCAGACTGTGAACTTTAAATTGCTTTTGGGATTAAAAACATCCTCAAAGCAGCAAAGATCTTAAGTTGTTTTGGTACTCCACCTGGCTGATCCTTTAAGGAATCCTTTACTAGTGAAGTAAATGACTGTGAAAAGCTCTAGCTTTCATTTTACTGAAAGTTATTTCTCTTTTGCTAATGATCAGTTGCCTTTTTTCCCACAGTGTAGTAATGGCAGCTACTTGATACTAATGAAAAAAATGATAAACAAATACTTCTTCTTTTAGTTGTTTTACTGAATTTACTGAATTTTACTGAATTTACTGGGTTGAAATTTATGAGACTAGCAATCTCATAAAAAAGTAAGTAGACCTCTGTTTCTGTTTTAATGTAGAAATGCTGATACAAGTAATTATAACATATTGCTAATACTTAAGAATATTTAAGAATGACTCACCTCTCTTTATTTTAGGTTTTCTTAATATGCAGTGAGAGGATCATCAGCAGAGCAGCTCTTTGAGCAGAAGTTAAGCTGCTATATTTCTGTGGAGGGAGAAGCTAATGTATATTTTCTCAAACATGGAGGTAAAAGAGTAAATTCCCTGTCCTGTTCCTTAAATCTTTCAGTTCATATATATATATATTTTGTTTCGACTAGATTATGACAGATGCACTAAAGTTTTCTGAGATCAATTTGTTATTCTTTATCTGGCAGGACAATAGAGTTACCTAGATATCCCAATTTGTACCAAAAGAGACTAAGAAGAATAATTGTATATAAAATATTTTCTTTTGTAGGTATTACTAATGCCTTAATTAATATTTTAGGATATTATTTGTATATATGTCACCTCAAATTAGAAATTACCAAACATCCCTTTGCTAAAGATGTATCTTTTCAGTTTGTTTTTCTAGTCGCAATCTATTTTCAACTGAGGTTATATTACTGTTGAAGCAGGATTACAAATACCATTTTATTTTAGTAGCTGTAAAACAATTATTTTTGTTACATATAACATTAGTTATATTCTGGAATGTTTGATCAAAATGTTATGGTGACATTGCATTCAAAATAATTTCAAACTCATAATGTGAGACAAAATTCTAACCCAGCTGTATTTGTTCTGAATCTCTTCTAAAAAGGGCACATTTTTTTTCTTTGTATTGAAGCCTTCTTCATGAGTTCTAAAAGTATAACTGATTTTAGCTTAGAGAATTTTAGCATATTCTTTTTTTTTTATTTTAGCATATTCTTATGCTATCTGTGTATCCAATTATAGGTCCACATTGCCCATAAGGGAAGCCACTTAAGGATGCAAACAACTCTTTCAAACACTGCGATAACAGATCCACATGTATTCCAACTGCAGCAGAATTTCTTTTGTTGAAAGAAAATGGGAAAGACCATTAGTTAATGGAAAGACCATTAATATGGGAAAGACCAATCAGTCTTCTGTTACAGAATTTGTCCTACTGGGGCTTTCTGGCTACCCAGAGCTTGAAGCCATTTATTTTGTGCTGGTGTTATTTATGTACCTGGTTATCCTGCTGGGAAATGGTGTCATCATCATTGTAAATGTCTGTGACTCTCACCTGCATACCCCCATGTACTTTTTCCTCAGTAACTTATCATTCTTGGATATTTGCTACACCAGTTCTTCTATCCCCATATTTCTCAGCAGCTTCTTAACTTCAAGGAAGACCATTTCCTTCTCTGGATGTGGAGTACAAATGTTTCTCTCCTTTGCTATGGGAGCCACGGAGTGTGTCCTTCTAAGCATGATGGCATTTGACCGCTATGTGGCCATCTGCAACCCTCTGAGATACCCCATCATTATGAGCAAGAATTCATATGTGCCTATGGCTGCAGGGTCCTGGATTGCAGGGGGTGTCAATTCTCTGTTGCAAACCTCTCTTGCAATGCGGCTTCCTTTCTGTGGGGATAATGTCATTAATCATTTTACTTGTGAAATCTTGGCTGTCTTAAAATTGGCCTGCGCTGATATTTCCATAAATGTTATTAGCATGGTTGTTGCTAATATGATTTTTCTTGTGGTCCCAGTACTTTTTATTTTCATTTCCTATGTTTTTATTCTCTTCACCATCCTGAGGATTCCTTCTTCAGAGGGAAGCCGCAAAGCCTTCTCTACCTGCTCTGCCCACTTAACAGTGGTGATTATATTCTATGGAACCATCCTCTTCATGTATGCAAAGCCCAAGGCTAAAGATTCCTCTGGTGCAGACAAAGTCCAAGTCACAGACAAAATCATCTCTCTCTTCTATGGAGTCGTGATTCCTATGCTCAATCCCCTCATCTACAGTTTGAGGAACAAAGATGTGAAGGCAGCTGTGAAGAGTATACTCTGTCAGAAATGCTTCTCAGGGGGAAAGTGAATGTTGCTTTAAAAAGTTCATTTACTCTGAATGCAGGACTAGTTCTCACCTGGAAGTTCCAAAATAAATGTAAGGATTGGTACACCATTGATTCTTGAAATTCTCATTTTTCTGTTCCTAGAGTCTAAATGTGAGAGAAATCTAAGCCCTACGTTCTTCATGACCCTCTCAAAGAGAAAAGGGGAAGAAATCTATCGGTAGAAAAGATCGTCATCCAAACCACAGTTAGTTTAACTCTAAAATGATGAGTTCTATAATCTTATGTAAACAGAAGTAGCGTTTAACTAGTTTAACCTCTTATCTTCTATGTGCATCAATTATCTAGTTTCAAAACTTTCCTAGGAAGGTAAAGTACAAAGTGCCTTTTAAGGGTCAGAGTGGTAATAAATTCAACACTAAATGATTCATAATGGGGTAGTGTTTGACTTTAGAGAGGGATGACCACTTTTTGATGTTAGGTACCTGGCTGTGTGTATATCATAGGAAAGAGAAGAAAAATGATGCTATCTTTCCTAGGACTGATATTCTCTTGCCTGCAATCCGGCAAGCATACTTCTGTACAGAGTTGTCTGAAGGAATGTGAGGCTTTGTGCATACATCCCAACTGATGAGGAAATTTGGTCTATTTTTGTTTCAACAGATGAGCAGTGGTGACTTCGAGTGAAAATGATAATTACTGTTAAGTGACATAAAAATTGCTTAGTTTCTGAAGAACTTGGTTGTACAGTTCTCTGGGAACTTTGTAATAATGGATTTAAAGTGTCACAGAATAGGTGTTTTTACTGTTACATGAATTTTCTGTAAAATATGAGCTTTCCATTCATTCATTGACTCATCTCTTCCTTAATTTGATTATTCAGTCAACCAGTGTTTACTGAGTATCTACTTTGTTTCAAGCATTTTGCTACCTATTAGCAATATATATGTATATATCAATATATATATATATACACATAAATATATATGTATACACATAAATAAAAATAAAAAATATATATGTATATATATATAAACAACATGGAAACGAAAACCAAAACAGCACCAAGGGGCGCACAATCTTGTGGAATATGGACTGACTTGAACAAAATACAAAGAATATTTAATATTAAAGATTTTCCTTCTCCACTATTTTCTAAACTGGTTCCTTTGTTTGCATTCAAAGGAAATGCGTTCATAGTATGTTGGATGTTTATTGCCCTGAAGGAGTGAGGGTAGAATAAGAAATTCCAAGAAGTCAGATCTCTGATATCCCCTAACCCTCTAGCTGGCTCTGCCTTTGTTTGTTTTATATGTTCTGTATTTCTTCATAATATTTTATTTGGGAAAAATAAAAGTTGCTGGGAAAAGTTTTAAAACTACTACAGTGTACTATAAAATCCAGTAAGAGTTGTAAGAAAGAACTGGATACTTTTGGATTGGTGTTTTAGAGGGGTCATTTTGGAGCTGCAGAGGATGAAGTGTTATACCTCCAGCTGATAAATTCCTTGGTAACTTTCACATTTCTTGACCAGCCACTTGCCCTTACCTGTTTTCTTTCTTGTAGGCTTCAGAGTACTGAGATCCACCCGTTTCCTTGCAGTTTTTGTTCCCATCCTGATTGGTTAAAGTTTTACTTTAATTAATAGAGGCAACAGGGAAGAGAAAGAAAGTAACATGAATGGGAACATCCCACATGTTTAGAAAATCTTCCAGACTTTACCAGAATTAGCTCTGATATAAGAGAACCAATTTGACTCCTGAATGCAAGTTTCTTCCCTCATTCTTCCCTCATTCTTTCCTTATATTTCTGTTCCCCTTTTGGTTTTAAACTTCACTAAGTACTTACTGTATGTTTTTTTTTTTTTTTTGTCACTGACTAAGACTATGCTCTGTAGTATTCCCCCCCCAACTGTTCAGTATTTACATTATTCTACCTTGTTCATTTGTGTTTACAAATATATTCATATATGAAAATGTAAAGAACATTTTAAGGAAACCTGGAGTTAAATAGTATGGTGTTAGACCAACTCTGAAATCACACGTTCTCTGAGTTCTCTAGTTATTAAAATCCAACTTGAAAAATATCAGTTGGTCAATGTGATGTGAGTATAGAATGCAATCCTTTATGTAAAAATGTTTGAAAACTTTAAAGTACTAGAGAAATGAGAAATATGATTATTTTATTCATTAGTTTCTCAATAGCAGATCAGATCTCAAGACCAGATCCTGTATCACTATGGACTTCCCTATTAGAACTAATTTTGCTGCATCCCATCAATTTTGTAAGGTTGTTATTCATTGTCATTTGTATTGAGGTATTTTCTGATTTCCTCTTTTATTTCATTGTGGACCCATTGGCTTTTCAATATCATGTTTAGTATCCATGTATTTATTTTTTCCTATTTTTCTTTCTGTTTGATCTCCTAGTTTCATAATGCTAGGATCAGAAAAGATACTTGAAATAATTTCTGTCCTCTAAAATTTGTAGAGGCTTATTTTCTGTCCTAGTATGTGGTTCATGAACACTTGAAAAGAATGTGTATTTTTTAACTTTTTTGAATGTAGTGTCCTGTAGGTGATGATTAAGTCTATCTGGTCTATTGTTTCTTTTTGTTTATTTGTCTCTTTTTAAACATTTTTTTAATTGGAGGATAATTTCAATATTGTGTTGGCTTCTGCCCTACATTAACATGAACATCCTTCCCACCTCCCACCCCATACCACCCCCTAGGTTGTCACAGAGCGCCAGATTTGATTTCCTTGCATCATACAGTAAATTCTCACTGGCTATCTGTTTTACAGACAATAATGTATATGTTTCAGTGCTATTATCTCAAATCCTACCCCTCCTTCTTTCCCCTGTTGTGTCCAAAAGTCTCTTCTTAATGGCTGCATCTCCTTTGCTGCCCTGCAGATTTGTTCATCAGTGCTATCATTCTAAATTTCACCCTATATATTTTGATTAGAGCAGTTAGTCCAGTGCCACTGAAAATAATTATTGATAGATATGTACTTATTGCCATTTTAACCAATTTTATTGCTTTCCAGTTGATTTTGTAGTTCATTTTTAAAATTTTTTCTTCTCTTTGTTTTTTATTTTTTTATTTGATGGTTTTCTTTGATTTTTATGGTTGAGTTACTTTTTTTTTTTTTGTGAATCTATTGTACGTTTCTGGTTACCCTAGTTTTCAAGAATGTTAACCCATAAGAATATCTACATGCTTCAGACTAATAGTCATATAAATTAAAATGCATTCTGAAAAGATCTATGTTTTTTTTACTTCCCTCCACCAAATTTTGTGATTTTCCTTTCCTATTTTACATGTTCATGTTTATCTATTTATTGTAGCCATAATTTCTTTACAATTTTTTTTTTAAATCTATGTACTGGTTTAGAGTGATCTTCAGTCCTTTTGTATATTTGCCTTTCCTGTTGTGATTTTCCCCTTCCATATAGACTCTTGCTTCTTTGCTGTTTGGAGAGGACTTTTCAGTATTTCTTTTAGGTTAGGTTTAGTATTGCTGTAATCTTTTAACTTTTGCTTGTTTGAGAAATCCTTTAGATTTCCTCCTATTCTAAATAATAATCTTGCTGAGGAGAGTATCCTGGAGTTCAGGTTTTTTTTTTTTTTTCCTTTCTGGATTTTGAATATCTCATGCCACGCCCTTCTGGCCTGAAAAGTTTCTGCAGAGAAATCAACTGATAGCCTTATGGAGGTTCTCTTGTAACTGACTATTTATCTCTTGCTACCTTTAGAATCCTCTCTTTAATTTTTGCCATTTTAATTAGTTATGATATGTCTTGATGTGAGTCTGTTTGATTTCATCTTGTTTGGGACCCTCTGTGATTCCTTCACCTAACCCTTTTATAGATTTGGTAAGTTTTCAGCCATAATTTCTTTTTATACATTTTCAATCACCTTCTCTCTCTGTTCTCCTGGAACATATTATGCCTAGGTTGGCACTCTTTACATCTTGTCGTAGATCTTGTATATTGCATGTATATATGACAATGCTGCTGCTGCTGCTGCTATGTTTCTTCAGTTGTGTCCACCTCTTTGTGACCCCGTGGGCTGTAGCCCTCCAGGATCCTCTATCCATGGAATTCTCCAGCAAGAATACTGGAGTGGGTTGCCATTCCCTTCCCCAGGGTATCCTCCCTACCCAGGGATATCAAACCTGGGTCTCCTGCATTGTAGGCAGATTTTTTACCATCTGAGTTACCTGGGAAGCCCATACATGGGACAGTAACAGTTGACAAACCTAGACAGCATATTAAAAAGCAGAGACATTACCTTTCTGACAAAGGTCTGTATAATCAAAGCTATGGATTTTCCAGTAGTCATGTATAGATGTGAGAGCTGGACCATAAAGAAAGCTGAGTGAGTGGGTGAGTGAAGTCACTCAGTCGTGTCCGACTCTTTGTGACCCCATGAAGTGCAGCCTACCAGGCTCCTCAGTCCATGGAATTTTCCAGGCAAGAGTACTCGAGTAGGTTGCCATTTCCTTCTCCAGAAAGAAAGCCGAGCACTGAAGAATTGATGCTTTTGAACTGTGGTGTTGGAGAAGACTCTTGAGAGTCACTTGGACTGCAAGGAGATCCAACCAGTCCATCCTAAAGGAAATCAGTCCTAAATATTCATTGGAAGGACTGATGCTGAGTCTGAAACTCCAATACTTTGGCCACCTGATGGGAAGAACTGACTCATTTGAAAAGACCCTGATGTGAAAGATTGAAGGTAAGAGGAGAAGGGGATGAGATGGTTGGATGGCATCACCGACTCTATGGACATGAGTTTGAGCAAGCTCTGGAGTTGGTGATGGACAGGGAAGCCTGGCATGCTTCAGTCCATGGGGTTTCAGAGAGTTGGATACAACTGAGTGACTGAACTGACTGAAGGAGAGAGAAAAGAGAATGATTCATGGTGCTGTGATGTTGATATTATTCCAGGTTTTGGATTCTTTATTGCCTCTATTTGGGCTTCCCTGATAGCTCAGTTGGATCACCTCTTTTCTTTTGTTAAACCCATTCCATGAATTTTAAATTTCTGATATTATAGTAATACTTTCCAGTTATAGACTTCTGTTTGGTTCTTTCTGTAGTGATTTCTCCACTGAGATTTGGTATTTTTTCCTTCTTTGTGAATATTTTTTCCTTTACTTTATCTAAATAGCTATACTAGTTGTTTATCATCCTTTCTTATAATTTCAACATTTGGGCTATCTCAGAGTTTTGGTTCCTACTGACTGCTTATTATCTTGAGAGTGTGTCATCTGTTTCAGCTTCTTTACATGATAAGTAATTTTGGATTGTTTCCTGGACAATGTGATATTTGGAGACTGAATTACAATAAATTCCTATGTGCTGGTTTTGTGATGAACCTGGTTTGAATCAAACTGTAAATGTGGTCTTTTTGTTAACTGTTCATATTTTAGTTAAATGTACATTTTTCATCTTTATTTGAGCTGTGCATATACAGCATAGGAGTCAATCAGAGAACCTGGTTAAGATTTTAACATAGAACATGCTTTTTCTGTATCTCTCCTTTCTGGAATTCTCTCCTTAAGTTACAGTGGCTGTGTTCTCCCAGAACACAGCTGGCTTGTCCAGAGAAAGTGCTGGTTTAATATCAGAGTTTTTCCCATTCCATACAATGCCTAGTTCCGCCAATAGCCCGAAATGTGAAACTCACATAAAAACATTACTTCTCTGAGTAATATTTTTTATACTTTGTACAAAGTTGTCATCTCTGAGAATCTTGAGTTTTATAGGAACTCTTTCAGTCACAGTGAAAACAATAGAAAAATTAGAAGCTCCTGCCACATATTTTATGACGAAGGTTTATACCCCTTCCTTTCTATGAGATTGCCCTCTTCCTAATTCATTAACTAACCATGCATATGTCATTTCCTAGTATACATCAAAAACAAAGTAATGCTGATATTTGGAATGGAGAATATGCTACAATGAATAAGGAATTTGAAATTCTCCTGAGGCCAGATTTGAGCATACCATAAGGGTTAAACTATTAAGAGTAACTGAATAGTGAAATTTGAATGTATTATTATCTTACTAAGGGTTAAATGAGGCATTATTTGAAAGCATCTGGCTCATAGGAGGGCCTCATTACATTTTGTATTTCTCTTTTTTTTCTGTCTGGCTTGTCAGTCTCTTTCCACCTCAAGTCTCCCCATCATCTATTCCTTCCTTGATCAGGTAAAATGAAGGCTGAACTCCCGAGTTTACTTCCTTTGGCCAACTCCTCCTCTTTAGTCACTTCCTACTAGTGCTTCCTCCGATTTGCACTTTACTCAAATGGAACCACTCAGGAATTCATGATTAACTACCTTATTGTCCCAAACTCAGAGAACATTAGATAATTGGTATGTACATAAAATATACTAGGTAAAAAAAAATAACAGTGAGCTCATTTATACTATCTTAAAGTTTCTTTTAATTAAGTAATAACAGTGAAAAGTGCAGCATAAGATTGTCTCTCACTGCCTCATTCAGGTACAGACACCCATGAATCATTGCTTAACTTCTTTATTTTCAAAAACCAGAGAGCAAATAAGGAAGGCAGTAGGTGGAAGAGGCAGTATAATTTAACTAATTTATAAAACATCTTTGTGGTGTGCTAGGTGTCTTGTATGCACCATCTTTTTAAAAAAAAATTTATTTTTAAATTGAAGGATAACTACTTTACAGAATTTTGTTGCTTTCTGTCAAACCTCAACATGAATCAGCCATAGGTATACATACATCCCCTCTCTTTTGAACCTCCCTCCCATCTCCTTCCCCATCCCACCCCCCTAGGCTGATACACCATCTTTTAAATTTTGTTTTGTTAATTAATAATGATAGATAGTGTTAATGTAAGTGCTGACTCGGGGTTGATTTCTTCTTTAATTTATTCAACACTGTGGATGTGCCTTGTGTGGACTAGGGATTCATTATAGATATAACGTTTTCCCTACTCTTAAGGATTATCACCAGATAATGTTGTAAGATAGATGAGAAAACTTAGGCTCGAATAAAGATCACACAGGTTGTATATGGTGGCCAAGACTTGAGCCCATTGTATACCTGTATTCCCTACATTACTTTTAGAATATATTTGAGGAATAAGCTAAATATGAGCAAATATTTCAGGAAGACAAGAAGAATTGTGAGAAATTCTTAAAAAGAAAAAAAAAAGGTTGTCTATTAGTCTTACTTCCATTTCTCTGAAGAAGTATTAAAATTTTGATTCTTAATTTTTATTTTGAATCAGAGAAATCTTCCCATTTGTGCTGCAAACTGAATTTCTTTCATGGCAAAACAAAACAACAAAAAATCTTTATCTTCCATAGACTTTTGACAACATACTTATCACCAGCATATATGTGGAGTTAACTTAAAATTTGTTCTTAAAAGTAAAACCTGAGTTTATAGTGCAGAATTAGAGTGGAAATATAAAATAAGAGGGTCAATGGGATCTTAAGAAACACAACCATGTATTATAACTCATTAGTCAACCAAAGGGAGAATTTTTTAACTTCTTCAGCATATTCTACTCAGTTGTTTATCTTCCATTGTTTTACCCTACATATAAAGATTATGTTCTATTTTTTTCCATTTATTTTTATTAGTTGGAGGCTAATTTACATCATTACAGTAGTTTTTGTCATACATTGAAATGAATTAGCCATGGATTTACATGTATTCCCCATCCCGGTCCCCCCTTCCACCTCCCTCTCCACCCGGTCCCTCTGGGTCTTCCCAGTGCACCAGGCCTGAGCACTTGTCTCATGCACCCAACCTGCGCTGGTGATCTGTTTCACCCTAGATAATATACATGTTTCAATGCTGTTCTCTTGAAACATCCCACCCTCGCCTTCTCCCAGAGTCCACAAGTCCCCTCTTACACTGTTGGTGGGAATGCAAATTAGTACAGCCACTATGGAAAACAGTGTGGAGATTTCTTAAAAAGCTGGAAATAGAACTGCCATATGACCCAGCAATCCCACTTCTGGGCATACACACCAAGGAAACCAGATCTGAAAGAGACACCTGCACCCCAATGTTCATCGCAGCACTGTTTATCATAGCCAGGACATGGAAGCAACCCAGATGCCCATCAACAGATGGATGGATGAGGAAGCTGTGGTACATATACACCATGGAATATTACTCAGCCATTAAAAAGAATTCATTTGAATCAGTTCTAATGAGATGGATGAAACTGGAGCCCATTATACAGAGCGAAGTAAGCCAGAAAGATAAAGACCATTACAGTATACTAACACATATATATGGAATTTAGAAAGATGGTAATGATAACCCTATATGCAAAACAGAAAAAGATTATGTTCTATTTTACAAAAATATTTGGAATTGTGGTTTGGGGGATTAAATAATATATAAATTTTTCTTATTGTGCAATATTTTAGATACTTGGATTTATATTTATACTATTTTTTCATTTTAACTAATTCAGTGATTAATGATGGCCTACTATTTTTTTTCATTTATTTTTATTAGTTGGAGGCTAATTACTTTACAATATTGTAGTGGTTTTTGCCATACATTGACATGAATCAGCCATGGATTTGCATGTGTTCCCCATCCCGACCCCCTCTCCCGCCACCCTCCCCATCCCATCCCTCTGGGTCTGCCCAGTGCACCAGCCCTGAGCACTTGTCTCATGCATCCAGCCTGGGCTGGTGATCTGTTTCACCCTTGATAGTATACTTGTTTCAATGCTGTTCTCTCATAACATCCCACCCTCGCCTTCTCCCATAGACTCCCAAAGTCTGTTCTGTACATCTGTGTCTCTTTTTCTGTTTTACATATTGGGTTATCATTACCATCTTTTTAAATTCCATATATATGCGTTAGTATACTGTATTGGTCTTCATCTTTCTGGCTTACTTCACTCTGTAAAATGGGCTCCAGTTTCATCCATCTCATTAGAACTGATTCAAATAAATTCTTTTTAATGGCTGAGTAATATTCCATAGTATATATGTACCATAGCTTCCTTATCCATTCGTCTACTGATGGGCATCTAGGTTGCTTCCATGTCCTGGCAATTAGAAACAGTGCTGCGATGAACATTGGGGTGCACGTGTCTCTTTCAGATCTAGTTTCCTCAGTGTGTATGCCCAGGAGTGGTATTTCTGGGTCATGGGGCAGTTCTATTTCCAGTTTTTTAAGAAATCTCCACACTGTTCTCCATAGTGGCTGTACTAGTTTGCATTCCCACCAACAGTGTAAGAGGGTTCCCTTTTCTCCACGCCCTCTCTAGCATTTATTGCTTATAGACTTTTGGATAGCAGCCATCCTGACTGGCGTGTAATGGTACCTCATTGTGGTTTTGATTTGCATTTCTCTGATAATGAGTGATGTTGAGCATCTTATTAAACTTAAAAGCTTTTGCACAACAAAGGAAAATATAAGCAAGGTGAAAAGACAGCCCTCAGAATGGGAGAAAATAATAGCAAGTGAAGAAACAGACAAAGGATTAATCTCAAAAATATACAAGCAGCTCCTGCAGCTCAATTCCAGAAAAATAAATGACCCAATCAAAATTACACACCGAGGAAACCAGATCTGAAAGAGACATGTGCACCCCAATGTTCATTGCAGCACTGTTTATGATAGCCAGGACATGGAAGCACCCTAGATGCCCATCAGCAGACAAATGGATAAGGAAGCTGTGGTACATGTATACCATGGAATATTACTCAGCCATTAAAAAGAATTCATTTGAATCAGTTCGAATGAGATGGATGAAACTGGAGCCCATTATACAGAGTGAAGTAAGCCAGAAAGATAAAGAACATTACAGCACACTAACACACATATATGGAATTTAGAAAGATGGTAATGATAACCCTACATGCAAAACAGAAAAAGAGACACAGATGTACAGAACAGACTTTTGGACTCTGTGGGAGAAAGCGAGGGTGGGATGTTTCAAGAGAACAGCATTGAAACATGTATATTATCTGTAGTGAAACAGATCACCAGCCCAGATTGGATGCATGAGACAAGTGCTCAGGCCTGGTGCATTGGGAAGACCCAGAGGGATTGGGTAGAGAGGGAGGTGGGAGGGGGGATCAGGATGGGGAATACATGTAAATCCATGGCTGATTCATGTCAATGTATGACAAAACACACTACAATATTGTAAAGTAATTGGCCTCCAACTAATAAAAATAAATGAAAAAAAAAAGAGAAAAACTATCAAAATATCACAAAAAAAGAAAAAAAGATTAAAAAAAAATGGGCCAAAGAACTAAACAGACATTTCTCCAAAGAAGACATACAGATGGCTAACAAACACATGAAAAGATGGCCTACTATTTTTAATTAACTTAGCACTGGACTTTTTACAGAGAACAGTGGATGATAGTATGCCATTAGGAAGATTTCAGAAGCTAATAAGTGGTCATAGCATAAAAGAAAAATTGCTGGAGTAGGTAAGAGTCAGGGTAGCATCGAGGAGGGAGTAACGAACTCAACAGAATCTTGGAAGGCTTTACAGGGGATGTGAGATTTGACCTGTGCCTTCTGTTGTTGCTAGATTTCACCGGAGAAGGAGAAATGTCACAATGCAGAGGAAATTGTATGTATTATTGTTGTTAAATGAGAAAAAACATGAAATAATTGGGTAACCACACTGAGTGCAACACAGTATGTGATAAGAAAAGGAGGCAACATTGGCAGGAAACCAGAGTTGAAATATGTGGTTCAAATGTACGCTGGGGCAGATGAGGTCTCTAGATTAAAAAAAAAATTAGCAAACATATATAAAAAATATTTCAGATAAAAGGTATAGGAAATATTTGTGTTGGATTTTCTGGGAATGATAATTTTAAATATATTTTTTGTTTTGTCTTCCTAAGTTTACTTACATTTCTTAGATTACTTAACCCTACTTAAATTATTTTTTTATTGAAAGATAATTGCTTTACAGAATTTTGCTGTTTTCTGTCAGACCTCAACATGAAACAGCCATAGGAATACATATATGCCCTCCCTTTTGAACCTGCCTCCCATCTCCCTTGCCATCCCACCCCTCCAGTCTGACACAGAGCCCCTGTTTGAGTTTCCTGAGCAATACAGCAAATTCCTGTTGGCTGTCTAATTTACACATGGTAACATAAGTTTCCATGTTACTCTTTCCATACATCTCACCTTCTCCTCCCTCTCCCCATGTCCATAAGTCTATTCTGTATGTCTGTTTCTCCACTGCTGCCCTGTAAATAAATTCTTCAGTAACATTTTTCTAGATTTCGTATTTATCTTTCTCTTTCTGACTCACTTCACTCTGTATAATAGGTTCTAGGTTCATCCACCTCATCAGATCTGACTCAAATGAGTTCCTTTTTATGGCTGAGTAATATTCCATTGTGTATATGCACCACAACTTCTTTATCCATTCACCTGTCAATGGGCATCTAGTTTGCTTCAACGTTCTAGCTATTGTAAATAGTGCTGCAGTGAACAATGGGATACATGAGTCTCTTTCAATTGATTTCCTCAGGGTATATGCCTAGGAGTGGGTTTGCTGGGTCATATGGTGGTTTTATTCCTAGTTTTTAAAGGAATCTCTATACTGACTTCCATAGTGGCTGTATCAATTTACATTCCCACCAACAGTGCAAGACCGTTCCCTTTTCTCCACACCCTCTCCAGCATTTATTGTTTGTAGACTTTTTGATGATGGCCATTCTGATCCATGTGAGGAGATAACCTTATTGTAGTTTTGATTTGCATTTCTCTAATAATGAGCAATGTTGAGCATCTTATCATGTGTTTGTTAGCCATCTGTTGGTTTTCTTTGGAGAAATGTCTCTTTAGGTATTTTTTCCACTTTTTGATGGGGTTGTTTGTTTTTCTGGTATTGAGTTGTATGAGCTGATTGTATATTTTGGAAATTAATCCTTTGTTAGTTGTTTCATTAGCTATTATTTTCTCCCATTGTGAGGGTTGTCTTTTCACTTTCCTTATAGTTTCCTTTGCTGTGCAAAAGCTTTTAAGTTTAATCAGGTCCCACATGTTTACTTTTGTTTTTATTCCCATTACTCTAATCGGGGATTTTCCTTATAACTCAGTTGGTAAATCATCTGCCTGAAATGCAGGAGATGTGGCTTCGATTCCTAGGTTGGGAAGATTCCCTGGAGAAGGAAGTGGCAAACCACTCCAGTATTCTTGCCTGGAGAATCCCATGGACAGAAGAGCCTGGCAGGCTATAGTCCATGGGATCACAAGAGTTGGACACGACTTAGTGACTAAACCACCACCACTCTAGGAGGTGGATCATAGAGGATCTTGCTTTGATTTATGTCATCGAGTGTTCTGCCTATGTTTTCCTCTAAGAGTTTTATAGCTCCTGGTCTTACACCTAGGTCTTTAATCCATTTTGAATTTATCTTGTGTATGGTGTTAGGAAGTGTTCTAATTTCATTCTTTTACATGTAGCTGTCCAGTTTTCCTAGCATCATTTATTGAAGAGGCTGTCTTTGCCTCATTGCATATTCTTGCCTCCTTTGTAAAAAATAAGGTGCCCAAAGGTGCATGGGTTTATTTCTGGGCTTTCTATCTTGTTCCAGTGTCTGTATTTCTCTTTTTGTGCCAATACCATACTGTCTTGATGACTGCAGCTTTGTAGTATAATTTGAAGTCAGGAAGGTTGATTCCTCTAGCTCCATTTTTCTTTCTCAAGACTGCTTTGGCTATTCGGGGTCATTTCGGTTTCCATATGAATTGTGAAATTTTTTGGTCTAGTTCTGTGAAAAATGCCATTGTTAATTTGATAGTGATTACATTGAATCTGTAGATTGCATTTGGTAGTATAGTCATTTTCAAAATGTTGATTCTTCCTGCCCAGGAACATGGAATATCTCTCCATCTGCTTATGTCATCTTTGATTTCTTTCATCAGTGTCTTGTAATTTTCTGTGTACAGTTCTTTTGTCTCCTTAGGTAAGTTTATTCCTAGATATTTAATTCTTTATGTTGCAGTGGTGAATGGGATTGATTCCTTGATTTCTCTTTCTGATTTTTCATTGTTAGTGTATAGAAATGCAAGTGATTTCTGTGTATTGATTTTGTATCCTGCAACTTTGCTAAATTCACTTATTAGCTCTAGTAATTTTCTGATACTATCTTTATGGTTTTCTATGTACAGTATCATGTCATATGCAAACAGTGAGAGCTTTACTTCTTCTCTTCTCATCTGGATTCCTTTTATTTCTTTTTCTCCTCTAACTGCTGTAGCTAGGACTTCCAGAACTATGTTGAACAATAGTGGTGAAAGTGGACACCCTTGTCTTGTTCCTGATCTTAAGGGGAATGCTTTCAGTTTTTCACCATTAAGAATAATGCTTGCTGTGTGCTTATCAAATATGGCCTTTACTATGTTGAGGTATGTTACTTCTATGCCCATTTTTGAAGAGTTCTAATCATAAATGGATGCTGAATTTTGTCAAAGACTTTCTCTGCATCTATTGAAATTATCATATGGTTTTTATCTTTCAATTTGTTAATATGGTGTATCACATTGATTGATTTACATATATTGATGAATCCTTGCATCCCTGGAATAAACCCAACTTGATCATGGTGTTATGAGCTTTTAGATGTGTTGCTGAACTCTGTTTGCTAAAATTTTGTTGATGATTTTTTCATCTATGTTCATCATTGATATTGGCCTATAGTTTTCTTTTTTTTTGTTTTTTCCTTGTCTTGTTTTGGTATCATAGTGATGATGGCCTTGTAGAATGAATTTGGAAATGTTCCTTCTTCTGCAATTTTTTGAAAGAGTTTAGAAGGATAGCCATTAGCTCTTCTTGAAATGTTTGAGTGAATTCTCCTGTAAAGCCATCTGGTCCTGGGCTTTTGTATTTTGGGAGATGTTTTATCACAACTTTGATTTCAGTGCTTGTAATTGGGTTGTCGTAATTTCTATTTCTTCCTGGTTCAGTCTTGGAAGATTGAACTTTTCTAAGAATCTGCCCATTTCTTCCAGGTTATCCATTTTATTGCCATATAGTTAGTTATTCATAATAGTCTCTTATAATCCTTTTTATTTCTGCTTTGTCTGTTGTGACCTCTTTTTCATTTCTAGTTTTGTTGGTTTGATTCTTCTCTCTTTTTTTCTTAATGAGTCTGTCTAAAGCTTTGTCGGTTTTGTTTATCTTCTCAAAGTACCAAACTTTATTTTATTTATCTTTAATAAATTTAATTAATTAATTAAAATTATTTTATTAATCTTTACTATTTCTTTTATTTATTTCCATTCAGATCTTTATGATTTCTTTCCTTCTACTAATTTTGGAGGTTTTTTGTTGTTCTTTTTCTAATTGTTTTAGGTGGAAAGTTAGGCTGTCTGATGTTTTTCTTGTTTTTCTTGAGGTAGGATTGTATTGCTATAAACCTCCCTCTTAAAACTGCTTTCACTGCATTCCATAGGTTATGAGTTGTTGTGTTTTCATTGTCATTTGTTTCTAGAAATTTTTTTATTTCCCTTTTGATTTCTTCAGAAACCTGTTGGTTATTTAGAAACGAGCTGTTTGGTCTCCATGTGTTTCTGTTTCTTACAGTTTCTTTCTTATAATGGATATCTAGTCTCATGGCATTGTGGTCGGAGAAGATGCTTGGCATGATTTCAATTTTCTTAATTTTACTGAGGTTTTATTTGTAACCCAAGATGTGGTCTGTCCTGGAGAATGTTTCATGTGCACTTGAGTGAAGGTGTATTCTTCTGCATTTGGATGCAATGTCCTGAAGATATCAATGAGACCCATCTGATCTAATGTATCATTTAAGACTTGCGTTTCCTTATTCATTTTCTGTTTTGATGAAATGTCCATTGGTCTGAGTGGGGTGTTAAAGTCTCCTACTATTATTGTGTCACTGTCAATTTCTCCTTATATATATGTTAGTGTTTGTGTTATGTGTTGAGGTGCTCCTATGTTGGGTGCATAGATATTTACAATTGTTATGTCTTCCTCCTGGATTGATCCCTTAATCATCATGTAGTGTCCTTCCTTATCTCTTGTAATCTTCTTTATTTTAAGGTATATTTTGTCTGATATGAGGATTGCCTCTCCAGCTTTCTTTTGCTTCCCATTTGCATGGAATATATTTTTCCATTCTCTCAGTTTCAATCTATATGTGTCTTGAGGTCTGATGTGGGTTTCTTGTAGATAGCATATATATGAGTCTTGCTTTTGTATCCATTCAGCCAGCCTGTCTTTCAGCTGGAGCACTTAATCCATTTACATTTAAAGTAATTATTGTTATATATGTTCCTATTGCCATTTTCTTAATCATTTGGGGTTGATTTTGTAGATCGTCTTTCTTCTGTTGTAGTTCTTGACAATATAAGTCCCTTTAAATTTATTGTAAAACTGGTTTGGTGGTACTGAATTCTCTTAACTGTTGCTTGTCTGAACAGCTTTTTATTTATCCATCAGTTTTGAATGGGATCCTTGCCAGGCACAGTAATCTTGGTTGTATATTTTTCCCTCTCAGTCCTTTAAATATATCCTACCATTCCCATCTGGCCTGAAGAGTCTCTGCTGAAAAATCAGCTGTTAAGCATATGGGGTTTCCCTTGTATGTTACTTGTTGCTTCTCCCTTGCTGCTTTTAATATTCTTTCTTTGTGTTTAGTCTTTGTAAGTTTGATTAGTATGTGTCTTGGTGTGTTTCTCCTTGGGTTTATCCTGTATGGGACCCTTTGTCCCTCTTGGACTTGATTGACTATTTCCTTTTCCATGTTGGGGAAATTTTCAACTATAATCTCTTCAAAAATTTTCTCATGCTCTTTCTTTTCCTCTTCTTCTTCTGGGACCCCTATTATTTGAATGTTGGTTCATTTGATATTGTCTCAGAGGTCTCTGAGACTGTCCTCGGTTCTTTTCATTCTTTTTACTTCAGAAGTTATTTCCACCATTTTATCTTCCTGCTCACTGATTCATTCTTCTGCTTCAGATATTCTGCTATTGATTCCTTCTAGAGTATTTTTAATTTCAGTAATAGTGTTGTTTGTCTATGTATGTTTATTCTTTAATTCTAGGTCTTTGTTAATTCTTGCATTTTCTCGATTTTATTTTCAAGGTTTTTATTTTTATCACCTTTATTATCATTATTCTGAATTCTTTTTCCAGTAGTTTGCCTATTTCTTCTCCATTTATTTGGACTTCTCTGTTTCTCGTTTGTTCCTTCATTTGTGTGGCATTTCTCTGCCTTTCAGTATTTTTTTGTTTTGTTTTGTTTTAAGTTATTGTGCTTGAGGTCTCCTTTCCCAGGCTTCAAGGAAAGTTGAATTCTTTCCTTGAAGCAGGTTGGATTCTTTCTTCCTTTTGGTTTCTGCCCTCTAGGTTTGGTCCAATGGTTTGTGTAAACTTCTTATAGGGTGAGATTTGTGTTGAGTTTTTGTTTGTTTGCTTTTCTTCTGATGGGCAAGGCTGAGTGAGGTGTAATCCTGTCTGCTGATGATTGGGTTTGTATTTTTGTTTTGTTTGTTGTTTAGTTGAGGCATCCTGCCCGGGGTGCTATTGGTGGTTGGGTGATGCCAGATCTTGTATTCAGGCGGTTTCCTTTGTGTGAGCTCTCACTATTTGATGCCCCCTGGGGTTAGTTCTCTGGTCGTCTAGGTCTTGGAATTAGTGCTCCCACTCTAAAGGCTTAGGGCTTGATCTCTGGTCAGGAACACAGATTCCACAAGTGGTTTGTTATGGCATTAAGTGAGATTAAACAAATATCAAAAAAATGAGAAATCAAAGATGGACCCCAGACAAATGGCAGTTACAAAATCAGGCAAATAATAATTAACATAATGGAATATACACATATATATGTACACCCATGAGCAAAGTCAAAAGAGTCCAACAAAAATAAAGTACAGTAGATTGACCTGGCAAACAAAGGAAATAAAAAATTATAATTAGCAGTTAAGAACAAAACTAACTTAAGCACAAACTGGAAAACAAAACTAAAGCAAAATACCAAGGGGGGAATAAAGCAATGAAAACAAAATTAACAAATATGTTGAGAGGAAAGAAAAGAAAGAAAGGATATATATGCAAAGTTAAACAGAGGTAGATGAAGAAGATTTATATACATTAAGGATTAACTGCAAGAGGAAAAGAATAGTAGGAAAGGCAAACAAAGGAATAAATGTAGAAAAAGTATAATAGGTTTAAAAAATTGAAAGTTAAAGTTATGAACAAGAGAAAAAAAAAAACAACAGCAATAAAAATCAGAAGAAGTTAAAAAGAAGGAAGACTCCACAGAACTGCAAAAGCCCAATGTAGAGGCAGAGGTTTATAACAACAATGAAAAGTGTGACTGAATATATACCCATAAGCAAAATCAAAACAGTCGTACAAAAATAAAGTATGATAGATTGACCTGGCAAAGAAAAGAGATCAAATATGTCTACCAGAACAAAACTAATTAAAGCACAAGCTGGAAAACAAAACTAAAGCAAGGTGCCATTTGGGTAATAAAGCAATGAAAATAAAACTAACAAATATGTTGAGAGGAAAGGAGAGTAAGAAAAGAAAGAAAGGATAGCTATGCAAAGTTAACTAGAGGTAGAAAAAGAAGAATTATATATGTTAAAGATTAACTGCAAGGGAAAAGAACAGTAGGAAAAACGAACAAAGGAATAAATGTAGAAAAAAATAATAATAGGTTAAAAAAATTAAAATTTAAATTTAAAAAAAGAAAAAAAAAAAAAAAAAAAAAGGAGGAAAACGCCATAGAACTGCAAATACCCAATGTAGAGCACAGATTTGTGACAACAATAAAAAATGTGAATGAGAGAAAAAAAAAAAGCTCAAAAGCTTAACTGGATTTCTTAGTGCCTATAAAGTCAACAAGTACAAGAGAGGGTGGAAATAAGGGAAGTAAAGGAAAAAAAAAAAAAATCCAAAAGAATCTACTGAACAAGTCAAAAAATAAGAATAATAAATGTTTTTCTTGAGGCACTGCCGTCAGAGTCCTTTCCCTCGCCGGGGGTCACAGTCCACCTCACCTCCCTAGGATGCCTTCCAACATTGTGCTGATCTCTGGACCTGCTGTGGGGGCAGCTCAGATTCTAATCTGGTCCTACTCCTCTGTGTTCCTGCCTCCAGTGTCCGCAACTATCAGAAACAGTGCGTTTTCTTTTGTGAGAGCTCTCAATGGCCTTTTATATATTCCATAGATGCAGAGTCTGCTTAGTTGATCATTTGGATTTAATCTGCAGCTTATACAGCTGGTGGGAAGGTTTTGGGTCTTCTTCCTTAGCCACACTGCCCTTGGGTTTCAATAGTGGTTTTATTTCCACCTCTACATGTGAGTCGTACACTGGGGTTTGCTTCTGAGGCTGCCCTGGAGGACTTGGGTCTGCCCCTGTGAGGGCCAGGGGTGGAGGTGGTGCAGCTGCTTGGGTTGCAGGGGTTCTGGCAGCAGCAGGTACTCAGGGGAGTTGGTGGCTAGGGCAGCAGGAAATAGAGTGCTCTAGAAGGGTATGTCAACCAGTATTGGCCAATATGCTCCAGTGTTCTTGCCTGGAGAACCCTTCTTTCTGACAGAGACGCCTGGCAGCCCATAGTCTACAGTGTCGTAAAGAGTCGGACACGACTGAAGCGACCCTGCATGCATAGACACAAGACTATTTTTCCCTGTGGCAGCTCTGTCCCAGTGAAAGTTGAGCATGAAGGTGGCGCAGCTGCTTGGCTTGCAGGGACCCTGGAGGTGCCAAGTTTACAGGGACATGGACTGCCTATGCCACAAGAGTTATGGCCCCATCAGAATATTTTTTCAAGCTTCTTGTAGTTGGTGATCAGAAGACTTCTTTAGCCAGACTTTCTCCGAACCCAACTTTTAAAAAAAATTTAATTGGAGGATAATTGCTTTCCAGTGCTGTATTGATTTTTACCATGTGTGCATGCATCCTAAGTCTCTTCAGTCATGTCCGACTCTTTGTGACCCCATGGACTGTAAGCCACCAGGCTCCTCTGTCCATGGGATTCCCCAGGCAAGAATACTGGAGTGGGTTGCCATACCCTCCTCCAGGGGATCTTCCCCACCCAGGGATCAAACCCAAGCTCTCTCTTTTTTTTTTCCATTTATTTTTATTAGTTGGAGGCTAATTACTTTACATCATTGCAGTAGTTTTTGTCATACATTGAAATGAATTAGCCATGGATTTACATGTATTCCCCATCCCTGTTTCCCCCTCTCACCTCCCTCTCCACCCGATCCCTCTGGGTCTTCCCAGTGCACCAGGCCCGAGCACTTGTCTCATGCACCCAACCTGGGCTGGTGATCTGTTTCACCCTAGATAATATACATGTTTCGATGCTGTTCTCTTGAAACATCCCACCCTCGCCTTCTCCCAGAGTCCACAAGTCTGTTCTATACATCTGAGTCTCTTTTTCTGTTTTGCATATAGGGTTATCGTTACCATCTTTCTAAATTCCATATATATGTGTTAGTATACTGTAATGGTCTTTATCTTTCTGGCTTACTTCACTCTGTATAATGGGCTCCAGTTTCATCCATCTCATTAGAACTGATTCAAATGAATTCTTTTTAATGGCTGAGTAATATTCCATGGTGTATATGTACCACAGCTTCCTCATCCATTCGTCTGCTGATGGGCATCTAGGTTGCTTCCATGTCCTGGCTATTATAAACAGTGCTGCGATGAACATTGAAACCCAAGCTCTCTCAAGTCTCCTGCATTGGAAGGCAGGTTCTTTACCACTGTGTCACGTGGGAAGCCTCAGCTATAGTATACATGTTTCCTTTCCCTCTTAAACCTCCCTCCCATCCCCCACCCCATCCGACCCCTCTAGGTTGTCACAGAGCACTGGGTAGGACTCCCTGTGTTATGCAACAGCTTCCCACTAGCTATCTGTTTTACATATGGTAATGTAATGTGTATGTTTCAATGCTACTCTCTCAATTCATCCACCTTCTCATTCCCCAACTGTGTCTACAACTCTCTTCTTTTTGTTTCTGTCTCTATTCCTGCCCTGCAAATAGGTTCATCAGTACCATTTTTCTAGATTTCATATATATGTGTTAATATACAATATTTGTTTTTCTCTTTCCGATTTAACTTCACTGTGTATAATAAGCTCTAGTTTAATCCACTTCACTAGAATTGACTCAAATGCGTTCTTTTTTATGGCCAAGTAGTTTTCTATTGTATATATGTATTTCGCAACTTTTTTATCCATTCATATGTTGATCGACATCTATGTTCTTTCCATGTCTTGGCTATTGTAAATAGTGATGCAATGAACCCTGGTGTACATTTGTCTTTTTGAATTATCATTTTCTCAGGATACATGCCCAGCAGCTGGGATTGCTGGATCATACGCTAGTTTTGGAACTTCCCTGGTGGCTCAGACGGTAAAGCGTCTGGCTACAATGTGGGAGATCCAGGTTTGATCCCTGGTCGGGAAGATCTTCTGGAGAAGGAAATGGCAACCCACTCCAGTACTCTTGCCTGGAAAATCCCATGGATGGAGGAGCCTGGTAAGCTATAGTCCATGGGGTTGCAAAAAGTCAGACATGACTGAGCGACTTCACTTTCTTTCTTTTGTATGGTAGTTTTATTCCTAGTTTTTTAAGGACTCTCCATATTGTTCTCCACAGGTGTTGTATCAATTTACATTCCCACCAATAGTGCAAGAAGGTTCCCTTTTCTCCACATCCTCTCCAGCATTTATTGTTTGTAGATTTTTTGATGATGGCCATTCTGACTGGTGTGAGGTGATAACCTCATTGTAGTTTTGATTTGCATTTTTCTAATAATGAGTGATGTTCAGCATTTTTTTCATGCATTTATTGGCCATTGGTTTGTCTTCTTTGGAGAAGTGTCTGTTTAGGTCTTCTGTCCACTTTTTGATTGGGTTGGTTTTTTTTTTCCTGATACTGAGCTGTATGTGCTGCTTGTATATTTTGGAGATTAATCCTTTGTCAGTTGCTTTATTTGCAATTATTTTCTCCTGTTTTGAGGGTTGCCTTTTCATCTTGTTTATAGTTTCCTTTGCTGTGCAAAAGCTTTTAAGTTTAATTAGGTCTCATTTGTTTATTTTTGTTTTTATTTCCATTACTCTAGGAGGCAGGTCGAAGAGGATCTTGATTTATGTCAAAGAGTGTTATGTGTTTTCCTCTAAGAGTTTTATAGTTTCTGGCCTTACATTTAGGTCTTTAATCCCATTTGAGGTTTTTCATATGTATGGTGTTAGAAAGTGTTCTAATTTCATTCTTTTATACATAGCTGTTCTGTTTTCCCAGCACCACTTATTGAAGAGGTTATCTTTCCTCCATTGTATATTCTTGCCTCCTTTGTCAAAGCTAAGATACCCATAGGTGCATGGGTTTATCTCGGGGCTTTCTATCTTGTTTTGTTGATCTATATTTCTGTTTTGTTCCAGTACCATACTGTTTTGATTAGTCTTACAATTTTATGAGATCACAGATGTTTTCAGAACATGATATAATTAGACTTGTGTTCATGACATTTCTAACTCTGAAATTCTATGATTCTACATATGACTTTCTTTTGTTCTGCTCCTATTAGAACTCTTGACTCAAAATGCATAAGTTTGTTTTGTTCATAAACTCAAATATGTCAGTTTCTTATCATTTTCTCCATAACCAGGGTTTACTCACTATTTTTCTCTTAGGACCTCCTTGTTCTTAGGCTACAGATGATAGGAGTTATTATGGGGGTGACTACCCCATAGAACAGGGTAATCAGTTTGTTCAAAATCATTCTTTGGACTTTAGCTTCATGTCCATGAAGAGGATTGTTTCATAAAACACAATCACCACTTCTCAGTACAGCATAGATGATGAAAATATAGGCAACAAATGAGCTGTAATGGAGTAAATGAAAATATTACATTGCCCAACATTAATATACTCATTAAAAATATTTATGCAGAATGCTTTATTAAAGGCACTATTTCACAAAAAAGGATTAATTATATTTTTTCCACAAAAGAACACTCATAATGTGAATACGTTTTGTGCCAATCCATTGGGAAAGTTTAATCCCCAGATAGCTGTCATCTAAACACTAAGTGTCTTATTTACAATGATGAATTAGCTCAGAAATTTGCTTATGGCCATGTAGAAATCTCATGCCATCACTGACAGGAACACACACTCTGTGGACTGCATTACATAATGAGATAGGCATTTTTAAAGTTATGAATGAGATAGGTTTTTTTAATAATAGGAAGGAGGACAAGAGATGATGTGTGCCAGATATCCAGGAAGGAGAGATTACCAAAAAAGAAGTCCATGGTGTTCATGGCATGTGGAGGAAGACTTCTTAGAGGGTGAAGATGACTAAGGTACTGTTTTCAGGGTTTATCAGGCACATCACTAAACACATGACAAAAATGAATTTTTGTCAATTCCTTGGTACTCAGAAAGGTCTTTCAGAATGAATTCAATTTCAGTTGTCCGGATGATTCTTTGCATTTTCTTTTTCTTTCTTGAAATGATCCAGAAAAAGAAATAGCACATAAGTTAAATGAGTTGTCCTATGTTACATAAAGTAAGAGGTAATTGGGGTGGAAGATGTAAAAACTATGTGAGCACTATGTGGAGTATTGGTAATATCAGTGAGATCAGCTCATGGGATTTCTCTTCTAGAGCATAAAACAGCTGAGCAACATTGGTAACTTATTAAAAATACAGGCTGCTATATTCCATTTCCTGGGACTGTGATACATAAAATCTGAAGCAGGGAAGAATGATTTGCATTTTTAATAAATATCTGTTATGAGATAGGTTAAAAACTAGAAACTAAAATTTATCTGTCAAAGAATGTAAAAGAATAATTTCATTTGCTTGAAACATTGTCCTGATGTTACTTATTTGGGTGCTTCACTTAAGTAATGTTGGACATAGGATTTTGAGGACCCTTTGTGACTTGGGGTGAAGAAAGGAAGAAATAGTTGAAGAACTCTGTTCTTGGAGAGAAGCTTAATCATATGGTGACAGACCAGGACCTAATATGACGTTCAGAAACCAATTCCTTGTAATCAGGTCAATAAACTTTAGAAACAATGATGTTGGATACCCAGTTTTAACTACTGCCCTGTTCAGTTGCTGTTTCCCCCCCATTATCTTCAGACTTTTAGTCAAGATTTGTTTTACCTATGTTAGTGGTTTGTGGTAAACAAACTGTGTTCACTATTTGGGTGAAGCAGTTCAAGGAAAGGTGAGTTCTGCCTGCAGAAGTAAAAATAAATAAATAAATAAAAAACAGCTCAGGGCACTTGGGATATATATGTATTCACCAATACCTCCTAATTGTGTAAATTAGATAGATAGTGACTATATGTCAGTTAATTTGGGTATATCTCTTTGGGTAAATTCTTTGGAGATGCTTATATAATGGAATGGGATTAAGTTAGAAGTTAGGTTGTGGAGTTACAATAGAAAACTGAATAGCATGATGGCTTATAGGTTTCAATTACATGATTTCAAACTTCTGAATTTGTTGTGAATTTTAAAATGCCACTCATATTCACATAGCACATGTAAATTCTGAGTTTCAGAGTCAGATGAAATAGTTATTTTCTACAATAAAACCCTTTTCTCTTTACTCACTAATTGATTAACAAAATAGAATTAAATAATATATATAAAATTCTGACAACAGTGTGTAGAAATTTGTCTTTTTATTATTATTTTTAATAACCAAGAGTTAATGTAGCTAAATGAGGTCTTTCTGCAATATTGTGAATGAGACAGTAGGATGAACAAAGGTGTGGATAAAAACATTAAAATATGTTTGGGTTAAGGATTCCAGCCATATATCGTAAGATTGAGAATGAGATAAGACATATTCTCAGTATTTCTGATTGGTTATTTGAAATACAATAATGGATTTAATATAATTAAGTCTTTAAGGCATTATTCTTGAAGTTTTCAAAAGTTTTAAACATTTTCCCCCTGAGCAATTTAAACTTATAGCCTAGAAAATTTCATGAATCCCTGGAAGCAAGAAATATTTAAATTGCCTTCCTGAGTCTGGAGAAGACTCTTTAGAGAAATTCCTCGGTCTTCACAATGGGGCAGTGTTTCTACTTGGGTTTGAAGGGCAGATGAAATCTTCCATATTCTTAAATATTAACTTCCCTCTTACTTTTGTACTAGCAGAATCAAAATATACTCCCTTTGTAAACAATCTTATTTGACTCTAATGGATAGGAGCTTTTAAAACAATTTGGAATAATGCCTTTGCTATTAATGTTTTCCAGAGAAGTCCTGTGATATTATGGCTCCTCAGTGGTAATACCTTCAGAAATTTATCAACCTTGTGGAAAATTTTGTACAATATGCTACAAATAGAAGACCAGTGCAAAGCAATCTGCTATGTGTTGCAACCTAGGAGGCAAGCTGAACTTCCATTTAAGGTAATAACTGAGAATGTACACTAAAAACATATTTCTAAGGGGATATTAAACTGAGTCAAAGTAAGCCATGTGTTTTGGAGATAGAATATATTTTTATCATGAATCATCTGTAAGTAATAGGAATTAAAGAAATTCTAAGATGATATTTTCTTCGGTATACTGAAGAGAAAAATGAAAAATAGAACCAAAACAGTAATTTGAAATCTGAAGTAATTTGAATATTCTCAAAAGCTGTATATTTAGGTCAAGAATCTATCATTTAATCAGAATATAGTTTCCTGGTCTTTGGTTTGGTGTGAGTACATGTCTACTGGTGTCATTTCTTACTGGTCCAGTGAGGTTGCTGTGAAATAGGCAGCAGGTTTGCAGTCTTATCTAGAACATAAATTAGGCTGGTGTCACCAGAGTTCTGATTCTATAACAGTTTACCTCATAGCACCAATTCAGTTTTCTTTGGTGTTGTTTGCAAGTATTTTTTACAGTGCTGATCATGAACAGACAGCCATTCCCTACCCTGCAGCCTCTCTATTTTGAAAACTTTGTTACTTGTTCTTGAATACATTTTCTGATTTGTGTGAAAATGAAATGAAACAATGAGTCCTTGGCTAACAAAATAATTTTGACTTTCATAGATATTATGTATGCATGAGTATTTTTGGAATTGTTTTGAGAAATTTTAATTTTTTTTGTTGTTGTTGCTGGTGATGTGTTCCTGTGAAAACTTTAGACCCTTGAGATCAAACCCATCAGACCATATTTGTGACACACACTCATTTAACATTTAACAGAAAGAGTTGAAATAGCCTTTAAAAATATCAACCTGTAAGTTCCTTGTTTTCAATGGTGTTGGCTTTTGCTACAGTGGTATACACTCTTCACCACCAAGTGAGGAAAGTTTGATATAACATACATCAATATTGTATCATGTGTGAAGAAAATTATACATGGTTAGCTGAATGGATCTGATTGATAAAAATTTAGTGGTACCTTTGTAGGTATGTGAAACTGGGGATAGAAATGAAAGAATTTGAAAAAATGAACAATTGAAGATGAAGGAAACAAAAATAGTGTTTACCATATGCTAGATGCGTTTATGCATTTAAACTTTATCTCTCTAAAGAACACCACAATGAGGCTGTTAAAATCTCCATGGTAACATTCAGCAGGGCAATATAATACTCAAAATTGAATATTCCAAAATATATTTACAATTCATATTGTTCTTTATCTGTGTTAGCCACCTGGAAATAGTTGCTCTGAAAATCCTTCAGCCACAAATCATCTTTGTCAATTTTGCACAATAAAATTTAGGGGATTGAATAAATCAATAAATTATGTGTTAAAGAAAAAAAAAATCCCCATGTGTAGGTGAGAATATTGAGATATAAAAATTATTTGTTCAAAGTCACATATCTAGTAACTGGTCCTGTTAATAGAAAGGATATGGATGAAGGATCCTTGTCGTGTGGTCACTGCTGGCCAGGGACAGGCTTAACCCATAGGGAAATCATGTATAGTGTGTGTTCATATGTTCTTCTCTAAGACAGAGGCCTGTTATCCATCCAGTCCACATACAAGATCTTTTTCTTTTGAGCACTGTGCCAGATTAATAAGAAAGTCTGTGCTGAAGATCAACTTTAAATATTGAAGCACACATCAGCCAGAAAGGAAAGATGCTTGTTCCATGTGCTGAGGTAAATGGGAGCAAGATGTTAGCCATCTCTTTCTGTAATCTCAGATTTACAAAATTTGTTAATGGGTCTCAGCTAGGCCAATAAAGCAGAATAAAGATATTTACTTTAAAAAGAAGTTACTAGTTGGTTGGGAAAATGAGTTGAAGACATGAGTCCTGAATACAGGATAAAACTTTTTGCTATATATTCCAGATATTTACCTCAGACAAATCCTAACCAAACATCTCTCAATTTTAAAAAGGGCAAGTTGGATTAGAAGTTCTCTAAGTCTATTCTGGCTTTGACATTTAGAAAGAAAGAGAGGAGTTAGTTGGGAAATATTTAATTATCTTAGCATTGGAATCAGAAATCATTATAGAGAAAGATAAAATGTAAAATGTCTTGGAGTACTGAAAGAAAAGAAAGAAGAAAGTGAAGTCGCTCAGTCGTGTCTGACTCTTTGCAGCCCCACGGACTGTAGCCTACCAGGTTCCTCCCTCCATGGAATTCTTCAGGCAAGAGTACTGGAGTGGGTTGCCATTTCCTTCTCCAGGGGATCTTCCCAACTCAGGGATCGAACTGGGGTCTGCCACATTCCAGGCAGACGCTTTAACCTCTGAGCCACTCTGACAAAGTTCTAAGATAAGGATGAAGAAATGAGTGGGACTCAATCTGCATGAGAAAAGGAAAAGACTTCATTGGTTTGCTTCTGAAAGTGGACAGAAGAGTGGTGAAGAGACAGGAGAGATGAGACATGAAGGGCCAGAGCCAGAGCACTGAAAAGAAAAGAAAACTGAGTGCTGGGTGGGGAAAGCCCAACAGAGAAGCCCTCAGTGGAAGTGAAGTATATACTGACCAAAGTGGGTGTGTGAGACCAGGCATGCCTAACTTTTGCCTTTATGGAAATAATAAGTAAAGTGTTTTATTTTCACACATGGATTGGGGGTTGAAATTTTAATAGGTTGTGAAAAATGTGATAAATTTTAAAAATTTGACTCACTGTGGGCCAGCACAGGAACACATTCAGGCAGTTATGGTTCTGAAGAGCGGGGTGTCCTTGAAATCATAAATGCATTACTGTGATTCTCTGAAATATTGAAGAGACCATGAAGTTGGGATTATGGAGGGAGAATTTCAAACAAGTTAATCTAGATCTTCCATATCTGTACTAGATAGGAATTATCTTCTTTGTGTATATTAGGAAAGCAAGTTTCAAAAAGTTCAAGTGATGATTTGCCTAATTTTATGTACCAGTAAGAATCATGGTTTGATTTAGAGCCCAGATTTCATGCTCTGAGGATAGCGTTCTAATGCTCTACAGAGGTTGACTGAAACCTCTTCTTTTAGTAAATGTGGTCTTCATCCTCTTTCCTTTCAGATTCTACATCAAATAAGGTTTAAAAGCTAATTCAACTACATTCTTTAATGTCACATGTAAGAAAGCAAATGTAAATGAATTGAGAAATCTTCAGGTTTTTATTTTGGCTTAGAGATATATGGTAAAATTTATGCATTTTACAGGTATCAGAAGTTAGCATACTCAAGAAAGCATTGTGTTATTAAAAATCTTTGGTGGAAGTTATCATCTTGCTGGACTGTGGGGAACAAGCTCTTGAAGCTCACAGTGCAAGGTGGGAAGAATAGAAACATGTACATCTGAGTATAGTTTATTGTGATATACTTCAATAACATATGTGCAAAGAATGAAACTGCAGTTAAGATTTTTGCACATGGTTTTGATGATTGAGCAATGTTATTAAGAGTAATGTTATGAAAGACAAGATTGCAGATGGGAAACAGACAGTCCAAGGAGGTAAAATATATATTTAAGACATAGAAATGTTAAATTCATGATGAATATAGGAATGACAAGTCTATTGCTATTTCACAGCAGAAAGTGTCCGTGGAAATAGAGTATTGGGAGATGAGGATAGAGATGTAGATAAAAGAGAACACGAGGCCTATGTATGTGAAGGCTCATCTGAGCCTGCTCTTTAGAAAGTGATTTTTAAACATATGTCTCAATATGTGATTGGTTGTTAGATATGTTGTAAGAAATTTTATTTGAATAATAAAATACTAAAACTTGGAAAGTGATTTTGTTTCTAAGAAAGGAAGGGGTTCAATATTATTTTCATATTCAAATTGCCTTCTTGAGGAGAGAAATTGGGTGACATTATAGTTGGACATGACAGAAGCGACTTAGCATGCACACACACATCGTCATTGGACTCCAGCCAATCTTCTCAGTCTTATCTCCTAATGTTCCTTGTGTCAATGTGTCTGTCTATTCATAAGATAATTTTCAGCTTTATGAAGGGCAAGCAAACTCTCTCTCTTAGTCTGTTTGCCCTGGGGCATGCATATTATGGTATTGACTGTGCCCTATATTTGATTATGAACTGCCTGAAAGAAGGACTTGTGTTAACTCAGCTCTAGATTCTCAGTGTATTTAGTAAATGTGGCATGAGTGAGTGAATAATTAATGTGATATTGTTAGTAATATTGGAGGGCAACACTCTTTTTAAAGTTCTCCTAACAAAAGTCCCTTGAAAGTTGCTAGAATGTAAAATTTAAACATAGGCCATGTATACTTTTATTCACTACTACAGATGGACAAGGAGGATTAAAATGGGCAAGATAAACTCAACAGTCATTTCTAATTTTTTTCTTTCTGAGATTTACTCACTATACCAAAGTTGAAATCACCATATTTGTACTGTACTTGCTGATGTACTTGATCACCTTACTGGGTAATAGTATTCTGATTTCTTTTAGTGTTCTGGATTATCACCTACACATATCCATGTACTTCCTCAGCAACCTGTCATGTCTGGACATCTGGTATACTTGTGTCCTGACTCCAATGCTGGCAAACTTTGTTTCAGGGAAAAACACCATCTCATTCTCAGGGTGTGCTGCCCAGATGTACTTCTCTTTGGCCATGGGCCCCACTGAGTGTGTGCTCTTATCCGTGATGGCATATGACCAATATGTGGCCATCTGCAACCCTCTGAGATAACTCATCATCATGAACAAGAAGGTTTATGTACAGATTGCAGCTGGCTACTGGGTGACAGGCTCCTTCACTGCCCTTTGTCTGTGTTGCAGCTGTCTTTGAGTGGAAGTGGATGTCATTTCACTTATGAGATTCTGGCTGTCCTGAATTCAGGGTCCTGAAATTGGCTTGTGTAGACACTTCCAAGTTTTAGTTAATCATGTTGGTGATCAGTGTACTTCTTTCTTGTGCTGATTCTGCTCATTTTTATTTCTTGCATGTCCGTCTTCTCCAGCATCCTAAGAATCAGCTCAGTGAATGATTGAAGCAAAGCCTTTTCGACATGTGCAGCCCACCTGAGTGTAGAGGATTTGTTCTATGGGACAGCTCTCTCCATGTAGATTCACAGGAAATAGATAAATTTATGGCCCTACTCTATGTGGTTTTAACCCCCAGGTTGAATCCAATCTCTATAGTCTAAGCAACAAAGAGATGAAAACAACTGTGAAAAAGATGCAGATTAAAAACCCCTTTTGTACTTTCTTAGTCCCCAGTGGCAAATAACATTGATAAGCACATATGAAAACACATAAATCTAAGGAATGTTTAGTGGTCAAGGTACATCAGAGCATTGGAATTGGGGAATACACTCATTTCAAATATGACATGTGGTTTTCTAAGTCTGTTTCTTGACATATAATTGAAGTTGTCAGATAACATGAAAATATATAAGTATATCTCAAACTCTTACATAGATCCTAATGATGAGAAATTTTATTTCAGGGAGTTAGAATATAAAATTAACTAATGCCAGTATAGCCAATTATTGAGCATTCAGTATTATAAATATGTAATATATAAGCATAATAACTAGTGGACTTTTGAGCTAATTTATGATTAACATTTTTATGAATAGTGACATTTGGTGATAGCAATCATATATTCTATAAATGTGTGGTTGTGTTTTACATATTTGGGTATGTTTTTGTATCCAGATAGATGTGTGGGAATGTCTGTGTACAAATATAAAAGGTCCGCATAAAAATAATCCTAAATAAAACTGGGGTGGAGATGTGTAATCAGGAACAAAAAATCAGGGTTTAATGATATGTTGTTTATCATAGAATGCTGACTTTATATTATTAACTCAAAGAAACTACAGAGTACCTCAGTGAAACTATCAGCTCATTTCTGTTGTGGTTTTTTCAGATGCCTGGTTGTTTAAATCCAAGAATATAAATGAACTATTAACATTTAGAGAAGAAAGGCAAGACATGAACCCTATATTACAGAATTTACAATACCCCAGACTCATTAAATTGGCATAAAATATTGAAATGTATGAAGATATTTTATTCTATAAACCACAATATATGAGTAATTACAAAGTGTACAGTCAGCAGCTTTTGTAACATTTATATTCTGCCTGTGGACCAGTTGCTTAAATGTGAGATTGATATGCACATCTAATTTGCCCTTTGTCATGGAGATGTCACAGAGCTAATGGAATTATAGTGGTGGCTTTAATTCAAGCTGAAGATTACCACTTGGAGAAAGATAGAGAAGCTTTAGAGGGTAAATCTTAGGCAAGTAAGAAAATCATACTAAAGGTTGAACTAGTCTGCCCAAAGAGTAACAACCTCATCAAAACAGGTAGATAGGTTGTGGTTATTGTATTAATGCCTTGGGACAATGTTCTATGGTCACTGGAAGAGTAGAAGAATGAAAGAGTGGAGACAATGGTAGAGAAGAATGACTAGCATTCTATGCTCCAAGGAGGAAGGAGAGTATACATAAATAACAGCTAACACAGTGATTGGATTTAAAGCAGTTATTAATTTCAGCCAATTGTGCTCACTCATTCTACCTTCATTCAGAGATTTAATCTACACTTCTGTGGGAAGAACTATTAAGCTTCTGATTTACAAAATCAATACTTGTCAACTTAATTATTGCTACCACAGGAATAGCAGTGTGGTATTATGGAAAATCATGAGCTTTAGAACCAAATAACTCAGGATTGCATTTGTACTCCTCCATGTCTTAGCTGTGTGACCTTGGAAAAATCTAACTTGACATATCTATAGTTTGGTTATTTAGTTTGGAATATGGACAGGGTATTGCCTACTGACTACTGACATGACAATCATGAGGGATAATTATGAGGTCGACATGACAGTCAAATGAGAAAATACTGAATAAATCTGAAAGCTGCAGTCAATTGATAATGATTTTTATTGTCAAAGGATGCTCTTTCATGTGTGCTATTTGAAGGAGAAAAAATGATGCTATCACCTACAGGGATTCTCATAAATGTATCTAGATTTAAGACATTAGAGAGGTGTTTTTGGGTGGTAACAACTAGTAATTATTTAGTGCCATTTTTCCCCCAAGCCAATCTTGATATTTTGATTCCTGAATAACACACTTTAAACAACAAGATGTGAACTGAGAACTTCCAGGTGTTCAAACTGGATTTAGAAAAGTCAGAGGAACCAGAGATCAAATTGCCAACATCCGTTGGATCATTGAAAAAGCAAGAGAGTTCCAGAAAAATATCTACTTCTGCTTTATTGACTACGCCAAAGCCTTTAACTCTAGATCACAACAAACTGAAAAATTCTGAAAGAGATGGGAATATCAGACCACCTAACCTGCCTCCTTAGAAATCTGTGTGCAGGTCAAGAAGCAACAGTTAGAACCGGACATGGAACAAAAAACTGGTTCCAAATCGGGAAAGGAGTACGTCAAGGCAATCTAATTTGTTTTCCTTGTACTGGAAATAACTTAAGGTTACTCTCTAGAGATGGGATTGTGGAATGGAAAGATATCAAATTATAGAATTCTTAGTAAATGTGAAAAACTATTTTTATGAAGCATTTTATTACTCTGCTACTGCTGTATTTGCAGAGACCACTTTTTAATATATACATTTCAGAATGAGAGAATGTATTTATTCTTTTCTATTTATTCATTATTTTACTTTTGACTGCACTGGGTTTTTGTTGCTGCACAGGCTTTTCAGTAGTTGTGGAGAGCAGGGGCTACTCTCTAGTTGTGGCGTGCAGGCTTCTAACGGTGGTTGCTTCTCTTGTTGGGGACATGGGCTCTAGGGCGTGCAGGTCTCAATAGTTACGGCATGTGGACTCAGTAGTTGCAGCTTCTTGGCTCGAGAGTCCAGCCTCAGTAGCTGTGGTCCACAGGCCTAGTCACTCCAGGGCATGTGAGATCCCAGGAGCAGGGATTGAACCCGTTTCTCCTGCAATAGCAGGCAGATTGTTTACAGCGAGACACCAGAAAAATCCGATTTGCTATTTGTATAAAGCGTTACTTTGCTAACTTTTTATTCCTATGGTTGCTAGTTGATTTACCATTTCCTGTATACTACTATTTATGTTTACCTTTTTATTATTCATTTATACCCTTTGCTTAACTATCTTGGTATTTTGATAATTTTCCTCTTAATTTATATGCTGCTACTGCTGCTACTAAGTCGCTTCAGTCATGTCCAACTCTGTGTGACCCCATAGACAGCAGCTCACCAGGCTCCCCCGTCCCTGGGGTTCTCCAGGCAAGAACACTGGAGTGGGTTGCCATTTCCTTCTCCAATGCAGAAAAGTGAAAAGTGAAAGTGAAGTCGCTCAGTCGTGTCCGACTCTTAGCAACCCCATGGACTGTAGCCTACCAGGCTCCTCCATCCATGGGATTTTCCAGGCAAGAGTACTGGAGTGGGGTGCCATTGCCTTCTCCATAATTTATATGAATGCTTAATAAATTACCACTTTCTCTTCAAATTTTCTTCAAATGCTTTTCCAGTTTGTGGTTTTCCTTCTTATTTTTGACATGCTGTATAAATTTTCTTTAAGATTTTCATATTATCCCTAAAAATATGAGTGAAATTTCTTCTATGGTTTTATTTCACTTTGATTTTTCTGTATGATAACTATGTTGTTTTGTGCCTAATGTGTAAAATAGACTGATATTTTAAAAATATTAACTAATTTCCCCAAAATATTTTATTAAAAACATGTCATGCTCTTTTCCCATTATTCATTTATCAAGTATTTTTTGAACACCTGTTAAGGGGCAGGCACTATGGTCAACATTGGGATGAATTTGGACATAATTAATTGAAAAATACAGTTTCAAAAACTTTAAAGATAAACATGGGAAACATTATATTATAGATCATAAAATTCCTTTGTTTATCTGTAATTTACATCCTGTTAGGTTTAACAGTAAATCATAAGCATTTTTCACATATCATCAGATACTCAGGGTATAGGTTTATAATGCCTATTTACTTTTCTATTAGGACTTCTCAGGTGGCACTCTGGAAAAAATCCACTTGGCAATGCAGGAGATGCAAGAAACATGATTTTGATCCCAGGGTTGGGAAGGTCCTCTGAAGCAGGAAATGGCAACCTGCTCCAGTATTCCTCCCTGGAAAATTCCATGGACAGAGGAGCCTGGTGGGTTACAGTCCATGGGGTCACAAAGAGTTGGACACAACTGAGTGACTGAGCACACACATATATTAAATACACTTTTCAAGATTTATTTAATCTAGTTTCAAGTAATGGACATATACCTTGCTTTAATTAATTAATTAATTTTTACTATTATAAGCAATGCTGCCATGATAATTCTAATATATTCTTTAGGGAGAATGCATGTATTTTATTTATTTTGGAATAATTTCAATAATGGTAAAGTTAATTAAACACATACTCTTATAGAGTCACACTCTTATAAAGTCAGACTTTATTTTCTTGGGCTCCAAAATAACTGCAGATGGTGACTGCAGCCATGAAATTAAAAGATACTTCCTCCTTGGAAGAAAAGCTTTGAGAAACTGAGACAGCATATTAAAAAGCAGAGGCATTACTTTACCGACAAAGGTCTGTCTAGACAAGGTTATGGTTTTTCCAGTAGTCATGTATGGATGTGAGAGTTGGACTATAAAGAAAGCTGAGCACTGAAGAATTGATGCTTTTGTACTGTGGTGTTGGAGAAGACTCTTGAGAATCCCTTGAACAGCAAGAAGATCAAACCAGTCAATCCTAAAGGAAATCAGTCCTGAATATTCATTGGAAGGACTGATGCTGAAGCTGAAGTTCCAGTACTCTGGCCATCTGATGGGAAGAACTGACTCATTGAAAAAGACCCTGATGTTGGGAAAGATTGAAGGCAGGAAGAGAAGGGGATGGCAGAGGATGATGGTTGGATGACATCACTGACTCAATGGATATGAATTTGGGCAAGCTCCAGGAGATGGTGAACAGGGAGGCCTGGCGTGCTGCAGTTTTCATGGGGTCTCAGAGTCGGACATGACTGAGCCACTGAACTGAACTGAAATGATACAGTCACACCAGAGGAGTAGTCAAATTCTAAATGATTCCATCTCAGAACTGAAAATCATTTTAAAATTAATTTATCTCTAACCCTTATGAGATTACGGAACACACCTGTAGTGTGATTGATGTTCATTTTACTTCAGCCCCCAATCCAGTGGCGATTAGAGCACTTTATGTAGTGTATATTTATATATATTTAGCTGTATATTAACTCTCTGTATGCAACCTCCATCTTTCCTTGTGGAAAAACAAGAATAAGTATATGCTCCTTTTTCATGACAGCTTTTCAAGTACTTCCAGATTGCAGTTTCTGAGTCTTTCTTATACCAGGCTACAATTTTTTACTTCCTTCAGCCATTCCCCGTGTGTTTTGTCAAAATACTTAAGCACATGTGTTGGTGAAGAGAACATTTTAGGATTGTGAGATTCTCTGTGATAAAGGAGGATCTTTCCTCTGCATTATACTTGTGGCTTTACTGGTTCTATAGGAGCAAAGCATTTTCTGTCATTTAGGAACAGAAGAGTGAGGTGGTTGAGAACATTAGACTCCGGAGTTCAACAGCCCAGGTTTGTCAGACACTACCTCTATGACCTCAATGAGGTCACTTACACCTCTCTAAGCCTCAGTTTCCATGTCTATAAAATTAGGAACTCAAAGATACCTGATATTGTTATTCTGTGAATTAATGAGGGAGTGCATATGAAAAATTTAAGGTAGGTATGGATACATACTAGGTATTCAGTAAGGGTGCTTTCTATTCTAATTATATTGATGATTTAAAATATGCATCTTGCAATTATAGAAAGAAAATGGCTTTGGAGTTCAGTATCCTGACTCTGAGGAGTCCTTACAAATAGCTGAGAAAAGAAAAGCGAAAGGCAAAGGAGAAAAGGAAAGATATACCCTTCTGAATGCAGAGTTTCAAAGAGTAAGGAGAGATAAGAAAGCCTTCCTAAGTGAACAATGCAAAGAAATATAGGAAAACAATAGAATGGGAAAGACTGGAGATCTCTTCAAGGAAATTAAAGATATCAAGGGAATATTTCATGCAAAGATGGGCACAATAAAGGACAGAAATGGTATGGACTTAACAGAAGCAGAAGATATTAAGAGGTGGCAAGAATACACAGAACTGCATACAAAAAATATCTTAATGACATAGATAACTACAATGCTGTGATCACTTACCTATTTCCAGACATCTTGGAGTGTGAAGTCAAGTGGGCCTAAGGAAGAATCACTACAAACAAAGCTAGTGGAGATGATGAAATTCCAGCTGAGCTATTTCAAATCCTAAAAGATAATGATGTAAAAGTACTGCACTCTATATACCAGTAGTGGCCACAGTTCTGGAAAAGGTCAGTTTTCATTCCAGTCCCAAGAAGGGCAATGCCAATGAATGTTCAAACTACTACACAATTGCACTCATTTCACAGGCTAGCAAAGTAATATAGAAAATTCTCTCAAGCTAGGCTTCAACAGTACATGAAATGAGAACTCCCAGGTGTTCAAGCTGGATTTAGAAAAGGCAGAGAAACCAGAGATCAAATTGCCAGCATCCATTGGATCATAGAAAAAGCAAGAGAATTCCAGAAAAGCATCTATTTCTGTTTCATTGACTATGCTAAAGCCTTTGACTGTGTGGATCACAATAAACTGGAAAATTCTTAAAGTGATGGGAATGCTGGATCACCTTACCTGCCTCTTGTGAAACCTGTATACAGGCCAAGAAGCAACAATTAGAACTGGACTGTTTTCAAATTGGGAAAGGAGTACGTCAAAGCTGTATGTTGTCACTCTGTTGTTTATGTAACTTATATGCTGAGTACATCATGAGAAATACCAGGCTGGTTAAACCACAAGCCGGAAACAAGATTGCTGAGAGAAATATCAATAACCTCAGATATGCAGATGATAGCTCTCTTATGGTAGAAAGCAAAGAGGAACTAAAGAACCTCTTGATGAAAGTGAAAGAGGAGAGTGAAAAATCTGGCTTAAAACTCAACATTCAAAAAATGAAGATCATGGCATTGGTCCCATCATTTCATGGTGAATAGATGCACCTCATGGCAAATAGATGGGGAAACAATGGAAACAGTCACAGACTTTATTTATTTGGGCTCCAAAATCATTGCAGATGGTGACTGCCACCTTGAAATTAAAAGATGCTTGCTCCTTGAAAGAAAAGCTAAGACAAACTGAGGCAGCATATTAAAAAGCAGAGACATTACTTTGCCAACAAAGGTCCATCTAGTCAAAGCTAATGTTTTTCCAGTTGTCATGTATGGATGTGAGAGTTGGACTGTAAAGAATGCTGAGCACTGATGAATTGATGCTTTTGAACTGTGGTGTTGGAGAAGACTCTTGAGAGTCCCTTGGACTGCAAGAAGATTGAACCAGTCAATCCTAAAGGAAATCAGTCCTGAATATTCATTGGAAGGACTGATGATGAAGCTGAAACTCCAATAATTTGGCCACCTGATGTGAAGAACTGGCTCCTTGGAAAACACCCTGATGCTGGGAAAGATTGAAGGCAGGAGAAAAAGGGGATGGCAGAGGATGAAATGGTTGGATGACATCACCAGCTCAATGGACATGAGTTTGAGCAAACTCTGGGAATTGGTGATGGACAGGGAAGCCTGGCATGCTATAGTCCATAGGGTCACAAAGAGCTGGACCCAACTGTGCAACTGAACTGAATTGAGAGTATAGCTTAGTAAGGTAGATATGTTCATGACATTTCAATCTAAATTGTTTGGCCATACATACTATTTCATAACCAGTAATGTTTTCTGCCTCCCTTGATAAGCCAAAGATTCTTACACCCTAAAAAGTTCTCCTTCCTTAAAGTGCATCACACCCATGACTTTAGGTTTATTTAGCAGTTTTCTGGTTAAAACACTTTGCTCATGGTGATTACTTTCTGTTACTTATTAAATACAAGTGTATTGATTATTTTCCCCTGGAGGATGATGCAATACTGGGCTCACGACAAATTCATGTATTATCCACTCTTACTCATGGCCTTTACCATAATCACCAAGGACATGATCATCATTGTCTCCTTAATATGTCACAGATATATCCAGTTAATGGCTTTGGAGAAATTACAAGGTTAAATCCAGTTAGGATATTTCAACTTTCTTGCTCTCTAACATCTTTGGATCAATTCTCCTGATGTAGATACAACTGGACTTTGACTGTGTGGATCACAATAAACTGTGGAAAATTCTGAAAGAGATGGGAATACCAGACCACCTGACCTGCCTCTTGAGAAACCTATATGCAGGTCAGGAAGCAACAATTAGAACTGGACATGGAACAACAAACTGGTTCCAAATAGGAAAAGGAGTAAGTCAAGGCTGTATATTGTCACCCTGCTTATTTAACTTATATGCAGAGTGAAAAAGTTGGTTTAAAGCTCAACATTCAGAAAACTAAGATCATGGCATCTGGTCCATCACTTCATGGCAAATAGATGGGGAAACAGTGGAAACAGTGTCAGACTTTATTTTGGGGGGGGGGGGCTCCAAAATCACTGCAGATGGTGATTGCAGCCATGAAATTAAAAGATGCTTACTCCTTGGGAGGAAAGTTATGACCAACCTAGACAGCACATTAAAAAGCAGAGACATTACTTTGCCAACAAAGGTCTGTCTAGTCAAGGCTATGGTTTTTCCAGTGGTCATTTATGGATGTGAGAGTTGGACTGTGAAGAAAGCTGAGTGCTGAATAATTGATGCTTTTGAACTGTGTTGTTGGACAAGACTCTTGAGAGTCCCTTGGACTGCAAGGAGATCCAACCAGTCCATCCTAAAGGAGATCAGTCCTGGGTGCTCGTTGGAAGGACTAATGCTGAAGCTGAAACTCCAGTACTTTGGCCACCTGATGCAGATAGCTGACACATTTGAAAAGAGTATGATGCTGGGAAAGATTGAGGGCAGGGGAGAAAGGGACGACAGAGGATGAGATGGTTGGACGGCATCACCGACTTGATGGACATGAGTTTGGGTAAATTCCAGGAGTTGGTGATGGACAGGGAGCCCTGGTGTGCTGCAATTCATGGGGTACAAAGAGTTGGACACGACTGAGTGACTGAATAGAACTGGACTTCAGAATACCTCCCTTTTGGCTCCTAAGCAATAGAGGAAATAACATGTCTCCATGGTCAAGACTATGGTTTGGAAAGTAACTTTCCCAGTCAAAACCTCCATGATCTTAACATCTATTAATCTTCATCTCTTCATCTGTAAAATTAAGAGCAAAGAGATATACCTTTTAAGGTTACTGTGAAGATTTAATAAGTAATAAGGTGTGAATATAGCACAACACCTTGCATATTGGCTTTGCACTCAATTCTCTAGATAATGCCTTGTCTCTATCTTCTTTTCTGTTTGCTTCCTCCCCTCTTTGTGAAGTCAAGTTTCTTAAACAAATTCAAGTATGAACATCTCCTTCAAAGAATGGATTTGTTTTCTGTATCTGGTAAATTTTAATTGCAGTTTTTAATTCTGTTTCATTTCTAAGGAGGTTGATATTGAAAATATTTTACAAAGACTGGAACAGCTACCAATTAGTCAGAATGGACACTAACCATAAAAAGAGTACAGCTGTACTAGTGGGTATAAGCTCAGGTTTGCCTTTATGAGTTAAAAAAATTTTTTTGTCTTTCTTTTTTCTCTAATCTATACTCAAGGCTGAAATTTAGTGGGCACATACTACCACGGGCACACTGATCATGGCAGGTACGCATTCTGATATTTTGGAATGAGAAGTTGTTTCAGTTCCATAGAAGTTGTTAAATATTTTGAATATCACTGCTACTCATTAGTCGTTTATAAGTTTGTTTATCTTAGGTTGTAGAGTTTTTATTTAGTTAATTCCCTTTAGTTTCATTGAGAGAACATGGACTGTTTAATATTTTTTCACTGATTTTGCAGAGTCTTTCTCTCAGGCTAAAAAAGTATCAATTTTTATACCTGTTCCACATGTAATTTAGGATATGTGTATCCCATTATAGTTGTGTTGTTAGGTTTGTTAATTATTTTATTGAAATAGAAAGCTTCGCACATCCTGGTTGTGACTTCAGGTATTTCTACATTTCTGGAATCAGGTTTCTGTTCTGTAAAGTTGGAGAAACAGTAGGTCCTTGAAAAGTTATCATGAGGATTCAATAGTATGATCTTGATAAGTTATTTTGGAAAATATATGTGCATTTCTGATATTATTTCTTTCATTCATTTATTTATGCATTAATTTATCAAATTAGTAAACATGGAAGACTGTGTATCTGGTATGTAACTAATTAATAGGTGAGTGCTTGATACACATTGAAAAAAAGAGAAGAGGTATGTTTTTTGTTTGCTTCTCTCAAGGTCCTAAGTTTATTCTTTGTTACATGTATTTCAGGACTTGATGAACTACTTGATGTTTTATTTTTGTATGATAATATGGTAATTATTGTATTTCATTTGGACTATAGAGATTTTTATAATATACATTTTAGACACAAGGAAGGAAATTTAAAGAAAATACAAATGTCTTTCCCAGTACTTGTTATTTAGTTACGTATGGAAATGAAAAGTGTTAATCACTCAGTTGTGTCCAACTCTTTGTGTGATCCCGTGGACTGTAGTCCACCAAGCTCCTCTGTCCATGGAATTCTCCAGGCAAGAGTACTGGAGTGGGTTGCCATTTCCTTCTTCAGGGGATCTTTCTGACCCAGGGACTGAACCCAGATCTCCCACATTGCAGGCAGACTCTTTACTGACTAAGTAACCAGGGAAGCCTATGAAAATGAAAAAAACAGATAGGTTTGGTCAGATGGAAATGACAATCTGACCAAATCTAAAATCTATTTCTAATTTTTTTAATCGGAGAATAGTGGTTTTACAGTGTTGTAGTGTTCTCTGCCATACATCATCGTGAAGCAGTATTCATTATATATATGTATCCCCTCCCTCATAAGCCACCCCCCACCTCTGCCTCAATTCCATGCATCTAGGTGGTCATAGAGCACCAAGCTGGGCTCCATGTGTTAGACGGCAGCTTCCTGCTAGTTATCTATTTATGCTCCAGCTGATTCACTATAATTCTCACGCATAGAATTGGACATTTTATCATTTTAAAGATACCTCAAGACAAAGTAAAGACTTAGCATGGCTATTTATTTACCGGAAGTAAAATCTCAGTGACAGATTCAAAGCTCTGAGGAAATAGCACTGGTAGAAGTGCTATTTTCTTGAAGCCCCTTTTCTTGGCTTATAGAAAAGAAGAAATAAAATCTGAAACCAATACTGGAAGCAGCTAAGAATTTGCCATTATATTGGTGAAGAACCATAAGCAGAGTTATGCTAACATGAGCAGAAGGCTAATAGGGAGGGTCAAGTCCCTCATCCTCATCAAACCTTTAATTCTCTCTCTAGCGACTCTTTTGGAAGAATTTAATAGATGTTAGCTAGCAAAGAAGAAATGTGGTTTTCAGTGTCTCAGCTGAAACTCATAAAGAGAAGTGGATTTGAAGCTGAGAGATAATAATATAATATCATCAAAATTACTCTGTAAAAATGTAAGAATGACAATTTTGTGCCTATTCAAAATTTTATGACCTATTAAAATACACTGAGCATTAATAAAAAAAATCACTGATGTTTATTGGATGTTAGGGTGTTCTAGGCAATATTTAGTGCTAAACATGAATTAAATTATTTAGTCTTATGAAAAATAATAATTATGTGTTATCAAGAAAGGAAAATGTTAAGGCCCTGCTTTTATAATTTAGAAGTAGTTATAGTCTTTTACTTTTGATGTATGTTCTATATTTCAGTTCTCATGGACTCTTCAACAGGTTGGAAGAAAAGAATGCTTTCTTCTATTGACCTATCTGACTCAATTCCTTCAACAGAAGTGGGGTTTCCATTGCTAACATTGGCACTGCTCCAGTGGCTGCATTCTTCAGGCAACAGAAATTGTCTCAACTGGAGCTCTCCTTATCCTCCAACACCAGAAACTGTAGCTCTTCAATATGTTGAATAGCTTGCCACCTCTTATCCTCTTAGCAAAATTGCTGTTGGTTACCAGTTATGTCTAGTTCTCCAGCCACTTAGAAACTGTGTGATCCAATGCAGAGATGAGATGTCTTCATTATGATCTGATCTCTTTTCAAAGTCCAAAGGGAATTCCCTGCTACCATGTCACTTCTGTTGTTATTGGTTTAAAACTTAGGGTACATTACTAGGGGACTCTTTTATCTTAATCTCATTATGTTCCAAACCCGGAAAAGTTATGGTATCTGATAAACAAAGCTTCTTCCTCTCCTTTATGATACACATCACATAAAAAAAGGTAATTTATTATATTAAGGGAGATCGTATGATAAAATGTTAATGTTGTTGTTGTTCAGTCGCTAAGTCATATTCAACTCTTTGCAACTCTGTGGACTCCACCACACCAGATTTCCATGTCCTTCACTATATCCTTGAATTTGCCCAAATTTATGTCTATTGAGTCGATGGTGCCATCCAACAATCTCATTCTGTGTCGTCCCGTTCTCTTTCTTCCTTCAGTCTTTCCCAACATCAGGGTCTTTTCCAGTGAGTCAGTTTTTCGCATCAGGTGGCCAAAGTATTGGGGCTTTAGCTTCAGCATCAGTGCTTCCAATGATTATTCAGGGTTGATTTCCTTTGGAAATGACTGGTTTGATCTTGCAGTCCAAGGGACTCTCAAGAGTATTCTCCAGCACCACAATTCAAAAGCATTAATTCTTGGTTGTGCAGCCTTCTTTATGGTCCAACCCTCACATCTCTACATGACCACTGGAAAAATAGTAGCTTTGACTATACAGACTGTTGCTGGCAAAGTGATATTTTTGCTTTTTGATGCACGGTCCAGGTTTGTCATAACTTTCCTTCCAAGGAGTCTTTTAATTTCATGGCTGCAGTCACTGACCACAGTGATTTTGGAGCCCAAGAAAATAAAATCTGTCACTGCTCCCACTTTTCCCCATCTATTTGCCATGAAATGATGGGACCAGATGCTGTGATCTTAGTTTTCTGAACATTGAGGTTTAAGCCAGCTTTTCCACTCTCCTCTTTCACCCTCATCAAGAGGCTTTTTAGTTCCTCTTTGCTTTCTGCCGTTAGAGTGATATCTTCTGCATATCTGAAGTTGTTGATATTTTTCTCTGCAATCTTGATTCCAGCTTGTGATTGATCCAGCCTGGCATTTCACATGATGCATTCTGAATGTAAATTAAATAAACAGGGTGACAAAATACAGACTTGTCTTACAACTTTCCCAATTTTGAGTCAGTTCATTGTTCCATGTCCTGTTCTAACTGTTGCTTCTTGACCTGCATACAGGTTTCCGAGGAGGCAGGTAAGGTGGTCTGGTATTCCCATCTCTTTAAGAATTTTCCACAGTTTGTTGTGATCCACACAGTTAAGGTTTTAGCATAGTCAATGAAGCATAAGTAGATGTTTTTATGGAATTCCCTTCCTTTTTATATGATCCAAAGTATGTTACCAATTTGATCTCTGGTTTTTCTGCTTTTCCTAAACCCAGCTTGTACATCTGGAAGTTCTTGGTTCACATACTGTTGAAGCCTAGCTTGAAGGATTTTGAGCATGACCTAACTAGCATGTGAAATGAGCACAATTTTCTGGTAGTTTGAAAATTCTTTGGCCCTGTCATTCTTTTGGATTGGAATGAAAACACCTTTTCCAGTCCTGTGGCCACTGCTATTTTCCAAATTTGTGGGTATACTGACTGCAGCACTTTAAGAGCATGATCTTTTAGTATATGAAGTAGCTCAGTTGGAATTGCATAACCTCCACAAGCTTTGTTCATAATAATAGTTCCTAAGATTCAATTGACTTCACACTCCAGGATGTCTGGTTCTAGGTGAGTAACCACACTATCATGGTTATCCCAGTCATTAAGAATTTTTTGTGTAGTACTTCTGTGTATTCTTGCCACCTCTTCTTAATCTCTTCTGTTAGGTCCTTGCCATTTTTGTCCTTTATCATGCCCATCCTTGCATGAAATGTTCCCTTGATGCCTCCAGTTTTCTTGAAGAGATCTCTAATCTTTGCTATCCTATTATTTCCTTTACTTCTTTTCATTTTTCATTGAAGAAGGCCTTCTCTCCTTTCTATTTTCTGGAACTCTGCATTCAGTTGGGTGTATCTTTCCCCTTATCCCTTTCTTTTTGCTTCTTTTCTTTCTTAAGTTATGTGTAAAGCCTCCTCAGACAACCACTTTGCCTTCTTGCATTTCTTGTTTTGGGATGGTGTTCATTGCCTCCTTTAGTTAGGAGCCTCCATCCACTATTCTTCAGGCACTCTGTCTACCAGATCTAATCTCTTGAATCTGTTTGTCACCTCCACTGTATAATCATAAGGAATTTGATTTAGGTCTTATCTGAATGGCCTTGTGGTTTTCCCTACTTTCTTCAACTTAAGAAATTGGATTCAATTTTGCAATAAGGAGCTCAAGATAAAACTTCACTGTTATTCCAGACATCTCTTGACTTCCTACCTCTGCATTCCAATCCCCTATAAAGAAAAGGATATCTTTTTTTTGGTGTTAGTTCTAGAAGGTCTTTGTGGGTCTTCATGGAGCTGGTCAACTTCAGCTTCTTTGGCATCAGTAGTTTAGGCATAGTCTTGGATTACTATTTTGGTGAAATGTTTGTCTTAAAAACAAATTGAGATCCTTCTGTCATTTTTGAGATTGCACCCAAGTACTGAATTTCAACTTCTCTAGTTGACTCTGAGGGCTACTCCAGTTCTTCTCAGGGGTTCTTGCACACAGTAAGCATAATGGAATCCTGAATTAAATGCACCCATTCCTGCCCATTTGAGGCCACTGACTCCTGATGTTGATGTTCACTCTTGCCGTCTCCTGCTTGACTACCTCTGATTTAGCTTGAGTCACGGACCTGACGTTACAGGCTCCTATGCGATATCGTTCTTTATATTGTTCAGAATTTACTTTCACCACTAGACACTTCCACAGCTGAGCATCATTTCCGGTTTGCCCTGTTTCATTCTTTCTGAAGCTATTAATAATTGTCCCCTGCTCTTTATCAGTAGCATATTGGACACCTTCTGACTTGGGAGGCTCATCTTCCTGTGTCATCTTTTTGCCTTTTCATATTGTTCACATTCATGGGGTTCTTGCAGCAAGAATACTGGAGTGATTTGTCATTCTCTCCTCCAGTGAACTATGTTTTGTTAGAACTCTCCACTCTTGCCTGTCCATCTTGGGTGGCCCTGCATGGCATGGCTCATAGCTTCATTGAGTTACACAAGCCCCTTCACCATGAGAAGATTGTGATCCATGACAGGAAAAATGCTAATATAGTTAATTTATAAAATATTATATTGAATCAGATATTTTTTGAAAAACCATTGTTAACTCAGATATGGCAGATACAAATTTCAGTATTTATACATGATGTGGTTCATTTATTTTTTAAAAAAATATTTATTGAGCATCCATTATTTGTCATGTCCTCTACTAGATCTTTTTGATATTATAGAATAATGAAAAGTTCCTGCTCATCATGAACAGCTTTATGTGTTGGTGGAAAGAAATTATAAATAATGAACAATATTAGAATAAATATATGATATATGTACTAATTCATAGTGATTTTGAGTAATTGGCTGTGTACTTATTTTAGGTTACAAAGTATATTTTAGAACACCTTTTGTCTTTATTATTATTTTCTTTTTAATTAATTAATTTATTTTAATTGGAGGCTAATTACTTTACACTATTGTGGTGGTTTCTGCCATACATTGACGTGAATCAGCCATGGTTGTACATGTGTCCCCATCCCGAATCCCCTCCCACCTCCTTCCCTATCCCATCCCTCTGGGTTGTCTCAGTGTACCAGCTTTGTGTTCCCTGTTTCATGCATCGAACTTGCATTGGTCATCCATTTCACATATGGTAATATACATGTGTCTTTATTATTTTCTAAATATTTAAGAGTGATTATGTTTTCCTTGGGCTTCCTAAGAGATTTTCAATATTTTGCATTTCCATAACAGTTTTCTGAAAAGCCACAGCATGTTTAATTTCTGCAATTAGAAATGAAAAAGTAACTAACTAAAAGTAACAACAGTAACCAAGACATATTTTGGCAACCAACATATATCATATATTTATATGTCATAAATATATATTTTATCATATATTTTAAGTTTTTTATTTTATATTGGAATATAGTTGATTAGCAATGTTATATTACTGTCAGGTGTTCAGCAAAGTGGTTCAATCATACATTTACATGTATCTATTCATCTTCAAATTCTTTTCCCATTTATTTTTACATACTATTTAGCAGAGTTTCCTGTGATATGTTGGATGTATTTGTTGGTTAATGACTTTAAATACAGTAGTGTAATTCTCAAACTCCTTAAATATTCCTACACACCACCCTAAAATAACCATATGTTTGTTCTGTAAGTCTGTGACTCTCCATTTTATAAAGGAGTTCAGTTGTATTACTTTTATATTCCATATATAGGTGATATTATACAATATTTCACTTTTGCTGTCTGACTTACTTCACTCAGTATGACCATTTTAGGTCTGTTTATGTTACTGCAAATGACATTATTTCACTCTTTTTAATGGCTGGGTAATATTCCATTGAGAGCTGAAGAATTGATGCTTTTGAACTGTGGTGTTGGAGAAGACTTTGAAAGTCCCTTGTATTGCAAGCAGATCAAACCAGTCAATCCTAAAGGAAATCAGTCCTGAATATTCATTGGAAAGACTGATGAGGAAGCTGAAACTCCGATACTTTGGCTACCTGATGGGAAGAACTGACTCATTGGAAAAGACCCTGATGTTGGGAAAGATTGAAGGTAGGAGGAGAAGGGGATGACAGAGGATGAGATGGTTGGATGGCATCACTGATTCAATGGGCATCAGTTTGAGCAAGCTCTGGGAGTTGGTGATGGTCAGGGAAGCCGGGTGTGCTGCAGTCCATGGGGTTGCAAAGAGTCAGTGACTGAACTGAAACTGAATGATCTTGCCATCACATTCCTCATCATATATCTGGAGAAAAACATGGCCTGAAGCAACAGTTGCAGTTCAGTGATCTTGTAGCACTATTTACAAAATCTTACAGTTTTGAATGACACTTTGTGAAATTGTTTTCACATGGTAATCTTCTCTATTTGAATTTTGTGTCTTCAGCAGCTTTGAATTCTGAGTTACATAGTATAAATCATTACTCATATTCCATCAGAGAAGTTTTTCCTACGCAGCATGTTCCTCACAGCAATCTTTACATCCTTATTCCTCAGACTATAGATGAGAGGATTGAGCATGGGGGTCATCACTCCATAGAGGAGAGAGATGAGGGCCTCAATGATGTCTTGATTATCTGTACCACCGGAGCTTTTAGATTTGGGCTTAGCATACATGAAGAAGATTGTTACAAAGAATACAATCACCACTGTAAGATGGGCTGAGCAGGTGGAGAAGGCCTTACGTTTTCCTTCAGTGGAAGGAATTCTTAGAATAGTGGCAACAATGAAAATGTAAGAGATGGAAATTACTAGCAATGGAATAACTAGAACAATCAGATTTGACCCTGCCATGCTGATCACATTAATTGAAATATCAGCACAGGCCAATTTTAGGATAGCCAGAATTTCACAAACGAAATGGTTAATTACATTGTCAGCACAGAATGGTAATTGCATTGCAAGAGTTGTCTGCACCACTGAGTCAACAATACCTGCAGCCCAGGATCCAGCTGCCATGGGCACATAAGCACTTTTTCTCATGATGACAGGGTATCTCAGTGGGTAGCAGATGGCCATATAGCGGTCAAGTGCCATCATGCCTAGAAGTATACACTCTGTGGCTCCCATGGCAAAAGAGAGAAACATTTGTACCATGCATCCAGAGAAGGAAACCCTTTTCCTTACTGTAAGAAAACTGTCAAGAATTAATGGGACAGAGGAGCTTGTATAGCAAATGTCCAGGAAGGAAAGATTACAGAGGAAGAAATACATGGGGGTGTGCAAATGAGAATCACAGATGATTACAGAGATAAGGACTCCATTTCCCAGCAGGATCATCAAGTACATACACAGAACTAACACAAAGAAAACTGTCTGGAGCTCTGGGTGAGCAGAAAGCCCAGTCAGGACAAATTCTCTCAACACGGAATCATTGGTTCTTCCCATATTGTGTATATCCTTTCTCCAACAGTGCTCTAGGGATAATACAATGGATATTTGTTAATGCAGTGTCTCCAAGAATCTGTTTTAAGAATCATATTCTTTGTTATGAAAGTGTTAGTTGCTCAGTTGTGTGCAGCTCCTTGTGACTCCATTGACTGTAGCTCACCAGGCTCCTCTATCCATGGGATTCTCCAGGCAAGAATACTGTAATGGGTTACCATTCTCTTCTCCAGGGCATCTTCCTGTCCCAGGAAATGAACCTGGGTCTCCTGCATTGCAGGTGGTTTCTTTACCGACTGAGCCACCAGGAAAGCCCTTTGCTACTATAGTTCTGTATTTGAAAGCAATGAGATAACTATGGGATAATTTCTTACTCTAAACCCTGACCACTAGAGCAGGAATCCTAAGCTAATTTTCTCAGAGTTAATAGGGAACACTTTTTGATTGTAGGATGCTTGAATCTCAAGCTAGTTTATTGCCCTTTCTAGTGGTTCTACTTCTTAACACATTGATTTAGTATCAGTGATCTGGATGCAGCAGGCAGATAAAATTTATTTGCAAGTGGTTCTTGTGCTGTGTTTTTTGAATTTGTAAATTTGAATTACATTTTTAAAATGAATGTTTTAAGGGTAGGATATAAGCTGTAAAATTATTTTCAGCTTGTGTTAAAAAAATTGTAGTATTTGAAAACATTAAATTCATTTCCATTGTGGAGCTCAGGTATAACTGACTCATTAGGTTTGAAGCACGTTCTCCATTTTACCAGAGTGTACCAGAGTACCCTCTTCTCTCTCTTCTTTGCTCGTCAGTGGAGATGATTATTAGTTACCAATTGGTGGCTCAATGGAAATGAATTCACCTACCAAGGCAGGAGCCATGGCCTTGATCCCTAGGTTGGGTAGATTCCCTGGAGAAGGAAATGGAAACCTACTCCAGTACTTTTGCCTGGGAAATCCCATGGACAGAGAAGCCTGGTAGGCTACAGTCCATGGGATCATGAAGAGTCAGATACAACTGAGTGATTAAACAACATTTAGTATGTCTACATTAATAACAACATAGATGTAAGATGTAAGGTTTAATCTTACTTTATGGAAGAAAGGGCCCATGAAGGCAGAAATGTCTAGGGCTCATCAAATTCCTAATGCAGTCCTGTGTGACTCAGTCTCTTTTTAGAGCTCAGTATCATCTGGTGGTAGTTAGTCATTTCATATTGTCCCATGAGGACAGTGGCCTCACTGAAGAGACGTGTCTTTGTATCACTACAGTATCTAACTCCCTCAGTATAATGAGGAATTATGTGTTCAAGTAAATGTTTTTTCTTTTTTTAAATAGAAAATAAATGAATATATTTAGGAAGCCATTTTTATTCCAAATAGAGAATTGTAATATTGTGTATTGTAGGCCTCACATAATTTATTTTTACCTATGCAAGAACTGTCACTTAAGAAATCAACTCGAGTAACAATGCTTTTATTCAAAATACATTTAAATACTAGTGATATACAGCTATCATTTTTTTCACAAATAACATTTATAAGAAGTATAATATACAAAGCAAATAAAAGAAAGTTTCTCTGATATAAGTTACACTGGTTTGGAGGGAAGAGAAAAGCAATATCTCTTCAGGGTCTTATTCACTGTTCCTCCTTTAATTTGATTTTTATAGGATTCCAAAGGACATAGTTTGAAAACCACCAATGCAATAAATAATAGATAATTTTAATAACATGCATTTTAAGTAATTTTGTTAGCAACAATAATTATAAAATAATAATATATGTATTGATTACCTTATGCCAGATACATTTCTAAATGTTTGTATTCATAACAATCCAAAGAAGGACTGTTATTTTATGGCGTATGGATTGTTCTTCCTTAGACTTTTGTTAAACATCACCAGTAAATCATAATATCAGTAGATGAAAGAAAATAAAAAGCAAAGAAAACCATAGAAAAAATGAAAAGACAACAAGACCTTAATGAATATTTCTCCAAAGGACATAGATATGGTCAGTAGGCACAGGAAAGGATGCTCAACATCCTTAATTATTAGAGAGAAACACAAATCAAAACTACAATGAAGTACCCACCTCACACTGGTCAAATGGTCTTCGTTAAAAAGTATACAAATAACAAATGCTGGAGAGAATGTGGAGAAAAGGGAACCCTCTTAAAGTTGGTGGGAATGTAAGTTGGTGCAGCTACTATGGAAAACTGTGTGGATGTTCCTCAGAAAACTAAAAATAGAATTTCCATATGATCCAGCAATCCCACTCCCAGATGTATACCCGGGCAATACTATAATTAAAAAAGATACGTGCACCTGTATGTTCATAGCAGCACTATTCACAATAGCTAAAACATGGAAACAACTTAAATGTCCATCAATAGATGAGTAGATAAAGAGGATGTGATCCATGTATACAATATAATACCACTCAGCCATATAAAGTACAAAGGAATGTTATTTGCAGCAACATGGATGCAACTAGAGATTATTATACTAATCAAGGTAGGTCAGAAAGAGAAAGATGAAACACCATGTGATATCACTTATACATGAAATCTAAAATATAGCACAAATGAACCTATCTACAAAACAGAAAGAGATTCACCGACATAGAGAACAGAGTATGGTTGCCAAGGGGAAGGAGAGTGGGGGGAGGGAAGGTGTCAGAGTTTGGGACTAGCAGTTGTAAGCTATTGTATATAGGATGGAGAAAAAAGGTCCTACTGTATAGTATAAGGAACTATATCCAATATCCTATGATAAACTATAATGAATAAGAATATAAAGAAGAATGTGTATGTGTGTATAATTACTTTGCTGTGCAGCAGAGGTTGGCACATATTTTAAATCGACTATACTTCAATTAAAAAAAATTAAACAAAAAGAAATAAAAAGCAATTATCTCAAGAGAGGCACAAAATAAATTTGGTGAAGATTAATTGATAATTTTCATATAAACTAGTTGAAGTTCACAAACAGAAGGTTACTTCCTAATCTTGAAAGGAAACTATATTAAAAATCTATAGGAAATCACTATTCACTAATAATTAATGGAGACAGGTTATACATTCTAATTGAGATCTGGATTAAGATAAGGATGCCTAGTTTTACAGCTGCAAGGGCTTTACAGAAATCACTAAAAGTTAAATAGCATAGCAAAACAGGAGTAATTCAAAAGTATGTTATGTTAAGAAATGGGATAAAAATATAAGGCTTCCATTTTCCCTCAAATTAGTCTACACATTCAATTAAATGCATTCTAATTTTAGCTGGATTTTTTTTGGAGGTATATGAATACCTGTTCTAAAATGTATATGGAGGAATAAACTTGTACAACTTGCACACAATTTTATAAAAGAAAAGGATTTAGCCTCCAACTAATAAAAATAAATGGAAAAAAAAAGAATTAAAAATAAAATGAAGGATTGGAAAAAAAAAAAAAGAAAGAAAAGGAAGGGGGAAATCCATATTTAAAACACTCCAAGAAAGCCACAATGACAAAAATCTTATGATAATGGTTCAGAAACATTTAAATAGTCTGGTAGAAAAGAAAAGAGATCTCAAATATAGACACATTGTTTTACCGGAATGTGGAATATTGTGAAATTGTCATACTAAAACAGTGGGGAAGTGATAGTTCAGTTGGTCTTGTCAAGAAAATGTCTATATATGGAAAAAAAATAAAATTTGATCCTTGGATTATCATATGTACAGTTGGAAATCAAATATATTTACAACTTATATGTGAAGAATTATTAAATTAATAGAGAGTATAGAAAATCTTGGGAACTTTTGGTGGAGGAAAAACTTTTAAAATGTAGAAACTTTAATAGAAAATTGATCAAAGGATATCAATTAGTGATTCACAGAAGGGTTGACAAGTACATGGAAAGATTCTAAAACTTGGAAAACATGAAAAATGATTACTAAATGTTCCATATCAGAAAAATTCTCATTGAAATATCCATGAAATATTCATTTTCTTTAAAAAAGTAGATGTATCAAATGTTGGCAAGTGTGTGGGCAGGTAGAACTCTGATGGGAGTGTACATTGATATACTGGAAGATGCTATGGATGTATTAAAGTTGGACAGGACCCAGTCATTCCAGTCCTGGGAATATGTCTCAGGTAAGTTCTTGCCCATGACTGTAAGGGGATAATCATGAGGATGTTTATCCTTGTGTTTTTTCTGGCAAAATCAGTTTGGCAGCATTGATATTCATCATCTGAGGAATGAGTCTGTCATATGTGAGCATGCATTATGGAACAGTTTACATAAGTGAGGAGCAAATGAACTAGATGTCCATGTAGCAACATAAATAGATCCTTGTAAAGTGTTGAAAAAAATAAGCAAAGTTGTGATTAGTAGCATGGTAAAATTTATACATCAAATTTAAATATATATTTTACAAGGGTTCATTCATTTTTAGGGAAGAAAATGATGTGGAATCAGTGGTTATAGGAGAATGTAGGTGACTTTTTAAAGACTGAGGAAAGTATTGTACACGTAAAAGAAAAAATACAGAAGAGCATGATTAACTAAAACCTAAGTTTTAAAGCAGAACAAAAACACATGTAAAATCATAAAGAGCAACATAAGGCATACACATATGAAGGAGCTCTGATCAATAATATAGTTTAATAGAAGGAACTCTCATATATGTAAAGAAAAGGAAAGTTGAGTTAAATATCAAAGAAAAGGAAAATTGAGTTCTGACACCATAAAAACAACATGTAATGGATTTGAAGAAAACATAAGGCATTTAAAAAACAGCTTAAAGCTTAGTTAGAAAAGATATTGCAAATAATCTTTAATTTAGTTTAAAAAAAAATCAGTCATAGATTGGTTGGTCAGCATTGAAGAATGAAAGGATGTTTCCAGGGTCAATGAGAGGAGTGCTCATCCAGCAAATTTTAAATCAAGTATAACTTTGGAGGGACTTGGTGGTCCAGTGGTAAAGAATCTGCCTGCCAATGCAGGGGACTTCAAAGAAGGGGAGATCATGTGAGAGAGCTCTAGGGCAATATTTCATTGCATCAGTTGAGTTTGACCTTGATGAGCTGAGGAAGAATAGTTTTAGGTAATGGGTTGAGATAAAAATGCATCAGTGGGGCTTCTGGAAAAGAAAACAATGTATGGGGTGCAATAGTCAGAAAAATAAAGAAAAAGAGGAACAAAGATTTGCCAGTTTGTAAAGTACATTAAATATAGTGTTCATCAAATATAATTTATTCTCCAGACAATTGGGAAGCTTTGGAATTTTGACCAAAGGAATATTAGGATGAAAAGACAGAAAAAGGTTAACATAGAGACATTGTTCAGGGTCATGTACTTTTCTCACCAATATTGAACTGTGCTTGATGGGTCTGTAAACATTGTTTTTGAGGGCAGTCATTGGCTCCTCCTCTAGCTTTTAGAGAACCTGACTCATTTGGACTTACACACAGAATGAAAGTAATAACTTTATAGAGCTATTGCCAACTGGGTGAAGAAGAACATATTCATTTTGTCTTCAGTTATTCTCCATATTCCCTAGGATGTGTTGAACATTATAAGCAATAGTAGCCAAGTGTACATGAGCTTAAAAAAATCTGGTTGTATCTCTTATGAGCTCTGTGACATTATGCTCAAAATTTTAAGCTTCTCTCAGCAGCTGTGTGCTCACCTGTATAATGGAGCAACTTGGTCTAAATTTATCTATTATCACATGTGCTAAGATTATGGAATAGAGTAGGAACTTAAGAAACATTTGACCTTTTCTACAGTCATAACTGTTGTTGTTCTGTTGCTAAGTCCTGTCTGACTCTTTGTGACCCCATGAACTGCAGCATGCCAGGTCTCCCTCACCTTCACTATCTCCCTGAGTTTGCTCAAACTGATGTCCATTGAGTCAGTGATGCCAGCTAACCATCTTATCCTCTGTCGTCCCCTTCTCCGTCTGCGCTCAATCTTTCCCAGCATCAGGGTCTTTTCTAATGACTCTTCACATCAGGTGGCCAAAGTATTGGAGTTTTAGCTTTAGCATCAATCCTTCAAATGAATATTCAGGGTTGACTTCCTTTAGAATTGACTGGTTTGATCTCCTTGCAGTCCGAGGGACTCTGAAGAGTCTTCTCCAGCACCGAATTTCGAAAGCATGAATTCTTCTGCGCTCAGCCTTCTTTATGGTCCAATTCTCAAATCCATACATGACTACTGGAAAAATCATAGCTTTGATGAGATGGACCTTTGTTGACAAAATGATACACTGTCTAGGTTTAATACACTGTTTAGGTTTGTCATAACTTTCCTTCCAAGGAGCAAGTGTCTTTTAATTTTGTGGCTACAGTCACCATCTACAGTGATTTTGGAGCCCAAGAAAATGAAATCTACCACTGTTTCCACTTTCTCCCTATCTATTTGCCTTGAAGTGATGGGACCGGATGCCATGATCTTCGTTTTTTGAATGTTGAGTTTTAAGCCAGCTTCTTCACTCTCCTTTTCACCCTCATCAAGAAGCTCTTTAGTTACTCTTCACTTTCTGCCATTAGGGTGGTATCATTTGCATATCTGAGGTTGTTGATATTTTTCTCCCAGCATTCTTGATTGCAGCTTGAGCTTCATCCAGCCCTGCATTTTGCATAGTGTAGTCTACATATAAGTTAAATAAACAAGGTGACCATAAACAGCTTGACATACTCATTTCCCAATTTTGACCCAGTCCTTTGTTGCATGTCCAGTTCTAACTGCTGCATCTTGACCTGCATACAGATTTCTCAGGAGGCAGGTAAGGTGGTCTGGTATTCGCATCTCTTTCAGAATTTTCTTCAGTTTATTTTGATCCACACACTCAAAGGCTTTAGTATAGTCAATGAAGCTGAAGTGGATTTTTTTTTAAATTCCCCTGCTTTTTCTATGATCCAACAAGTATTGGCAATTTGATCTCTGGTTCCTCTGTCTTTTCTAAATACAACTTGTACATCTGGAAGTTCTCGGTTCATGTACTATTGAAGCCCAGTTTGAATGATTTTGAGCCTTATCTTGTTAGCATGTGAAATGAGTGCAATTGTACAGTAGTTTGAATATCCTTTGGCAGTGTCCTTCTTTGGGATTGGAGTGAAAACTGACCTTTTCCAGTCCTGTGGGCCCTGCTGAGTTTTCCAAATTTGCTGGCATAATGAGTGCAGCACTTTCACAGCATCATCTTTTAGGATTTAAAATAGCTCAGCTATAATTCCATCACCTACAGTAGCTTTGTTCATTGTGATGCTTCCTAAGGCCCACTGACTTCACATTCCAGGATGTCTGGCTCCAGGTGTGTGACCACCCTATTGTGGTTACTCAGTTCATTAAGATGTTTTTGTACAGATTTTCTGTGTATTCTTGCCACCTCTTCTTAATCTCTTCTGCTTCTGTTAGGTCCTTGCCATTTCTGTCCTTTATTGTGCCCATCTTTCCATGAAATGTTCCCTTGGTATCTCTAATTTTCTTGAAGAGATATGTAGTCTTTCCCATTCTTATGTTTTCCTGTATTTCTTTGCATTGCTCACTAAGAAGACTTAAGGTGTCATAATTAGTTGTAATTCAAAGAAAATGTGACCTTAAATTATATTCTTAGGAAACTGAATTCCAAATTCTATATCTTTCACATGCTCTGGAGGATAGGGCTGCACTACTTTTCAGAATCTAGGTTTACTCATCTGTTATCACAAGCTTATTGATAGATTCTGTGAGTGAATCCAGAGATATAATATAATGAAAGCACTTCGGAAGCTAAATGTAATATCCAACATTAATTCATTCAACATATGTGTAGCAATGGCTTTTTGTGCCACAGAATATAATAAGGATTGGTGAGGAGCAAATGAAGTCATTACAACCATCTATTTCTCTTAAGACTGAAGGAGAATTCTTCATACAAATATTTTAGTATATGTTGAACAACTTACTGTTTTCTTTTATATGACTTTACAGTTTTGTACCTTACAAGGCATTTTCCTAAGCTCTTGACTTTTCATTTTAGAAACAAAGAAAGCAATTCTGAGTGAAGGTAAATTACTTATTCAGAGTGAAGGTAAATTACTTACTCTGTTCTGTGCCTAATTAATTGTGTGTAGGAAGCAAGTGTTGACTGGTTTTAAAGGTCACTCTCTTTCCAAACAGTGTGTTATCTCAGACAGGGGAAGTACACTGTGTTAATTTTATTAGTTTTAATGGCAATTGGAGAGAGGCTAAATCAAGTAAAACTTGGAATCCAAACAGAATAGTTGGCATATGAATAATACAACAACCACAGATTTACTTGCTTCAATGAGCCAAATTTCTCCTATAAATTACATAGCACTTAGCACAATGTAGGAATAGATGGAATAAATCCTTTTTTCCCTGTCACATTTGTGTTATACAAAGTTAGTAGAGTAATCCAGGCCAGTAGTAATCAAAACAAGAGATAAAGGGCCTATGGTGGACTTTTGCTTCTACATAATTTACTCTCTGGAGTCAAAGTTAACTCTGGAGCTCGGGGGCATTTGATTAAGAGGTACTGATTTTGTTATTCTGTCCCAAGGAGCTTCCAGAAAGTGTTCATGGAAGAGGTGGTTTGTGTTTATTTATACATACAGGTTTAGATATAGGAATCATATTGTTTGTTGTAATTTGAATCAGTACTTATTTTGAATATAATCATTTAGGTGATATGGTATCTCAGGTATTTTTTAAAGCTTTTAAAAGCTATTTTAAAATATGGTGGTCATAGCAACATCTAAAGATGGTAAAATGATTGCATTGCAGTTCCATACATTTAGGACAGATTGCTATTTTTGGCAGATTATAGGTCTAATACTAGCATTCAAATTGCTTAGATGCTAAAGAAAATATCAGATAACACCTGTTTCTCAATAATGTCTCTAAGATCACTAATTAGAGGAATCTAATGTTCTCATTCTATTTGCTGTGGGGAGGGCAGGAGAGGAAGAAGAAGTGTTTTTGAAGAGGCAGATGTAGCAAAGAACACTGTATTTTATTTTAGAATACCTAGATTTAGAAATGATTTGGAATATTTTTTGTCTTCTTTAAAGGTAGCCAAATCATACCTCAGATCTTTGATGTGAAAATTACCCATCAATGGTCTAAAATATAGCATGGAACATTATGACACTAAATGATGAAAACTTGAAAGATGAGAAATTAGATGTAAGTTAAGCATATAAAATTGATATCTTACCGAAATCTGAGAAACAGTATTTACAGCAGATGAATATGTAACATTTTATCATTTATGTATCTCTGAGCCCGAGGAATGGTTTCCTTTCCTTTTGAGATCAGTCTTCTCCCTTAATTGCAGATTTGCTTTACAGACTCAAAAAATGCTTTCAATTTTATGTATAATATTCAGGATAAAGAGAGAAGATATTGGTAAGCATTAGATAATAATCAGAGTGCTATAATTACTTTCTTCAAGTTTTGACTTACCAATAGATTATTCCTCAGGTAAAACTGATAGATGAATCTATTAAAAATATTTTTCCTCTAAAGTCCAGAGTTTCTAGTTTAAGCTTAGGAAAAAATATGTAAAATAATTCAGAGATTCTTGGGGACTTTGTGGTTGTCTAACTGCTTTTCTACATTTTGAACTCCAGAAACATCCTCCAAAAGACCAACCATTAGCCTTCCAAGGCAATTTATAAGCTTTTGTGGTAAGTCAGGGAGGGGTTTAATATTTGAAAGAAAATGAAATTAAGACTGTAAACATGGAGGATTAAAAACTTTCCCAAACTCCAGGGGGAATGGAGTTAGATCCAATTATATCATGTAATTAGCATATTCTTGTTGTAATGCAACTCAAATACGAAACACGTATCACTGTCTACATTACCGCAACATCTGAGGATTTTAAGACCCAAACAGAAAAAAAGTCTTTAAATAAGTATTAGCGATTTGGTGGGGGAGGGGTGGTATTATTTGAAAACTTACATTGTTTTCATTTGCATAGTACTTTCAAATATCAAATGTGTTTCTTAGAATACTACAATGAGTTAGTCCAATTATTCCTATTACACAAATGTAGAGGTGGTATTTATAACATTAGCTAACACTTTTATCACATCCTATAATTATTTTTTGATGGTAAGAACTTTTAAGACCTAGTCTTTTAGAAACCTTTTTGTGTATAAGACAGTTTTGTTAACTATAATAACAATGCTGTGCATTAGATTCCCAGAATGTATTCATCTTGTAAGTTTATACACTTAGACCAGCATCTCCCCAGTTTCTTTAGCCTCTGTTAACCACCATTCTACTTTCTGTTTCTGTAAATTCAGCACTTTTAGATTCCACATGTAAATGATATCAGATACTTTGTCATTCTTTGTCTGACATCTCATTTACCATAATGCTCTCAAGAGTCCTTCATCCATGTTGTTTCAAAAGGCAGGATTTCCTTCTTTCTCACATCTGATTATTGTTTAATTGTTTGTATATACCATATTTTCTTTATCATTCACCACTTTGACAGACACATAGATTTCTACCATACCTTGGCTATTGTGAATAATGCTATAATAAACAAGCAAGTACAGGTATCTTTTTTATATCCTGGTTTCATTTTCTTTGGATGTATACCCAGGAGAGGGCTTTATAGATCATATAGTAGTTTTATTTTTAATTTTTTGAGAGATTTTCATACTATTTTCCTGGTGGCTGAAGCAATTAATAGAAACATCACCAGTGTACAGGCCTTTCTTCTTCTCCAAATCCTTACCAGCACTTGCTTGCTCTTGTCTTTCTGATGACAGCCATTTTGACTAATGCGAAGTGCTCTGTTCATGGTTTTGATTTGCATTTCCTTGAAAATTAACAGTGTTGAGCGTCTTTTCATGTACTTGTTGGTCAGTTGTATATCTTCTTTGGGCAATGTCTGTTCGGTTCTTCTGCCCACTTTTTGAGTGGACTGTTTCTGTTATTGAGGTCTGGGATTTCTTTATCTGTTTTGGGTGTTGACCGCTTTTCTGGTGCGTCGCTGTGCCTGTCATACGCAGGCTGTGTTGTGTCCTGTTGCCCTTTGTCTGTGCAGAAGCTGTGCAGGTTGGCATGGTCCCGCGGGCTCACTGTTGCTCTTGCTCCTTGTGCTCTTGGTGGCATGTGCAAACCTGATTGCCACGACCAATGTCAAGAAAATGTTTCCTTATGTTTTCTTCCAGGATTTTATAATTTCAGGTATTATATTTAAGTCTTTGATTTATTTTGAGTTAATTTTGGGAGTGGTGGAAGATGAGGGTACAATTTCCTTTTACTGCATATAGCTTTCTAGTTTCCCAACAGAGTTTATTGAAGAGACTATACTTTTCTTATGGAGTATTTTTGGCTCCCTTGTCAAATATGTTTTGACTGTATAAGTGGGGTTCATTTCCGGGCTCTTTCTTTTGTTCCATTGGTCTATTGTCTATTTTTATGCCAGTACCATGCTCTTTTGATTACTAGAGTTTTGTAATATAGTTTGCCCCCAGGAATGCCTTCAGTTTTGTTCTTTTGTCTCAGGATTCCTCTATTTGGGATTTCTTATGATCCCATACAAATTTCAAGATTTTTTCTAATTCTGTGAAAAATGTCACTAGAATTTTGATAGACATTGCATCAAATGTATAGATGACTTGGGTAGTATGGATATTTTAACAATATTAATTCTTCTCATATAAAAATTGAACTATCTTTGGATTCGTGTCTTCTTCAGATCTTTGATTTCCTCAAAGTCTTATAGTTTCACTTCCATGGCTAAATTAATTCCTAAGTATTTTATTATCTGTGATGACATTGTAAATGGGATTGTTTCATTTATGCTTTCTCAAATATTTTATTGCTAGTGTATAGAAATGCACTGAATTGTGTTTCTTCAAAAAGCTTATGTTGAAAGTCTAACCCCCATTTCCCTCCTCCCCGCAATGCCTAGTACCTTAGAATGTGTCTTCATTTAGAGAAATGGCCTTTTAAAAGGTGGTTAAATTAAAATGAGGCCATTAGTGTAGGTCCTTATACAATCTGAGTTGTGTCATTATAAGAAAAGAACATTTAGATGCACATAGATACACAAGTGATGCTCACCCATAGAGGAAAAGACATAGTGAGAAGGTGACTATCTATAAGTTAAGGAAAGGCATTAGAAGAAATCAAACCCACCAACATGTTAGACTTCAAGCTTCCAGAACTGTAAGCAAATAAATTTGTTTTTTTAAGACATTCAATCTGTAATGTTTTGTTGTGGCACCCTTCCCAAACTAGTTTAATCTCTTTTTCAGCATTGTTAATAGAGGAAAACAATAGAATGAGAAAGGCTAGAGATATTTTCCAAAAAATTGAAGATACCGTGGGAACATTTCATGGAAAGGTGGGCACAATAAAGGAGGGAAGTGGCAAGGACCTAACAGAAGCAGAAGACATAAAGGAGATGTGTCAAGAATACACAGAATTGTACAAAAAATATCTTAATGACCTGGATAACCACAATGGTGTGCTCACTCATCTGAAGCCAGACATCCTGGAGTGTGAAGTCAAGTGGGCCTTAGGAAGCATTATGATGACCAAAGCTTGTGGAGGTGATGGAATTACCACTGAGCTATTTCAAATCCTAAAATATAATGCTGTTAAAGAGCTGCGCTTATTATGCCAATAAATTTGGAAAACTCAGCAATGGCCACAAGATTGGCAAAGGTCAGTTTTCGTTCCAATCCCAAAGGGCAATGCCAAGCAATGTTCAAACTACTGTACAAACACTGTACTTGCACTTGTACAAGCACTGTGTACTTATACTGTACAAACTTACTGTACATTGCTCTCATTTCACATGCTATCAAGGCTGAAAATCATTCCAGCTAGGTTTCAACAGTACATTAACTGATAACTTCCGGACGTATAAGTTGACTTTAGAAAAGGCAGAGGAACCAGAGATCAAATTGCCAACATCCTTTGGATCACAGAGAAAGCTTCATTGACAATGCTAAAGACTTTGACTATGTGGATCACAGTAACCTGTGGAAAATTCTTTAAGAGATGGGAACACCAGACTACCTTACCTGCCTCCTGAGAAACCTCTATGCAGGTCAAGAAGCAACAGTTAGAAAGGGCCATGGAATAATAGACTGGTTCAAAATTGGGAAAAGAATATGTCAGGGCTGTATATTTTTATTCTGCTTATTTAACTTATATGCAGAGTACATTGTGAGAAATCCAGGGCTGGATGAATCACAAGCTGGGGTCAAGATTATTGGGATAAATGTCAACAACCTCAAATATGTAGAAGATGCCACTCTAACGGCTGAAAGTGAAAAGAAACCAAAGAGCCTCTTAATGAAGGTGAAGGAGGAGAGTGAAAAAGCTGGCTTAAAACTCAATATTCAAATAGCTAAGATCATGTCATCTGGTCCTATCACTTCATGGCAAATAGATGGGAAAAAAGTGGAAACAATGATAGATTTTATTTTCTTGGCCTTTAAAATCACTGCAGACAGTGACTGTAGCCACAAAATTAAAAGATGGTTGCTCCTCAGAAGAAAAATTATGACCAACCTAGACAGCATATTAAAAAGCAGAGACATCACTTTGCTGACAAAGGTCTGTATAGTCAAAGCTATGTTTTTTTCCAATTGCATGTATAGATATAAGAGCTGGAACATAAAGAAGGCTGAGTGCCAAAGAATTGATGCTTTCATAATGTGGTGCTGGAAAAGACTCTTGAGAGTGCCTTGGGCTGCGAAGAGATCTAACTAGTCAATCCTAAAAGATATCAACCTTGTGTTCACTGGAAGGACTGATGCTGAAGCTGAAACGAAGAGCAATTCTATGTGAAGAACTGATTTATTGGAAAAGACCCTGATGCTAGGAAAGATTGAGGGGAAGAGGAGAAGGGAGTGACGGGATGAGATGACTGGATGGCATCACTGACTCAATGGGCATACGTTTGAGTAAACTTCAGGAGATAGTGAAGGACAGGGAAGCCTGGAATACTACAGTGCATGGCATCTGGTCCCATTACTTCATAGCAAATAGATGGGGAAAGAATGGAAGCAGTGGCAAACTTTGTTTTCTTGGGCTCCAAAATCACTGCAGATGGTGACTACAGTCATAGAATTAAAAGAAGCTTACTCCTTGGAAGAAAAGCTATGGCAAACTTAGACAGCATATTAAGAAGCAGAGGCATTACTTTGCCAACAAAGTCCATGTAGTCAAAGCTATTGTTTTTCCAGTAGTCATGTATGGATGTGAGAGTTGGACTATAAAGAAGGCTGAGTGCCAAAGAACTGATGCTTTTAATTGTGATGTTAGAGAAGACTCTGAGAGTCCCTTGGACTGCAAGGAGATCAAACCAGTCAATCCTAAAGGAAATCAACCCTGAATTCTCATTGGAAGGACTGATGCTGAGCCTGAAGTGCTAATACTTTGGCCACCTGATGCGAAGATCTGACTGATTAGAGAATACCCTGATTCTAGGAAAGATTGAAGGCAAGAGGAGAAGGGGACAACAGAGGACAAGATGGTTGGATGACATCATTGACTCAAAGGACATGAGTTTGAGCAAGCTCTGGGAGATGGTGAAGGACAGGGAAGCCTGGTGTGCTGCAGTCCACTGTTTCGCAAAGAGTCAGACATGACTGAGTGACTGAACAACAAACAATCATAAGTATATATATAAGTAACAGCTATCACAGTGATGAAATTAAGGCAGTAATTAATTTCAACTAGTCATATTCATTCATCTGACTTCATTCAAAGATTAGGCTTTTACTGTCTTTGTAAGACTAGGGTGTATCTGATCTGTGGATGAAGAGATAAAAATTATCCAATCTTCAAAAGCCCTATTTCTATATGGAGTCTTCCAAATTAAAGCTTGCATTGCTTTTAAAGTTTTCAGTTATCTGTCCTTGGGTCTAATATCTCCAAGTGGGTACATTTCTTCAACTGACTTCACCAAGATCTGTAAGCATACGATTATGCCTTAAGAGCTGTGGGTTCGATCCCTAGGTTGGGAAGATCCTCTGGAGAAGAAAATGGCAACCCGCCCCAGTTTCTTGCCTGGAGAATCCCATGGACAAAGGAACCTGGTGGGCTACAGTTCAGGAGGCTGCGAAGAGTCAGACATGACTTAAGCGACTAACACTTTCTTTTATTTTCTTTAGTTCATGAATGTCTTAAGGCTTCTGAAAGTATTATCAGTATTAATATTGTGGTTTTATCTTCCCGATTTGAATAAACTTTAGTTGTACAAATTGTAGATAATTGTGGTTTTCTCATTCTTTTATTGTTTATGACTAATACTTGGTTATTTGGTTATTTTAATACATTTAATATTAGGATGGGATAGCATTACTCTTTTCTTTTTAAATACAATGAAATGGAAGGATTGGAAGTCAATGTTAACGGTTTATCCTGTATAAGAAATAATCAATTCCTTTTAAAGTCAACACATAGAATGCCTCTGTATTAAACAGACATTGGAACAAATTATGATAAATAAAAGGGTTTGTGAACAAAGTGAGAAGCAGTGTTTAGTCATATTAGTAAAGAAGACAGATTAGTAAAAGCCAGGAGAAAAATCAGGACTAAAGCTATATATCTAAAAGTCCTTTGCACAGAGATGGAAGTTGAGCCCTAAGTGTAGATGATATGAGTTTTAGGACAAATATGTATAAGATGATTAGTTATATTTTTTTTATAATTGAGCAGAGTTGTGGTGTAGGGAAAGAACAGTGTACTTGGGATCTGGAGTAAAGAATTCAAATTTGGTTTTCATATAAATGCTGAGTGGTCATTATCAGAGAAATGCAAATCAAAACCACAATGAGGTACCATTACACGCCAGTCAGGATGGCTGCTATCCAAAAGTCTACAAGCAATAAATGCTGGAGAGGGTGTGGAGAAAAGGGAACCCTCTTACACTGTTGGTGGGAATGCAAATTAGTACAGCCACTATGGAAAACAGTGTGGAGATTTCTTAAAAAGCTGGAAATAGAACTGCCATATGACCCAGCAATCCCACTTCTGGGCATACACACCAAGGAAACCAGATCTGAAAGAGACACCTGCACCCCAATGTTCATCGCAGCACTGTTTATAATAGCCAGGACATGGAAGCAACCCAGATGCCCATCAGCAGGCGAATGGATGAGGAAGCTGTGGTACATATACACCATGGAATATTACTCAGCCATTAAAAAGAATTCATTTGAATCAGTTCTAATGAGATGGATGAAACTGGAGCCCATTATACAGAGTGAAGTAAGCCAGAAAGATAAAGACCATTACAGTATACTAACACATATATATGGAATTTAGAAAGATGGTAACGATAACCCTATATGCAAAACAGAAAAAGAGACTCAGATGTATAGAACAGACTTGTGGACTTTGTGGGAGAAGGCAAGGGTGGGATGTTTCAAGAGAACAGCATTGAAACATGTATATTATCTATGGTGAAAGAGATCACCAGCCCAGGTTGAATGCATGAGACAAGTGCTTGGGCCTGGTGCACTGGGAAGACCCAGAGGGATCGGGTGGAGAGGGAGGTGGGAGGGGGGACCAGGATGGGGAATACATGTAAATCCATGGCTAATTCATTTCAATGTATGACAAAAACCACTGCAATGTTGTAAAGTAATTAGCCTCCAAATAATAAAAATAAATGGAAAAAAAATAAATGCTGAGTGATATTAGGTTATTTTTAAACATTCGAGTCTAATTTTCTCATCTATGAAATAGGCACTGTTTATTTAATATACTTATAATAATTATTTTAATGTTCTTTTTTGCACATCCAAAAGACCACCTGTCTGTCATCTAATATGTTAGATTTATTACTTTGTTGCAATCAGGGATTATTTGATACAGTAATTTTTTGATGTTTATTCTGGCTAGATTCTGACTTCAGTCAGTCTAAATTTACTTGTGATTTCAACTGTATTGAGCAATGCCCATTACTGAATTGTAAGTCTAGGCCTATTTACTCTGGCTACTTAGGGATATAAGCATAAAATACCCCACGATCTCTCTCCCTCTCATTTGCTGTCGCTCTGTCTCTTCTCTCTGTCCAACATTATCTACCTCTCTTTCTGAGCTTTACTCCATTGCCCCCACACTGGGATATACAAAAAATATTTCTTTTGCAGGGGACAGATAGGTGGGGAGGAGTTACATTTCTGTTTCTAACCAAGAAGGAGTAACAGGGACCATATTTGCCCTTCTACCTGAAGCACTAAAAATAACCCCCCCCCCAAAATGTGAAATACCATTTTTTCAGATTTTGAACATCAAGCAAGAGAAGCCAGTGATCCCTGGGAGATGAGAAATTAATGAAGTGAGCCCTGTAGTTTTCCCAGCTTACCTCCTTGAGTGAGTTTCCAGGTAATAAAATAGGGAGAGGGAACCCATTTGAAAAGGGTTTAGGGGATGGAGTTGAGAGGCCAGGGAGAACAAGGCAGCTAGTTTTCAAGTCGAAATCCAGAGAGGAGGAAGCAGCAGAAGAAAAGAACTCTGGAGATCTAAAGCGACAGCCCTGCACTTTCAAATGAGTACTTATCACTGCAGGTACATGAAGAAACTGACTGGGGCCTGGGAAGGCATCGTCCAAGAAGATTGGAGGGAATGATTTTAAGAGGTCACATAAAACCAACAGATTATACACCTGAAAAAAGCCAATTTGTACAACCTAAATATTTATATTTTTAGTTGTTCACTTCAGTTCAGTTGTGTTCGACTCTTTGCAACCCCATGGACTGCAGCATGCCAGGCCTCCCTGTCCATCACCAACTCCCGGAGTTTACCCAAATAATAAAGCTGAAAAAGAAAGTAGATGTTAAAAAAAATGTAAACATAGCACTGATATAATTACTGGATATGGCATTTAAAAGTTATTCTGACTATATCTCATATAGTTAAAAAGGTAGAGAAAAACTCAAGCATGTCATTTGAGATACAAAAGATGATATTTAAAGATATAGCACATGTCTTAAAAAGATAATTAATTAGATCTAGGAATGAAGGATATATCTCATACAAATATATCTACCATACTTTGGGTGGGATCAAAATAATTGGACACTGCTGAAGGAAAGATTAGTGAACTTGAAATCAGGGCAATACTAACTCTTTATTTTTTAAAGTTCAGTTATTTATTTTTAATTAATTAATATTCTAATTGGGGGCTAATTACTTTACAATATTGTATTTTTGCCATACATTGACATGAATCAGCCATGGGTGTACATGTGTCCCCATCCTGAACCCCCCTCCCACCTCCCCCCATCCCATCCCTCAGGTTTATCCCAGTGCACCAGTCATCCCAGTGCACCAGCCCTGAGTGCCCTATTCATGCATCGAACCTGGACTGGCGGTCTATTTCACATATGGAAATATACATGTTTCAATGCTATTCTCTCAAGTCATCCTACCCTCACCTTCTCCCACAGAGTCCAAAAGTCTGTTCTTTACATCTGTGTGTTTTTTCCTGTCTCGCATTTAGGGTCATCATTACCACTTTTCTAAATTCCATATATATGTGTTAATATACTGTATTGATGTTTTTCTTTCTGACTTACTTCACTCTGTGTGGTAGGCTCCAGTTTCATCCACCTCATTAGAGCTGATTCAAATGCACTCTTTTTAATGGCTGAGTAATATTCCATGGTGTATATGTACCACAACTTTCTTATCCATTCGTCTGCTGATGGACATCTAGGTTGCTTCCATGTCCTGGCTATTGTAAACAGTGCTGCAGTGAACACTGGGGTGCACGTGTCTCTTTCAATTCTGGTTTCCTCGGTGTGTGTGCCCAGCAGTGGGATTGCTGGTCTTATGGCAGTTCTATTTCCAGCTTTTTAAGGAATCTCCACACTATTCTCCATAGTGGCTGTAGTAGTTTGCATTCCCACCAACAGTGTAAGAGGGTTCCCTCTTCTCCACACCCTCTCCAGCATTTATTGTTTGTAGACTTTTTGATAGCAGCCATTCTGACTGGTGTGAAATGGTACCTCATTGTGGTTTTAATTTACATTTCTCTGATAATGAGTGATGTTGAGCATACTTTCATAAATGCAGGATAATTATTTTACAATATTGTGATGGTTTTTGCCATACGTCAACATGAATTGGCCACAGGTATACAATAGTAACTCTTTAAAGCGAATGAAACAAAGAGAAAATAAGACTGAAAAAGTGAACAGATTGGGTGAGAAGGCTTTAAGTAGTCTGATATACATGTAATTGGAGTACAAAAAAGAAAATGCATTAGCAAAAATGTATTTAAAGAAATAGTGGATGGAAATTTTCTAAATTTGATGACAAAAATAAATATACAGTCACAAGAATATCAATAACCAGAAGAATGAGAAACTGTAAGAAAACCACACCAAGGTTAAGATTTTTGCCAGCACCATTCTTGGCATTGGCCTTGGTCCCTCTTTAGTGGAAAATATTACACTTAGAAATCAAGATCTGGCAATAGATGTACAATTACTATTAACATATCTCTGATCCCAAGCCCTCTCAGTGGACATATTTGGGGAATAAATGTGCTTTTTTATGTACATGTGTACATGTAAATATATACACATTTACAAAGATTTACATCCATTGTTGATTTCTAAATATATACCTATACATCTATCTATCTTTCTATATGTCTATTACTCTCTATATGTATATATTGAAGGCAGTGAGCTCACACTGTCTCTAGTTCTAATCCAGTACCACAGAGTTTATTCTAGTTTTTCCTCTTTTCGTGTATTTTATGCCTCCACTAGTACAAACCTGGCTCTCACTGTACCTTATATGTTTACTTGTTGTTTCATCCCCTGTATGTAATTTTGCTCCCATTTCTTTTGATTCATATTACTTTCTGTCACTTCACTGTCCCTATGCTGGTATCCTTCCATTTTTTTCTTACAAAATGGTAATACTTTATTTGATCACAAGTAGAATTTTAATTTCATTATGTCCTTATAGTCAATAAATTTTAATATATGAAGCTACAAAAAGCAAAATGTGTATGGTGATGTTTCTAAAAATGCATTTTGGAAAGAAGTTATAGCTCACAAGAAATTAATTGTGGAACCACTTTCGTTAATTCATCCCACCTCTCAGAATAATACATGTACATGCAAATCTTTCTAATACATGACTGAAGGATGAAAGTGTATATCTTTTGCAGGGGACCAATAGGAGGGGGAGGATTTAGATAGAAGTTTAGGGGTTTATTCCTTATTTTTAGTTTCCCTTTTTTTATTGAAATATAGTTGATTTACAGTATTAGTTTCAGATATACAACATAGTACTTCAATGTTTCAATAGAAAAAACTCAATTTTCGCTTGTCATGTCCAACTCTTTGCAACCCTATGGACTGTAGTATCTGTCTTAATTTAGAGTTATACAAGATAATGTATATATTTCTCTCTTCTACATTATGTATCCTGCTGCTTTTTTATTTTATGCATAGTGATTTGTGTCTCTTAATCCCATACCCCTATCTAGCTCCTTTCCCCTCCCATCTCCCCACTCTCCAGTGGGGAGCACTGGTTTATTCCCTATATCTGTGAATCTCTTTCTGTTTTGTTACATACATTCATTTCATTTTTTAGATTCCACATGAAATTGATAACAGTATTTTTCTTTTTCTGACTTATTTCACTAAGCCTAATAAACTCTAGGTCCATCCATGTTGCTTCAAATGGTAGAATTTCATCTTTTTGTGGCTAAATCGTATTTTATATATATACATATGTGTGTGTGTGTGCGTGTGTTTGTAAATATATATGAAATTGTAAGTCACTCAGTCTTGTCCCACTCTGCATACCCATGGACTATAGCCCACCTGGCTCCTGTCTGGAATTTTCCAGGCCAGAATACTGGAGTAGGTAGCCATTCCATTCTCCAGGGAATCTTCCCAACCCAGGGATCAAACCTAGGCCTTTTGCATTGCAGGCAGATTCTTTACCAACTGAGTCACCAGGGAAGCCCCAAATATGTGTGTGTGTGTGTGTGTGTGTGTGTGTGTGTGTGTACCACATCTTCTTTATCCCTTCATTTGTTGATGGACACATAAGTTGCCTTCATATCTTGGCTGTTGTAAATAGTGTTTTACTTTAGGTAAATTTTGGAAGGATTTTCAGAAGATATAACAATTAAAGTGTCTTTAATTAGGTTACTATGATGTCATCTTAGGAGATCTATCATAATGGGGGTAAAGTGACATACAATGTTTTCCTTAGGGATGAAAGAACATGATCTATTTGGTTAACTACATAGTGAATGCAGCATAATGCATGCAGAGCAGATGGGAGAAAAACAGTGAGGGAAAGAAAAAGGAAAATATGTACTAGAAAAACTTGATTGGGACCAGATAAAGTCTCTGGGTAAAATAGAAACCAAAAATAAATGAAAAACATGAAATCAAATAGTACTCTCAAAAAGGGGAGTGAAAAATATACGTTTTATGTGTTAAGTACTTGACATGTGCTCTGGATTTTTTTTTTGAAAAGCTGTATTTCAATTTTTGTTTCTAAAAGTTTATTCCCACTTCTAACACTAATTTTCTCTACATTTTTATGTTATTTTCATAAGTGATAAAGTTATATTATTACTGTGAAATTTCTTTTTAACATTTAAATGCTGTGATTTTACATATATCATTTATTTCCATTCTTCTATTTATATTGAAAAACGTATGTCCACTATATGAGCTTATTTTGTGTAAAAGCTCAAAGGTGTAATTTCCTCATCCTTTCTTCCAGAACTGCCTAACTGTCAATTTTTTCACAGCATCATGCACCTCTGTATTTCGCAGGCTGTAGATGATAGGATTGAGCATCGGTGTGACTACTCCATAGCACAGAGCAATCAGTTTGTCAGACGCAGTATCTTTGGACTTTGGCTTTATATACATAAAGAGGATTGACCCATAAAACATAGTCACCACTGTAATGTGGGCTGAGCAGGTGGAAAAAGCCTTTTTTCTTCCTCCAGCTGAATTGATTCTTAGTACAGTAGAAAGGATGAAAATGTAGGAGATGGAAATCAACAGTAATGGAACAAACAAAAATATTACATTGCCTAACATTAGAGTAATCTCATTCAAGGAAATATCTGTGCAAGCTAGCTTGAGAAAGGCCAATATTTCACAAACAAAATGATTGATGACATTTTTCCCACAGAAGGGCAACCGTACTGCAAGAATTGTTTGTGTCAATGAGTTGAGAAAGCCCAATCCCCAGGAGAGAGCTGCCATCTGAATACAAAGTGCCTTGTTCATGATGATAGGGTATCTCAAAGGGATGCAGATGGCTACGTAACGGTCATATGCCATCACTGCTAGAAGTACACACTCTGTGGATGCCATAGTGAAGGAGACAGACATCTGAACAACACATCTAGTGAAGGAGATGTTTTTTTTCTCTGATAGAAAATGTATCATTGTTGAGGGGATAAATGAGGATGTGTACAAAATGTCAAGAAAGGAAAGGTTACTGAGAAAGAAGTACATAGGGGTGTGAAGGCGGGGATCCAGGAAAGTGAGGATGATCAAAGTGCTGTTCCCCAGGAGGATCACCATGTACATCACCAAGAACATCATAAATAGGAATTTTTCAGTCCTTGGATACCCAGAGAGTCCCTGTAAAGTGAATTCAATGTCTGTCCAGTTGGTTCTTTCCATTTTATTTTCTGCCTGGAGTAATTCAGAAGAGATGTGGGTTTAAGGAATCTATACAGTATTATCATATGAAGTAAGAGATCAATGCAGGAAGGCCAATAAGCATGTCAGTACTAGCTGCAGTGTGTTTATAGCTGTGAGTTTAGCTTTTCAAATTCCTCTTCTAGCTCATAAGTCAGGGGTAAAAGAGACACAGTAATTACATTGGTGATTTATTAAAAATACAAATTCCTAAATCCTATTTCCTGAGATTATGATGTACAAGTTCTGAGTCAGGGAAGAACTATTTGCATCTTAATAAACATTTGTTATTTCAAACTCAGTTGACTCACATACATACTCTGAATATTGTTATTTTGGAGATAGCATGTTTAATCTCTTAAAAATACTGATTTATTTGATTTTATACCTGTCAGTCATTAAGAGTAACTTAATTTAGTATTTTACAGTTTATTAATATGCTCACGCATATTACTTATTTTATCATCACTGTAATTCTCTGAGGGAAATAAAGTTCATAGAGTATCTATGTTTTAAAAGTATTTTGAAACAGAATAAGTGAGCAAACTACTATTCAAATCTTCACTTTCTGACTTTACATTCCCCCTTTTTTTAACTGCATGGTTGTTGCCCTCTTAAAATTATGCAGGTTGACTAAGGAGTGAGAATAAGGTATCTTTTGAAATAGAGCTCTCCAGATGATTCTATTGTGCAACTGAGGAAGAAAATCAGCCATCTAGTGGAATGTAAAACCAACCATCTAGTGGAATATTTACAGATTTAATATATGGATAACTCACATGGGAAATCTTTGTAAAAAATTCTCCATCAGTGGATCTGAAGTGAGATCTAAGATCTGAACTTACTAACATGTTTCCAGGTGCTGTTAATGCTGGTTGTCTAGAAGCACATGAATAGCAAGGCCTTTTATACCATCTCTCCCTGATATCATTGGAATATGCCACTGGTGTTTCAATCCTATGTAGGATTATAATTGAATAGCAGACAATGCAAAAACTAAACATTTTTGTGGGACTTTGAGGTGAGACTTCTGTGTGAATATATTGCAGTTAGATTTGGGTTCTTTAGATTTTAGAGAGATACAAGCAACAAAATTACACTCAGGGGAGTTTGCATTTTATTTCTGTCCATATGAAAGTTATTCCTCTTCTATTTGTTTAATTATCAGTTAGGCTCAATATTTTCCAAAAGAGGAATTTGAGATTGGCTCAAGATCTGAGTTGTGCACCATAGAGTATGGATATAATAACTTTAATTTGAAAAAATTTAACTAGTAGATATTATTAGTAGATGACCTTCTTAAAATAAATAAGTGAAAGACTATTATTTTCAAAACACCTCTCCAACCTCAAGATGATCTACCTAGCTTAAAAAATATCACTAGAGGAAAAAAATGATCAAATGCAGAGGATGACATTGTTAGATAGCATCATCAACTCAGTGGACATGAACTTGAGCACACTTCAGGAGATAGTACTGGTTAGGGAAGCCTGGTGTGCTGCAGTCCATGGGATCACAAAGAGTTGGAGACAACTTAGCAACTGAACAATATGCTGCTTTCTATGAAAAGTCCAGTTTAGGATGTTGAGACAATTCAATCAGTACAATGGAATTTTTTACATATCTATTGGCTATGGAAAGTAGGAGTGTCAACGTATTGAAGTTGCAACCCACTTTGTATGTATACATTTCAAAGAGGATAGGAAGTGTTGGGTATGGCAGGATATACTTTTACTTGGTACTAAGACTGGAGTTTGATTTGCAGTAGGCACATGTTATCAACTTACTCTTTCTTGGGGAATAAATATATGATATAGGCCTTGAAGGAACTTCTGTCGTCTGGGGTTTGAATGTACTGCAGTTTCAGAAGGGAGATGTGAATCAAGTCAAATGCTCTCTTCTTTTCTATGGAACATCTTCTAAAAGGTGATTTCTATTTAGAAATTACTTATAGAAAATAAATGTGGTATGCATTTGGTATCCTAACAACTCTTAGATAACTGATGCAAAATATTTCACTTGCAAACTTTTTAAAGAGATACCACCGATCTGTTTTAAGGCTTTCACATGGAGTTGGGGAGGAGAAGGGTAAAAAATGGTACAGAAGAAATAATTTTCATTACTACTGCAATGCTAATATATCTTTTTTTTTTTTTAGTATACCTTTTAAGAAGCAATCAACAAAAATACTCTGTTAAATTTCATTGTGCCTTAAATGTTTTCCCCATGTAACTTTACATCCCTAAAATGGAACCCCAGAATCTGGGAATAAGGGAATGAAGGTTTTTTTTTTTTTAAGATTTTTGGTAGTTTCTAATAAAATTGATTTTCTTGGTGTCTGTATATTGCTAATTCCACTTTTACTAGATCTTTGGCATTATTGAAAATTATCCTTTAAAAGTTTTTCATTCTTGTCTAATTCTAGGAGAATTGTTACATAATTATACTATAGTCATTCCCTAGGCTGCTATGCACCTGTTAATATAATATTTGTGAGAAATTTATACTAATAAAAAATGGTATTTCAATTAATTAAAAATGATTAGGTAAAAACAGAAACAAAACAGTTACAAATATTGTTTGTAAAACCTAAATCACCTATACAGAATAGAAAGAAAGAGTGGAAATAAATATTCAAAATATTCATGGTTGTCTTAAGAGACATTTTTCTATTTTTATGAATTATCCAAACTTTTAAAGTAAATATACATAAATGAAAAACATAATAAAAAAGAGAAAAACACTTAAGCAGGTGTCCAATTATGTTAGGAAGAATAACTCAGAGCAAAAAATGTTGAAACAGTGATTGCTTTAGGTGTCTAGAGACTACATGTTAAGGCTGAGTTATATACTGTGCCTTGACCAGTTATCCATGGGAACCCCCTATTTCTGGTAGACCTAAAGCATTTATTATCCCTGCTCTTCAAATCTTCCAGGTTAATAGTGTTTATTGTCTTCAGGAAGTAAACCAAGATAAAGAACTTGAGTTCTTGACTTAGTTGTATATTCTCAGGAGAAATTATAGATCATTGGGAACTAGAATAGAACTGTCACTAGAAGATGAAATTCTTATTTGTTAAGGTCCTAAAGTGGCCTTAATCCTAGTTGTCCTCCAATCCCTTTCACCCAACTGCTGATCTTTTAGAATAAACCACTCTGTGGCCCAGTGCTGTGGGACTTCATCCAGGCACCATTTTAGTATTGTAACAAATCTATGACTTTTCTACCCAAGACGTAATTCAAGCTCTCTAATTTTCTTTAAAGACCTCTAACTTTCTAGATTTTTTTCCCATCTGTTCTATGGAATTTAAAGGTCTAACAGTTAAAGTGATAAGATTTCAGTGAAAAACAGATACCATCTATAATCTAAATTTTCACTAGAGTAAATAATTCTGTTATACTCTCCAGTTCCTATAAAAAGATCAGGTAAAACATTGATACTTTGCAAAGATAAATGGATTTCCCAACTCTCACCTTATAGTTTTTATGAACGCTAATCAATTAATATACAAAGAAAAGAGTATTATTTTAGCTCACCAAGAGGTTAGTAGTTGAAATGTGAAGTTCTAGTCTCTTAGGCACTTCATATAATTTTTATCATTTAACTTTCAGAATAGTCCCCATATTATTATGAATTTTTTAACAATGAAGAAATTATTTTGAGATTTCAAAAGTTAAGTACAATTTTCAGTATCTTATGGTTGGTACATACTAGAACTAATTTAAACCCTTAAATTTATTATCCCAAGCTCCCCTTTTTTACCACTGTGTAACAGTGTTTGCATATTAATTAATTATTATATAAAATCACTATTTAATATGATGCACTTAACTATCATAAGGATCCATATAGTAGATATATACATAAAATATATATTTGCTTCTTTTAAAAACATTGAAGACATTCATTGTCTTCCACTTATGAAGACATTATCACAGTAACAAATTCAAATAAAAAACATGTCCCCAATTTTTTTTTTCCTGGTTTAGTATAGAGAATTAAACTCTAGGTAGTGGAATTGATTAATTATATTAATGAGAACTCAAAAAAGTTTAGTATTTTCATTTGCTTTGGCCTTCCTGACTCACACTAACCCTCATATTTACTTCTGAATTCTATTGCATATTTTTTGTTTCTAGTCCTATTTTTATCATAAACATCTTTATTTAATGTATCCTCAAATTCTTATTGAGCATAGTTTATGTATGAATAATGTATAAATCACCAGGGGGTCTTTCTCTAGATACTTTTTTCTTAAGATTTTAGTGAATTCCATACTTGTCAGTACTCAAAGTATTCGTTAACCCATTATTTGCAAAGGTCTTTTGCATTGCAGGCAACTTTCTTTTCCTCACTTTTCCTTGGAATATTTTGAGATTTAAATGAAAATTAAGTGGTATCCTGTTCTTGGAGATGGTGCCTATTTTTTTAATTTTTTTATTTTACACATGTATAAACATATATACAGATTTTCAAAATCCCAGGTGCAATGGTCCCCTCACTCAAAAGTTTTTATATTTACTGATAGACTTTTTCTTTTGAAATAATTTAAATAAGAACTTCTCAATTTTTCTTACCTTGTGGCTGTTTTAAAGTCATTCACACCATTCCATTCTATTAAGTAATAGAAAAAATTCTCAAGAATTTGAATTTTTTGTGCATAATTAAAATAAGGCCAGAAGAGTCTAAATTTGAAAGACAATTTATTTCTTTTCAAAAAGAAACATGAGAAAAAACAGCCACAATCAGTCTGTACATTAATATTCTTAAGAGGCACGAGGGAAATAAAACGTATAAAAAAAGATCAGTGATGCAACTCTAGTTTCCTATGATTTGCCTTAAAGTTGACACTTACTCAAGAGACTCAGACTTTTTTGGAAGATAATTTAGCACTTAGTTTTACAAACTTCTTAAGTCCCTAAGGTTGTGAGTCAGAAACTTAGGATTCTCTAGAGATAAAGTTCCCCACTTCTGCTCCATATGAAACTCCAATTAATCTGACTTAACAAAAATCTTTCCCAGCCATACATTTCTTGGAATATTCCATGAATATATCTATTTAATGGCCTCAGCACATACTGGGACTTAAATCAGAATATGTCCAAAAGTTCTGAGAAATGTTAAATTTTCACCTAAGAATTTATCTTTATATTCCACAAATAATCCTAGGTCAATGTTGATAAAGTCCTAAATAAGTCTCATTCTACCTCTCTAAACTATTTTTATCATCCATATTTTTATTAATTCTCAACCACATAGAAATAACTTTTCTTTATATCAGTATGGATAAATTTTAATTTAAAGTCAATAATTTTCTATGACTTTTCAGTCTTATAACTTTCCTTTTTAATATTTGAAGAATAATCTAGCCTTTACTTTTAATATAGTTGAATATTCTAATTTGTTTTTTTAATTTGTTTTTAATATTTTGAGATTTTGAAATAATGACCATTGATATCTATATATCAGGGCAGTCTAATCTGCTTTTCCTTGCACTGGGAATAATTTAAGGTTCAACTCTGAATATGGGATTATAGAATGGAGAGATATGAATTTAGAGAATCCTTAGTACATATGCAAAATTATTTTTCCAAAACTTAACTTTTAATTACCCTGCTACAGCTATATTTACAGAAACCATTTGTATATATTTTCCAGAACCAGATAATGTATTTTTTTTCTATTTGTATAAAATATTACTTTTTCTTTTTATTCTTATGATTGCTAGTTAGATTTACCATTTCCCCTATATTTATTACTTATATTTACTCTTTTATTATGTATCAATACTCTTTGCTTAACTATCTCTTAGTATTTTGATAGTTTTCCTCTTAATCTGTATGAACACTTAAATTACCACTTTTCTCTTAAAATTTCTACAAATACTTTTCCAGTTTGTGTTTTCCCTTATTTTTGACATGGTATTTAAATTTTCATTGAGATTTTCATATTATCCCTGAAAAATACAAGTGAAATTTTCTTCTATGATTTTATTTGGTTTCGTTTAATCCATATGATAATTATGTTGTTTTATGACTAATGCATGGAATAGACTGATATTTTAAAAATATTAACTATTTTTTCCAAAATGCTTTATTAAAACATATCATGCTCTTTTCCCGTTATTCATTTATGAAGTATTTTTTGAACACTTGTTATGGATCAGGCAGTAGGGTCAACGTTGGGCTGGAATGGGACATAATTAATAGAAAAAGACAGCTCAAAATTCTAAAGATAAATATGGGAAGCACTGGAAAAGACCCTGATGCTGGAAAAGATTGAGGGCAGGAGGAGAAGGGGATAACAGAGATTAAGATGGTTAGATGGCATCACCAACTCAATGAACATGAGTTTGACAGACTCTGGGGGATAGTGAAAGACAAGGAAGGCTGTCATGCTGCAGTCTGTGGGGTTGCAAAGAGTTGGACATAACTTAGTGACTGAACCACAAAAATGGGAAGCATTATATCGTAGGTCATGAAATTTCTGTTTATCTGTAATTTATATCCTGTTATGCTTAATAGTAAATCATAAGCATTTTCACATATTATCAGATATCTACTCAGGAAATAATTCATAATGCCTATATATTACTCTATTATATACATGCTTCAAGATTTATTTAATCTATTTTCAAATAATGAACATATACCATGCTTTGAAATTTTTTTATTAATTAGAATTGTGAGGTTTTAGGATTGTGGGAGTATTTTAGAATTGTGAGGTTCTCTCTGAGAAAGAAAGACCTTTCAGTACACTAGAGAGAATCAATAGCAGAAGAACTGGGGCAGAAGAATGGATAAGTGACCTGGAAAACAGAATGGTAGAATTTACTGCTGCAAAACAGATTATAGATAAAAGAATGAAGAAAATGAAGACAGTCTAAGATACCTCTGGGACAACATTAAACACCCGAACATTCACACTGTACTGGTCTCAGGAGGAGAAGAGAAAGAGAAAGGACCTGAGAAAATGTTTGAAGAGATGGTAGCTGAAAACTTCCGTAACATGGGAGAGGAAATAACCAGGTCCAGGAAGTGCAGAATCTGGGCAGAATAAACCCAAGGAGGAACGAACCGTGACATATAATAATCAAACTAACAATAATTAAAGATGAAGATAAAATATTAAAAGTAACAAGGGAACAAAGACAAATAACACACAAGGGAACTCCCATAAAGTTATCAACTGATTTCTCAAGAGAAACTCTGCAAGCTGAAAGGGAATGGAAAGACCTATTTAAAGTGATGAAAGGGAAGAATCTACAGCCAAGGCTACACTTGCCAAGAATACCCAGCAAGACTGTCATTCAGATTTGACAGAGGAATCAAAAGTTTCACAGACAAGCGAAAATTAAGAGAATTCAGCACCACCAAACAAACTTTACAACAAATGCTAAAGGAACTTCTCTAAGCAGGAAACACAAGAAAAGGAAAAGATCTACAAGAAATAAACCCAAAACAATTAGGAAAATGGTAATAGGATCGATCATACATGTCAATAATTACCCTAAATGTAAATGTATTAAGTGTATCAACCAAAAGACATAGACTGGCTAGGCAGATTAAAACATGTACATGTATGCCTTTCACTTACCACATCACTCTACTTAACCCCCAAATTGTATGTAATTATTTTGTATTGTTAGGTTAATCATGTTTCCATTATGGCTTGCAGTTTAATTATCTTTTATTTTTTGCCTGGCTATTGATTATGGAAACTTATAAACATCTTTTACTGTTGTGATTATGTAACTGTTCCACTTGCTGGTGCTGTCTGAGGGTGACTGAGAGTTCTATTTTCTAAGAGGATGTACAACTTGGTGAGTAATAAGGGCTCATGGCCTCCAGAAACTACATATGAACATGTCCGTTTGTTTGCATACAGGGCAAGCCTGGCTCACCTAGCACAGGAGGAGTCTCTTGACCTCCTCTCAGATCCTGGGCTCCGCACAGGGGTCAGGCTTTGCACCTGGAGGCATGAGGCACAAGAAGGTGGACATTGTGGGGCCGGGAACATTAGCCAGAGCTTCAGCTCACGCTGCCTCGAACTCTAGCCTCAGCTTTTCCACAGTCCGATGGAGACATGGTCAAGAACCTACCTTGCTTTGTTCTGCTTCCCTGATAGCTCATTTGGTAGAGAATCCACCTGCAATGCAGGAGACCCTGGTTTGACTCCTAGGTTGGGAAGATCCCTTGGAGAAGGGATAGGCTACCCACTCCAGTATTCTTGGGCTTCCCTTGTGGCTCAGCTGGTAAAGAATCTACCTGCAGTGTGGAAGACCTGGGTTCAATCCCTGGGTTGGAACGATCCCCTGGAGAAGGGAAAGGTAACCCACTCCAGTTCTGGCCTGGAGAATTCCATGGATGGTATAGCCCATGGGGTTGCAAAGAGTCAGACACAACTGAGCAACTTTCACGATGTAACTGTTATTTGTTTTAGTACCAGTGTATCATGATTGATCAACAGAAAATAATAGAATTCTTTATCACTACAACTACCATCTAATAGCAAATCCTGTAATCACTTTTTAAAATCCAAATGCACTTTAGAATTTTCTTGGAGTTTGTTTAAAAAATACAAATGCCCTGGTATTGGTTTTTTTCTCCAGAACTCCGTATGTGATTCTAACAAGCAGCTCTGTTTTAAAAAACTGAACTATGTCTCTTTTTCTGTTTTGCATATAGGGTTATCGTTACCATCTTTCTAAATTCCATATATATGTGTTAGTATATTGTAATGGTCTTTATCTTTCTGGCTTACTTCACTCTGTATAATGGGCTCCAGTGTCATCCATCTCATTAGAACTAGAAAGATGGTAACGATAACCCTATATGCAAGACAGAAAAAGAGACACAGATGTATAGAACAGACTTTTGGACTCTGTGGGAGAAGGCGAGGGTGGGATGTTTCAAGAGAACAGCATCGAAACATGTATATTATCTAGGGTGAAGCAGATCACCAGCCCAGGTTGGATGCATGAGACAAGTGCTCAGACCTGGTGCACTGGGAAGACCCAGAGGGATCGGGTGGAGAGGGAGGTGGGAGGGGGGATCGGGATGGGGAATACATGTAAATCCATGGCTGATTCATGTCAATGTATGACAAAACCCGCTATAATATTGTAAAGTAATTAGCCTCCAACTAATAAAAAAAATAAAAATTAAAAAAAAAAAGAAAGTGAAAGAGGAGAGTGAAAAAGCCAGCTTAAAACTCAATATTCAAAAAGCTAAGATCACGGCATCTTGTTCCAAAAAAACACAACAACAACAACAACAACAACAAAAAACTGAACTATATGGTGATCTTTAACTTTTATATAGTTTCACTTTTCTATTTCATATTCAGTGCTCCTATTTCATTAAGTTTATGTTTTCCAATTTCTCCATTTCTTTTTGTTGTTCTTTCTTAGTTCAGTTCATTCGCTCAGTCGTGTCCAACTCTTTGTGACCCCATGAACCGCAGCACACCAGGCCTCCCTGTCCATTACCAACTCCCAGAGTCCACCTAAACCCATGTCCATTGTGTCGGTGATGCCATCCAACCATCTCATCCTCTGTCGTCCCCTCCTCCTCCTGCCCTCAATCTTTCCCAGCATCAGGGTCTTTTCAAATGAGTCAGCTCTTCACATCAGGTGGCAAAAGAATTCAGACTTAAATTGAAGAAAGTGGAGAAAGCCACTAGGCCATCCAGGTATGACCTAAATCAAATCCCTTATGATTATACAGTGGAATTGAGAAATAGAATTAAGGGACTAGATCTGATAGACAGAGTGCCTGATGAACTATGGATAAAGGTTCGTGACATTGTATAGGAGACAGGGATCAAGACCATCCACAAGAAAAAGAAATGGGAAAAAGCAAAATGGATGTCTGAGGAGGCCTTACAAATAGCTGTGAAAAGAAGAGAGGTGAAAGGCAAAGGAGAAAAGGAAAGATATACCCATTTGAATGCAGAGTTCCAAAGAATAGCAAGGAGAGATAAAAAGCCTTCTCAGTGATCAGTGGAAAGAAATAGAGGAAAACAATAGAATGGAAAAAAAAAAGAAAACAAAACAAAACAATAGAATGGGAAAGACTAGAGATCTCCAAGAAAGTTAGAGTTATTTCTCAAACCTTTATCAAATGTAGTAGAAAAGGTTTTATATACATATATATATATATATATATATATATATAAGTAGTATGTATAATATATACACATATATTAGAAAACTTATGAATTTTTGCTTAGCTAAAAAATTCATGCCAGTTTGGTCCCACTTGTTTGACTAAGTATGAATAGAATGCTAGATTTCTAATTTATATTCACTCAAAAACTTTGATGTAGTTCCATTTATTCTTGCATCTGGTATTACTGATGAAAGTCTAGAAAACTTTTGGTGATTTTGTAAAAAATGAATGAGGCTTGAAACTTCTAATACAATTCTGAGAATATAAAGAAATACTATGTTGTAAAAAATAATACCAGGAAATTAACATGTGATAAAGTATTATTAACTAAAGATTTTGTTCAAATTTCACAAAATTTTGTGCTAGTGTCCATTATTTGTTTTCTTACCTTATTCAAGATTCTACATTGTACTTAGTTACCTTGAACAGCTTCAACGGCATACAACAAAATCTGATAAATTCTCTTTTCATTTTTACTGTTAAAAATATTTTCTAATTTTCCTTGTTATGGCTTCTTAGATATACCCATCATTTAAAGGTGGACATTTAATTTCCAAATATGGGGTTTTAAAAGTATATTTGATGTTAATTTCTCATTTAGATCCTTCATTCTCTGCAATTACCTTTGTTTTCTTTGAGTCTTTTAACTTTATTGAGGCTTTCAATAGCTAAGTCAAAGATCTCTCTTGGTAAATGTCACATTGCACTCTAAAACATGTGGGTTATTTTCAAATATCTTTTGATATGGATTTCTAAAATTAATTCCACAGTGATAAGAGAACAGACTTTGTATGATTTAAATACCTTTAGACCATGACACTTTTGCATCTTGTTTTATGTCCCTGATAACTTCCAGTGTCTCCTGGTTTATAGTCTATGGGAATCTGAATAGAATTTGTACACTACTATTGTGGGAAAATTGTATCAATCTTAATTATGTTGAGTTGGTTCATAGTGCTTTTCAGAGCACTATCCTTCTACTTTTATGCCTATTCATTCTATTAATTTTTGAGAGTTTGTTACTAAAACTCCAATTAACAATCTTAATTTATCTACTTAAAAAATAATTGTAATATGTTGTGGAACTATATGTAACTTTGTTCTGCATGTTCCAGTCAGTCAGTCAGTCAGTTCAGCCGCTCAGTTGTGTCTGATTATTTGCTACCCCATGGACTGCAGCACACAAGGCTTCCCTGTCCATCACCAACTCTCGGATCTTGCTCAAACTCATGCCCATGAGTAGATGATGCTATCCAACCATCTCATCCTCTGTTGTCCCCTTCTCCTCCTACCTTCAATCTTTCCCAGCATCAGGGTCTTTTCCAATGAGTCAGTTCTTTGCATCAGGTGGCCAAAGTATTGGAGTTTCAGCTTTATCATCAGTCCTTCCAATGAATATTCAGGACTGATTTCCTTCAGGATTGACTGGTTTGATCTCCTTGCTGTCCAAGGGACTAAGTCTCCTCCAACATCTGTGTATCTGAGGTTACTGACACTTCTCAAACACCACAGTTCAAAAGCATCAATTCTTCAGCTCTCAGCTTTCTTTATAGTCCAAATCTCACAACCATACATGACTACTGGAAAAACCATATCTTTGACTAGATAGACCTTTGTTGGCAAAGTAATGTCTCTGCTTTTTAATATGCTGTCTATGCTGGTAATAATTTTTCTTCCAAGGAGCAAGTTTCATGGCTGTTTAAATGTTTCATGGCAAGTTTAAATTTCATGGCTACAGTCACCATCTACAGTAATTTTGGAGTCCAAAAATATAAAGTCTCTCACTATTTCTGTTGTTTCCCCATCTATTTGCCATGAAGTGATGGGATCAGATGCCATGATCATAGTTTTCTGAATGACGAGTTTTAAGCCAGCTTTTTCACTTTCCTGTTTTACTTTCATCGAGAGGCTCTTTAGTTCTTCTTTACTTTCTGCCATAAGGGTGGTGTCATCTGCATATCTGAGGTTATTGATATTTCTCGCAGCATTCTTGATTCCAACTTGTGAGTCATCCAGCCCAGCATTTCTCATGATGTACCCTGCATATAAGTTAAATAAGCAGGGTGACAATATACAGCCTTGATGTACTCCTTTCCCGATTTGGAGCCAGTCTGTTTTTCCATGTCCAGTTCTAACTGTTGCTTCCTGACCTGCATACAGATTTCTCAGGAGGCAGGTCAGGTGGTCTGGTATTCCAATCTCTTGAAGAATTTTCCAGTTTATTGTGATCCACACAGTCAAAGGCTTTGGCATAGTCAATAAAGCAGAAGTAGATGTTTTTCTGGAACTCTCTCACTTTTTCAATGATCATAATTATTAGTTGTAATTAAAAGAATATTAGACCATAAATTACATTCTTAGGATACAAATTCTAAATCTTTCATATGCTGTGAAGGAAAGGGCTGCACTACTTTTCAGAATCTAGGTTTACTCATCTGTTATCAGTAGCTTCTTCATAGATTCCATGAGTGAATCAAGAGGTGTGATACGATGAAAGCAATTTGCAAGCTATATATGCTATCCAAATGTTTGTTCATTGATTTTCAACATATCTATAGTAATGGCTTAGCTGTATGGCACACAATATAATTAGGGATGGTGGGAGGAAAACAAAATCTCTTTTTTTTGTTGTTCAGTTGCTAAGTCATGTTGGACTGTTTGTGACATCATGGACAATAGCACCCCATACTTCTGTGCCCTCCAGTATCTCCCAGAGTTGCTCAAATTCATGTCCATTGAGTTGGTAATGCTATCTAACCATTTGATGCACTGCTGCCACCTTCTCCTTTTACCTTCAGTCTTTCCCAGAATAGGGACCTTTCCAGTGAGTTGGCTCTTCAAATCAGGTGGGCAAAGTATTGGAGATTCAGTTTCAGCATCAGTCCTTCTGATGAATATTCAGGGCTGATTTCCTCTAGGATTTTTTTTTTCCCCATTTATTTTTATTAGTTGGAGGCTAATTACTTTACAGCATTGCAGTGGTTTTTGTCATACATTGAATTAGCCATGGATTTACATGTATTCCCCATCCCGGTCCCCCCTCCCACCTCCCTCTCCACCCCATCCCTCTGGGTCCTCCCAGTGCACCAGGCCTGAGCACTTGTCTCATGCATCCAACCTGGGCTGGTGATCTGTTTCACCCTAGATATACATGTTTTGACTGATTTGATCTCCTTGAAGTCCAAGGGACTCTCAAGAGTCTTCCCCAGAACCACAGTTCAAAATTATTGATACTTTGCTCAGTCTTAGTTATGGTCCAACTCTCACATCTATACATGACTATTGGAAAAACCATAGCTGACCATATGGACCTTTGTTGCCAAAGTTATATCTCTGCATTTTAATACGCTGTCCAGGTTTGTCATTTCCAAGGAGCTTAGGAGCCCACAAATATAAAACCTGTCACTGTTTCCACTTTCCCCCCTTCTATTTTCTATGAACTGATGAGACCAGATGCCAAGATCTTAGCTTTTTGAATGTTGAGTTTTAAGCCAGCCTTTTCATTCTCCTCCTTCACCTTCATCAAGAGGCTCTTTAGTTCCTCTTCACTTTCTTCCATTAGAGTGTTATCTTCTGCGTATCTATTTATTGATATTTCTCCCAACAATCTTGAGTCCTGCTTGTGATTCATCCAACATGAAATTTCGCACAATGTACCCTGCATATAAGTTAAATAAGCAGGGTGACAGTATGCAGTCTGTTGTACTCCTTTCCCAATTTTGAACCATTCAGTTGTTCCATGTCTAGTTCTAACTGTTGCTATTTGACCTGCATACAGATAAGGTGGTCTGGAATTCCCATCTTTTTAAGAATTTTCCACAGTTTGTTGTAATCCACACAGTCAAAGGCTTCACCATAGTCAGTGAAGCAGAAGTAGATGCTTTTCTGGAACTCCTTTCCTTTCTCCATAATGCAAAAAAAAAAAAAAAAAAAAAAAAGTTGGCAATACCATCTCTGGTTCTGCTGCTTCTTTGAAACCCAGCTTGTATATCTGCAAGTTCTTGGTCCACATGTTGCTGAAGCCTAAAATGAAGAAATTTTGAGCATAAACTTGCTAGCTTGTGAAATGAGTACAATTGTACTATAGTTTGAACATTATTTGGTATTTCCCTTCTTTGGGATTGGAATGAAAACTGACCTTTTCTAGTCCTATGGCTACTGCTGAGATTTCCAAATTTGCTGACATATTGAGTGTAGCCTTTTAACAGCATCGTCTTTTAGGATTTTAAAGAACTCAGCTGGAATTCCATCACCTCCACTTACATTGTTCATCATAATGCTTCCTAAGACCCACTTGACTTTATACTCCATGATGTCTAGCTCTAGGTGAGTGACCACAGAGTCATGGTTATCTGAGTCATTAAGAACTCTTTGTGTCATTCTTCTGTGTATTCCTGCTACCTCTTTTTAATTTCTTCTGCTTCTGTCAGGTCCTTAATGTTTCTGTCCTTTATCATGCCTATCCTTGCCTGAAATGTTCCTTTGCCATGTCTGATTCTTTTGAAGAGGTCTCTATTCTTACCTATTCTGTTGTTTCCTCTATTTCTTTCTTTTATCATTTAAAACGGCCTTCTTATCTTTCCTTGTTCTTCTCTGGAACTTTGCATCAGCTGGGTTCATCTTTCCCTTTCTCCCTGGCCTTTTGCTTCTCTTCTTTTGTCTGCTATTTGTAAAGCCTTCTCAGAAAACTATTTTGCCTTCTTGCATTTTTTTCCCCCACTTTGGGATGGTTTTGGTTACTGCCCCCTTTACAATGTTATGAACTATTGTCCATAGTTCTTCAGTCACTCTGTCTACCAGATCTAATCTCTTAAATCTATTTATCACCTCCACTGTATAACTATAATGAATTTGATATAGATCATACCTGAATGCCCTAGTGGTTTTCCCTACTTTCTTCAATTTAAACTTGAATTTGCTATAAAGGCCTCATGATCTGAGACACAGTCAGCTCCAGATCTTGTTTTTGCTGACTTTACAGAACTTCTCCAGAACTTCTCTTTGGTTGCAAAGATCATAATCAGTCTGTTTTTGATATTGACCACCTGGTGATGTCCATGTGTAGAGTCATCTTTTGTGTTGTTGGAAAAGGATGTTTGCTATGACCAGCTTATTTTCTTGACAAAACTCTTGTTAGCCTTTGCCCTGCTTAATTTTGTACTCCAAGGCCAAACTTGCCTTTTATTCCTGGTGTGTCTTGACTTCCTACTTTTGCATTCCAATCCTCCATGATGAAAAGGACATCTTTTTTTGGTGTTAGTTCTAGAAGGTCTTATAGGTTTTCATAGAACCAGTCAACTTCAGCTTCGTTGGCATCAGTAATTGGGGCATAGACTTCGATTACTGTGATGTTGGATGGTTTGCCTTGGAAATGAACTGAGGTCATTCTGTCATTTTTGAGATTGTTCCCAAGTACTACATTTCAGACTCTTTTGTTGACTATGAGGGCTACTCCATTTTTTTCTAAGGGATTCTTGCCCACAGTAGTAGATACAATGGCCATCTGAATTAAATTTGCTTGTTCTCATCCATTTTAGTCACTGATTCCTAAGATATTGATGTTCACTCTTGCCATCTCCTACTTGACTGCATCCAATTTGTCTTGATTCATGGACCTAACATTCAAATTTCCTGTGTAATATTTTTCTTTACAACATTTGACTTTACTTTCACCACCAGAAACATCCACGACTGAGCATTGTTTCTGCTTTGACTCAACCACTTCATTCTTTCCGTAGCTGTTAGTAATTTCTCTCCAGTCTTCCCCAGTAGCCTATCTGACACCTTCCAACTTGGGGTGCTAATCTTCTGATGTCATATCTTTTTGCCTTTTCATGTTTATGAGGTTCTCCCAACAAGACTGCTAGAGTGCTTTTTCCATTTCCTCTTCCAGTGGACCACGTCTTGTCCGAACTCTTCATTATGACCCATCTGTCTCGGGTGGCCTTGCATGGCATGGGTCATAGCTTCATTGAGTTACACAAGCCTCCATGCCGCAACAAGGCTGTAATCCATGAAAGGGGATTACCACTGACTTATTTCTGTTTCTTGATGAGAAGCTTTCCATGTTTAACCATGAAATATAATATCAGCTTTGATTCTGTTATATATGGCCTTTATTAAGTTGAGATGTGTTCCTTATGTATCCAACTTATTGATATTTTTTTATCATGAGAGAATAATGTAATTTTGTCAAATTCTCTTTTCTCCTTCTATTAAGATTATCATGTGATTTTAATCTTTTATTCTATTGTTGTGAGGTATTGCATATATTGATTTGTGTACTTTGAGCCATCTTTGCATTTCAGTGATAAATTTCACTTCTTCATGGTGTATGATTCTTGTAATATGGTTTTAAATTCAGTTTGCTAATATTTGGCTGAGAATTTTTGCATCTATATCCTTCAGGGATATTGGTCTATAGTTTTTTGTTTTTTCTTGTAGTGCCCTTATCTGACTTTGGTGTGAGGGTAATGACCTTTGAAAATAATTTTGGGAGTTCTTCCCCTTTCTTCTTTCTTTTTTGGATGAATTTGAGAAGGATTGATATTAATTCTTTAAATGTTTGGTGAAATTTACTTGTGAAGCATCTGGTCCTGAGTCTTTTATTGTTGGGGGATTTATAATTACTAGTCTCATCAGATTTTCTGTATCTTCATGATTCATTCTGGGTAAATTGCTTGTTTCTAGGAATTTATCAATTTCTTTTAGGTTATCTACTTTATTGGCATATAATTGTTCATTGTAATCTCTTATGATCCTATGTATTTCCTTACTATCATTTGTAATGTGTCATCTTTTATTTCTGATTTTATGTATTTGAGTCTTCTCTTTTTCTTAGCCTAGTTGAAGGCTTTGTTTATCAATTTCATCTTTTTTAAAAAGCCACCTTTTATGTTTATCAATCTTTCATCTTGTTTTTTCTGGTCTAATTTCATTTATTTACACTCTGAGCTATGTATTTCCTCCTTATTACTAACTCTGGGCTTGATTTTTCTTCTCTTTCTAGTTCCTTGAAGTTAAAGTTAGGTTATTTGAGATCTTTCTTTTCCCTTTATATATGTATTTATCATTATAAACTTCTCTTTCTGAACTGCTTATGCAGTACTTTATATGTTTTAGTGTTTATTTCCATTTTCATTTATTTCAACATATTTTTTGACTTCCCTTTGGATTTTTTTCTTTTACACTTTGGTTAGTCATAGGTGTGTTGTTTTGTTTTCACATATTTGTAAATTATCCAGCTTTCCTTTGGTTGACTTCTAATTTCATACCACTGGGTATGAAAAAAAGATACTTGATATGACTTCAGTCCTCTTACATATACCAAGGCTTGTTTTGTAGCCTATGATAGACATTTTTGTGATCTATCCTGGAGAATGTTCCATGTGTACTTGAGAGGAATAGATATTCTGCTGCTCTTGGATAGACTGTTCTGTATATGTCTTTTAGGTCCATTTAGCTGAAAGTATGACTTAACCCCAACATTTCCATGTTAATTTTCTGCCTGTATGATCTATCCATTGCTGAAAGTAGGGTATTGAATCCCCCCCTACTATTTTTGTGTTATTATTTCTACCTTCATATCAGTCAGTATTTAGGTGCTTTTTATGTACAGTGCTTATATAATTGTTATGTTTCCTTGATGAATCCACTCTTTATCATTATATAATGAAATTCTTTGTCTCCCATGAAAAGTTCTGTCTTAAAGACTATTTTATCTGATCTAAGTATAGATACACCCATTGTCTTTTGCACTGTATTTGCATGGAATATATTTTGCCATCCCCTCACTTTCAGTTCATATGTGTCTTTAAAACTGAAGTTTTAAGGCAAAATATTGTTGGGTCTTATTTTTTTGTTTGTTTTTATTTTTAATTGGAGGATAATTGCTTTACAATATTATATTGATTTCTGTCATACAACATGAATCAGCTCTAAGTATGCATATAACAACTTCATCTTGAGCTGAAATGAGGTAGATGACCCTAGATCCTGTTATACATAGTGAAATAAGCCAAAAAGAGAAAAAAATATATCATATATTAATACATATATATAGAATCTAGAAAAATGTTACTAATGAACCTATTTGCAGGGCAGAAATAGAGTTGTAGATGTAGAGAATGAACTTGTGTACATAGTGGAGGAAGGAGAATGTGGGAAGAATTGAGAGAGTAGCATTGATATGTACACTACCATGGTTAAAAAAGATAGCTAAAAGGAAAAAGCTATGTAGCATAGGGTACTCTGCTCAATGCTCGGTGATGACCTAGAGGGCTGGGATGGAGGCAGAGGCTCGAGGGTCCTTTTTTCTTTTCTAAATTCATCTAGTCACTTGGATGTTTTGATTGAAGATTTCGATCCATTTACATTTAGAATAATTTTTGATATGTAGTGACTTACTAATACCATCTTATTAATTACATTATGACTTTTACATATTTCCGTTGTTCCTTTTCCCCTCTTGCTGCCTACTTTTATGGATGCTGATTTTCCCTGTGATATGCTGATTCTCTTTATCTTTTGTGAATTTATGATGGTTTAAATTTATAGTTACCATATAGCTTACATAAAACATACAATAGTCTATTTTATGCTGATAGAAACTTAACTTCAGTTTCAGACAAAAACTCTGCCCTTTAAATCCTCCATTTTATGTTTTTATCAGGACATTTTGCCTATTTTTGTAGTCTATATTTAAAACAGTAATTTTTAATGCCCCTTTCCTTTAGTCTTTATACTATATTTAAATGGCTAATATAACATACTATTATGGAATTAGAATTTTATTAAACTGACTGTATCAATGTGCTGAATATTTTTACATGTTTTCATGTTACTAATTCAGTTCAGTTCAGTTGAGTTGCTCAGTCATGTCCGATTCTGCAGCCCCATGGACTGCAGCACACCATGCTTCTCTGTCCATCACCAACTCCGGGATCTTGCTCAAACTCATGTCCATCAAGTTGGTGATGCCATCCAACCATCTCATCCTCTGTTGTCCCTCTCCTCCTGCCTTCAGTCTTTCCTAGCATCGGGGTCTTTTCCAATAAGTTGGTTCTTTGCTTAAGTTCGCTAAAGTATTGGAGCTTCAGCTTCAGCCTCAGTCATTCCATGAATATTGAGGACTGATTTTCCTTAAGATGGACTGGTTGGGTCTCCTTGCTGTCTAAGGGATTCCTGAACCATAGTTCAAAAGCATCAATTCTTTGGCACTCAGCTTTCTTTATGGTCCAACCCTCACATCCATACATGATTACTGGAAATACTGTAACTTAGATTATATGGACCTTTGTCAGCAAAATAATGTCTCTGCTTTTTTTTTTTTTTGATGATTTATCACATGGTAGAGTTTTATTCATAATTCACTTCTTTTTTTCTACATATTATCATTTTATCAGAGGCTCAGTCCCACATTTGATAATGTAGGAAATAGCAATTTTGTAAAACAGGTGAAATACAACTAACAGTGATATTCGTTTCCTTCCAAGGAGCAAGTGTCTTTTAATTTCATGGATTCAGTCACCATCCTTAGTGATTTTGGAGTTCAAAAAAATAAAGTCTCTCACTATTGCCATTGTTTCCCCATCTGTTTGCCCAGAAATGATGGGACCAGATGCCATGATCTTAATTTTTTGGATGTTGAGTTTTAAGCTAACTTTTTCACTCTCCTCTTTCACTTTCATCAAGAGGCTCTTTAGTTCTTCACTTTTTGACATAAGTGTGGTGTCATCTTAATATCTGAGCTTATTGATATTTCTCCCAGCAGTCTTGATTCCAGCTTGTGCTTCATCCAATCCAGCATTTCTCATAGTGTACTCTGCATATAAGTTAAATAATCAGGGTGACGATATGCATTCTTGATGTACTCCTTTCCCAATTTGGAATCAATCTGTTGTTCCATGTCCAGTTCTAACTGTTGCTTCTTGACCTGCATTCAGTAACTCAGGAGGCAGGTCAGGTGGTCTGGTATTCCCATCTCTTGAAGAATTTTCCAGCTTGTTGTGATCCATATAGTCAAAGACTTTATGCATAGTCAGTGAAGCAGAAGTATATGATTTTTCTGTAATTCTCTTACTTTTTCAGTGATCCAGTGGATGTTTGCAATTTGATCTCTGGTTCCTCTGCCTTTTCTAAATCCACCTTGAACATCTGGAAGTTCTCGGTTCACATACTGTTGAAGCCTCACTTGGAGAATTTTGAGCATTACTTTCCTAGCGTGTGAGATGAGTGCAATTGTGTGGTAGTTTGAACATTCTTTGACCTTTCTTTGGGCTTGGAATGAAAACTGGCCTTTTCCAGTCCTGTGGCCAGTGCTGAGTTTTCCAAATTTTCCAGCATGTGAGTGCAACACTTTCACAGCATCATCTTTAAGGATTTTAAATAGCTCAGCTGAAATTCCATCACCTTCACTAGTTTTGTTCATAGTGATGCTTCCTAATTAGTGTTCTGTCATTTCCTCTTTTTTTTTTTTCTCAAAAGCTCTATTTACATTTATTGATTCAAGGTCCAATTATGCACCAAATACTGAACTGAACTGGCACAGCTACAGGCTGCAGATGCAAAGCAAAATGAATACACACACACTTTGACTCTACCTCTACAGAGAGATTTGATTCATGCCAAAACAGGGCAAGGGAGAGACAACACATGACTCTGCCCAGAAACTAAACTGGCAGAGATGGCAAGTTCGCAAACTGTTAAAATTTAAGTCACCCTCCTCCAAAAAAGGCACTTCTCAGTTATAAAAGTGCTTCAAACCTGAACATGAATCCTCTATGCCTGGCTTGTAATTTCTTCAAGAAAGCAAAAACTGCAAAGGATTGTAGCGGAGCTTAAGTATCAAATTTCCATGCAAAATAACCAAGAATTTATTTGAAACACCTTATGTTATGAGCTGAAATAAACTTGACAAATTCAATTATCCTGAGGTTTGATTCCATGAATTCAAAGATTGGCCTACTCCTGAAGCCTCCCCATCTCAATTTCCTAGGATGGCTTTTCTACAATGATTTCAAGCTTAGTACTGTCCTCGAACCTTCATATTGTGACCAGTGGGCCAGATGCACACGGCAGAGGAAGTCAGCAGCAACTAAGTCTCAACTGTGACAACTTGAATCACAAGCAAAATACACGGAATATTCTCCTCAGAAGCCTCCAAAGTCATATACTCCACTTGCCAAAAATCACCTAATTTTTCCACATGGTCTTACGACTTTTGTGCCTTGATTCTGCTAAAAATGTTGACAAACACTATATCAGACCCAGTGTTTACAAGTGAGCAAGTTACAGGGATAGTCTCTGAAACTGGGTAGAGGTAGTTAATACTACCACTGTGTTTCTAAGTGCTTGGTTTTATGTGTGGATTCCAGGGCTATTTCAACGCCAATTAAATCCAACATGCTTTCATGAAACTGTCGTTTAAAAAGGATTCCGAAACTAAATGATGGAGGAGAATCATTGAAAGTAAGAGGACAGCACGGGGCGAGGGTGGGCAGAAAAGCAAAGGAGACACTGCAGGAGGGCAGAGGACAGCTGGCACTACACTTCTGGGATGCCCAGACACACGTGCGCATTTAATGACGACAACTTGATTTGCCTATAAGGCAGACTGAGCCTCAGAATTCTTAACCCGGATTTCCATCACATGATAAAGCTGGAAACTTTAACAAGGAAGAGTTGCGAAGTGGAAGGCAGGTAGCGGATCTTCCAATTATTATCCTTGCATTTCAAACTCCTGTTTTAGACTTTTCAAGTAAGCATGCACGTTCCCAAAGCCATGGTACTTGGCTAAGTACACGAGCACCCCAGTCGCACACCGCCCATCTCGCTGCCGAGAGAAGCTGCAGTTGCAGATCCCTCGACATGGTGGGCAGTGCCAGTTTGGGTCTAGCAGAGCATCCCTGACTTCTTCACCATAACGGTTTCGAAGGCAGGGACCACAGAATTGGCCTCGAACGCCCCAGCACTCTGGGTTTCTGCAGTTTGTCTTGGTATCGACGGCACTGATGACAAGTTGACCCCAGTGAACGGTTATAGATCTTCTCTCGGGAGTTGTTGCAGATGTTCTCCAACTCTTCCTCCGTGATTTCATCCACCGGGCGAACGACATGAGGAAGGGTCATGGGTCCGGGGCGACGACTTCGGGGCATGTCATCTTCATTCATGTAGCCGACCATGGGCTTCCTCTTCCTCACCAACAAGTATTTGTCCTCCTCTTCCTCCTCCTCCTCCGTGGGCAGGGCCCTGAGTGACCCAAGGACCCGGGACCTGGACCTGGTGAGCGGACGAGCTCTCCGCTCAGGGTTTCTCCTGTAGGCGACACCTGGAAACGTGCGCCTCCTGGGTGTCTTTGGATGTGAACTGGGGCCCGGCAGGGAACGCCTCCCAGGGAAGGAGCCAGGGAAGCTTTCTAATTCTGACACTAGTTTTGCAAGCATTGCTTTGTTTTGCTTTATATTTAAAGCCCTTTTCTCCAAGAAATTCATGCCACTTTCATCTTCCGAGTCAGAATTGGAGTCGGTCACAGAATTCTCCGGGGGCCCAGGGGGCACAGTTCTTTTGCTGGCTGCTCCCCTGGTGCGTCGTGTGGGAAACTTCATGGCCACGCGGAGGGGTCCAGACCGTGTGCCCTGACTGCGGGTCCGACAGCCCTGACGGTCCACCTGCAGCCTTGTGTTTGCAAAATTATCAGAAGCAAAGCTGCCACAACTGTCATCAGAGGATGACGGGGTTTCCATGGAAATCAACTTCACATATCTGAATTTCTTGAAGTTCTTCTTTGCTCTGCAATCCTTTTGCTTTTTTGGCCGAGGATTCCACCTCCTACTTCAGTCAGAAAAAAGAAGCAGTTTCTTGCCTAGGTCCCACCAACAAACACCTCTGCAGTTTCATCTGTTCTCAATTTACCTCCCTTTCTTCTCTTGTTCAAGATTATTTTTCCCTGTCTCCAGTTTTGATCAGTGTTCTCTGTCATTTCCTCTTGAAGAACTCCTTTTAGCATTTCTGGTAAAGTGAATCATGGTGCTAAATTCCTTCAGCTTTGTGTGGGAAAGTCGTTATGGCCTCTTTATTTCTGAAGAGTAATTTTGCCAAAGGTTGGTATTATCTACAGTATAATAAAATAAACTTTCCTAAAACATTTAATTCAGTAATAAATTGTTTATCTTCCTGAATTCATACCTTTAACTGCCCATTCTGTACTTCTTCCCCTCTTCCTCCTCTCTCTCCTGCTTTTCCTCTTCCTCCTGCTCTTTTTCTTCTTTACTTTTGTGGCCTTAAACATATGGATTCCCTTTTGTGCTGGGAATTTATTTTATTGCTTTTCAGTATCTTTTTTCATTACCAAAATTGTGATGCCATCCTGCACAAAATCGACCTATCTAGAATAATGAATATAAAAAAGCAAAATCATTAAATTTGTCATTGAATTCACAATGAATTGAACTGATCAATTAAATTGATTACTTCTCAATTCAAGCATTTCATTTTGATAATTTTCATTTGAATTAATAAGTTCTTACTTTGAATTAACATTATTTTGGTCATAATTTGAACTAAAAAGCTCTCATATTTCATGAAATTACTTTGGTGAACATTTGCTCCTGTATTCAAATGTTACATGGGTAGGAGAATGTCATTTCAGTTTGGAGTTTTAGTTCAGACACAGTTTGTTCCCAACACCACTCTTAATTGTGTCTGTGGGACAATGTCCCTAATGCACCAAAAGTTTCCCATTCCACTGATCTCTCATTCCAACTTTAAATTGTTTTGGGAACAGGGGAACAATTACAACTGTTGCATAACAAATATTTATTCTTCCACATCTGAGGAACCAAACATTGTTTGTTGAACCTGATCTTAATTCAGAATGCTGACAGTAAGTACTGACAAGAAATGTAGCAAGTTCTTTTAGGCGGTAGAAATAATTTATCAATAATAATGGTAAATCTTGATTGTCATGGCACTGTATCTTTTCAGTCTATAGTTAAAGCTATCATTAAGTGGTAATTTGTAATGTGAATAGCCTGATGAAACACAGGTATCAGTTTATCACTAAAATACAGCTGTGAATCATTATGACTATCATTATTTCATTATTATTTGTATACTCTGTTAATCCTTAATTTCCATAGGCTATCTCATTATTTCCTAAAAACATTCCTCTAAGGAACGTAAGGCAAATATTTTTATCATTTTACAAATGAGAAGACAGCTATTAATTAGAGTCAGAGTACCTCAAACCAAAGACTTTGATTCTAATCTGAGATGCTTTTCCACTGTAAAAACCCATGTCATATGTATTTTTTTAAATATTAAATGATCCTCTGTACTTACAATGGGTAAATGGTAATAGTTTATATAAGATGGCTGTTTGTTAGTATTGACTGAAAAATAGTTTAAAAAGCTAAAACCTGATGTTGATGAACAAATGTGACATGTTAACGTTTTCCTGATCATTAATTCACAAATACTGCTTGAGTCTAGAAAATAAGCCTTTACCAATTCAGTCAGAACCCATCTATTATATGCTGCCACAGTATTAGACTTAGGTATAGAAGGATGAACAAGACAAATAAACTCCTTCCCCCATGTCTCTCGTTACCTCACAATATAACAACATAAACAGTTTAAAGTGCTGGGAGCAGAAGTAAAGCAAAGGTAGCAAAACAAGCCTAGTTCAAGGCGTATTTGACTTAGTGAGAGATTCTGCCTAGGATGGAAAGGTTTGGAACAGTTGGCTGGAAGAAGCAGTTTAAATAGCCTCAGATGCATTGTCATCGCAATTGTCTGGAAGAGGAAGACAACAGTCGCTGCAGTCCTGGGGATTCAACGAGCCTGGTTAAAACATCTTCATGTATCCTGGTAAATCTTGCCATCATTTCTATTAGTGATTGGTCTGATCAGGGTGCTCATGTCCCTTATCCAGTGCATCCTCTCACCAATTTCTGAGCCTCATTGGGGAGAATTTTGACTTGTCATGTGAAGTAGTATAGGATAAGTGTTGGATCTTTGCCTCCTTGTTCTTGGCACTATTGAATGAAGGTCAGTTTGACTTTGTGACCTTGACTCTTCTAAGGTTCTCACTAACAACAGCCTGCTGTTGACACATGATTTTATACAAATTTTAATGCTACCAGTTAGGCAAAATTGTAATGTGAAGATAATGAACTATAAATATTGCTTGTTCCTGATTTTAGTCATGTGACATTAGCCAAGTGAACTAATTTCAAGCCTAAAATATGACACACAAGATCCTGAAGTAAGAAATTGTTGCATAAATGAAATGAAGGTTTTGTCCTCCTCTTTCTCTTCTTTAAGGAAAATTCTTTCCTTAAGCTTCACAATGTCATTTGGGCTAAAGTTTTCATCTCCAAAATTGAGATTTTTATATTCCCTTATTGTCTTTCTCTTCAAAGTTGTGATATTTCTGTTGTGTATTCTTAATTAAATTGTTCCTTAGTATGACTCCCTCTGTTGATTGGATTTCTGATTCTAAGTAAGATCTGCTATATAGTGATTTCCCCAGCTCCTCTCACATGGGAAACTAAGTGACAGAGTAGGCGAAAGTGGGCCACGCTGAAATCCTCGCATCTGCCGCCACGTGAGGACTAAGTTGGCGATTCTGCCCAATGTCCAATATGGTGGTGGTTATGGAAAGATCAGTTTTCACATCCAATAATGTGACAAACACATTAATCTAAATGTCTTAATGCCTTTTATTATGTTTCTGCTAAAAGTCTCATAAAACCCTACCATGTGATGACCCATGTGTATACTAAAAGTAGTGGTGCTGTGAACTACACTTGATCTGAGCTTTGAGCTCCACTTTACTATTTACTATGTGGTCAACCTTGGAAAAATTCCACTTTTTAATATTTGAAAAATGGGGATAGTATAAACAGTGATTATATTCTGTTAAACATAAAATAGTACATATACCCATGTATGCCTATTTATAAAAAATATTTAAACCTTTTTGCTGTGTTTTCTTAGGTTGACTTAAGTGAGTAAATTATGAAGATACACTCTGAAGCCACAGAGTAAAAATAAGTGAAGAGACTATGTAATGTTCTCCAAAGGTTGTCTGTAACATTCGCGTGGAGCTGGTGTATGCAGTGGTCTTGTCATAGGAACAGCCATACAAGAAACTAAGAGGAGCTGGAATATGAAATCAACAGATATCTGTGTTTAAACAGATGTTAAATTTCAGTTTATGCTATTCAATTTATTATTACTAATTATCTATAAAACAATTAAGTTGACTAATATATACTATGCAGTGTCAGGCATAGAAAGATGTATGCCCCCCCCCAAAATCAGAGTCTCTGTGAATTTTGACCATTGTGAATTGCAATTTAAAATTTCCAGTCCTATTGAGTGCTTTTTTGCCATTTCCACTCTTTACTTTCTAGGACAGATGAAGTCAGGCTTATAATTACTAATTAGTCGGGAGTTTTAGAAACCTCAACCCAGGAACATGTCCTCAACAGGAAAAGTTACTTCTATATGTTTCTTTATTCATAGGTAGATCTTCACATAGTGGCAATAGCATAGATACTTTAATCATTTCCAGTTTTATTGTATTTTGTTGATACACATTGTTGAAGATAACTGGATGTCAGGGCTTCAAGTAAACACTCCTTATAATACATTCTTTAAAAATTAATTGCTCAGGTAATGTGTAACATGTAACACTTGTTTCCTGGCAGTGAACATATCTTATATGAGGTCTTCCTTTGACATCCTGAAAGCAGAGGACATGGAGAAAATTAACCAGACGTTTGTGCTAGGATTTATTCTTCTGGGTCTTTCTGAATACCCAAAGATTGAGATTGTTTACTTTGTTGTAATTCTAAGTATGTACCTAGTCATTCTGATTGGCAATGGTGTTCTGATCACCGCAAGCATTTTTGATTCCCATCTTCACTCCCCCATGTACTTCTTCCTGGGAAACCTCTCTTTTCTGGATATCTGCTATACATCTTCCTCTGTTCCTTCAACTTTGGTGAGCTTAATCTCAAAGAAAAGGAGCATTTCCTTCTCTGGATGTGCATTGCAGATGTTCTTAGGATTTGCAATGGGGTCAACAGAGTGTTTCCTCCTTGGCATGATGGCTTTTGACCGCTATGTGGCCATCTGTAACCCTCTGAGATACCCTGTCATCATGAGCAGGGTGGTGTGTGTCCTGATGGCTTCTGTGTCATGGCTCTCTGGCGGAATCAACTCAATTGTGCAAACATCTCTTGCCATGCGATTGCCTTTCTGTGAGAACAATGTAATCAATCATTTCACATGTGAAATATTAGCTGTTCTCAAGCTAGCTTGTACTGATATATCTCTCAATATTGTCACCATGATGGTATCAAATATGGCATTTCTAGTTCTTCCACTGCTGGTCATTTTTTTCTCCTACATGTTCATCCTCTATACCATCTTGAGAATGAACTCAGCTACAGGGAGACATAAGGCCTTTTCTACCTGCTCAGCACATCTGACTGTGGTAATTCTATTTTATGGTACCATCTTCTTTATGTATGCCAAACCCAAGACTCAAGAACTGCATGGAGAAAACAAGTTGCAAGCTTCTGACAAGCTCATTTCTCTGTTTTATGGTGTAGTTACTCCCATGCTAAATCCTATAATCTACAGCTTGAGGAATAAGGATGTAAAAGCTGCTGTAAAATATTTGTTAAACAAAAAACCTATCCAATAAGTATTTCAAAAAATGTAGATCTTTGTGTAATAGACACAAAGATGGACTTCTAGGTAAATAAATATGAACTTTTTTTGGGAAACCATGGTTTAAGAGATATTTTTGTTCGTCCTTTCACTGATCTTGCTGCTAAGTCTGCTAAGTCACTTCAGTGTCCGACTCTGTGCGATCCCATAGATGGCAGCACACTAGGCTCCCCCGGCCCTGGGATCCTCCAGGCAAGAACACTGGAATGGGTTGCCATTTCCTTCAGTGCCTGAAAGGGAAAAGTGAAAGTGAAGTCACGCAGTCGTGTCTGACTCTTACCGACCTCATGGACTGCAGCCTACCAGGCTCCTCCGTCCATGGGATTTTCCAAGCAAGAGTACTGGAATGGCGTGCCATTGCTTAGCTAGAATTACTCAGAACTATAGTTTGCTACCACCTTGGCTTCCAGTGTTTTCAGATATCACAAGTACCATCAGCTGAGTTCAGTCCCTCAGTTGTGTCTGACTCTTTGCAACCCCATGAACTACAGCTCACCAGGCCTCCCCATCCATCATCAACTCCGGGAGTCCACCCAGACCCATGTCCATCGAGTTGATGATGCCATCCAACCATCTCATCCTCTGTCGTCCCCTTCTCCTGCCCTCAATCTTTCCCAGCATCAGGGTCTTTTCCAATGAGTCAGCTCTTTGCATCAGGTGGCCAAAGTATTGGAGTTTCAGGTTTAGCATCAGTCCTTCCAGTGAACACCCAGGACTTATATCCTTTAGGATGGACTGGTTGGATCTTCTTGCAGCCCAAGGGACTCTCAACAGTCTTCTCCAACACAACAGTGCAAAAGCATCAATTCTTTGGTGCTCAGCTTTCTTTATAGTCCAACTCTTACATCCATACATGACCACTGGAAAAACCATAGCCTTGACTAGACGGACCTTTGGTGGCAAAGTAATGTCTCTCCTTTTTAATATGCTATCTAGGTTGGTCATAACTTTCTTTCCAAGGAGTAAGCGTCTCTTAATTTCATGGCTGCAATCACCATCTGCAGTGATTTTGGAGCCCAGAAAAATAAAATCAGCCACTGTTTCCACTGTTTCTCCTTCTATTTGTCATGAAGTGATGGGACCAGATGCCATGATCTTACTTTTGTCAATACTGAGCTTTAAGGCAACTTTTTAGCTCTCTTCTTTCACTTTCATCAAGAGGCTCTTAGTTCTTCTTCACTTTCTGCCATAAGGGTGGTGTCATCTGCAAATCTGAGGTTATTGATATTTCTCCTGCCAGTCTTGACAACAGCTTGTGCTTCTTCCAGCCTAGCGTTTCTCATGATGTACTCTGCATAGAAGTTAAATAAGCAGGGTGACAATATACAGCCTTGATGTACTCCTTTACCTATTTGGAACCAGTCTGTTGTTCCATGTCCAGTTTTAACTGTTGCTTCCTGACCTGCATACAGGTTTCTCAAGAGGCACACCAGGAGGTCTGGTATTCCGATCTCTTTCGGAATTTTCCATAGTTTATTGTGATCCATGCAGTCAAAGGCTTTGGAATAGTCAATAAAGCATAAATAAATGTTTTTCTGGAACTCTCTTGCTTTTTCGCTGATCCAGCAGATGTTGGCAATTTGATCTCTGGTTCCTCTGCCTTTTCTAAAACCAGTTTGAACATCTGGAAGTTCACGGTTCACATATTGCTGAAGCCTGGCTTGGAGAATTTTGAGATTACTTTACTAGCATGTGAGATGAGTGCAACTATGTGGTAGTTTGAGCTTTCTTTAGCATTGCCTTTCTTTGGAATTGGAGTGAAAACTGACCTTTTCCAGTCCTGTGGCCACTGCTGAGTTTTCCAAATTTGCTCACATTGAGTTCATCACTTTCACAGCATCATCCTTTAGGATTTGAAATAGCTCAACTGGAATTCCATCACCTCCACTAGCTTTGTTTGTAGTGATGCTTCCTAAGGCCCACTTGACTTCACATTCTAGGATGTCTGACTCTAGGTGAGTGATCACACCATCATGATTATCTGGGTTGTGAAGATCTTTTTTGTACAGTTCTTCTTTGTATTCTTGCCACCTTTTCTTAATGTCTTCTTGCTTCAGTTAGGTCCATACCATTTGTGTCCTTTATTGAGCCCATCTTTGCATGAAATGTTTCCTTGGTATCTCTTATTTTCTTGAAAAAGTCTCTAGTCTTTCTCATCCTATTGATTTCTTCTATTTCTTTGCATTGATTGCTGAGGAATGCTTTCTTATCTCTCCTTGCTATTCTTTGAAACTCTGCATTCAGATGCTTACATCTTTCCTTTTCTCCTTTGCTTTTCACTTCTCTTCTTTTCACAGCTATTTGTAAGGCCTTCTCAAACAGCCATTTTGCCTTTTTGCATTTCTTTTTCTTGGGAATGGTCTTGATCCCTGTGTCCTGTACAATGTCACCAACCTCCGAACCTCCGTCCGTAGTTCATCGGGAACTCTGTCTATCAGATCTAGTTCCTTAAATGTATCTCTCACTTCCACTGTATAATAAGGGATTTGATTTAGGTTGTACCTGAATGCTCTAGTGGTTTTCCCCACTTCCTTCAATTTAAGTCTGAATTTGGCAAGAATACACAGAAGAACTGTACAAAAAAGATCTTCACGACCCAGATAATCATGATGGTGTGATCACTCACCTAGAGGCAGGCATCCTGGAATGTGAAGTCAAGTGGGCCTTAGGAAGCATCACCACGAACAAAGCTAGTGGAGGTGATGGAATTCCAATTGAGCTATTTCAAATCCTAAAGGATGATGCTATGAAAGTGTCACACTCAATATGCCAGCAAATTTGGAAGACTCAACAGTGGCCACAGGACTGGAAAAGGTCAGTTTTCATTCCAATCCCAAAGAAAGGCAATGCCGAAGAAAGCTCAAACTACTACACAGTTGCATTCATCTCATGTGCTAGTAAAGAAATACTCAAAATTCTCCAAGCCAGGCTTAGCAATACATGAACTGTGTACTTTCAGATGTTCAAACTGGTTTTAGAAAAGGCAGAGGAACCAGAGATCAAATTGCCAACATCTGCTGGATCATGGAAAAAGCAAGAGAGTTCCAGAAAAACATCTATTTCTGCCTTATTGACTATTCCAAAGCCTTTGACTGCATGGATCACAATAAACAGTGGAAAATTCTGAAAGAGATGGGCATACCAGACCACCTGATGTGCCTCTTGAGAAACCTGCATGCAGGTCAGGAAGCAACAGTTAAAACTGGACATGGACCAACAGACTGGTTCCAAATAGGAAAAGGAGTACGTCAAGGCTGTATATTGTCACCCTGCTTATTTAACCTCTATGCAGAGTACATCATGAGAAACGCTGGGCTGGAGGAAGCACAAGCTGTTGTCAAGATTGGCGGGAGAAATATCAATAACCTCAGATTTGCAGATGACCACCCTTATGGCAGAAAGTGAAGAGGAACTAAAGAGCCTCTTGATGAAAGTGAAAGAGGAGAGTGAAAAGTTGGCTTAAAGTCCAGCATTCAGAAAACTAAGATCATGGCATCCGGTTCCATCATTTCATGGCAGATAGATGGGGAAACAGTGGAAACAGTGGCTGACTTTATTTTTCTGGGCTCTGAAATCACTGCAGATGGTGATTGCAGCCATGAAATTAAAATATGCTTATTCCTTGGAAGGAAAGTTACGACCAACCTTGACAGCATATTAAAAAGCAAAGACGTTACTTTGCCACCAAAGGTCCGTCTAGTCAAGGCAATGGTTTTTCCACTTGTCATATATGGGTGTGAGAGTTGGACTGTGAAGTAAGCTGAGTGCCAAAGAATTGATGCTTTTGAACTGTGGTGTTGGAGAGGACTCTTGAGAATCCCTCAGACTGCAAGGAGATCCAACCAGTCCATCCTAAAGGAGATCAGTCCTGGATGTTCATTGCAAGGAGTGATGTTGATGCTGAAACTCCAATACTTTGGCCATCTGATGCAAAGAGTGACTCAATGGAAAAGACCCTGATGCTGGGAAGGATTGAAGGCAGGAGGAGAAGGGGATGACAGAGAATGGGATGGTTGGATGGCATCATTGACTTGATGGACATGGGTTTGGGTGGACTCCGGGAGTTGGTGATGGACAAGGAGTCCTGGCATGCTGCGGTTCGTGCGGTCGCCAAGTTCGGACGTGACTGAGCCACTGAAGTGAACTGAACTGAGCAAATATATTTATAATTGTTACATTATCCTGACAAATTGACCCTTTTATTATTGTACAATGATTTTCTTTGTCTTTTATGATAATTTGACTTTAAGTCTATTTTTCTATTGGGGTGGAAGGGATGGGGAATACATGTAAATCCATGACTGATTCATGTCAATGTATGACCAAAACAACTACAATATTGTAAAGAAATTAGCCTCCAACTAATACAAATAAATGAAAAAAAAAAGTCTATTTTTCTAGTATAAATATAGCCACCTCTCTCATTGGCTATCATTTGCTTGGAATGCCTTTCTTCACCCCTTCACTTTCAGCCTTTGTGTGTCCTTAAATCTAAAGTGAATCTCTTGTAGGAGACATATAGTTGAGTCTTATTTTTTTAATTCATTCAGCTACTCTGTTTTTTGATTATGAAGTTTAGTCCATTTCATTCAAAGTAATTATTGACAGCATGGTGAGGAGTTACCATTGTCATTTTTAAAAAAAATCAATTTCTGTCTGTTTTGTGGTTCTCTTATTTATCTCTTGGCTTTTTTTTTTTTTTTTTGGTTTTATGAAATTTTTTCGGTGGTGTTCTTTGATTCTTTTATGGTTCTCTTTTGTGTATCTACTATATGTTTTATCTTTTCCATAGGATTTGTATCAACATTTAAAAATTATAGCAGTCCCTTTTAAATCATAAGAACTTAATATATAATTGATGTCAGATTTTACTTATATTCATATTGTGCTTTTATTTAAAAATATCAGTGGCTACAGTTATTCTGCTACTTTTGTCTTTTAATTTATATGCTAGTATTAAAAGTGACTTCCATGCCACCACTACAGTATATAATAATCTATGATATATATATTCTGTGCATATACTGTATACATATGTGCTGTATATATTTATTCTAGCAGTAAGATTCTTGTAACCATTCTTCTTGAATGTTTTCTCTTTCTGTACTGAATTTCTCATTTTTTTCATGTGTCGTTTTCCTGATTTCGCTTGGTTGTCTGCAGCTCACTGAGCTCTTTTAAGATATTTTTTTGGAATTCTTTATCAAATAGTTCTTTGATCTCTGTTAGTTTTTAGGGTTGGTTTCTGAAGCTTTATTGCTTTCCTTAGATGTATCATTTTTGCCTGATTCTTTATTCTTGTAGACTTGCATTTGTCTTTGTGCAGTTGAAGGAGCATGTCCCCTCTTCCAGTCTTTACAAATGGTTTTGGCAGGTGTTGACTTTCTCCTGTTGGATTCTTAGTCAACCAGTACTACCTCCAGGATTGTAGTCAGGTGAGCCTGGATCTGGGTCATAGGGCTGCATCTCTGTCTGTAGTAGGGTTTATGGTTGATATCAGGTCTGATACCCTTGTTAATAGGGGTATCAGTGGGCATAGTTCATCCTGGATAGATGTTACTGTTTCCAGGACCATGATCAAGTTGAGCTGGTGCTTGATCATGGGACTGCTTCAAAGTTTTCAGTCAGGACTATGGCTTGGGAACCTATTACTGGGGTTGGTTTAAGTGTGACTCCTGCTAAATCCATATAAGTTCAGAGCTGGTAGCAAAACCAAGGATAAGCAGGACTACAGCCAGGTCTGCAGGAGGATAGCGCAGCATCTGTGTCTGCAATTAGGTCCACAGTTGGTGGGCCTGCTACTGAGGTGTTGGCCTACTTTCTCAAACTTTGTTCCTTAGTCTTTGTCTCCAGTGGTGTGTAGTACTGTTACAATTAGATCCTGTAGCTCCCACAAAGGCACTTTTATCTATAGACAATTGTCAAATCTGTGATTGTCTTGCAGAACTAGGGCTGGGTGCTTCTTGTTATGCCATCTTACTGGCTTAATGTCATGTTCTCATTTTAAGAATTTTGGAAATTATTTCAGTATCTAGGAAAAACTCCTGAAGAGGGAACATGGAAAAATAGGACGGAGACAATATGATATAAATTAACATGATAAGTAAAAGACATGTGTTTTACTTATTTGATTTCAATAAGATACTGCTGTAAAACACACAGAAGAGAAATCTGGGATGTGACTATAGATTTGGATTCATCAGTTTATGGGTGATTTGTTGAAAAATGAGAAAGGATAAATTTGCCATATGAGATAATACTGGAATTTCAGGTGGTGACCATTTTGTGGAGAGATACTGTCAGGTCAATATGTTTTCATTTTAGATGGAAGTCCAAAGTAATTTTTGAATTGCTGTCCAGTTGTTCAGCTGTGTCTAACTCTTTTTGACCCCATGGACTACAGCATGCCAGCCTTTCCTGTCCTTCACCATCTCCCAGAGTTTGTTCAAACTCATGTCCATTGAGTCAGTGATGGCATCCAACCATCTCATCATATTACCCACTTCTCCTCCTGCCTTCAATCTTTCCAAGCATCAGGTTCTTTCCCTGATGAAAGAAAGAGTCAGTCAACTCTTTACAGAAAGTGGCCAAAGCATTGGAGCTTCAGCTTTGGCATCAGTCCTTCCAATGAATATTCAAGACTGATTTCCTTTAGGATTGACTGATTTATCTACTTGCAGTCCGAGGGACTCTTAAGTGTCTTCTCAAACACCACAGCTCAAAAGCATCAGTTCTTCGGGACTCAGCTTTCTTTTCTTCCAACTCTCAAATCCATACATGACTACTGGAAAAACAATAGCTTTGACTAGATGGACCTTTGTCAGCAAAGTGATGTCTCTGCTTTTTAATATGCTGTGTAGGTTTGTCATAGCTTTTCTTCCAAGGAGCAATAGTCTTTCAGTTTCATTGCTGCTGTTACCATCTACAGTGATTTTGGAACCCCCCTGCCAAGAGTATTTAATTGTTTCCATATTTTCCCCATCTATTTGCCATGAAGTAATGGGACCGGATGCCATTTTCTTCATTTTTTGAATGTTGAGTTTTAAGCCAGATTTTTCACTCTCCTCCTTCGCCTTCATCAAGAGGCTCTTTAGAACCTTTTTCTTTTCTGCCATTAGAGTGGTATCTTCTGCATATCTCAGTTTATTGATATTTCTCCCACCAATCTTGATTCCAGCTTATGATTCATCCAGCCTGGCATTTCACATGATTTACTCTGCGTGTAAGTTAAATAAGCAGGATGACAATATACAGTCTTGTTGTACTTCTTTCCCAATTTTGAACCAGTCAATTGTTTCATGTCTAAGTTCTAACTGTTGCTTCTTGACTCATATACAGGTTTCTCGGGAGACAGGTAAGGTGGTCTTTTACTCCCATATCTTTAAGAATTTTCCATAGTTTGGTGTGAACTATGCAGTGAAAGGCTTCAGTGTAGTCAATGAAGTGGAGGTAGATGTTTTTCTGGAACTCCCTTTCTTAGTTTATGATGCAAAAAAAAAAAAAAAATGTTGGCAGTTTGATCTCTGGTTCCTCTGTTTTTTCTCAATTCAGCTTGTACATCTAGAAGTTTTCAGTCCATGTATTACAGTGAAGCCTAGCTTGAAGGATTTTGAGCATTACCTTGTTAACAAATGAAATGAGGATGATTGTGTGATAGTTTGAACATTGTTTGGCATTGCCCTTATTTGGGATTGGAATGAAAACTGACCTTTTCCTGGCTTGTAACCACTGATGAGATTTCCAAATATGCTGGCATATTTGAAGACCCATTAATTAGAAAGTAGATACACTGATTAGAATTAGGAAAAATGTAGAGACTGTGAAACCACTTAGAATGTTTTTGTACCACCCAAGCTAAAAGGTTGTAAGAGCTAAGATCAGGACAGTAGCAGAGAACAAATGGTATTATATGGCCTTTAGGATAAAACACATCTGTGTTCAAAC